>NC_091839.1:25269680-25905604 GCF_037783145.1 Equus przewalskii | reverse complement strand
TATGAGTTCATCCTGCTTGTCTGTGACTTCACCTTATAAAACGATCTCTCTATCTCCAGGAGACCTCTGTCTAGGATGGGATCCTGCTGCTTCCAAAAGTAAGATTTTCTTCCTTCCTTTACCTGGGATGGAGATTGTGTTCTCTACCCTGTGCTTTCTCTTGGACTTGCAAACATCCTTCGAGTGATCACAGGCTGCAAGTTAATAATCCACAAAATGCTTTCCTACTCATAAGCACCCACACAGCCTTATATTACCGCACTAACAGCGACAACGATTTTGAGGTGCTTCCTGGTACTGTTTTAAAAGCTCTCTGTATTTTCATTCACTTAATCCTCACTCTTACTTTGTGATTCTCTGAGAGGAGGGTACTTAAACTGTGTCATTTCAAAATCACCTAGGGAACTTGGTACGAATACAAGTGCTCAGGTTCTTTCCTACTTCAGTGAGGTAGGGGCTTCTGTGGTCCTATTTCTCCAGGGATTCTGATGCACCCCCAAAGTCTGAGAACACCTGCACTAGAAGGAAATGCCAAAATTAAGGACCTACCTAGTTAAGACGCAACCATTTGATATCTGGCAATCCTACCTAGGAGAAAAATAATAATGAGAGAAGAGTAAGCTGTCACTTAGCACAAATCTGTCCATCCAGCTGCCTGAGCAGAATGAGTACCATGATGTAACGACTTGTTAAATTCAAAACATCCACACCTCAAGTCCGTAAGGATGAACTGTTTTCAGTTTGGCTATTTGGGATAATGAAGCAATCCAAATAAAAATAAGAGTGAAATAACCACCATTTCGGCATCAATGTTACTATAAAAGAATTGGAGACTCCTTAGATAAATTGCCTATATTTTGTAAATAATATGAGAGATAAGGTGATTTACATGATGGAATTATTTACAGGTTTAAAAAATAACAAAATTTGTTACTCTGAAGCAAAGTAGTTTTAATTACATAAAATATGCTTTAAAAAGTTGTATGTCACACTCCATGTTAGTTACAATTATAGTGAAAAAGCATGACCCGATTTCATGAAGGGAGGTAAAAAAAGGAAACTAGCAAAATTGAAGAGAACTCTGCTAATTTGGTGTGATTTTAGTTGGATTTTTTTCTTTTTAAAGAATGACTCTTTTTATTGGGCATACATATTAATAATAAGGAAAAGATTGTCTTTTATATAGAAGTGCCATTTGGGAGAGTACTAACATTGCAATTTGTGTTCCATCTATTCTGATTTTACAAATTATTAAGTGTTTGCATCTTCCCTAATCCTTTTCCTATTACCAAAAAGCTTATTTTGCTAAGGATTTGAGCTCCATCCCAGACATAAAGTCACACAGCAGAGAACATGGTGTCCCACGCTGACCAGGTACTGGCCAGGGGGACAGGCACACCCCCCACATACACACACAAAAGAGGTTCACCATCACATTCTAACCTTCCTCTAAAATCGCAGAGCTTGGTCCATATCGGGACACATTTAAACAAGTTTTCCTGACCTCTTTTGCTCATCTTTTTATGGAAAAGAAACAACATCCCTGATACATTTCACATGATTAATATTTTAGGTCATGACCAAACGTGTTGGTTGCGTTTTACAGAAGCAGAACCTGGCACAGGTTCTGTGATTTACACCTGATTTACTGAGGGGAAATTATAAGAAGAAATCTAAGGTCTGCAAATGAGGCAAGAGAAGAGCTAAACAAGGATGTGGTCTCATGAGGAATCCACCTCACCGTGATCCCACATGGAGCTCTGGAGTGTAAATGGCACCACACAGTGGTCCCACCTTGAAACAAAGGAGCGGTCCTTTTGTTACTCTAGGTCAGGCAGTCCTCAAGTATTCCCCAGCTAAACTGCTTTCTGTGTTTACTTTTTCTAAAACATTGGACTTACCTGCAATAGCAAGAATCCATATATGAGACATTTTACTTTGTGTTATTTCTGAACATTAATTTCTTATTCTGTTAGGGAGTCTGTATTATACTGCTAGGGGCATTCTAAAAATCAGTCCATCAATGAATAAAAATACTGATATATTTTACAAAAAAAAAATCAGAGTTCTATATTGAAATGCCTACAGTCTGTCTCACTTGGATGTTTGATAAATTCTAAAACAAAATCATGTTCAAAAGTGAGATCCTAATATTTCCTTCTAACCTCCTCTGCCGGTACCACCACCATCCCTTTCCCATCTCGGTTAATGACAAATCCATCCTTCCAGCTGGGACAAACACCTTGAGTCATCCTTGACTACTGTAGTGTGACAGACAGGCTGACTGGGAGTGGAGAAGCCAAGTTCTGACCTGAGGACATGGAGCTGTGTAACTACAATCAAGTGCAGCTTCTCAGTAACAAAGATGCTATACAATGAGAACACAAGGCACCTTCTTGGAGTGAATTTTTATTGAATAAATGTTCATGGATTGCATGAGGTAATTGGTAACATTGTGCATAATCTTGCTAGTAGACTAAAACTGGTGGGGAGTAGTTTGCTTTCCACAAATGGTTTTCAGAGATAACGTCAATTCCCCTGGTAGATACTATTACAGCAATTACAGCAAACAGATTGAGGTCAAGAAAACCCAAATGTCTATGTCAGGGTTTGGGTGGCCACTATCTACACATTTTCTGACTGAGACCGCTGCAGGCACTGTCCCAGCAGAAAATGAAATTTGGTAAATACCTCTCCTTTTCAAATAGATCACAGGTGTCACACTACTAAAAGAAATGGATTATGCCTTGGAACTTGGAGTAAGAAATACTGACATTGCAAAGATAGCACTGCTCGCTGGGTTGGACACGATACAATCAGTGAATATAAAAGCAGGAAAAATGTATTTTCTGAGGGAAAAAAATGACAGCACCTTGGCCACGTGATTCAAGGCCGCCTAATAGCATCTCCGCCTTCTTCGCCTCTAGGAAGTCTTTTCTCTATTGTCCCTGACCAATATTGAAGCCCACAGAGTTGACTGTCAAGCTTCAGTCTTGTCGACGAAAATAATCCATAACCAATCTATAGATGAAAATTTGGGAGAGTTTATTCTGAGCTGAAATCTGAGGACCATGGCCCGGGGCCTTTCTTCCCAAAGGAAGAAAGGGCACCAAAAAAGTGATGTATACAGAGTGGTTATATACCCCCAAACTGGACGTTTCACATATGATTGAAATGTCCCTCCCACAATAGTCACAAGATTGCCCTGTCAGCACAGCACTTGATGGACACAGCAGGTAGTGGGTCTGCTATCTCAGAGGGCCTAGCAGGAGGCAAGTCTATTGTCTCGAGCTGGCCGGTCAAAGGTGAGCACAGCAATCAGTTTCTAGCCTAAGGAAAGACGCTTAATCCTTAAGGAGATGCCAACATTGGGAGGGGGAGGGAAGTTGCACTTTTATCTCAAGGGCCTTTGTTCTTGCCATAGGGAATATCTAAAGCAGATAGACAATGCATGCTCACCGGACTCAGTCAGGCCATTTTGGAAAGACAAGGTCAGGCCGAATTAGGTTTATACCAAATGGCTTCCTCATATTCTCCAATGTATCCTATTGCTTGCCATTTTTATTTGTCAGTCTCCCTGTAATGAAAGAGCAGCAAGATAATATTTATTAGGTCTAATCTTTGAGTGGACTCACCTTTCATCAGAGTGAAATCATAGTCTGGTGCGTCCCTTTAGGATTTTAGCCTTTGGCCACATATGAAATAACACATCTAAGCACTTCTTAGTTGCAGAGGACATGAACCAGAAATGGGGTAGGGGCCGTTTAAGAAGCGAAGAAGCCTCGCCCTGCCCACAGAGCCTGATGACGTCATTTCCCAGAGGCCCTCACTCAGTCGCCGCGGGTCCTTCGCGGAGATTTCCGGAAGGGCGCCCCTGGAGGCGGCAGGCAGAGCTGCAGAGCCGCATTAGCCAGCAGGCTCAGTGGAAAGAGGCGGTAGCCCTGGGCCAATGCGGGTGCAGGGCTGGGATCCCGCGGTGGCCGAGACTTCCGGCGGCGTCCTCGTGGGTGTCCAATTGGCTGCTCCTGGGTCGCTCCTCAGGGTCGCGGCTCCGCAGCCCTCGGCGGGCTCGAGGGCAGGGAGCAGGGAGGCTCTGGAAGAGGCGTCGTGGCCCTCTTGCAAAGAGGGACGGCCGGCAGTGTGTGAGGCGGTTGAGGGATAAGCTGAACCCTTGGGACCCACCTCACAAGCCCCGGGACGTGCCCAGGGGCCCATGGAGGCTGCAGAGGCGCCGATGGCCCCGTTGCAGGTGAGTGGATGGCCGCTCAGGCCCCCTGGACCCCCAGCCACGCAGTCCCAGGGCCCCACAAAGAGGACACTGTTGTCCTGGGTCTCTTCGTTTCCCTTAACCGTGGCTTTGAGTCTGAGAGCCACAAAGCGTGGTGATTCCCCTAGTGCCCTGAATCCACGCGAGGGTTGATACGGAAGGGTTCCTAAGGCGGTGAATTAATGGATGCGGTAGGGAGGGGTGTCCCGGGCGTATACACCAATGCGTGCAAATACTGGGAGGTGAGGCGGAGCTGGATGCAATCTCAGGCCTCCATTTTGCTTGGGGGGAAGAGAGAGCCCTGAGACAGGAGTCAGTTCTGGAATGACACTCTGAGGTACTGGGCCTCTTTTGAGGTAGGTGGGAGCCGTGAAGGATTTGGAGGAGCGGAGGGAAGTGATCTGATCCGGATCTTAATAGAATTCCTCTAGCTGTAGATTAGAGAGCAGACTAGAGGGTGAGAGGAGTCCGAGACAGCAGAGAGGCGGCTCCCTGTACCCTCACACAGTGCTTGGAACCCTCTGTTCCCCATGTTACCGTCAGCCACCCTCCCAGCCCAAGCGCGTGTCACGGGTGTGCCAAACGAGGTCCAGAGCCCACCGCCTGCCACTGCCCAGCAGCTGGGTAGTCTTGGTTTCCTCACCTGTGAAGTGGGGTTAATCACAGCATCGTCTCTCTGGGGTCGTGGTGAGAGATGTGGGAACAGAGTGGGAAACACACTGAATACAGCACAGGGCACCCAGCGAATCCTCGGGAAATGCTACTTGTGGCCATCCATTTCTGTGATTTCTGGGGTCCAAGGAGGCCTTTGCCCTGGTCCTGTGCTGATGGCAGTGCGAACAAGAGAGAAATGGGGCTTCTCAGCGTCCCCCCGGTCCCTGCACTGTCTCAGTGAACCGGGCCTCAGGAAAGAGCTCTTGCAACAGTGTAGAGACTTCAGGGTACATTCTGGGCATATCCTTCCCAGGGCTGTGACCTTGAGCAAGTCTCCTCACTGCCCGCCGTTGTCTTCCATCTTTTGGGGTCTAGAATGGGAATGTTAACATTTCCCCCCTTGACTTGAGGGGATCCGAGAGGGCATGTGTGTCCCCCAGTGTCCAGCACTGCCCAGGTAGCATCGCTCTGGACACTGTTCTGTGGTGATCTTAGGCACTCAGCCAAAGGAGTCCTGCCCTGGGGTTTCCTCCATCTCAGGTCTGTGTCCAGCCGAGGCCTGGGGGAGGAGGGAGAGCCTAAGGGAAGACACACAGTGGGAGCGGTACTTTTGGAATCGCTGCTCGGCTAAGATGAGAGGGGCCTTGGGCAGGCTGGGAGCCAAGGTCACTGGATTCATCTTTTCGGTTGCCATCTATTTATTACAAGCAAAGCCAGCTTGCCACTTAGAAGAGTAAATTCATTTTTCTGTTTAAGACACTTTCATATGAAAAGTAAGTGCATTAAAGATTGGGTGGTGGCCGTGTGCAGGAGTGGGGTGTGCATTTGGATGTAAACACAGCAGGCCCCAGGTTTCTAGCTTGTGACCCTGTTTCCTCTCGTCATAGCCCAGTCACCTGCAGGAGTTGTCTTATTTATTTGTGTGTCGTTCATGTGGCCATCTCCCTTCATTCCAGCCGTGTTCCCATGGCACCTCCTCAGGGAGGCCTTCCCTGGTTTCCTCTTCTAAAGTCTCCTCCAACCTCTCTAATCTCCTCCCTCTGTTTTCTTGACCTCAGAACCTTAAACCGTCCAACATTGTCTTGTCAGTTCCTCACTTCCATCTTGAGGATCTGCCTCCCCCTGCCACTGCCCCTGGGCTGTGAATTCCTGTTTGCTGCTCTGTTCCCAGACCTAGAACAGGGCCAGACCCATAACAGGGGCTCAGGAGCGGCTTGGAGAATGACTGAGGCTCCCTTGCGCGGGCTCTCATCACACCTAGAATTCGTTCAACCCGCATCCCTGCTGCAGCTGTCCCTCCAGCTCGTCCGTGCCTGCCCTGTGTCTTCCCTTCCTTCCTCCCTGGCTCACTGCCCTCCAGCCCCTCGGTCCTCCTTGAGCCAGACTCTTACCCATGTGTCAGCCTTTGCCCTTGCGTCCCTCTGCCCGGGGCACTGTCTCTAGAACTCCTCAGGGCGGCCCTGTGCATGCTTCAGGCCTCTGCTCAAATGCCGCCTCTTTGTAGAGGTACATGCTGGTCTTTCTAGTTCTCGTTAAAGCCCCCCGGCACCCCGCTGCATGGGAGCTGGCAGTTTTGTGCAGAGTTGAGTGCTGGGTTGAGATTTTCCGGGGTGCTCAAGGAGCAAGAGGACAAATAATCCTAAGGAAACAACAGTAAGAGCTGGCTGTCACTGGACCCTTGATTTGCTCAGAGGGACAGTTATGTTTTGTCTCCCTCAGTGCCCCCCTCCTCAGAGTCAAGTGCTGTTGTCATCCCTGCTTTACAGAAGAGGAACTTGAGGCTCAGAGACACTGAGTTACCTGCCCAATGTCACACAGCTCTTAAGTAGTTGAAACTCACACCTTGTCTATCAGCTACCAGAGCCTGTGTTCCCAATCACAGTGCGCTGGGGAGGCCTGAAAGTGACACCTCAGTTACACTTTGTAAGGTAAGCAGGGCTTTCTTCTGCGGATAAGCTTGGGAACAAAGAGGGCAAGGGGAGCCGTCCCAGGCAGAGGGAACCTTGTGGACAGGGGCAGTGAGGACAGAGTTGTTCAAGGAGGCATGAGAGGCCAAGGGTTCCCCCTACCTGCTGAGACATGTCTTGGGTTGGGGGAGAGTCCTGGTCGTTTGCCAGATGTTCACCCCACCCTCACACAGGACAGACATCCTGGCCAGTCAAAGGCTGCTGCCTATGCTCCCATGGCGACAGCTGCATCCCTCAGCCCCCTGCCTTCCTGGGTTCTTAAGGTGTCCAAACCTCAGGGACACTTGCTGTCAGGACTCCAGAAGGGACTCATTGTGGAATCTCCTGGGGATTCCACGAGGGCTGAGGACTCTCCAAGTCCTGCCACACTTAGGGCAGGTGGCGCCCCACTCAGTGCCTCTCCCATGAGGTAAGTGAGGACGGCTCCGATCCTCTGCCTGTGTCCATGGAAGTATGCTCGGGGGTGGCTGAAGTGGATTTAACAGCAACAGTTAGTAGAAGTGCTTCACCTCCTGGTCACTGTGATGTCACTGTGGTGATGGAGGAGTGTGAAGATCTCCACAGACCCTGGACCAGTGGGACCTGGCGTCAGATCCCACCTTCGCTGTGTAGACTGGGGACTCTCTGGGCTACTCACTAGAGCTCCTTGAGCCTCAGCTCGCTGACCGTGCCGTGGAGCTGATGATGGTGTTTACCCCGGTGGCTGTGGAAGGATGAAGAGAAGTAACAAAATATGCAGAGCACTGTCATGAGCCAGGGACGCTGTTTCCTTTATGAACATTTTCTCTTGAATTCTCACAACAACCTGATGAAGTGAGAATTATTATTATAGTCATGGGGGAAATCGAGGCTTGGAGACATGAAGTGTCTTCCCTGAGGTCACACAGCAGGCAAGTGTCCATTCGAGAGATTGAATTCAAACCTGGATGTCTGCTTCAGAACTGGGGACATTTAATCCCTTCACCTGGGCATGTGAAGCCCTCAGCCTGGGGCAGGTGCACGGGGAGGACCAGGGAGGCTCAGCTGCTGCTGCGCTGTTTTCACTGTTGGAATTATCATCTTGATCATTTTCCCTGTGCCTCTGACGTCCAAGAGCGCTTACTGTCTGCCCCCAAGGTCACTGTTGTCTGTCATTCTCCATTGTTTCCACCATCAGAGGTTTTTCTCTCAGCCACATCTGCCTCCTCCTTAAGCCCAGCACAGAGCTCGGCCCTCAGGAGGCTTTGGTGATTTGGACCTGGGTCTTTCTGCATCTTCACAGCGACTGAGTGACAGGCTCCGGTCCCATTCAATAGCACAAGGTGCATGATGCTGCTGTGTTTGACTTTCTAGGCACCAGTGACCTTCAAGGATGTGGTTGTGACCTTTACCCGGGAGGAGTGGGAATTACTGGACCTGGCTCAGAGGACCCTCTACTGGAAGGTGATGCTGGACACCTGCCGTCTCCTGGCCTCTCTGGGTAAGGGTTCTCCTCCCCTCCATGCATGGGACCTGCCGCCTGCTTCTTGCTTCCAACCTCTCTCAAGGCCTGGCTGGTGCAGAAGGCCTCTGCAGCCACCCGCCCTCCTCCCCACAGTCCCTGCCGTGTTCTGGACTCACCTCCTCCAGCCTGCTCTCCCTTTGTCTCCACCAGGGACCATGGGCAAGACACACAGTCCCCCGCATGGAAGGAAAGGGGGGTGTCTGGCAGAACCCAGGAGCAAGATGTCCTGAGGAACTGCATTCCAGAACTGGGAGGAAGCGCCATTGTACCCAGCTTGGGGTCTCTTCTCCTGGCTTCTCCCCGTGGGTCTGCTTGTGTCAGTGTCTTTGCACAACAGCTTTTGGTGGGAGTGGGCACCTCAGTCCTTGCCCTCTGAGACTCTCAGACTTCTCATCTTCCTTTCCTTTTCTCTGCATGTTTAAGTCCTGCCTTCTCTGGGCAGGGGTCTGCATGGCAGGAAGCGACCACTTGAGCCCGCACTTCCCTCGACCTCTCACCCCGGTGCCCGGCGCATGCTTAGCCTGGGCCCTTATTAAAGATTCCCATGAGAGGGAGCTGACTGGCCCAGCATGGTTGGATCAGGTGACCCCACAGCCCAGTTAGCAGGGTCATGGGTGATGGACTGGTCCTCCAAGAAGGGGGAGAGTCAGGCAGCCTCCCAGGGGGCGTTTGCCATCAGTGCTTCCCATCACCCTCATAAACAACACAATTTCAACGAAAAGACCCCTTTGGCCCCTGGCGTCTGTATGACCCTCCCTTCTTTCTTGCGGCCTGGGCCCCCCTTTCCACTGGGATGGCAGGTGATTTTAGAGGACACACAGAGGCATCACCAGATGCCTTTGATGGGCACCCCGAGAAAGCCGTTTCCCTCCTGAGTCCTGTCAGAACAATGTCTCCGTTTATGCCTTTCAGCACAGCTGTTAATTTCTCCTTTCAACAGCAGGAGCAGCCTCGCCCTCTCACTGCCCTGCGCGGGCCGCGTGAGCTCACTGGGACTACATAGCATCATTTTGATTTCATAGTCGTGTTTTGATGGGAACCTTTCTTTTGTAGCAAGGGAAAATTTTCCCCATTTTTTGGAATGATACAAGATTCCCTTTTTGAAGAAATTGATTTAAGAAAAATAAAAAGTGGTTTGGTTTAAAGAGAAGCTGTTAATAACAATTAGTCACAGCTCATGTCCCCTGAGCACTGACAGTGTGTCAGACCTGTTCCAGGCACTTGCCCAGCTCCTCTCATTGAATCCTGTGAGGTGTGGTGTTTTTCCAAAACCTGTTCTCTCCTCTCTGGGGACCTCCTGCCCAAAGGCAGCAATCAGATTTTGGAGCAAAAACTTTTATTATGACTATTTTAATTCACCTATGTATTATTCAGTGATATTATTATATTCCTGATCTTATTTCAGTAAAGTGCACAGTCTTAAGTATCTAGCCCAGTGCATGTTTTGCCCATATACCTGCTAGTACCCCCAATCGTCAGTGGTCTAAGGCAGACGGTGACTTAAGCCTGCCACTCACTCAGAAGCAGCAGCCTTAATTGAGGAGGGAAGAAAAGAGGAACGGGTTCTGCTGCCCACTCAGTGCTGCAGCCTCCTGGGGCCTGTGAGGGACCTAGATGAGGCCAAAGCAGGCCCCTGTACGAGGAAGAGGGGGCAGGAAAGCAGAGAACAGGGTTGGCCTCAGGAATGTGCCACCCCACCTCAATGCCCACTTTCTCCCAGCCCCACACGGGGCCTGTGAGCCCTTCTCTCCCCAGTGCTCAGCAGGCCAGGCTTTGGAGCCAGGAGGCCTGGTGTCGAATCTCAGCTCAGCTGCCTGTGGACTGTGCCTCAGGCCGCTGAAGATTGGGGGTACCCTTTGCAAGTTGAGGGAGACTGGGCCTCTCATTGCTCCCTGGACGTGAGAATCACCCAGGGAGCTTTGGGAACTCATGATGCCCAGGCCTCCCCCCAGAGATCAGGTTTGAACTTGTCTGTGGGGAGAACCGGGCATCCCCTGGTGAGACACAGGGAGAGTGGGACCCACTGACTGAGATTAATTAGAAAACAGCTGTCGGGGGAGGGCTCCCTTTCCCAGGGCCCCACGGCTGCACGTGAAAGGGGTGTGCACCTGCACAGTGTGGGTCTGCAGGACGGAGGGTGCTGTGTAGACAGCCAGCATGACCCTCTTCAGCCTTTTCACCCAAGGATGGTGTTGGGGCCTGGGTTCCAGGTCATAGGTCAGCATTGTTTTTGCATGTGGGGAGCAGCCTCATTCTGACACCTTCCCTGTCCTGAATACACACTCTGCCTGGGGAGGGGGTGGGGTTCTGTTTCATCTTTACAAAATGCCTTTGTCCTGTATCTCCATGAACAGGGTCTCCTGCGCCCACACGAGAGCTGACCTCCCTGCCGGAGCCTGCGCAGGAGCCACAGGCGGTAGAAGGGGGCCTCTCCCAGAGCACCTCCTCAGGTGGGTGGCAGTGGGGTCGCTGCAGCCTGCAGACCCAGAGGGGACCGCTGCCTCTGAAATCCCATGGAAGCTTCTTGTTGGGACCTCCCTAGGGACGCGAGTAAATGGCCCTGCCATCTGAGAAGCTGAGAGGGCCAGAAACAACCTTGAACAACCCCTCAGTACCTCTGTCTCCAGTAGACCCCTCATCCCGCCATCCCCGAGTCCTGCCAGGTTACATCACCCTTGCCCCCTGAGTCCAGCCCGCAAGGCCCTTCTGAGCTCCACCCCCAGCACCCTGGTCCCGCTCTCTCGTCATCTCTTCTCTGCTTGGTGCGAACACAGCCTGTGGTCTCCCCACATCTGCTTGTGCCTCTGCCCAGCTCTGTCTCCTGCAGCAGCTCCCCCAGCCACTCACCTAACTCCAGATCATCCCCGCTCCCCCCGCCAGTGAGGTCTCGGCCTACAACCAAGTTCATGTTGGAAATAAAGACTGCTTGCTTCTTCTTGCTCCTCAACCCTTTCAGACTCCTCTGCATTGGATTCCTGCCTGCAGCCTCTCTTCTCACCTCTGCAGAAGAGGTCTCGCCCCAGCAGTGACCAGTTCCTGCACCAGGATCTAGGTCACACCTTCTCCCGCCTTCTTGGGAACTCTCTTCTTCTCTTCTTTCTTTTTTTTTTTTTTTTTCTGCTTTATCTTCCCAAACCTCCCGTACATAGTTGTATATCTTAGGTGCAGGTCCTTCTAGTTGTGGGATGTGGGACACTGCCTGACACGTGGTGCCATGTCCGCACCCAGGATCCGAACCTTGGGCCGCCGCAGTGGAGCGTGTGAACTTAACCATTTGGCCATGGAGCCAGCCCCTCTTATTTCTTTCCTTAGCTCTAGAATTGCCTCTGATTGGCATGACTCTCTGTACAACCAACTTCTTAGAGGAGATGGTTCATTCTTGGGAGAAATGTCTACACGGGCCTTCCAAACATCCCCTTTACTCATTATTTCTTTTCTTCTATTTTTTTTAACTGGAGTAATTTACACACATTAATGTGTATAAATCTTAAGGGTTTAGCTTGATGAATTTTTACACATGAATAAATCCAAGTAATCACCATTCATGTCAAGACACATACCCTTGGGGGCTCCTTGTAAGCCCTTCTAGTCAAGACTGCCTCCTCCAAAGGTAACCACCGATGCTCGAACACCATCAGTGAGTTCTCACGGTTCTTAGATGGGTGTACATGGACCCTCACAGTATGTGTTCTGCCTGTCTTCTGTTGATCATCAGTATGTGTGTGAGATTCATCCATGTGGTTGAAGACGGTTGGAGTTTGATACCTTCATGCTGTGTAATGTCTCATTCTGGTAATATATTGCAATTTATTTATCCATTCTTCTGTTGATGGACATCTGAGCTGTTTCCCGTTTTTGGGTGTTATG
The DNA here is from genome assembly GCF_037783145.1 of Equus przewalskii. Taxonomy (NCBI): domain Eukaryota; kingdom Metazoa; phylum Chordata; class Mammalia; order Perissodactyla; family Equidae; genus Equus; species Equus przewalskii. The sequence goes on along the minus strand of NC_091839.1, from coordinate 25,893,366 downwards.
CACATCACTGCATGAGCAGTTCTGTTGGGCATATACCCAGGATGGGACTGGCTTGGACATAGGAGAGGTGTATATTAAGCTGTAAGAGAAACCACCAAACAATGTTTGGTGTGGTTGACCGTCCCATGCTCCTCCAGCTGTGTGTGAGTTCCATTGCTCCACATTCTCGTCAGTGCTTGGTGTCACGTCATGACTCTTTGTGGCACTTTAGAGGGGATTCTCAGGACCACAGCACTGAAACCGATGTGCGTCTTTCTTATCCCCATACCTCCAGCACAGAGATAACCATTTTCCAGAATTTGGATTTATTATTCATTACTTGTTCTGTGGGAAGTTATTAGAAAATCAATATCCTTGTAGATGTAGGGCTATTCAAATTTTCTATTTCTTCTTGTGTCAGTTTTGGTATGCTTTGTCTTTCAGTCAGTCCACTTCATCTAAATGGTCAATCCATTACTTTTTAAAATTGTTTTATCATACCTGTGTGTATGTATGTGTGTATACCTACACGATATATTGTATAGATTTTTTTTCAAACTTTATAAAAAGAGTATCCTATAATTATCTGGGACTGGCTTTTTCATTCAGTCTTATGTTACTAATGTTTATAATAGATATAGCTCTGGTTCACTCATGTTCTTCATTTGTACCTATGCTTTTGCATGAATATACCACAAAGTATTCATTCTCTTGGACATTGACTTTTCCCCAGTTTTTCACTCTTAGAAACAGTGCTACCATGGGAATTCATATACATGTTTCCTCGTGCATATGTGCAGGAGTTTCTCTTGATAATGTTCCCAAGAGTGGAATTTTGGATAACTAGGTACTTAGAATATTAAGATGATATCCAGTTGTTTTCTGAAGGGGTTATAATAGTTTTCTCTTCCCCCAGCAGTGTCTGTGAGATTCCATTGACCCACATAATTGATACTCCGATAATTGATACTGACAGGAGCCTTTATTTTTGCCAATCAAATAGGGAGAAAGAGGATCTCACTGTAGTTGTGTTTTGCAGCCCTTCTTTACTCAGACAGTTGAGCAGATCTTCATTTGTTTAGTGCCCACAGCTCTGTCTTCTTTCCTTAGTGCCAGTTCATGATTTTTTTGCCTATTTTTCTGTTAACATGGCTGCTCTTCTCTTTTTGATTTGTCAGATTTTTCATATATTCGTGATACTAATCTTTTACCCATTATATGGGCTGCAATTGTATTCTACTAGAGTTTAGCCTGTCTTTTAATTTTCTTTAAAGTATCTTTTGATTAAAGGAAGTTTATATTTTGTTTAGTCAGATCAATTTATCTTTTGTTTTATGATTTCTGCTTTTCGTGTCTTGCTAGGAAATCTTTCCCTACACCAAGGTCAAGAAGATGCTCATTTTTCATTGCTTATGAAAATATTTTAAAATTTGACTTCTTCCATCTAAGTTGTAATGAATCTGGAATTATCTTTTTGTATGGTGTGAAGTAGAAATGCAACAATTTTTTCCCCCTGAGGGAAACCAATTTTTTGCTCCATTTGTGATATGGTCCCTTCTTTTCCACTGATCTGCTATGCGCCCTCTGCTGTATAAGAAACCTCTATATATTCATGAGTCTGTTTCTGAGTACTCTTGTTTTCTATTGCCTGTTTTTCTATTTGTGCCAATACCACACTGTTTTGATGTCTGTAATTTCATTGTGACCCTACTACCTGGGCAGGGCAAGTCCCCTCTCCTTATTCTTTTTTCAGTGATATCCTCGGCCCCTTACTCTTCCATGTAAATTCTAGAATCCACTTGTCAAGTTTCAGGGAAAATCCTGTTCTCTGCAGTGGTAAGAACTTACAGATAGATTTAAGGAGAATTGATAACTTTGTTATTAATTTCTCCATTTGCATAGATTCTCTCTAATATCTTGTAGTAAATATTTCAGGTTTCTCTCTCTAGATCTTGTCTGTTTTATAGTCACCCAGCTGTTCCTCATGCATAGTCGATCTAATGTGTCCCCCCAGTCCTCCTCACCCTCAGCCTTGTAGGCCCTGTCCTGGGAGTGGCCGTGGCTGTGCTCACTGTCACGCCTCTGAACCCTGTCTGGGTCTCTGTCTACCCCTCACTATCCTCTCATGCCCTGCACTTCCCCAGGTGTCCAGATTCTCTCCAGACTCTGCCCCTTCGTCTACTCCACCTCCTTTGGCTTCATCGCCCTCTCACTTTATATATCTGGTAACTCATCCTGCTTCTTTAGGACTCAGATCTCAAGACACCTCTTCTGGGAAGCCTCCCCTGATGTCTTTCTCTCTCTCATCGGGGCTGCGTTAGATGCCCCCTTTGCTGTGTCCTCATAGCACCACGTGATGTCCTTTCTTAGAACAAACACAGCACACACACTCTTACCATTTCTCTCCCCTCTAGACATTGAGGAAGGGCCTCCACTCTGCCTCTCTGGCCCCTGCCCCAGATTCTCCTCAAGGTTGTCCCTTTAAAGGAGTCAAGAATCCAAGGACCAGCAAAAAAAAAAAATATATATACCAACCTGAGTTTGAGAGATGGGAAAACCCCACAAGTATCAGCAGCACCGCTGCCCCCTGGCTTTTCCCACGGGCTTGGTGGTTTTGTTTCTTCTATTTGGTGTCACTAATAGGCTTCTTTTGTGTATTGGATTTCCTTCAGGCGGCAAAGCAGAATTCAAGACCACTCAGCCCACTGCCTCTCAGCCAGCCCTGCTTGAGGGGTGCTCACTCCACAGGTCGTTGACTCAAGAAGACTCCAGGGTTTCCATGTTGGGGCAAGCCAGGGAACAGGAAGAGCCATCAGAAAAGCAGGAAGAGCACTTGAGGACAGGGTTGGTCCCGCTCAAGGAAACCCCCCTTGGAAAGATGAGCCCTGAATGTGATGATTTGGGAACAGGTGACAGTGTGTGCTCTAATGATTTCCAGGAGCTCGCCTCTCCAGGAGACACTCTGCATGAGTGTGAATCACATGGATCCAGGAAAGATCCCTTGATTCACAGAGGCAAGAACTCCTACAAATGCAAGGACTGTGGGAAAGGATTTACCAAGAATCGCCTCCTCCTTCGACATCAGCGGATTCACACTAAAGTAAAACTCTATAAATGCAGAAAGTGTGGAAAGGCCTTTCTCAAGAAGGCAGACCTCACTGAACACTACAGCATTCACATTGGGGAGAAGCCCTATGAGTGCATCGAGTGTGGGAGAGCCTTCAGCCGCAGGTCACACCTCACGGAGCACCAGCGGATTCACTCTGGAGAGAAGCCCTTTGAGTGCATGGAGTGTGGGAAGGCCTTCAGCCGCAAGTCACATCTCACAGAGCACCAGCGGATTCACAGTGGAGAGAAGCCCTATGTGTGCAGTGAATGCGGGAAGGCTTTCGCACACCCCTCTGATTTTATTCGGCATAATAGAACCCACACTGGGGAAAAACCCTTTGAGTGCAAAGAATGCGGGAAAGCCTTTTGTGACAGCTCTTCAGTAACTCGACACATGAGGTGTCACTCTAAGGAGAAGCCTTATGAGTGCAGTGAGTGTGGAAAGACCTATAGCTACAGCTCAACCCTTACTACCCATCAAAAGATTCACAGGGGAGTGAAATCCTACAAGTGTAAGAGATGTGGGAAGGCCTTTTATCAGAAAGGAGGCCTCAGTCAACATCAAAGAACTCACATTGGGGACAGACCTTTTTAAAGTAACGACTGTGGCAAATTGTGTGGCCAGAGGAAAAATGTGACTTGGCAACTGAGAGTTCATACCTAAGAGAACCGTGTCCTCGCTCCCATGCACAGTCCATGCTGTGACTGTGGCGTTACCTTTACCTTTAGCTGAGCCCTTGCACTGCGGAGGCTGGAGGCCACTCTCTCCCAAAACACAACTTAGTTCTCAGCAGAGTGACCTTCTTTTCACATGTGAGAGCTTTTGGCTATCACTTGGCCCACTCAGAGACCTGGGCCTCAGTTTATCCCAAAACAGGAGTGATGTGCATCCCAGTGGATGAAGGACCCCCTTCCCTCATGGTCCTTGTCTCCCCATCCCATTCTCTGTGTTCAGAGGGGCCTGCTGTGCTCCTGCTGGGATGATGGGCAGGAGTCGTGAGAACCCCATCCTTCATCCCCATTACCCGCACAGTATCCTGAGTTGTGGAGATACGTGGATGACTAAGACGTGGGCCTTGCTATCCAGAATGGGAAGCACACATGATAATGCAGAGGTATGGGGCAGCACCTCTGCTGCAGCGACCATAATGTGTCTGTGGTTGCCGTGCGGCGTGATGAAGAGCAGGCTACAACTTAGGCATGGAGGACAGATGTGCATTGGGGGCCATGGTCTGGTGACTAAGAGCTTGGACTCTGCAGAACATTGGGATTCGGATGCTTCTGAGCTGTGCCCTTCATCAGCTGGGTGACCTTGGTCATGTTTCCCCACAGGCCTTTCTTCTTGTCTATAGTGGTGAGAAGATGTACATTAAACTATAAAGCATCGAAAGAGGAGCAGACGGCATACACAGGATGATACCATGAAGACCCACGAGGGAAGGAGGAGCCCCAGCCACATTCAAAGATGGAGAAGAGCATTCAGGATAGAGGGAACAGCATGTGCCAGGACCCTGAGGCAGGCAAGAGCTAGGCCTGTTGGAGGAAAGAGCTGAAAGCCAGTGTGTCTGAAGGAGATATGTGGTGGGCAGTGAGATGAAGGGAGCAGGGCCAGATGCACAGGGCTTTGTAGGCCATGCTGAGAAATGTGAATTTTATCCTAACTGCTCTCAGAGACTGAAGAGGGATTCAGCAGGACAGTGGAATGATCTTACTTGTCTATTACTCTCCGTTTGGCTACTATGCAGAGAATGGACTGAAGAGGGTCAAGAACTGATGTGGGAGAGAGGATGGAGTCCATTGTGTGTTCCAGGAATGCATTGACAGTGGAGTGGCCCGGGATGGTGGCATTGGAGATGGTGGGGAGAGGATGACTTGGGACATGTTAGGAGGCAAAGCCAACAGGATCTGTGAATAATCGGGATGAAGGGAATGACTTTCCCCCCTCAATCCTCAAGAGAGAGCCCTTTGCATCTGTGGGAATGTGACACATGGCCTGTCACTGCGTTCCAGTTTCTCGATTGGCACCTGGTGAGTGTGTTGATTGAGGGAGTGAAAGCTGAAGGCTCCTTTTCTTGGATGTGGAAAAGGCAGGGCTCCTCCTGCCCCTAGGATGTTTACATGGGCAGTTGACTTTTCCGTGGCCTTATTTCTCTGACCCAGAAGGGGCCCTGACCCTGATCAGCCTAGATGGCTTTGGGCAGGAGGCCGTGTAGGACAGCAATGAGACCTGCATCACTGCAGGCCCCGTTCTCAGCTGGCTCCTTACCGGTGGTCATGGTTCAGGGCAACTCAGGGACCTTTTGAGTTCTCGATTTCCTTCTTTGTAAACTGGGCGATCTAATGACCATTGGAAGCCTCAGCTTCATTATCTATGAAACAAGAGAGTGTTGACTGACCCACCTCACCAGGTTGTTGTACAGGTTAAAGGATAGTGCTGTAAAATGCCTGTCATGGTGTTGGGTAGGTAGATATGCTTACATGTCAGCTATTGTTAAACTGATTGTCACTTATATGTTACCCCTTTGTGCCATCCTATTCCTTCCTCATCGGGAGATGTGCTGATGGGATTTGCTGGTAAAAATAACTGCAGGTCCTGATGACATCTCAGCTGATTTTCGGCCTTAAGAAGCTTACTCATGGGTTCTGGTGACCTTCAGCTTAAGGTCTTGTTCCCCACCAGCCAAAGCCGGGGCATTCTTCTCCACTCCCTGGTTTCTTTCCCATTGGTGGAGATGGGGTGGCTGAGGATACCATGGAATGTTAGTTGTACTTTGAATGGAAATTCAAAACCTGCACTTAAAATTTATTGATGAAAATTCAATCCCTTGTGAAGGGAATTTTGAGCCATCAGAAAGTATTAACTGTTAATTTATTCCATACTTATTTAATGTAATAGTTGATATATTTGGGTTTAAATATGTCATCTTGTGGATTTCTTTGCCTCACCTGTTCTTTTTCTGGTCCTTTAAAAGTAAACTTTCTATTAATTTCTTACAATCCAGATTTACCTTTTTCTAGTTTGCATAGCATATACTCTGATTCTGTTTGCTGTTTAAGCTAAAATCTACAAACACTTAACTTAAAACAGTACAGCACAGAGCTATAAATACTTTTTCCTTCTTCCCAAGCAATATAAGGAACTTAGAAGATTAATCAATATGTTGTATCTCAGTATATGTGTTGAGACTATGCATGTTAATTCCACCATTCTAACTCCACAAGGAAATATTATTCATGTTTAATGCAATAATCAGTTATATCAATCCACATACGCATTCCCTTCTTGGGTTCCTCATTCCTTCTATCATTGCAAATATTTCATCTAGGATCTCTTTCCAAAGTCCTTAAATAGAACATTTAGGATTTCATTTTATGTGTTAATCTTCCATTAGATTTCTCATTTGGGCTTGAAATGCCTTACTTCATACTCTTTCTTGAAAGACAGTTTTGAAATTTACAGAAATTTAGGTTGGCAGGGTTTTATTCTTCAGATCCTTGAGTAGGTCCTTCCACTGTGTTCCAGAACCATAATGATATTGGGAGTGAATGGCAACAAGTAACTTATTTTGTTGTGTAGCTTTCTGGTCTTAGGTCAGGAACAGAAATACACTAAGATGGAGGCATGGGGTTTGGGATTATCACCCAAGGGTAATGGTGAATGTGTAGGAGGCATAATAAAATGGATATCTGATGGATTAAATTAGAATCTGGGTAAATGCTCTCCAATCCAATTCTCTCTTTTTGGACACCCAGCTTTGCTTACATGGGTCAAGCTCCCTTAAATGAGCTTTGGGCACAGAATATAGGCAGAAGTGATTGTGGAATTCTGTCTTCGTTGTGCTTCCTCAGTTGTGCTGCTCGGTGGGGTATCTCTTTGGCCTTGGTGATCTGAGTTTCCATACTTGCCCAGGATTTAGTGCTCTCTTAGGAGCTGCAGGTTCACGCTAGGGACTAATGGCCTGTGGGGTGGGGCCTTGTACGTGCATTTTTAACAAATTCCCAGGTGATGCTGATGCTACTGGTTTGGGAACCACAGAATTAGAGCACCATTTAAAGTGAGTATACTTAGACACTGGCAAGCAAGTTATCATCTTTTTATAATCTATTTTTAAATCTTTTTATTATGTTTTTTAAATACAGTATTATTAACCACAGTCATGCTGTACATTACATCCCCAGGACTCATTTATTTTATTTTACATATATTATGTTTTTTACTTATGTTTTTTCCCTGAGGATCTGAGAGGTTGGAGAGGCTTGCCTAAGGCTGCCTCCTATTGGCAGAGGTCTCCTGTTGGGAGATCTCTCTGGATGGGGCTTTGCCCAACGTAGCCACAGAAATCTGGGCGTGGTCCCTGTACTTACAACCATAGAGTATTATTTCCCATTCTCCCTCGAGGTGCTGTTTGGCCGTTGCCGGAGAGAATGGGAAAGGCCCACCCAAACGTAACTGGATGACCTACAGAAATTACACTACCCAGAAGGCTGTGCGTGTCCGATGGCGGCGGGCGCTCGTCCAATGACGAGCTAGGGGAGGGACGTCTCCTGGGGCCCACGCGGGTGGAGCGGGACGTACGATGACATCATAGCGGCTGTGGTGGGTCTGTCCGCGCAGGCGGTGGAGACTGGGGCGTTGGGCTGGGGCGGCTTCCCGGGTTGCTCCTGGGACCCAGTGAAGGAGGGGACGAGAATAGGACTGCCCTCAGCGCCTTTGCACGAACCGCGACCGCCGCCTGGCCGCGCACTTTTTGGGCCCCGCGCCTGCTCTGCTTCCGCTGGGAGGTGGCAGCTGGGCCTGTGTGTCTTTCACCTGAGGGAAACCGAGCCAAGTGCGGGTCAGCCAAGGTCACGCCGGGCGAGATGGGGAGTCGGCTAAGGTCGAGGGACCCACCCAGGTCCCCGCGCAGTGCACAGGGTCCGATGGCGGTCACATTGCTGGTCCGGGCGCCGGTAGGTGGACTGGCTTCAGGCCGCTAAGCCGCTGGGACCCGCGCCCTAATGGTCCTAGGGCCCGGATGTAGAGAAGGCTGTTACCCTCGGGCTTTTCGCCTTCCCGTCTCCCTGCGCTTGAGTTTGGGGTCTCCAAAGGTGAGTCACTTCTGGCCCATGGTCCTTAATCAAGACCAGGAATTATACGGAGCGCTTCCTATTTGTGAAACCCAGTAGGATGAGGTAAGGAAAGGCTTCCAGGCACAAGACCCAGCACGTGCATACGCTAGGATGTGGCACGGAACGGGAGTGTTCGTGAAACTGCAGATCTCTGCTGTCTGTTGCGCCGAGAGAGCAGGTGGGCAGAAATCAGTGCTGGAATGGCACGTGAGGTGCTGGGCCTTTATTCTGAGGGTGGAGGGAGCCATAGAATGTTTAGAGCTGAGGAGGGAGGCACTCTAACTCAGGTCTTTACAGGCTCCCTCTGGCACAGAGGGGAAAACAGACTGTGGGGGTGAGGGTTGGTTGTTTCCCTGGTTTTCAACTAGCCATATTTTCCTCTGATAAAACCCAATAATTCATCTTTTATTTTTACCTATTTTCTGAATTTGATTTGCTGTATAAGGATTTTTTCACCTGTGTTAACTAGGAGTATAGTTCTGTAGTTTTTTTCTTGTGCTAAGTTTTTACATAAGTTATGTCGGCCACTTAAAATGAGTTGGAAAACGTTTGATCCTCTATTTTCTGAAAGGACGTCTTATTGTATTACTTATTCTGTAAATGTTTCCTAGAACTCACCGGTGAAACTGCTTAGGCCTTTAGTATCTCTCAGCAATGTATGATAGTTCCTTTCACTTCTTGAACATATTACATTTATTTCTAAATGCTTCGTATTTTGATGCTTTTGTAAAGGATTTTTTTTTTCCAATTTCCAAACATTCATTGCTAGTATATAGAAACAAATAATTTTTGTATATTAGCCTTTTTTTATACTGGGACTTTACTAAGTTCAATCATTAGATGTAGGAGCTTTTTAATGAATCATTTAGAATTTTCAACATAATGTTGTATGTGAATAGACAGTTTGGGTTCTATCTTTACAATTTTTAGACTTTTTTTCCTTATGTCACAAACACATCTCTAGTGCAATGTTAAATACTTTGAGTGCTTTATCTGATTTTAAATCTACAAAGATTTCACAAGACTGGATATTTAAAAGGCTTCACAAGCCTCCAACAGCACACTCAGATAAGGCTTTTATTTACCAGCAAAGATAAAGTACCATAAGAGAAAAAGAATACAATCCCAAATGCACAATCAATAAAAGAAAAAAATGGATAAATTGGACTTCATGAAGATTAAGAAATTCTACTCTAAGAAAGATATTAAGAAATGAAAAAAAGAGACAGCCCCGATGGCCTAGTGGTTAAAGTTTGGTGCTCACCGCTTCAGCGGCCTGGGTGTACTTCCCAGTCATGGACCCACACCAGCAATCTGTCAGTTGCCATGCTGTGGCAGCAGCTCACAAAGAACTAGAACAACTTACAACTAGGATATACAACCATGTACTGGGGCTTTGGGGAGGGAGTAAAGAAAAAGACTATATATATATATATATATATATATATATATATATATATATATATTTTAATGAAAAAAAAAAGCCATAGACTGTGAGAAAATACTGGTAAAGCATATATCAAATGAGGAACTTCTATCCAGAATATATTAAAAAATCATAAAACAATTCTTTTAATAACAGGCAAAAATATGCACAGATAATTCACTGAAGAAGATACATGGATAGCAAGTAAACAGGGAAAAATGCTCAACACTGACCATTAGAGAATGCAAATTAAAACTATAATGAACTACCACTATACATCTACTAGAATGGCTAAAATGAATAGCCCACATCTTACACACAACAGTCAACAAGGATGTGAAAAAACTGAAAATCTAATATACTCCAAGAGGAAATGTGAAATGGCATAACCACTTAGAACACAATCTGGCAGTTTCTTAAAAAGTTAAATATTTGGACCAGCTTCCAGCATGACAGTGTGAGATGCTCTGTGGGCCTGCTGCCCATTAAAACTGGTGAAAATTATAAAACACAATTTAAAGTCTCTGGAAATGGTCCTAAGGGTATACAGCAGATGAAGAAACATTTATTCAAGAAAACCTAATATTCAGTAAAAACAGCAAGCACCAGTCGCACTTGAACCAAGACCACTCCCTCTCTCCTCCCTCCAAACTCAGACAGATGAAAACATCACTCCAGCCTGATACAGCCAAGAACACAGGGCTCTCTCTCCCTAGAGGTCCCAGGCAGAGCGCTATCTTCTGAGGAGGGGCAGGATGTCAGCAACTCTCATCCTGCAGCCAGTGTGCATATTTGGATGAATGATGTTCACTTGCTGGCTCCCTCATAAAGGCTACTCACAGAGCTTCTCTGTTTTAAGTTAGGCTGACTAGGAGACAGCCCATGCTCTGCACTCCTAAGGCCTTCCTCCAGTCTGAACTTTATGGTGCTGAACAAGGTGAAGCCTTTGGCTGAAGCCCTTCTTCATGGTCACTGTATTCTTATGGCCTATCTGAGTTGTGAAGTTTCTGTTGATGGATCAGAGCAGACCTTTGGTTAAAGGCTTTTCTACATTAGCTGCCTTCAAGACTTTTCTCCGCTGTGAACTTTCTGGTGTTGAATGAGGTTGAAACGCTGGCTAAACGATTTTCCACAATCACTGCACTCATAAGGCATTTCTCCAGTGTGAATTCTCCGATGTTTAACAAGGCTGGAGCTGTGGCGAAAAAATTTCCCACATTCCCTGCACTCATAAGGTCTTGCTCCAGTGTGAACCCTCTTGTGTTTAACGAGGCTAGAATTCTCGCTAAAGAATCTTCCACATTCATTGCACTTAAAAGGCTTTTCTCCAGTGTGAACTTTTCGGTGTTGCATGAGGCTAGAGCTTTGGCTAAAAAATTTCCCACATTCACTGCACTCATAAGGCCTTTCTCCAGTGTGAACTCTCCAATGATTAATAAGGCTTGACTTGTGGCTATAGAATTTCCCACATTCACTGCACTTATAAGGTCTTTCTCCAGTGTGAACTCTCTGATGTTTCATGAGGCTTGAGTTAAAGCTAAAGAATTTCCCACATTCACTGCACTCATAAGGCCTTACTCCAGTGTGGATTCTGTGATGCTGAACAAGTGTGGAATTATGCCTGAAGGCTTTTCCACATTCACTGCACGTAAAAGGCTTTTCTCCAGTGTGAACTCTGCGGTGTTGAATGAGGTCGGCATTGCGGCTAAAGGATTTTCCACATTCACTACACCCATAAGGCCTTTCACCAGTGTGAACTATTTGGTGTATAAAAAGGTTAGATTTATGGCTAAATAGTTTCCCACATTCACTGCATTCATAAGGCTTTTCTCCAGTGTGTAGTCTCTGGTGCTGAACAAGTAAGTATTTCTGACCAAAGGCTTTCCCACATTCGCCGCATTTGTAATGCCTTTTTCCAGGGTGAAAGGCCTCCTCGCTTTCAGTGCTCCTGTATGACTCCCCTCCGCTGTGAGCCAGCTGATGCCTGAGAAGACCAGAGGTAGTTGGGGAGTCCTTCTCACCCTCCTCTGTCTCTTTTCTTAAGAGTTTCTCTCCACAGTGCAGTTTCTGGTATTGGTGAAGCTTTGCTCTGAGGACTCCTACATAAACACTCTGCTCAGAAGGTGCCTCCTCAACCTCTGCTCCATGCCAACAACCTGAAAGCAGAGAAATGCTGATAAAGTGTACGTAGACTTCAGCAAGAGGGGGAAGCACCCTCACAAATGTGTCTGACACACCCAGTAATGAGTCCCTGGCATTGCTGGCAGAATGAGGGACCTGAGGTCAGGGTGAGGAAGGGTTCACTGTGTGGTGCTGGACCTGGCAAGCTCACAGATCAGTGGGGGGCTCAGGAGCAGCAAGAACATAGGATGGAGTGCAGCTCAGGGAGGAGAGGCAGGGTCTCCAACACATTCCTCTGCAAATGACTGTCAGCAGGGCCTTAGCTGCTGGTGACAGAGGAACACAGTGCAGAGGGGTGTATCCAGGCCCAGAAAAAAATAGAATGCAAAATGGCTGGTATTTGAGGACTATTTAAGGATATGCCCATCTCATGACACATTCAGTGAAAGCCTGTATCACAACCTTTCATGTTCTCCTGCTGCCTCAACATCCCCATAAACAGGCTGTGAACTATGCAACCAGGTGCACCAGTGTGATAGCTTGGAGCCCTGCCACAAGTTCTCCCTCCTGCCCTCCTGACTCACACCTAGTGCCATTCAAATTCACTAATGAAATCCCCTCAAACCTTTTCTTGTGTACCCTACCCTGACTCCCAATAAAAGCATTTACCCACAGGTCCTCTCAACTTTTCCCCTGCTTGGTTGAGCCTGCTTCCTTCCAGGTGACCCACTCCTGGCATGCAATGACTCTCTCTGTGTCTCTGGGACCTGTAAGTATAATAAACAGGCCTCGCCTCTGTCTCTTGTGGTGACTGTACCTAACTGACCAGCTCATTAAAAAAAGAAAAAAAATGAGGGGCTGGCCTGGCGGCATAGCAGTTAAGTTTGTGTGCTCCACTTCAGCAACCTGGGGCTCACCAGTTCAGATCCCTAATGTGGACCTTCACACCGCTTATCAAGCCATGCTGTGGCAAGTGTCCCACGTATAAAATAGAGCATGATGGGCACAGATGTTACTTCACGGCCAATCTTCCTCAGCAAAAAGAAGAGGTTTGGCTGCAAATGTTAGCTGAGGGCTGATCTTCCTCAAAAAAAAGAAAAAGATTGGCATCATGAATAGGATAGTTTAGTCACCAGCAAGGGTGGACACAGGAGATGCCCCTTAAACTGCCTGGCTTATGAACTGGCTGTCCCTGTTGGGTTCTACCATCTGGGAAGGCTCAGTGTCACATTGGCACTCGCGTGTGCTGCTCTGACTGCTTTGGGTTGTCTCTCTTAGGCACTGCCAAGGCGTTCCCTCCTTGATTGTTGATTTCATCCTCCAGATTACCCCAAGACTCCACTTCTGGCCAGCCCTGACTCGACAAGATGGGGAGAAAGGTTATCCCAGCACTCCCTGACTAAGGGACAGACTGGCATAATTAGCTAAAAATATTATGAAGGTTCTGCTGAGAATGGACGAGTGACCTCCCTGCAGCCAGTAAAGCAACACTGGGTCTCAGGTGCAGGCTGTTAGCTGATTTGTCAACAGATGAGGGCTGGGTAACCTTTGGGAGGTCACTCCTGTGAACTAGTGGCACCACGACTGGGAGCTTCCTCATGTTCATGTTCCTCCTCAGTCCTAACCTGGGGTGCTGCATCCCCCTCAAGAGAAGTCCACCACGGCACCCTGTGAGGGTCGATGTGCTGGCAACTCCTCCACTACATGTCTTGTTGCTGTCGCTCTTTGTCTCCTGATCCTATGGGTATCCTGGGTCCCATCCCCAGAAATCAGTGGCTCAAGATCTTATGGCCCTGGATCTCAGCAGGAACATTTAATTTCAGCATCTCCCAATAACCAGAGGAGGTTAGCCAATTGTTCAAGAAAGATAAAACATCAATGCAGCATTTCAGGGCTCCACTTAGTGGTGCTGCCTATCAACATGCCAACTACTGCTCAGCTCCCCAGGTCTAGGAGCAATCCCCCAAGGGGATTGGGCCACCATAGCTCCCCTAAAGGGACCCCGACCCAGCTGAGGTCACTCTAGAGAGGGAGGCTGCTGCCTATGAGATGGGCTACAAGAAGGAAGCATTCAGGGTCTTTCCAGACCCAGAGGGTCAAGAACATGGGAGTTCACAAAGAGTTAAAAACTGAAATTCATGATTTCATGAGACCAGAAATCCAAATTATTCGTAAAGATTTCATTCAAAGAGATGGGGAAATGGGAGCTTTACTGAGCGTGCGTAGTACAGGCTTGCAGCTCCTGCTCACAGCCCCAGAGATGAGGCAGCTGCCAGCATTACTAAAGAGCCTAAGATACTTAATTTACTTAAAGCCCCTCTGGCTCTCCAAGTTCAATTCTCACATATTTTGGGGCTGAAGGCACCCAAGGAGGAAAGAGTGCATCCCAAATACCAGGGCAGGCATGACAGAGGCCAAAACTTTTGATAAGATTGTAAAAGCCTCGGACAAGGAACCGGGAACCTCTACCACCCCTCGGGATTCAGAAGCCCTGCCGTTACTGACCTGGATTTTCATGGCCCTGAGATGCCCAGTGGAAAACTATCAAGGAAGCACAAATGTTCCTCTGCAAAAACTGGATTGGTTCAATGGATCATTCAGTTCTTTGGACATTCAGACATTCAAGGAAAACTCTGAACATGTTTCTAATCTAGAGGAAACCCCTTTGTCACAGATTCCAGGAGTAGTTCTTGCAGGCACCCTTCTCAGTACAGGGCAGCGTTGCTTGTCAGCATGTCCCACACCAAACAGGAGGCCCTGGATGGAACTGATCTCCTGACGTGCCATGAGAGCTCTGCCCACCCTGACTCAAATTCTCACATCGCAGCTGCCTCCTGCTGCTCAGGCATCCCCCTCACCCCAGCATTCAGCCTGCTCCTTCTTTCCCTACTTGGTGACACCCTCTACTGCCTCCAGGTGATTCAACTCGTGCCACTTACTGACAACTGAGAGACCCCAGTGTGCCTCATGAACCAATTACTAGGCAAGCCATCCCCAAATTACAACTAAAGGAGATAATATTAAAAGATCCTCGCCCATTACCCACAGGTCTGGTGGCTGAGGGAACCACTCCTCCTAGTCCATCCAAGGAGGCCTCCAGCTCCGAAACCAGCAAAGCCAAGGCCTCTCCAATGGAATTCAGCCAGTCTCCAGGCCTTGTCGCACCACCCAGGGACAGTCACCCATATACAACTCTAGTAGTTGACTGGAACTCTAAAAACAAACATTTCCTATCTTTACTGGATACAGGAGCCCACGTTACCATCATTCCAGGCAACCCATTCAAATTTAGAGATACCCCTTTTAAATGACAGGGTAATGCCGGTAAAACTATTCATGGCAAACAAATTGGAATAGATGTCAATATTGCAACAATCTATATTGAACAGCTGCCCATCAGTAACCCATAATGCTTTGAGTTTTCCTCCTACAGACAGAGATGCCATTGCAGGCCATGGACAATGCTGCGACAAGTCTAAGTTCCTGGCCCTGCTGGTCAGAACTACAAAGTGAGAACCTGTGGGGCTGCCCCTGCTGGTGGTGACGGTAATAAACATGCCACGATATCACCTGAAACAAGGTACTACTGGCCTTCAGCCAGTTGTTCCAGATCTACTAGAAGACAGGGCGATTATTCCCACTCTTTCTTTCAGTAGTCCTATGTGGAGGGGCTTAAAGGCTTCTACCAACAGTGCACTTAACCATGGATTACTGAAACCTGAGCTCAAGTTCCCCCATCAAGGCTCTAGTACCTAACATAATCAGAGTAACCGAAGATATCCAAAGGGCACCCAGTGACATGCAGATCTGGCCAATATATTTTATTCATTGCCTATTACCGATCAGCCATAGTCCTGGTTCCCCTTTACATCTAAAGGAACCCGACACATTTACCGAGTTGTCCGTGAGTAATTTAAACAGCCCGGCCACTGCCCACAATTTGTACTGCCAGGACTTGGATAGGGCCCCCCAAGCCCTCGTTCGCTTACACCACCCACCTTCATTCCCAGCCGACTCACCGGGATGGCTGCACATTACAATCGAGTCACCCCCAGGCTTACTGCTTGTGCCCAGGAGCCAGCCACACTCGGCCATCCCCCAGGTGAGGGCCTTCACCCTCCTTACGATAGCCACCTCATGGGCACATTATGCCTTAAATAACAGCACCTTTGGATTCTACTGTGGCCCAAACTCATGGACACAGCCTCTTACATACTTTTCCCTGCCAACTCCCAATGAAACTGTACCCCAGTGGGCAGTGGTTACACTGAGGGTCCCCACAGTTCTCTATCCACCAGTACCTCCCCTTTTCTATCAACCCAAGGAGGCCAGTAAAACGGGTAATATTTGTTCCCATCTTAATAGGACTTGCCATAGCTGTAGGAGCCGCCAGCAATGGTGCCAGTACAGCAGCCATTGTCAAACAAGGTCAAATCCTGACTGCCAACCAGCACCTTTTGGCAGCCCTCTCAGAGCACAGACAAAGGCTGCACCTGTGCAACAAGCCCATGAGCATCTAAGCCCAAATGGTCATGGATAACAGACAGGCTCTTGACTGTTTACCAGCCAGGAAAGGAGGCGTCCGTGCCATCCAGGGTGCTTCCTGCTGTACATACATTAATTCTGCAGCTACAGGCCAAGCTATGAGGATGAGGCCAAGAGGTCAAAATCCCTCATAGCATAACAAAAACCTTCCACCAGATTCCCTGAACCCCAGAGGTGCCTGTCCTGTTCTCTTGGCTTTCCCCTACTAAGTGCAGTGCCTGGCTGTCGCCTGACCCCATCAAATGCATAGTAGGACTCCTCTTAGTTGTCACCTTTGTCAAAGCTTGCCTTCGGTGGCTAGACCAAGCTATTCCAGTCACCTTTAACATCCACTACCCAGGTGGCAAATGTTATCCATCTCAATTAGTATTGTTAATGGTCTTGAGGCACCACAGGGTCAAGTATATTATAACCTTTAAACCTTCCTATCTTCCTGCTGCCTCAACATCCCCACAAACAGGCTGTGAGCACCCCACCCAGATGACCAGGTGCACCAGTGTGAAGGCTGGCCCCTGCCACGCTTTCCCCTTCCTGCCCTCCCATGACTGTGACCTAGTGATGTTCAAACGTTCCAGTGAAATCCCCTCATGCCTATTCTTCTGTTCTCCCCACTGACCCCCAAAAAAGCACCTGCCCCCAGGCCCCCACACTCTCTCTGCTTCCCCCCCGCCTGGCTGAGCCCACTCCCTAGGAACTCCCACATCACCCTCCTCTCAGTGTACAGTGACTGTCTCTCTGGACCTGTTGACCATAATAAACTTTGGTTTTTTTCCTGAGCTTCTCCTGTGTTTCCTCTTGTGACTGCACCTCACAGACCATGTCATAAAAGAATACAAAAGAAGGCCACTGTTGGAGAGGGCTGCAGAGGGAACAGTGGGGAGGCCAGGGGAGATGTGGAGGGCAGGGAGGTGGGGGATAGCCCTGGGTCAGCAAGCAGAGCAGACAGGATATGTGGGTGACTGGGAAAGGAAAGCTGGAAACCAGCTGTGGCCCCCAAACCTCAGGGCCCCCTAGCAAGACTCTTGGTGTGATCTGAACCCAACCCTGAGTTCACACCTCTCCTCTCCTCCCTCCAAGTACCTCTTGGCATTGCTGCAGTCATGACTCCACAGGCAGGCACAAAGGGCTCTCCCCACCGCTCCCACTGGGTAACTTCATGGGTCCTGGAAGATGCAAGTCCTAAGGGAGAGACAAGACAAGTGGGTCAAAGTGACCCACCCCACAACAGACCACAGGAAAGAAAACTAAATATGACAGCAAGAACCTTGGAGGAGAGTCTTGCAGAAACAATCCAGTCAAGCAGTGGCCATGTTGGTGGCTCAATTCCTGGCAGAGGCAGATCCCATATGTCAGCCAGAGGAAGAGGGCAGAAGCCGGGGCACAGAACTGCCACGGATCTTCACGGCATTGCCAGGCCAGGGAGAGGCCAACACGGTGTCATGCATTAGGCTTTGGGGCAGCTTGGGGAGAGGAAGGGCAGTGCACACAGCCCAGGCTCTCACAGCACCTACTCCAGGACACTGAAAAGGAAGCAGGGCCCGCGGCCCAGCTTTGGGAAGGACACACCCGCCCCTGGAAAAAAGGGGAAGAGCAAAGCCCAGCCCAGGATGCTGGAGAGGGCTGTGAGGACCTTACCCAGAGAGGCCATCAGTGCAAAGTTCTCCAGCATCACATTGTGGTATAGGAGTCTCTGGCCTTCATCAAGGAACCCCCACTCCTCCCAGGAGAAGTACACAGCCACATCCTCAAAGGTCACGTGACCCTGCCAAGATGGAGACAGTTAAGTTTATGTACAGCCTCCTTTCCCAGGACTCTAGGCATCCCCCCAAACATCCACCCTCCTCCCTGACTCCCCACCTCAGAGCAGATACCAGGCCCCGGTGCCACTGAAGCCTGTTCTCTCCTTGTCGTCCCTTTAATCACTGTTTTCAGCCCTCAGCAACAAGAGGCAGTGGGCAGAGAGATGTCATCTAACCTCTGGGCCTGGCATGCAGAGCCTCACCCTTCTGCCAGACAATTCACCTGGGGTCCCCCTGATTATGCATCCCAAACACAATAAAATTTGGGTCGCCATTCTCCCTTCAGCGCCAGTACAAGGGCCTGGGGCCATCTGTTGACCTCCCTTCCCAACATGCACCTCACTATTTGTACAACACTTCCCTTCACATCCCCGACCCCTCACTGCCACCACCACCCCCTACACCATATCACATATCTCCCTGGCCTCACCACATGCCAACGAGCACATGATATCCAGAGGGTGCTTGGCAAATGGGGTCGGAATCCCATCGTGTCCCAGACTTCCAACGGCCCTGACTGCCAGGGGCAACGCACAGGCCTGTTTTGAAGGCCTCCCTACCTGGCCCTTATTCTTGCTTCATCCTCAGCCACCCAGAACCACACACGGATTTCAGACACCCTCAGCCCTCTTCGAGTTCTGTGTTGCGAAGGTGTCCCCTCACCAGCCTCAGCTTCCTCTGATCCAGGCCCACCTGTGTCGGACACCAGGCCTACTGAGTCTCCCAGAGGATCCCATTTGACCTTGAGCTAATCTCCAGGTCCCCGCAAGGGTCAGAACAACAGCCTGGAGAGCCCAGAGTTGGGGGATAAGCAGTGGCGCCAGCTTTACTGTCATCTCACTGCTTTGTCTCCACATCCATCTCATGTCCAGTCCTCATGGAAACTCTGGCTGCTAGCCAGATCCTCCTCACTCCTACACCCCCTCCCCTTGGCCACTGTTCTCCCTCATATATCTTTGTGAAGCCCACCACCTCCATGCAGGTGTCTAGCAAGAGACCCAGTCCTTGGCCCACACTCCCTTCCCTCGTTACCTCCTAGGACCTGAAGATGCCCCCTGCCAAATCTTAGTCACAGTTCCATCCTGGTCCACACACTATCCGTATTGTGGGTGTCTCCAGTCTGAAGCCTACACCTGAACTCCACACTTGTCTAGGTGCCCACTTGACAAATCCACTCAACAGTCTCTGGAACATCTCAGTTCAACATGGCCAAAACCTGACTCCTAATATTCCCACTGAAAATGCTCTTACCACCAAGTTTGACGTGGTGGTACTTCCCTCCTAGCTCCTAAGATCAGAGTCACCCCTGACTCCTCCATTTCTCTCTCGTCCTCCACATCAGAAAGTCTGCTCGGAGCTACTTAAAAAACAGACATGGACTCCAACACATCTCCCACTTCCACAGCCACCAATCTGGTCCAGCTACCACCAACATGCACCTGCCTATCGCAGTAACCGCCTCCCTGTTCTCCCTGCAACCCAGCAATCTGCTCTCTACTCTGCAGCAGAAAAAGCTTAAGTCTGGGTTGGATCACTTCCCTCCTCTGCTCCAAACCTTCCATGGCTCCCACCACCCTCAGAATAGAGGCCAGCTCCTCAGGCTACCATTCTAGCCTTAACTCCTGCTTCCTGCTGTTTCCATCAGACATAATGGAGACCTAAGGTTGCCTGAGCAGGCCCAGCTCAATCTCACCTCTAGTATTTTCTAATGTTGATCACTGTGAATGTACTATCTTCTAAATGCCATGCCACTGATTGCCAAAAATGGGAACCAAGCCACATAATCCCTGATCTGGACTCAGAGCCCCGACCTTGGGTGATCACCTTCCAGGGATCTGAGATGAAAAGGTAGGGAGAGTAGCAGACAGAGTCCCAGGACATCACAATCCTAGAGCCTATGAAGAGGGTGAGGATCTGGGACCCCCTCCACTTACCTCTGCATGGTATGGAAGTGATTCCGCAGCCACAGGAATCTGTGGGAAAGCAAGGCCGTGAGAAGCAGGCAACCCTGTTGGGCCCCAAAGGCTCATTCAAGCCCCTCACACTATCTGGGCCTGTGTCCTCAGTGATACCTCTTACCAGCTGCATGACCTTGGATGAGTACTCAACCTCCTCTGTGCCTCAGTGTTGTCATCTGTAAAATGGGGATAATAATGGTGCCCACCCACTGGGGCTATTGTTTGTATCAAACTCATTCCTATGTGCCAAGTACTAAGTATCACCCCTTACTGTCCCCATAATTAACACTTTTGTCAACATTTTCAGTGCAAATGAACTGGTAGGTATTGAAAACGTGGATTTTTTTTACGTGCCTTTTAACTAAGAGAATGTGATATTTAAGACATTTGATTTTAATAAAATGTTTAGCAGTATATTAAAATTTCAACCAATTATTAAGTGATTACATCAACTTAACTTGTTAAATCCACGTTATTTTAATTGCCTGTGTGTATACATACGTACATTTGTGTGTGTATATATGTATATGCAAATACATATATATATATACTTTTATTAATTAGTACTTAAGTATTTCATAAACTCACAAGTTAATAAACTGGGAGCTTGGGCCTGAGGAACCCGAGCAGATCTTAGTCCTGTTGGCAATGTGGCTGCCTGCTGTACTATTCTGAAGGCAGTCTTGCTGGAGGCCTTTCCACTGCAGCAGTTGCTCATCCCTCCTGCCCTGAAGGCTGCGGGAACTTAGGCACCAAGGGGGTTCTCCACTAGCCTGGCTGAGCTTTCCTTTTCTCCACAAAGCGTAGACATGTGGGCCTGCTGAGCCTGGAGTGGGAAATCTACACCACGGAACATCTCAGTCTCCATCCCAGCCCTGGATCCTTACACCCTATAACCCTCCACTCCTGCACACACCAGCTAGAACCATTTTGGACCACAGGAATCCAGCCTTCGGGAGGCAGCCCCACCCTCCAGGCCCATCTGAAATAAAAACTTTAAGATTCTCCTCCTAAATATGAGCCCGACCTTGCCCTGGTCCAGGCCACTACCCACCATCCCTTGGATACCTCCAGCCCTCTCCGGAGAAATCCAGATGTGAGTGAGCAGACTACTCACTTGCTCACTCACTCACTCCTCTAGGTTATCTCAGGATTACCATGTCCAAAATCCCACTCCTAATCTTTTCCCTGAAACCTGCTCCCTGTGCCCACTTCCCCATCTCCATCCTTCCAGATAGAAAGGAAACAACAGACAAAAATGCAAATCGAAAAAAACGGGATGGTCCTTCATTCCCTACTTTCTCTCACAGCTACATCTGATGCAGCAGGAAATCCTGTCTGTTCAGTTTTTACAACCCATCAGAGATCTGATCATTCCTCCCCTCCCCTCCCCACCGCCACAGCTACCATCATGGTCCGGTCCCCACCAGAACTATTAGTCTATTGTACTGACTTCCTCACAGGTCTCCTTGTCTCCAACCTCATCACCCCTATCCCAGTCTGTTTTCCCGAGAAGCCTCTGGAACACTTTGAGAAACAGATGGAGTTCCTGTTCGCAACCCTCCGTAGCCACCAGCGCCCTCAGAAGGAAGGCCCAACCGCTACGACTGCCTTTCCACGTGTGACTCGTCCCGTCACAGCTGTTCCCTGCAGACCGGAGACAAACCTCAGGTTTAGGAGACGGGGCTCAGTCCCACCTCTGTGCCTTTGCATGGGCTGGTCCCTCTGCTTGCAGTTCTCCCACACACCCCCACCCACGAGCGCCCCACAGTCCGAGACCAGAAGCTTGAGACCAGAAGCTTGAGCCCGGGTCGCGCACTCGGAGCTTTGGGGTCGGGCTGTGCTGCGGCAGGGCGGCCCGGAGCCGAGCGCTCACCTGAGCCGGCTCCCTCCGCGCGGCCGCCGCCATCGGCCTCGGGGGGCGGAGCCGGGCCGGGAGCCGAGGACCAGGTCGGGCCCCGGGCATCCCCGTCCACGACTCAGATTCAGGGTCCCCCCGGGCGCAGCTGCCGTGCCTCAGACCCGCCTCTGTGCAGCGAGGACAGCGCCTGCCTCCTCTCGCGCCTTCCCGCTCTCGTCACCCGAGCCTAAAACCAGCTTTCCGGAGCCTCCGAAGAGACTGGCCGACCCAAGAGACCCCAAAATGACCGCCCCTTAGGCGGAGCCGGAAGTCCCGCCCAGCAGGGCGCAGCGCCTTCTGGGTAATGTAGTTCCCACAGCGCCAAACGTTGAGGTAGTGGACAGCACTCCAGAGACGCCGGTGGAGTGGCAGTCAGGGCCAAGAATTCCGCCAGACTGTCATTCAGAGACTATTCTTATTGTAGGTGGGCCTGGATTTCAGTTTCCCTGCGCAGATGTTGTTCCAGTCTTTCCTTCTCCTGAAGGACTTAAAGAGGATCTTCAGGGCCACAATAAAGCGGTTTCCTTGGACTGAACCAGTTAAATATTACCAAATCTCCCTTGGCAAGGGGACGCCCAACATCAAAGACAACGATGGTGAAACAATACCAGTTGTGTGAGAAAAAGAAAAGACTCTGAGTTCTGGATGTAGGTGGTGAGATAGTTGGGGATCCCAAGTGTTCACCTTCCTCCCTCTCCCCACAATCATTTGTGCCCTTTCCCTTCCTGAGGGACCAACATTGGGGTTCAGGAAGGACAACAGGCCTCAGACCTGTAAGCCAACACTCCTCTCCCCCGAGATTTCTCCTCTTCATCTCTTCCTAATCCGTGTTCCCACTGCCCTTTCATTTCCAGATACAAAGCCAACTCCCTTCAGGTGGGAAGGATGCTGGACTGTCATTGACACCAGGCAACTGTTGATAAAAGATGCCAACACTTTATTATGTGTTCTCCCACCACCTCCCTTACCACTGACTCCATTTCTTTCATATCAATCTTCACTTCCCCCATTCTTCCATCCCTTTCATCTGTGGGCTGAGCAGTGACCAACTTCATCACAGCCTTGGAATGACTCATGAGGACAAAAGATGATGAAGCATTCACTCCTTCTTGGAATTTTCTGGAACTAGGTTTTCAGTACTAACAGATTCTGGAAAGGAGGAGAGGATTCAGTATTGGAGTAGAGAATATAGGATGATAGAGTGAGACCCAAGGGACCTGAGTTATTCAGATAAGGCCACAATGTGGCATGTGAACGGAAGGGAGGGAGGAGACACAGGAGAGATAAACTCATCAACAGGTGTGAGATGAGAAACTCCTCCCTTAACCCAAACACAGGGAGACATGTATCACTTCCTTGAAATGACATCTTAGAACAGTAGATCTGGATCATTCACCCAATGGATTACTGATGGGCTATGAAAATGAGCTGACCACCATACCATGAACCATGTGGATGAATCTAGCAAACATGTTACAGAATCTACAAAATGTAGCAGAATGCATTCACTATAGTACAATCTGTGGAAAATTCAGAATCTGGCAATATTAGACAGTCTATCATTTAGGGAAATATAGATGAATGGCAAAATTATAAAGATATCAAGAGAATGATTATCAAAATGTCAGGTGACCTCCAGTGGGCCAGAAAAACATGTAAAATGAGAAAGGGATGGGGACACCTAAGAAATGTTATATATTCTGTTTTACGCTGGGTGATGGTTTTCTAGGTGTGGTCTTTATAAAAGAAAAAATCAATTTGCACATCTACTGTGAACATTCCACTGAATGTATGACAATTTTTAAAATAAAGAAAAAAAACTATGTAGACAGTTTAGTTTAGTCACAGGAATGGACAAATGGATGATTACAACAGACTAAAACAGCTTCACATGGGTGTGGAATTCGAAATAACATGGTCAGTGAGTAAAGAACAGACATCTAATCATTTAGTTTAGGTAAAGTGATTATCTACTGTCAGAAAATATACCTGGAATTTCTTTTAATCAGATATGGTAAGACACAGAGACACAGAAATGATTTTCATGAAGGAAGATGTTTATACTCAGACCTCTAGAAACAGGAGGCATGGCATGTCATGCAGGGCCACATGGGGAAGGACCAAGGTGGATCATGAGGCAGAAGGGAGAGAGGGAAAAGCATGGCCTACAGCCATTATTGGGGTTGTCACCGGAAGCAATGGGCGAGGCAGGTAGGTACATTGAGTAAGGGTGGAATTGGATAGTTTGAGTAACTGTGGTGGACTCTGGCTGTAGGGGTGGTGGGTAAGACTCATCAGCTGCTGCTCCTTCTGGGTGAAATATACAGGTCTGTTCCTGAAAGTGTCAATGTTTTGTTTACTCCAAGAAGAAGAAAGAGGTCTCCACTCACCTGTAGGAGAGCACTTGAGCAGAGAGCATGGGCTGCATGTCCGAGTCTGCTTCACGGTGGCTGTGTGGAACTTCAGGGAGCTGCTTTGCCTCTCCTGGATTTTGTCATAGATACAGTGAGGCTGACCACAGGGCCAGGTCCTGCATGAACGATGATAACTGACAATGGGGAAGATGTTACTAACCTCGAGCTCAAGTTTGAAGGGCGAGTCACAGGAAGGACTGAGGCCCTTTCCCCTCTGGCTACCAATGTTCTTCTGATCCACCCAAATTAGCCAAATAGAACTTGATTTGTTTTGAAACTACCTTCTGCCTGATGTGTGGAGAGTGAGCTAAGGCAGATCAAGAACTGGTGTTGGAGATGGGGCAGAGGCTGTTGTGTAGTCCGGAAATGTGTTGCTGGCAGACTGGCCAACAGGGTGGAGTTGGAGGGATTGGGAAGCAGAGGTGACAGGACACGCGGATGGTTGGAATGACAGGGCAAGGCTCAGGCAATGACAGTTACCCCCTCAAACCCTCTGTATCTATGGGCCGGCAGGGCTTTTCCCAGGAAACATGTTTAAAGAATAAATAAGGCTGAAGGCTAATGTTTCTGGGACACAGAAAAAGCAAGATTCATCCCTGTCCTCAAGTCAGTTACCTGGGCATTTGAATTTTCTGCAGCCTCATTTCTCCAACATAGAAGGGGCCAGATAGATGACATTGGGTAGGCGGCCGTGTTGGGCAGTGGTTAAAGTTGGGGCTCCGTGAACTCCATTCCCAGCTGTGCTACATGACAGCCATGACTGAGGGCAAGTCATGGACCCTTTGCAGGCTCAGTTTCCTCATATTAATCTGGGTGACAAATGCACCTCACAGGGCTGTCGTGCAGGTAAAAGGGCACAGGATTTGTCAAGCATCTGATGCAATGTTCAGGGCATGGAAATGCTAAATAAATATCAATTATTGGTATAACTATTGTCACTCATGGTGTTACCTCTTTACACTGTCCTTACCCCACCTCCACCTTACTAACCAGGAAAGCTGCCAGTAAGCCTGCAGATTTCTGATGACATCCCAGCCAGTTTGGTTTGGGTCAAGGGCATGGTAACCTTCAAGCATAAGGTCTTGGCTTCTCTAAAGCAAATTCTGGACATTCCCCATGATTCCCCATCACCTCATGATTCCTTTCCCACTTGCGGGATAGGGAATAGGGGAAAATACCACGTAATGTTAGCTATGCTTTCAATTAAAATTTAAAATATGCTGTGGAAATTAACTGAAGAAAAGAGAAGCCCTTATGAAGAGTGTTTTGGTCCATCAAAAATTACTGACTGCTTACTTGAGCATTTAGGTTTAAATATAAACCTAAACTCATTTAGGTTCAAATATATCCTACATTCTGTTTTCTTTACCTCACTTGTTCCATTTCTTTCACCATTGTTTTTACCTTTCTATAGATTATTTATTTATAATCCAAATATTTCTTCTTCTAGTTGGAAAAGTATATACTCTGATCCTATTTATTATATTTAAGCAAAAGTTAGAAACGATACATTAGAGTGTAAGGTTATAAATTCATTTAGTTCTCACTTGGAAATGTAAAGGGTTTAGAACATTAAGCAATTAGCCTCCTCTCAATGTAAATGTTCTGAGGTTATGCATGGCAATTCCATCCTTTTAACTCCAGAAAGAGATACATTCACGTTTTACACAGATAATGAGCAGTTACTTTAATCAAAAGATGCCCCTCTCTCTCTATCCTCATTTCTTCTCTAATCGCAGACCTTTCATCTGGGATCAGTCTTCTTTGGACTTGAATATTATGTTTAGAATTTTATTTTCTGTGGGTTTATTTTCCATTACATTCAGCATTTTTGACCTCAGATAGTCTTATGTCACATTTTGTTAAAAGATCTTTTGACTACGTATAGAAAGTTAGTTTCATGGTTATTTCTTTTGCACAGGAATGGTTCTTGTGCCCTCCTACTTGCCAAATGACAATTGATAAATCGCCCTTCTTTTCAGATATAACATACCTAAAAGGAATTAAATACATCTCTGTATACAGAGTACTAAATACTATCATCTAACAGAGTGCTACTTGCTGGGTTTGACACAGTCACTGATTATACAGGCAGGAAAAATGCTTTCTGTGGTAACCAGAGACACGAGCATTGTCCACGTGCTTCAGAGGCGCCCAACATCCCTACTGTGGGCTCCACGTCGTAGTCCTGTCTGGAGTCTTTTCTCTCTTCTTCCTGACCCAAAATGCTGAGGTTCACAAAACTAACTCTAGAGCTTCAGGCTACTTGTGTAACATAACACAACATAATATTTATTAGCCTCCAGCTATGGAGGTCTGAGTGACATTAATATGTGGTGTGTTCATTTGGATTTTTGGTGAGCATTCCCTGCATAAAGAAACCTAAAATAATGTTTCTAGACGCTTCTGTGATATATTGCATTCTACGTTCACCAGAAATATAGGTGCGGCTCCTTTAAGAGGAAACGAAGCTCCGCCTGGTCCTCAAGGCTCGAGCTGCCCTTTTCAGGCGCCGCCAGCTATGTGGCTGGGCCCTTGCTCTGGAGACGGCGTAGTACTCCGCAATCCATCGTTGGTGCTGTAGGAACTACATTACCCAGGAGCCTTCGCGGCGCTCGGCCAATGAAGACCCAAGGAAAGGGGCGTTTCCGTTCGTGCGGAAGACAAGGCGGGACTTCCTGTTCCCGTCTTAGGCGGACATCTTGTTTGAATTAGGTTTAATCGGCTAGGTCCGTCTCGCGAACGCAGGTTAGGCCCGAGGTCCCAGGAGAGCGAAAACACGAGGGAAGGCGTTGTCTCTCCTGAACGGAGGCGGGTCTGAGGCTTGGCAGGGGCGCTGCCAGGGTCACCCGGCCGCTGGAGCCCCTCCTCACACTTGTCGCCCGCCAGCCACTCCCCCTCTGCGCTCCCTCCCCAGTCCGCAGGTTCGGATGGCGGCGGCCGTGCGCACGGGCCCGGCGCAGGTGGGTGCTGCGCCCCGGTCCTCCCCTGACCTCCGTCTCTAAATCTTCAAGCCTCGAATGAGGGCCGCCTCGGCTCCCTGCAGTTCAGGGCCCTGTGACCAGACAGTGGGGCGCTGCTGGTTCGGTCCCACCTCTGACAGCCAGTACGATGGCATGTGGAAGGACGTTACGGGCAGAGGGGCCAGCATGTGCAGAGGCTCGGAGGTGCGACAGCTGGAGTATTCGGGAAATCTGGGGCCTTTGGTGTCTAACAGAGGGTGTGAGGAGTTACACCTGGAGTGTCAGCCTGAGCTGCTGTGCTCTCGTTCTGAGGATGATGGGAGCCATGGATGGTTCTGAACTGAGGAGGGACACGATCTGAGGGTTTGAAGAGTATCCATAGATTGCTCAGGGGAGAACAGACTTGGGATGGGAGATGATGAGCACAGAAAGATTGAGACCTAGTCGGAGGTAACACAGCTGTTAGGTGGCCCTGAGGACTGACGCACAGAGGGCAGAGGTCATCCCTGGGTCTTTGTGGCAGGGCAGGTATAGGGGCTAGGCATGAGCCCTTGGGGCTCCTCCGTGGTTGCTTGTCTCTCACAGCCTCCCTCTTCCCACAGGTTCCCATGAACTCAGAAGTAATTATGGACCCTATATAGGTGAGGGGAGGAAGGATGTTCCTGTGTCATCAGTCCCACCCCCAGCCACGTGGTTGTCAGGATTGTAGTGTCATAGAACGCTTTACTTGTATTCTCCCAGGTCTTGAGCCTGAGGACCCTGGGGAAACCCCAAGCCCAGGGTTCTAAGTCGAGGCCAGGCATCATATGGAAGGGTTCCCATTTCTGGTAACCTTTGGAATGAGGTGTGGAAGGTTGTTCCGGCAGAGGAACCAGTGGGTGCAAATACTTGAAGGTGAGACTGAGATGGAAATTTTCAAGAAACTAAAGGTCTCCACCATGTCTGGTGGGAATCAAGAGCGAGTGGGCAGGAATCAGGCCTGAAACGGCCAGCTGATGAGCTAGGCCTCTGTTCTGAGGGTGGTGTAGTCACGGGAGGTGTGGAGCAGAGGAGGGAGGTCATCTGATCTGTCTGTCTGGGTGCTAAGTGAAGAACAGACTAGGTGGTGAGGGTTGAGGGAGTTATGGTGGAGACCAGACCAGGGAGGAGACTGCTTGAATATTCCAGGTGAGTGGTGGTAATGGACGGGCCAGAGGGGCAGCTGTGTAGATGGGAAAAGTGATTGGATCAGATTTTCAATGTGAGAGAAAGAGATAACCCCAAGGTTTTCGGCCTCATCAGCTGGCAGGGTAGAGGTTCCATCAGCTGAGATGGGCAAGTCAGTGGTAGAAGTAACTCTGTGTGTATCTCAGGAATTTGTTTTGGTCACGTGAAGATTCTGAGATGTTCCAGAGAACACTGAGTGGAGGTAGCAGGTGAGTTGCTGGACACAGGACTAGAGTTCTCTTTAGGAGTTCAGGATGGAGACATGCAAAAGGTAGAAGATGGTGTATAGGCAGGTTTAGGAGAGAAAATGTACACATCACAACGGCAGTGCATTTAGTGAGCCAGGAAGGTGATGGTGGAGGCCAATGACTAGGTCTGGGGCCAGGGTTGTGAGACAGAGAGTGATCCAAAAGAGTGATGTGCATGTGGAAAAAAGTATGAACTGATGGTCCCTAGGTCCTGGTATTGGGGGCTGAAGGGAAGAAGGGTGAGCCCAACTTTGGTTGTCTGGTAAGCATGATCTTAGCAACCCAGAAGAACTAGCTGGCAGGAGGTGTATGTAGGGGGTGTTCAGCCCTGCATGCTAGGCCCAGAGCTTAGATGTTCCTTTCTGCCCACTTGCCTGTTGCTGTGGTAATCAAAGGGATCATAAGCAAAGAGCAGACACCTGTGGCACCCAGTTCTGGCATTTCCTCTTGAGTTGAGGAGTTAGGCAGGAAGGAATGCAGGAGGGAGCTGGAGGGCGGGGGAGATGGGTATCCTTGGGAGAGAAGTCCTCATGGACTTGGCTGTCCCCGTTGTGGCAGGGGCAGGTGAACTTTGAGGACGTGTTCGTGTACTTCTCCCAGGAGGAGTGGGGACTCCTTGATGAGACTCAGAAGCTCCTGTACCGCGATGTGATGCTGGAGAACTTTGCACTGATGGCCTCGCTGGGTAAGGCTGTCATACCTACCCCAGTGTCCTGGACTGGGCTCCGCCCCTCCCCCATTTCCCAGGGGTAGCACAGCCCTTCCTGTATTAGAGCCACGGATACTGTGTCCCTCTCAGGTTCCTTGGAGTAGATGCTGTGGATGCCAGGCATGAGCTGTGTCCACTGCCACCTCTGACTCCTGAGCAGTCCTAACAGCTGCTGCCCTGTAGGCTTGCATGGATGGATCCAGGACTGAGGCATCTTACAGTCAGCCAGTGGATCATATCCAGCTTGTCCTCTCCCTGACTGAGTGCCTCTGTCCAGATCCATGACCCCTGTGCTCCAGGTTCTGTCCCCTTCCTCTTGCTGACACTTCTGATGGTCTGCCTCTGTCAGAAATTGCAGGGACCTTTATGGTCACTACTTGTTGGGACCCCTGGGCTATTCCTGCAAAACTCTACTTTGAGGTTACTTTTATAATATTTAATTTTCTTCTCTGAGGGGTGGGTCACTCAGACCAGTGCTGACCATTTGCTTGTCTTGTCTTTTCCTTAGGAAATGCATCTTCCATGTCCCGTGAGGTCACCCCACTAGAGCTGGGCAGTGAGCTCTGGGTCCCAGACTGGGCGGATGGGACTCCAGCCATGACCAGAGAAGCTCAGCATGAGTGTGGCCCTGGTGAGTGGAGGCTGGGGGAAGATGTGATGTTGGGGCTGGGTTCCAGTCATTCCCTAACCTCTCTGTGCCCACAGTTGTTTTAGTGCCAAGGCCACTGGCCACACTTCATTTCTGTCTTGACTTTCCCATTTACACACTTGTCTTTTGTGCTCCCCAGTTTTGGCCTCTGGCTGTTCCCCAGTTCTGCCTCCACATCTCACCTGGTCCTCCCCACCGCTCCCTCTGCAGTGCTCTCCAGCACTGGAGCAGACTTAATGTGCAATCAGATGTGCACATATCCCAAATAGTCCTTAAATACTAGCTATTCAGGGAACACACCCTCCTGCTCAGCTCTCACCTGTCCCCAGCAGCCAAGACCTCACTGAAATCCCTTTGTGGATGACTCCATTGGAGACCCTGGCTCTTTCTGGGCTGTACCCCACATTTGTGTCCTCTCCCAGTCAAGGCCTCTTCCATTCTGTGACCTTTAAGATGCCAACTACTGCATAGCAGCCCATTATTCAGCCTGAGCTTTGGCCTCTTGTCCTGACAGCAGTCCCATGACCTTGATCTTAGTTCTATTAGATAGACACATGTACTGAGACTGCCCCCTCCCACCAGTGTCAGTTTGTATTTCACCAGCATTTGTCTGCCTTCAGGTTGTTGGCGTGGAATGGAGGATGAGGAGATAGCTTTTAAACAGAACATTTCTGTAGGAATGTTGCAGACCAGGACTCCCAAGGAAGGCCATTCTATCCAGAAGGCCCACCCCTGTGAGACATGTGGCCTGGTCTTGAAAGACATTTTGCACTTGGCCGAGCACCAGGAAACGCACCCTGGGCAGAAACCTTACATGTGTGTGGCATGTGGGAAACAATTCTGGTTGAGCACAAACCTTCACTACCAGAAGCAGCACAGTGGAGAGAAGCCCTTCAGAGGGGACAAGGGTAGGACCTTTCTTGTGAACAGCTGCCCTGTCCAGCCAGTGGAGATGTCTTTTATGACAGGGGAGGGTTGTAAAGACTTCCCAACTAGCTCAAACATCTTCCAGCACCATGCCCCTCACAGTAAATGGAAGCCACGCAGTAACACCAAGTGTGCAGAGGCCTTTCACAGTGGACAAAGGCATTACAAATGTAACGAATGTGGGAAAGTCTTCAGCCGCAAAGACTCACTTGTTCAGCACCAGAGAGTCCACACTGGAGAAAGGCCTTATGAATGCAGTGAATGTGGGAAAGCCTTCAGCCGCAAACCCATACTTGCTCAGCACCAGAGAATCCACACTGGAGAAATGCCTTATGAGTGTGGCATCTGTGGGAAAGTTTTTAATCATAGCTCCAACCTTATTGTACACCAGAGAGTCCACACTGGAGCAAGGCCTTACAAGTGCAGTGAATGTGGGAAAGCCTACAGTCACAAATCCACACTTGTTCAGCATGAGAGTATCCACACTGGAGAAAGGCCTTATGAATGCAGTGAATGTGGGAAATACTTTGGTCACAAATACAGACTCATTAAACATTGGAGCGTTCACACGGGGGCAAGGCCTTATGAGTGCATCACATGTGGGAAGTTCTTTAGCCAGAGTTCCGACCTTATTGCACACCAAAGAGTTCACAATGGTGAAAAGCCCTATGTGTGCAGCGAGTGTGGAAAAGCCTTTAGCCACAAACATGTGCTTGTTCAGCACCATAGAATTCACACTGGAGAAAGGCCTTATAAATGCAGTGAATGTGGGAAGGCTTTCAGGCAAAGGGCTTCCCTCATCAGACATTGGAAAGTTCACACTGGAGAAAGGCCTTAGAATATCAGGAAATATGTCATCTCCTTGTTCAACATAGTGACTGACGCCAGAGAGAAGCTTTCAGAGGAGCCTTCGTGGGTAGCCGTCAGCTGGAAGTTGAACCTCATACGTTTAAACACCCGCGCTGGGAAGATTCTTCTGAGTGCCAGCTATGTGGGAAGGTTTCTGGAGCGATGGTGCACTTTGTAACATGCCCAGGACCCTTGCCAGAATTATATCACTGCCAGCATCTCTGAAAGATGCCATCTATTTTCACAATGGCAGGTTGTTATCCCACATTGTGTGTAAGTCACCCCAACATGCTTTGATAGGCAGACCTCTGCTCCTCCTCCATTCCCAGAGGGAATCATCAGTAGCCTGAGAAGATCTTCACTCCTTCCTGCTCCCCCAATGTGTTTAAGCACGGACATGACCCAGTTTGGGCCAGGAGGATGCAAGCTTTGTTTTGCTGGCTGCTTGCGGAGAGGGTTTCCATTTTTCATGGACTGTTGGTCTCATGTGGCACTTGTGATGGATTTGTCCAGGCTCCAAGTCACCTAAGTTGGGAGTTGCCTGCCTCCTATTGCTCTGCTTTTGCAACAGATGCCTTAGTTTTTAAACTGTCTTTAACCTTGAGGATTCTATTCACTTGTTGGATTGGGTTGAGAACAGAATTGGGCTCTGCCAGCATGAAGGGATGAACAGCTTTTGTGAGAGCTCCAGCTCTTGGGTCTCAGTGGCATTAGCAGAAAGGCAGGCAGAGAACAGCTCTCATTCTAGTTTCAGTCTAACTTGCATTGCTGTTCAAGAGCTGTGGGCTGTGACCTGTATGCCAAGATTATTTGTGTGACCAAGGTCACCCTGAGCAGTGGGCATTGTGACACCTCTGGTGTATCCAAAAGCAGCATGAATTGGGTCCTTTGTTCCCAGGGGATGTTTCATATTCTCCAGCTCTCTTGAGGAGAACTTGATCCCCTGGGGCCTGCCAACATCCCTGAAATCTGTTATTCGGCAGGAAGATGTCAGTGTCCCCTTAAAGGACCAGGTAGGAGTCATAATTGGTACAGACACTGATTAGTAGGGATTTGGGAGCCTGCAGCCAACTGTAGGGAATGTGGCTCTTCTAAAGGTGGATTTGCAAACGTTTCTGTCACGATGGCTTTGGTGTGAGGGGGTTGCAGAAATTCTCAGGACTCCCATATTTGTGTCTCTTTTATAGCTACGGTCACTGTCAGAGCAATCAATCTAAACATTTTCTTCAATAAATAGCATATATTTACAGTGTACAGTTTGATAAGTTTCAATACGTTTGCACCTGTGAAACCAAGTTTTCTGATTCCTTTTATGATCCCTTGCCCTCTCACTTATTCCCGGGCAACTGCTCATCTTGCTTCTAGTTGCTGTAGGTTTGTTTGCATTTCCCAGAATTTTATTTATAAACATGTAGGATAATTTAATCTGTACTCATGTATCTGGTTTCTTTACTTAATAATTTTGTGATTCATCAGTGTTCTGTGTATCAGTAGTTCATTCCTTTTCATCCATACTTTTCTGAAAGTATTTCATTTTGAGAAATAGTTCGAAAGCAATTGATCCAGGAGAGAACTCACACAAGAAGCCACAGTATCTGTTATAACTTTAACCTGGTGCTATCATTTTTTACTTATTCTGTGGGTAACAGACTCATCCTGGTACACGGTGGAAGGGACCTCCATAACAGTGAGAGTAGAAGGAGGTAGTGATTTGTGGGATGGATTCTTGGACACTGGTGACCACAATCATAGTCATTTTTCTTTTTCTTTACCTTTTTAGTCTAATGGTGAATTTCATTGACTGATTTTCAAAAGTTAAAACAATCTTGCAATTCTGAGGTAAACCCTATTTAGTCATGACATATTGTTCTTTTTATGTATTGTTGGATTTTTAGTTGCTGGTTTTTTTCATTTTAGAGATTTTTGCATCTCTGCTCATAGTGGATGTTAGTCTAATTTTTTTTTTTTTTTTTTATTTAAAGATTTTTTTTTTTATTTTTTCCTTTTTCTCCCCAAAGCCCCCCGGTACATAGTTGTGTATTCTTCGTTGTGGGTTCTTCTAGTTGTGGCATGTGAGATGCTGCCTCAGCGTGGCTTGATGAGCAGTGCCATGTCCGCGCCCAGGATTCGAACCAACGAAACACTGGGCCGCCTGCAGCGGAGTGCGCGAACTTAACCACTCGGCCACGGGGCCAGCCCTGGTCTAATTTTTTTTAATGCCTGGGATTGGTTGGCATCAGCATAATGCTGGCTTTACAGAATTAGTTAGTTGAGTGCTCCCTGCTCTCTAATTTTCTGGAAGATTTTGTAAAGAGTTGATATTATGTCTTCCTTAGTTGTTTGGTTGAATTCACCAGTAAAGTGTCAGGACCTAGAGTTTATTTTACAGGAGTGTTTCTAACTAAAAATTTCAATTTTCACAGGGGATATAGGTCTATGAAGTTAACCTTTTTTTCTTCCTAGAGTGAGCTTTGGTGGTTTGTGTCTTTCAAGGATTTTGTTCATTTTATTTAAGTAGTCACATTTTTCCTACTGTTCACTTACTATTTTAGTACCTGTAGAATCTGTAATTATACCACCTTTCTTATGCCCGATACTGGTAATGTCTATATTTCTCTTTTTTCTTTTATCAGAAGTTTATCAATTTTATTGATCTTCTTAAAGCACTTAGTTTCATTGATTTTTCTATTTTTCTGTTTTCTATTTCACTTTTTTTTTCCATTTTGACTTTTACCATTGCTTTTTGCTTTTATTGAATTTCATTTCTCTTGCTACTTTTTAACATGGAGGCTGAGATCCTTCATTTGAAACCTTTTTTTTTTTCCCTAATATAGGTGCTTAATACTAAAAGTCATCCTGTAAGAACTGCTTTAGTTGCCTCCCACAAAACTTGATAGGTTTTTTCATTTTAATCAAGTTTAAAATATTCTCGTTTCTTTTTAAATTTCTTCTTTGACATAGCTCTTTTTAGAAATGTGTTATTTCAAATATTTGGGATTTTCCCTATCTTTCTGGTAATTGATTTCTAATTTAATTCTATTGCAGTCAAGTGCATGCTTTATGACTTGAATTCTTTACATTTATTGAGACTTGCTTTATGGCCCAGAATAAGGGCTATTTTGTGTTTCATGTTAATTTGAAGTGACTGTATATTGTGTTTTGTTTGGTGGAGTGTTCTATAAAATGTCAACTAGGTTAAGGTGGTAGATAATGTCTAAATTTTCTGTTTCCTCAGTGATTTTTGGGGAAGGGTTCTATCAATTATTTGAAGAAGATTATTGACATCTCTGAGTATAATAGTAGATTTGCCTATTTCTCTGTGTAGTTCTGTCAGTTTTTGCTTTATTTTGAAGTCTTTTTATTGATTGAATAAACATTTCCTGCTCTTATGTCCACTTAATGAGTAGACCTCTTTACCATTAAGAAGTGGCCCTCTTTATCTATAGTAATATTCTTTGGTCTAAAATCTATCTTGTCTGAGACTGTTGTCTTTTAGTGCTGTTGTAGTGATACTGTTCACATAGTGTAATTTTGATTGAATGCTCAATTTTGCCTTAATTCTAAATATTTTTAGGTGGAATTATCAAAGCATCGATTTTAAGGCTAATTTCCCTCCCACTGCTGAGGCACAACCATTCTGTATTCTCTACCTGATGATTCATGAGGTTTCCCACTTAAACTGGTTGGGACAAGCACTATTCCATGTTCTGCATTACCCTTGGAAATTGTTCCATCTAATCCTTTTCGGTGTGTCTTTGCCCAGCCTCTGGTGGTTTCATATGTGCATGTACAGATTACTGCTCAGCTGAATACTTGAGGATGACCCTCTGTATGTCTCCAAAGTTTTCTGTCTCCTGTACTGTGCTCTATGAACTCCAGCCACCTTGGCAGGCCCAGACTCCAAGCTCAATCTCCTTAACTCAGGGACAGTCATGTGGTTCACATCACTTGTTTGCCCTCTCTGATAGCTCACTGTTTGCTTGATGTCCAGTGTGTTGAGAGTCAGTTTCATATACTTTGTTGATTATTTTTTCAAGAAAATCTATCAGCTCCCTAAAGAAGACACCCTGAGTAAATTAGTAAAATTGATAACAGGGCCTGGCCCCATGGCCAAGTGGTTAAGTGCGTACACTCCGCTTCGGTGGCCCAGGGTTTAACTAGTTTGGATCCTGGGCACAGGCATGGCGCCGCTCATCAAGCCATGCTGAGGCAGCATCCCACATAACACAGCTAGAAGGACCTACGTCTAGACTATACAACTTGTACTGGGGGGCTTTGGGGAGCAGGAGAAGAAAAAGAAAAAAAAAGATGGACAACAGATGTTAGCTCACATGCCAATCTTTAAAAAGAAAAAAAAAACCTGATAACAATCTCTAGCCACATCAGGAAAATAAGGCACAGACATCACATACTACAAATATGAGTAAGGAAAGAAGGTATAGCACTAGATATTTTTGAAACATGTAATGGCTAATGTGTAGTTAAGTGACTCTTTCCCAATAAATGGAAATTTGGAGGACAAAAACTCATTGAAAGATACCAACTAACCAGCCTCACTCAAGTAGAAGTGGATAATCTGAAAAATCCTTTGTCCAATACACACATTTAATTAGTGTTTCCAGATTGCTAGTAGTGCTCATCTGTGGATAAATGTAAGGAGCCTTCTCACTAAAAACTTCAGACCAAGATGGCTTCACTAATGAATCCTACCAAATATTTAATCAAGACATAATTAAGATTCTATCAACTCTTCCAAAAAATAAGTAATAATGCATGGAACACTTCCCAACTAATTTTATGAAGCCAGTGTTACCCTGCAGCAAAACCAGGTAATGATATTAAAAGAAAATTACATGGGCTGGCCCCGTGGCCGAGTGGTTAAGTTCACACGCTCTGCTTTGGTGGCCCAGGTTTCACCTGTTTGGATCCTGGGCATGGACATGGCACTGCTCATCAAGCCGTGTTGAGGCAGCGTCCCACATGCCACAACTAGAAGGACCCACAACTAAAATATACTAGTGTAGGGGCTGGCCCTGTGGCCGAGTGGTTAAGTTCGCGTGCTCCGCTGCAGGCAGCCCAGTGTTTCGTTGGTTCGAATCCTAGGTGCGGACATGGCACTGCTCATCAGACCACACTGAGGCAGCGTCCCACATGCCACAACTAGAAGAACCCACAACGAGGAATATACAACTATGTACCGGGGGGCTTTGGGGAGAAAAAGGAAATAATAAAATCTTTTAAAAAAAAAAAAATATATATATATATATATACTACTGTAGTACTGGGGTGATTTGGGGAGAAAAAGCAAAAAAAAAAAAAGAAGATTGGCAACAATTAGTAGCTCAGGTGTCAATCTTTAAAAAGAAAAAAAAAATACATACCAATACATGAGCATAGATGCAAAAAAATCCTTAACAAAATTTTAGAGAGTTAAGTCTGGATGTGTGTGTGTGTATAAAATGAATATATTTTCAATTGTTAAGCCAATCTTATATTCCTGATAATATCCTAATCTAGAGAGATTTATGAGGCATGTAAGGTCGGTTTAACAATTGGAAATGCATTACTTGAATCCATATTAACTAGCAGCTGTGATATAATAAAGAATATATCTGCTCTTTGTCTCAGGTTTGCACAGAGGTTTAAAAATCTTAGAATTCCTGAAGTGATGGAGTCTTTCTTATGCTAATAAGGTGACTCATGGTAGGCCCCTAGAAAGCTTCAGGATCTAATAATGTGGCTTATGTCAGGAGGCCCTGGTCAAAACTCGACACCAAAGGTTGGTGAAGCTTCCTGGTTGGTGAACATTGATATGCAGGAGGGTGAGTGCCCTGGCTCCCTGAGGAGAGTCAGGGAAGCTCTGCATCCAGGCCACCCTGCCCCGCCCCCGACCTTGCCTTATGCATCCTTTCTATTTGGCTGTTCCTGAGTTGTATTCTTTATGACAAAACTAGAATCCTAGGTAGAGCACTTTTAGTGAGTTCTATGAGTCATTCGAGTGAATTATTGAACCTGAGCGGATCATGGGAACTCCTGAAATTATAGCCAGTTGGTCAGAAGTGCACGTGAGCCCTGAGATTTGCAGCTCACTTCTGAAATCAGGGCTTTCTTGTGCAGGACTGAGGCATTAAAGATGTGGAGACTGATGCTAACTCTGCGTAGTTGGTGTCAGAAAACATGTCAGAACCAATTCACTTAACTTGATATAGGGCAGCTATTAAAAACCTAAAGCGAACATTACACTTAATGGTGAAAGTCTGAATGCTTTCCACCTAATATTAGTGATAAGCGGTGATGTCCGCTCATTACTTCTATATAATATTACACTGAGGGTCTCTGCCAGTGCTATAAGAAAATTAAAGGAACTAAATGGTGTGCAAATTGTAAAGGAAGAACCAAGACAGTCATTATTCACAGATGACATGCTTATCTATTTAGAAAATTCCTAGTTATCTAATTAAAAAGCTAATAGATCTAATAAGTTAGATTAGCCAAGGTCCCAGGATAAAATGTCAATATACGATGAATGTTTAGAAGTTGAAAAACTATATCCCTTACAATGGCATCAAAATATGAAATATTTCGGAATAAATTTAACAAAATACTTCAAGATCTGTAAAGCAAATTTACAAAATACTGCTGAGACATACCATGTTTCTGAATTAAAGACTAAATAAATTGTTCCATAATTGTTCTGTAGGTTCACAAAACTATCAAATCCCCAGTGATTTTTTTTGGTAGAAACTAAAAAATTGACTCTAAAATTCATATGGACATTCGGAAGACCTAAAATACCCAAAACAAATTTTGCAAAGAACAACAAATTTAAAAGGTTTTATCTGATTTTGAAAATTACTATAGAGCTATACTAATAAAAGCTATAATATTGGTGAAAGACAGAGCAAGAAGATAGAGTCCAGAAATAGACCCAAACATACTGTCATTTTATTTTCAGTAAAATTGCCCAAGTACTTCACAACTGAAAGGATAATGTTTTCAACATATTTCTCTAAAATTATGACATCCTTATGAAAAAGTAAGAAAAAACCCTCAAAACTTAAGCCATTTACTAATTAACTTGAAACAGATCACAAACCTGAATGTCTGAGAGAAAAAATGTCCATCTCCTAGGAGATAACATATGCGGTGCACTCTTTGAACATGAGTTAGACAAAGACTTTTTTACAAAGGACATAAAAATGAAAACCCAAAGAAAATAAAATAATAAATTGAGACTTTATCAAAATTAAAAACAAATTTAAGAAAAATGCAAGTCATAGTCTGGTGAAAAATATTTGCAAAATATGTCTGATAAATAACTGGTATCCAAAATTTTAAAATAACCTTTACAACAATAATAAGAAAAACAACCCAATTTAACAAAAAAGGGACATTTTGAATACAAATCTCACCAAAGAAGATATACAAATGATAAATAAGCATGTGAAAATATGCTCAACATCATTAAGCATTGGGGAAATGCAGAAAAGAATCACAATAAGACGCAAGTGCACTCTTTTGAGTGGCTAAATTCAAAGACTGACTATGCCAAGTCAGTGAAGTTATGAAACAGAACTTCCATTAGTTGCTGGTGGGAATGCAAAATGTTAAAACTCACTTTGGAAAACACCGGTAATTTCTATAAAACTAAACGTGCATTTATCATGTGACACAGCCATCTCATTTGTAGGTATATCCTTAAGAGGAATAAAGATGTGTGTCCACAGAAATATTTGTACTTGAATGTTCACAGCAACAGCAGCTTTATTGATAAAAGTCAATACTGTAACTAGGAACAAAATTTTTAAAATTCTACAAATGTGCACCCATGGGTGCATGGGTAATTGTATTCATTTGCTAGAGCTATCGACAAATTACCTAAGACTGGGTGGCTTAAACAACAGACATTTATTTTCTCATGCTTCTGGAGGCTGGAAGTCCCAGATGAAGATGCTGGCAGGGTTGCTTTCCCCTCAGGCCTCTTTCCTCTGTTTGCAGATGGCGGCCCTCTTGCCGCCTCTTCACTTGGTCATCCCTCTGTGCACATGTGCCCCTAGTGTCTGTGTGCGTCCTAATTGCTTCTTGTAAGGCACCCATTAGATTGGGTTAGTGCCCATCCTAATAGCCTCCTTTTAACTTAATTACCTCTTCAAATGCCCTATTTCCCAGTACACTCACTTTCTGACTGGGGCCGGGGTCTCTGTGTGCTACCTTGTACCAAAGAGCTCTCAGGTTTGGAAAGAATAACACTGCTTTGAACCAAGCAGTGTTTCCTGAGAGTGGATTCTCTGACTCTCGTGGACCCCAGGGCTCAGCTACCAGAGTGGGCTTCAACGTGTGAATTTCAGGGGAACACAACTCAGCCCTGTGATGAGAAATACAACCATTTTGAGTTGCTGCCAAGGCATTTTATGGTATGACAACTGGACAACTCTGCTCACACCGAGTCTGGACACTGAGATAAGGATCTAAGCTCAGGACGCCCACCTCAGTTCCCCTTTGCTTATCCCAGGCACTGTTTAAAATGACCACTCAGAGTTGAGCCTGAGAAAAGTCAGTGACCTCCACCCCACCACCTTATGAGTAACAGGTGCCTGCCACCCTGCTCTCTGTCTCCTGCTCGCTTGTGACCTGGGATAGAGGCCTGCCCTTCCCCTGGCTCATTACATCCGCGTTCTGGGATCTGTAATTAATAAACCAGGCTCTGTGACGAGTAGCAGTCACCCTCCTCCTGAGGTGGTTGACTGTTGTTGTTTGAGAAAAGTGTTGGCAAAATTGAAATACTTTCCTTCAGTTGTGTCTTTGCTGTGCCCCATGGGGCTTCTTGGTACCCATTGGTGTGGTGATGGTGCCTTCCTGGGATGGGGCTAAACTGCACCAAGTGAAAAACAGAGATTCGTGGCAAATGGGATCGCTCTTCTTGCTCTGCCCTTGGGCCCTGAATGTCTCCTGCCCATGGATGGTCTGTGGAAGGCAGAAGTATGGTCTTCAGCCCAACCTGGCTTTCCCACCCTCTATCTCCTGGTGTCCACAGGGCTGGGATCCCTGATGCAGCAGACAGTCGCCTGCCTCCTGTGTCTCAAGCAGCTCTCCCCACGGCGGGGAGGCTGTCCTGCTGCAAGCTGTGCACCCCTTGGCACTCTGTGGGGCCACCGGAGTGCTCCATGTTCTCCCCTAGGTGCCTGAGACTGAGCAGTGGTGTAATTCCAGTTCCCAGAGCCCCCATTCAGCCAGTGCTGTGGTGTCTGAGGTAAAGGAACATGCGTTCTCTTGTGGGGGACCACCTCCTAGTCCCACTGTGTGCCAGGGGTGCTGACTGGTGGGTGCACGCTGTTTCCTTTGTCAGGCTGCTCGTGGGCATGAGGAAGCCGAGTGGGCCAAGCCAGGGACACACAGGTAAAATCATTGGCATGCTGTTTGGTAGGCATAAACAGTTTAATTTTGATTATTTGATGAAAATGTGAACTTGTATACAAATAACATGCTGAAACTGAGGATGAAGGAGTTAAAATTTCCTTGGATTAGGATGAATCTGTGCCTTATATCCACAAGGTTAGGTCAGCATCTTGGTGGAGTGAGCTCTTCCCTTAGACTCTCCCCACTAGGATACAATGAAAAGGACATTCATAAACCAACAGAGGACATTCGTACAACACAAAAGACGTCTG
Organism: Equus przewalskii; assembly: GCF_037783145.1. NCBI lineage: Eukaryota > Metazoa > Chordata > Mammalia > Perissodactyla > Equidae > Equus > Equus przewalskii. The sequence goes on along the minus strand of NC_091839.1, from coordinate 25,851,788 downwards.
AAGAGCCACATAGCCATACGTCTGAAGGTGGAGGTGCTGGACCCCCTGGAGGAAGTGGAAGGAGGTAAGGAGATCTCCTTTCCCTCCCCCAAGAGCAGTGACCCAGGGTGCAGGATGTGGGTGGCTCTGAGAGGAGAGGGGGGAGCAGTGGCCCTCTGCAGAATTACCTTTGTTCTCCAAGTTCCCTTACAGTCCATGGAAAAGCCCTGCACAGAGGTGGCTAAGCTATTGCGGTGGTGTCTTCATCAAGCCAGCACCCCAGGAGAGCAGAAAGCAAGCTCAGAGCAAGAAGCCCCTGAGGTCCTGCAGGAGAAAGAAAGTGCCCCTGCCCTCTGCCTGGCGCTCCAGCTCAGCCGGTTAGGCAGAGCACCCAGGCATATGTTATAAAAGCAGCAGCTGTGAGACAGTGAGCCAGGGTCATGCTGGGCTCAGAATACACAGCTCTTGACCCCCACCCAGTGGCAGCAGGTGGAAGCTGCGACCAAATACTATCATGCAGAGGCACAAATCCACACCATCAGAAAATATGAAAAAATACTTTAATAGTCCAGACCAGAAGGAAAATGACAAGCACCCAGAACTCAATCCTGAAGTCACAGGAATTTATAATCTAAATGACAGAGAATTCAAAATGGCTATCATAAAAAAATCTCAACAAGTTACGAGAAAATCTAAATAGTTCAATGAAATCAGGAAATTCTTTACAAAAGAGATTGGAATTATAAAGAAAAAAAACAATCAGAAATGTTGGAGATGAAAAACACAATAGATGATAAGATAAAGAAACATCTGGACTCTCTGAATAACAGAGCTGATATGATGGAGGAGAGAATTAGCATTCTGAAGGACAGAAATATAGAAATGCTTCAGATGGAGGAGGGGAGAGAACTAAGACTAAAAAGAAATGAAGAAATTCTCTGAGAAATATCCAACTCAATTAGGAAATGCAATATAAGGATTATAGGTATTCAAGAGGGAGAAGAGAAGGAGAATGGAGCAGAAAGCTTGTTCAAAGAAGTAAGAGCTGAGAACTTCCCGAACCTGGGGAAGGAGATGGAAATACAAGTGAAAGAAGTCAATAGAGCTCCTAATTATATCAATGTAAAAAGACTTTCTCCAGGGCATATAGTAGTAAAGTTGACAAAAGTAAATGACAAAGAAAAAATATTAAGGGCAGCAAGGCAGAAGAAAATAACTTACAAAGGAACCCCTATCAGACTTTCCACAGATTTCTCAGCAGAAACCTTACAGGCTAGGAATGCTATATTCCAGATTCTGAAAGACAAAAACTTTCAGCCAAGAATAATATCCAGGGAAATTATCTTTCAGATATGATGGAGAAATAAAAACTTTCCCAGATAAACAAAAGCTAAGGGTGTTCATCGCCACAAGAACCCCCTACAAAAAATGCTCTAGAAGGCCCGCATGCCTGAAAAAAAAAGAAAGGGTTTACAAAGCCTTGAGCAAGGACATAAATAGGTAGACAAAAATCAGAAAATTGCAGCTCTCTATCAGAACAGGTTAGCAAACAATTAAAACATTAAAGGCAAAGGGAAGGAAAACATCAAAAATAAATCTCGTCATTTTAACTACAAACTCAATACAAGGTGGAGTAAGTTGTGACAATAATAACTTAGAAGGGGAAGAGGAAAGGGATGGAATCAGCTTAGACTAAGGACATAAAAGGCTATCAGAAAATGGGCTGTGTCATCTCTGAGATTTTTTATACAAACCTCACAGTAACCACTAAATAAAAAATCAGAACAGAGACACAAATGATAAAGAGAAAACTAAGAAAAGCATCATAGAGAACTACCAAACTGAATTGCTAGTCTGAAAGACAGGAGGAAAAACAAGGGAAAAGAGAAGAACCAGAAAATGAGCAATAAAATGGCAGCATTAACCCCTCATATATCAATAATCACTCTAAATGCAAATAGAGTGAACTCTCCAATCAAAAGACACGGAGTGGGAGGTGGATTAAAAAACAAGACCCAGCAATACACTGCTTACAGGAAACCCACCTCACCTCTAAAGACAAACACAGGCTCAAAGTGAAGGGATGGAAGATGATACTCCAAAAAGCAAATGGCAAGCAAAAGAAAACAGGTATTGCAATACTTATATCACACAAAGTAGACCTGGATACAAAACAGGCAAAGAGAGACAAAGAGGGGCATTATATAATGATCAAAGGGACACTCCACCAAGAAGATATAACACTTACATATGCACCTAACACAGGAGCACGAACGTACATAAAGCAACTACTAACAAACCTAAAAGGAGATATTAAAAACAACACAATAATACTGAGGGAACCTACCCCACTTATATCAATGGATAGATCATCCAGACAGAAAGTCAACAAGGAAATAGTGGATTTATACAAGGTTAACGCCGGAAACAAAATAACCAAAGTTTCTGAGCTCGCCTTGCAGATCAGCAGGAGGACCACTGATAAGAGAGGACCTTGCTGACAGCCCAGCCTGACTAAACATCTTGCAGCACGACTGAGAAGTGAAAATGACTGATTGTAAACTTCAGATGTCAAAGACTAAAAATCCACCGCACCCAACACATAGAACAGACAATCACACCTGTGCGAAAGACCCAGAATTTCAGTCCCCATGGCCTCATGCTCCCCCTCCCCCACCTAAAACCCCAAATAAAACCCTTGCTTGTAGCTTTTCCGGAGTTTGGGATTATAGCGTGAGCTGCCCATTCTCCTAGCTCAGCACCTTGCAAAAAATTCCTACTGTCTTCCACTACAGCCGGTGTCAGAGATTGGCTGGCTGCTCGACGAGTGACAGAACTCACTTCAGGTTGCTCTCAACGCTCGTGCTCCGTAAGCCAGACGAGCCCGCGAGGCAAGCAGGGGAGCCAGAGGCAGTGCAGGCTCCCGGCGACCGAGCGCTCAGGTCAGCGTGCTGCACCGCAGAGCCCACAGCCCTGGCTCTGAACTTTTGCGGCCAAAGGGGACGGTGGGCAGGCTGGCAAGTAGGCCTTTTCTAGCATATCTTGCCCGTACCTTGGAGGCCCGAATTCTCCACCCACCGTCCCCTTTACGGAGTCATTGACATGACTCCCACTGGGGGTGAGCAGTTTCTCTCCTTTGCCCGAGGGTCGGGCAGCCTCGGTGGGGCTGATCGCTGCCCCTTGCCCACCTCCTCTGAGTCCGGGGAGGGTCCTGCGGGACCGGCGTTTGGCGCGCGTTGCAGTGCACTCAGATCCCTCCCGCCTCCGCCCGGAGCAGCTGTTGCCCGCTCCCGTGCGAGCCTTAGCCGGCAGCGCGCGGACACCGGTCTGGGCGCCTGGCTTGGGGGAGTTCCTGAGACGTGATCCTGGAGGGTCTGACGAACAGATGGATGGAAAGTGGGCCCCGCCCGAGGTGTGGGGGGAGGTCCCGGGAGGGGCGGCCTGGGAGGCTCAAGCGTGCTGAGAGCGCCGGCGTTCCAGGCGTCAGGGGACCGCCCCCGCGTTAGTGGCGGCGACGGCCCGTAGGTTCATCCTCGGGGCTCCACCGCGTTCAGACGCGTTCTTCCACTTTTCGTCGTGCGCCAGCGCCGGTCGTTCCGTGTGCGCTCCCTTCCCGTCACCGCCCGTTCGGGCCCCGCCCGAACACTGACCGTGCGCCCCGCCTGGGAACAGCGCCGTCCTCGCCGCTCAGGTGGCCCTGGCCACCACAGGCAAAGAGCTCTCGGACCCGATGGGCCCCGCGCGGCGGGCGAGCTCGCGGATGCGGGCGTGTGCGCGTGAGAACGTTCTGGGCGTGGGCTGTGACCGCAGTGGTGCAGGACCCAGCCCGTGAGGTGCGGGGGTCACCGAGGCCGATCAGCGTCCTGGGCGCCGTGGCGCCGCTCTTGCGCTGGTGAAGATCTCTCCGTGAGACCCCATGTGGGTCCCGGCGACCCACTTGCGTCTCAGGTTTTCTGTGCCCTCTCCGCCCGCCGCCTGGCACCCTCCCGTCCAGCTGTCGAATGGGGCCGCGCCCCGTGCGTGTCGCTTCCTGTGGCCCCTTCTTGTCCGCAAACGCCCAACAGTGACGTTGCTCGTGGAGTGGAACTGTCCCCCGCCACGCTGCACTCGGGCGCACGCGCTCGGGCGCGAGTCAGGTCCTGACCAGCCATCGCGACTGCTGTGGCCGCGCCACCCCCAGGGACGTGTGTTTGTCTGACCAAAGCCGACCTGGCCAGCCTTCCCCAGCTACAGCTTTGGTGACCAGATAACCTCAGGCTGATCGCACGCCCCTCACCCCCCGCCCCGTGTGGCAGCGACGACCTAGTCGAATGTCTACCTCATCAACTCTCAGTGGAAGTCACCGTGCCTACCCAGTGACCACGGGTGATTGGAAATCAGGATTCAATTCTGGAGAGGAAGGCTGAGAACGTTACCACATCCAAGGATGGCAGCGGTATGAAAATTACCCACTCTTGATCTAGAGAGAGAGTCACAAACAATGCAAGCCTGTCGAAGCCCGCCCTCGAAAGGAGTGCGCTTTAGGTCTTTAAACGAGGATCCTTTGGAGAGCAAGTCTGCATCCGGCGGCCGCAGTAACGCAAACTTCAATAACTTTTATACTAAATTGCTGCCGGACCTTCAAGAATGGGTGGGCCGTCCCGCCCATTTCCTCTGGTCGGTGCCTTGGTGCTCTTAGTTGAGTGTCTGGTGGGGGCCTGAGCATTACTGTGAAAATAGTGTTCAAAACACGCCCGCGTCGCCTGGGTACCACAGCTTGGAGTAAGGGAAAGGGGACCGACCACCGTTCTGTCAGGTGGTTTTGGGGACTGAGGACATCATTCAGAGGGACAGCTGAGGGCATTCGAATTGCTGGAGATAAAACTTGGGTGAGCGTGAGATGGACCAGAGCGAAAGCATTTGCCAGGGGTGACTTGTGTCTTCATTAATCAAGAACCAAAGTCAGAGGATGGAAGACGATCAAATACCGTCATAGTTCCGGCCAGAACGGTCTGGACGTGGACAGGGTTGATAGCTCTTTCTCATTGCGTGGGTGGGTGGGGTATGGCCAGTTTTAGTTGGTGAAGCGATTTTGTCTGGTGAATTGTGATAAACGAGACTCCGGCATGCTAACTAGTTAGGTGACTCCCAAGCAGTCTGCATCCCCCAACTTCTTAGGGGGACAGTGGTGGTCAGCCACCTGCGACTGAGCTATAACAGGTCTGAGATGTTCTCAGAGGTGGGGGCTGCGTGTTCGGTACACTGAGTGGCTCAGTGGGTGCCTACTCAATGCCAGCGGTGTAGGAAACCCATTGGTGATGGGAATCGGGGCGTGCAGTTATGCCCTGTGACTGAGGAATTCCCAGTAAGTGAGGGTCATAAGTCCCTGCCCTTTGTCCACACTGCCGTTGCTACTGCGGAGGGAACAGCTTAGTGAGACCGGAGGATGGGCCCATGACCCTCGCGGAGCGCTGAGAAGACAGCAGAACTTCAGAGGGGAGGGAAAAGTCATACAAAGCTTTCCCCTTGGGTGAACCCGCGGGGAAGGGTCATTAGGGAGAGTGACGGCGGCGCCCAGCGAGGACCGCTCCCGGGCGCTCACCCGGCGCAGGCGGGAGAGCAGTGCGGGCCAGCTGCGCAGTCCGGAGGCGGGAACCCGCCGTGACCTCGGCGGTTGGCTGGAGGTGGTGGCGCAGCTGGGGCTCCGTGCTCTCCTCTGCCTGTCACCTGCTACCCGCCTTGGTCCGGTGTCTCTTGTCCAGGCTGGCGTGTCCCAACCTCCTGGGGGGCAGGTCGAGGCTCAGGGGTCCTTGGCGCATCTGCGGCGGCCCCCGCGGAGTCCCCGGGTCAAGCTCACATGGGGCACCCGATGCCCGCCCTGGACGGTTCCCAGGTCGTCGGCTAACCCCCGGATCTCGTCCCGCAAGGCTCTCCCCTCCCTCCCCGCCTCGGGCCCGTTTAACTCTTCACCTCCGTGCCCCCCCGCTTCCCGCCATCGCCCCGCCCTCGGTGCCGAGGGGCCTGGGCTGCGCGTGCCGGGAGGGCCCGCCCGTGGGGTGGCGCGGAAGGCAGCGGGTCTAGGTGGCGGCGGCGCCTGGTAGGCTGGCCCCGTCACTGCTGGCAGCGCCAAGGTTTGTGTCCTTCGGACGGGTTGGCGTTCAGACTATGCCTGTGTGGCCCTTCTAGCCGGTGGCCCCGTGCAGGTACCTGGCATGACACAGTGCAGAGGTTTAAAGACCTTTGGGGGTTGCCCATTCGCCTTGGGTCGGGGCGGTTGGGCCCGCGGAGAATCTGGAGGCCTGACCCTTCTCCCCATCCTCTGTCACCCCAGGCCATGCGCCACGGCCCCCATGGCCGTCGGGAGGGCGTTACCCAGCGGTGCCAGACGCCCCGTCGACAAACGTTCGTGGCTTGGTTTCTCTCTTCCTGGAAGGCCACAGGCATCATTCCCCCCCCCCCCCCCCACACACACACACTCCGCCCCCCGCCCTGGGGACGTGCTGTGCCAGGGAGCTCCCCCTCTGGGGGGACCCGCCAATAAACGCAAACGACTCAGCGGTGCGTTCCTTGGCTGGTTCATCGATGAAGACTGCAAATAGCTACGAGAATCAGTGTGAGTTGCAGGACACACGGGTCATGGACACTTCGCACTTTCGGGCCCGGGTTCATCCCGGGGCTACGTCTGTCTGAGTGCTGCTGGACGATCGATGGCCCCCCTGGGTGTGCTGCCCCCCTGCGGCGAGGGCCGGGGTTCCCTCGCTGGGCCCCGTCCTCCCACCACGGCAGGTGGCAGGCGGCCATCCTGGAGGGGGACTGGCTGCTGGGCCCTCCGGCTTATAAACGCAAACCCGTGTCTCCGCCCCAGCCCAAGCCCCCACCCCTCCCGGACGCCTGCTCCACGGAAGCGGACTTGTAGGAGAGAAGTTACTAACTTTGGTCGGTAGTCTGGTCCCGGGAGTCAGGAGACTTACGGAAAGGTTAGGAGTAAGATGCCAAGTAGCCAGTACATATTCTGAGCACACGTAGTATAACCAAGGAATGTTTTTCTACAGGCCTGGAGCCAGGTCTTGGAAAAGTAGTCACCAAGGAAGATAGCGCCCCGTCTCCCGGCCCTAGGGAGTTTAACTTAGGCGCCCGGGTCTACATACACAGGGTACCTAGCTACCTATGTGTCAGATAGGAGAAATTATTTCTTTGGATAAAGGCAAATAGCTACCACAGAGGACCACTCAAATTGCCAGGCACGTTTAGGATAAACTGTAACAAACGGTGCTGTCAAGTCCTCTCACTTGCAGTTATCATTTATTTTGAGAACTTGTATGTAACGGGCTGTATCTGCTTGGCTATATAAAAAGGTGAGATTCCTATTTTTACAGTCTCTTTACTGGATTGTCTGTGATGTGCATCAGATTCTAGTTTTGTGCTAAATTCAATAATAAAGCTGTTTTTTTCCTCTTCTGTGGAGACTTTCTGGTTTGGCAGTGTTTGTTAATTTCCCCAACAGTCAGCAGGTTAACCCTTATCAGATCCAATAAGCGAAATCTAGAATGTGGCAAATCCTAACAGGTAAACGACCTAGTAATTTTAACAAATTATAATAAAAACGAATAGTCATACCTATAGGTTACAGGCTTATTAGACACACCTACTGCAAGTTTATAAGGATACATTTTGCATGCTGACTGCAATGAATATACCTTAAAAACACATTTAAGACAGTTGCATTAAACCTGTGGCAGCTTGGTTAATGTCCTCAGATGTCTACGTCCTCATCCCTGGACTTCGTGAATGTTCTTATATGGCAAGAGAACCTTGCAATGAGATTAAGGATTTTGAGACGAGGTTAGCTTCCATTATCTATGTTTACTGCCCCACAATGTAATCTCAAGTGTCCTTACAAAGAGGCAGGTAGAGGGGGACACAACTACACCAAACTAAGTCAATCTGAGGACTGAAACAAGATGCTGGTTTTGAAGATGGGGCAGCAGTCATGAGGCGAGGGATGCAGCTCTGGACTGGGGAAAAGGCAAGGACAAGGCCTCAACTCTCGAGCCTCTGAAAGACTGTGCCTCTACTGCCACCCTGACATTCTTGTGAGTGACTTTGGATTCCTGACTTCCAGAACAATAAGGGAATAAAATGTGTTCTAAACCACCAAGTTTGTGACAATTTGTCACAGCAGCTATAGAAAATGAATACAACAGATTATTTTGTGTTGATCGATGAAGTTTATGAAAAAGTGCTCACATTCTTAAAACGTATTCTGACTTAAGAATTTAGTGACATCTGGGGAGTCTATGTAAAAAAGCTCAGTAATGTGGGTGGGCAATAGATGAAAGACGACCAACCAAGAAATGAGCAATAATGATGAACAATTGGAGATAGGTTCCATGGGCTTCGAGCACAGGCTTTTCGGTTTTTGTATCTCTTTGAAAATGTCCATTACAAAAGAAAGAATATTTCTAGGATTTAGCACCTTATTTTATAGATTAAAAGGGGATGGATTACAAATCGCATGAAGAAAACTTCTGGTTTCAGAAGTGTAAGTGTGTCTCAAAACTTGTCAAACTGTACTTTAAGTGCCGTTTAAGTCAATTATAGTTGAACAAAGCTTTTTAAAAAGGTAACTATGTTCTGAAATCCCCAAGACTACCCTCAGGTTCATTGAGTCACCAGGAAGACTCACAGAACTTAGGAAAGCTGTTCTTTTATAGCAATGGTGGCAGTTCATTATAGTGAAGGGACACAAATATAGAAATCAAATCAGCAAAGAAAGCACATAGAGACCAGGCGCCAGCTTCCGGTTGTCTCCTCCCAGTGCAGTTACCTAGACAGCGCTTAAGTCTCCCAGCAATGATGTGTGACAACACACGCAAAGTACCGCTAACGAGGGAAATGCAGCCAAGCCTCAGTGTCCAGGTTTTTTGAGTGTCTGTCACGTAAACAAGGAGCACCTCTGTGTCTGACCTTCGTTTTCCCTCTGAAGAAGGTAGAGACTAAGTCACATCATTAAGCATAAACTGTCTGGCATGGGCCAAGGCCCCAGAAGTAAACAAAGACACTTATCAGGCAGAATGTTTCAAGGGCTTAAAGGTTGTCTCCCAGGGGCCAGGCAAATGCTCAACCTTTCTTTGGAGAGGTTAGACATGTGCAGAGGTTAGACATGTCAAGTCTGCTGACTTAATCTTTTACTGCACAGTAATGCTCAAAACTTGTCTCTTCCTAAGTATTTTACTCTTATCTGTCTTCTCCAGTTTATTTATGGCTATCTACCTGCATGATGGAAAGAGAATACAACGGCGCGCTGCTCCACATCTCTTCCCAAATCCACGTTCGGTGACCTCAGGTTCGCAGCTTGAAATTGGCCACAGCTGGAGCATTTACAGGAGGGAAATTGGCAAACACTACAAACAAGGGTTGATTAGTTGTCTTACTAAATCATCTTATTAACTGTCTAGACTAAACTTTAAAGTGTATGTAGCCATTACATTGTAACTAGCACAAATAATTGAGGGAATACTCTTCTGGTATTCAAAAACGTTTATTCCACTCAGCAAAGTCACTGAAGAATGAAGTTTCAACATATTTTTTCCGTTGTCTTCATTATCAATAAAAAGGAAAGTATCAGTCAACACTCATTACAAAAAAAGTCAGCAAATAGTCTGGATATTTTATCAAGGAATATACAGGTGGCAAAAGTAAACATTAAAAACGTTCAACATCATGAATCATTAGGGAAATGCAGTTACAGGAGATACCACTACACATTCTCTAAATAGCTAATATTAAAAAGACCGAGCATACCAAGCACTGGTGAGGCTATGGGGGAACTGAGACTTTCCTCTAGTGTTGGTAGAATGTCAAAGGGTACAACCATTTTAGAAAGTTTGGCCTATTTCTTTAAAAAGCTAAACATTCATCTACCTTTTGACTCGGGCATTACACTCCTAGGTTTTAAAACAAAAAATATGAAGCCACATATTCATATAAGGAATTGTATGTATGTATTCATGGTAAGCCTTTTTGTGAAAGCCAAACTGGAAACGGATCCAAAAACCCCATTTGTCCATTACTAGATGAATGGATAAACAAATAGTGGTATATCCAATCAGAATATTTTTCAAGAATAAAAAAATTCACATTTGCAACTTGGATGATTCTCAAAATAATTATGCACCATAACAGAATGAGCAAAACACATTAAGATTCCAATTATTCTAACTGTATAAGTAAATCAATGGTTTCCTCAGAGTGCAGGGAGAGAGTGGTCACAAGATAAACATGGGAGTGATGGACACATTCACTGACGATTATGATGATAGTTTCATGCGTTTATATATGTTAAGACCTACCAAGCTGTACACTTTAAATATGTTCAGTTTACTGCATGCCAATTTATAAATCAATAAAGTTTGAACAGAAATGATTTCACATAAAAATCTGAAACTCCTCATTTTTGGAGAAGTAGAAATTTGGCAGCCCTAAGTGTTACTCCACACTCTCCCTCCACCTCATGGGAGGGGAGTTCTGCTGCAGTATCAACAAAGACTGGCAAGCAATGAAAGATGTTTCTACTTAAGTTACCCAGGAACTCTGTCTGGGTCATAAAAATCACATACCTGGACTACAGAATTTCCACTCAGTCCTTTTTATTTTTAACTTTGCAGCAATGGCCTTGAGATGAACAATTTGGAGATGCAATGGGAATCCTAAAAGTCTTTTTACATTTATTTGGTCTGGCAGCAATTGTGGCCATAGGATAGAAATAGCCCTGTAGCTCCTGAGAATTTCTGCAAAAAGTTTATCCTCAACAGCCATAAGGAACATTTGTAGCTGCAACTTTGGAACAGGCACATCTCCTCTAGTCTGCTAGTCTCTCTCACTCCCTATTGACTCACCCAGTGTTTCTATACCAAATGCAGTTCCCACCTGATGCCTGGAATCTAAGAATCAGTGACACCACCCTGCCAAATTCTGGACAATATGGCACATGGCTCTTTTGCAGGCCCTAGAGAGCAACTGTTCAACAGTGCTGGGGACATTATGTGACATCCCACATGAAAAAGAGAATCAATTTACACTGCTCAAAAAAGTCCTAGTAGTTCACATTACTGCCCTCTCAGGACCCACAAAAAATTCTGTCATCTGGGTCACATGGATGCCTTAGACAACAATGCAAATTAGGCCAAAACTGGAGTGAAAATCATTCTCTGCCATAATACTATCCCCAGTGGGGCATACAGTTTGGAACACCCACAAAATCTGCTCACCTCCTCATCCTGGTAGAGTCCAATTCTGTTCTCCACCAGTGAATGGAAACTCCAAGAAAGTTGGCTTAAACAAAGCCTTTATTACTGCACAAACCAGAGCAAACTGAGGCAGATAGTCCCCAGACAGGGTGACTTGGAGACCAATAAAATTATGAGCATCACATGAACCCAAACCTTCATAAGCCACCAGCAGAACCCAAATTAGGTCTTCAAAGCTTGTTAGGTCCATGTCCTAGCCAGTTGGAAGAGAATGACGACACCCAAGGGCTCATGTTATTCATGCTTTCCTCCAGGGGATGGGAGAGCGGAGCTCTACCTATCCTGATCACACTGAGGTGACTGACACACAAAGTGTGAATCTGCCACTTGGGAGAGGTAAGATGGCTTCTATCACAGAAACGGCAGCGACATAAATCTGGCAAGGATCCTGGGGAGGTTAGAAAGGGCAACATGGCTCCTTAAAAGCTTCCTACAAACTTGGCAGTCACAGGCCATCTCCACACTATGGCTGTTCAGATGTATCGCATTCAACTTCCAGTTGATGGCTCCCTCATAAAGGCTCTCCAGCATGTTGTATTAAAATAGGGAGACAGCTCATTCCCTGCCATCCCCATCTCATTCTAAGGCCTATTCTCCAGTGTGAACTTTCTGGTGTCGAATGAGGTTAGACCTTCGGCTGAAGACTTTCCCACATTCGCTGCACTCATAAGGTCTATCTGGGTTGTGAAGTTTCTGGTGCTCAATCAGAGCAGACCTTTGACTGAAGACTTTTCCACGTTTGCTGCGCTCATGAGGTCTTTCTCTGGTGTGACTTTTTCGGTGCTGAGTAAGTTGGGTGCTTTGGCTAAAGAATTCTCCACATTCTCTGCACTCATATGGTCTATCTCCAGTGTGAACTCTCCGGTGTTGAGTGAGGCCAAAGCTTTGGCTAAAAAGTTTCCCACATTCAATGCACTTATAAGGCCTTGCTCCAGTGTGAACTCTCTGGTGCTTAATGAGAGTAGAGCTTTGGCTGAAAAGTTTCCCACATTCACTACACTCATATGGCCTCTCGCCAGTGTGAATTCTCTGATGTTTAATGAGACTGGGACTTTGGTTAAAGAATTTCCCACATTCACTGCATTCATAAGGCCTTGTTCCTGTGTGAACCCTCCGGTGTTTAATTAGATTGGAGTTGGAGGTAAAGAATTTTCCACATTCACTGCATTTATAAGGCCGTGACCCAGTGTGAAGTCTCTGATGTTCACTAAGGCTGGAACTTTGGCTAAAGAACTTTCCACATTCACTGCATTCATAAGGCCTTTCTCCAGTGTGAATTCGCTGGTGCCGAACAAGAGTAGGTTTGTTGCTGAAGGCTTTCCCACATTCGCTGCACTCATAAGGCCTTTCTCCAGTATGAACTCTCCGGTGCTGAACAAGTATGTGTTTGTAGCTAAAGGTTTTCCCACATTCACTACACTCATAAGGCCTTTCTCCAGTGTGGATTCTCAGGTGCTGAGCAAGTCTGTATTTGCGGCAGAAGGCTTTCCCACATTCACTGCACTTATAGTGCCTCTGCCCAATGTGAAAGGCCTCTGCACACTCAGTGTCCTTTTGTGGCTTCTCCTGGCTATGAACAACCTGGTGCTGGAGAAGGTTCAAGTTATCAGGGAAGTCCTTCCCAGCCTCCCAGTATATGAGGGGCTTCTTTGACACATGGACGACACAGCTCTTCATACAAGAGGCCCTGACCATGTTCCTCCTGAAGAGTTTCTCTCCACCGAGCCAGTTTCTGTGCCGGTGAAATTTCCCACATGCCCCACACAGTTTCTGCTCAGGGTTTGTTCCCAGGTCCTCAGCTGGATGCAAATCACCGTTCAAGTCCAGGTGACACATCTCCAAGGGAAAGGACCTTTGGGTGGATAGATCTGCCTTTGGAATATTTGTTTGTGACACTTCTATAGAAACACGCTGCTCAGAAGGTACCTCCTCATCCTCCGCTCCATGCCAACAACCTTAAAGCAGAGAAATGCTGCTGAACTTCGTGGAGATTGTGGCAGGAGGAGGCAGCCCCATCACAAATGTATATTTGACATAACGAGGAATAAATCCATGGGACTGTTTTCAGGACAAGGGAGCTGAGGGCAGGTTGAGGAAAGGGCTGCTGTGCAGTACTGGGCCTCTACACAACACAGAACAGGGAGGACTCACCAGGCAAAAGACACAAGGATGGGAGGTAGCGCAGGGAGGAGAGAGACTCTTCTGGGAATGGTTTTCACCAGGGCCTTGACTGCTGGTGACATATGTGTGCTATGTGGAAAGGTATGTCCAGGCCCAGGAAAATCTGTCACTGAGTTGCTGGTGTTCAACGACTATTTTAAGGATACGTATAGACCCTATGACACATTAAGTGTAGGCCAATATTGGAGAACACAGCAGAGGAAGCAGTGGAGAGGACTAATGAGTGGTGGAAAGCAGAGAGGTGAGGGATAATCCTGGGTCACTCCCAAGAGTAGAAATGACAAGCGGGCAAACTGTCAAGAATGGGGAAGAAAGACAGAAATGAGGGATATAGCCAGTGGCCTCAGCACAGGACATGTTCCTGAAGTGACCTGAACCTAGCCGTAATAGCACACCCTCCCCCTGATGCCAACCACCAAGGCCAGGCCCACTCTGAGGCCCTCTTGCTGTGCCTGGAGTCATGCCCACTCTGTCACTGACCCAGGGTTCTCCTCCCAGCTCCAGCAGGACAACAACATGGGACCTAGAAGATGCAAGTCCTAAGGGAAAGATAGGACACGAGTGGTCAGCACCAGCCCAAGGCAATCAACCCCATAATAACCTCAGGAATGAAAAACAATATCACACAAGGAATATCCGAGGAGGGTCTTGCAGAAAGAGCTGGGTGGTGACACAAAGAGTGACCATGTTGGGTCCCTGTAACTCCTGGTACAGTCAGGCCTAGGAAATGGCAGCTAGAAGGGGCAGAACCTGGAGCACAGAGGTGTCTTCCTAGCAGGGAGTGGCCAAGACAAATGGGATCCACTGGACAAACTCCAAGTCTCTTTACCCACAAAAGCTGCAGGACAGCTGGTGCTGGAGCTACTTGTGAAAGGAGGGCACACAACAAAAAGGAGAAAGGCAGAGACCAGCCCAGGACACTGACATAAGGGTCAGGGCCTTACCCAGTGATGCAACAAGTGCGAAGACCTCCAGCATCACATCACGGTACAGACGTCTCTGAGCCTCATCAAGAAGCCTCCATTCCTCCTGGGAAAAGTACACAGCCACATCCTCAAAGGTCACAGAGCCCTGTGAAGGTAGGGACAGTTGTGTCCATAAGCAGCCTCTCTCTCCAGGACTGCATAACTACCCCTAACCCCAACCCACATTTACTCCCTACTCATCATCTTCCCTAGCTCCCCAACTTAGAGGGCAGTAGTACCCAGTATCTCCCCATGCTCCCTTGATCACTGGTTCCAACCATCAGCAACAAGAGGCAGGTAGGCAGATAGATGCCATCTAAGCTCTCAACCTGGTATGCAGGGCCCCATTCCTCTTGCAGGACCATAGCCTATGAGTCCCCAGGATCATGCCTCCCAGACACAACCAAACTTGGGCCTATCCTTCTTAAACTCCTAGTACCAATGTCCTAGGGCAATTAATTCACACTCCTTCCCCACATGCACATCACTCATTGGAACACATCTCCACCACTACCACCACCTGGCCTACAAAACTGGCATTTCTCTGGCCTCCTCACATACCCTTCTGCACACGGCATCCAGAAAGTGCTTGGCACATCCAAAAGGACCCCATTATAGCCTAAACCTCCAATGGCAGCCTCCAGTCCTGCTTGGAAGGCTTATCCACCTGGCCTTGCTCCTGGCTTCAACCTTAGTCACCCAGAACCACATGCAGATCAAAATACTCCTGGTCACAGTCCACTTCTATATCACACATTATATCTCTTCACCTACATCTCAATCTTTGTCCTGTAACATATTCAAAACCCATACTCACTGATACACTCTAGGTAAGCTAATCTGACATTGTGACAGAAACTCCCCAAGTCGCACAAGACCCACCACAAAAACCTGGTGAGCGCATAGAAGGGTGAATAAGCACCAGCCTGACTTCACTACCACCTCACCTCCATTACTGCTTTGCCTCTGCATCCATCTCATGCTCATTCCCCCACAAAAACCTGGCCACCTGCTGGACTTTCCCCTCCCATACCTTCCCACTGATAACCACTACTCTTCCTTGTCCACCACCCTCACTAGTTGCCCAAGCAAGAGACTGTCTACAGCCCCCAGCCTCTCCTCCTTTGTCCCCTAATGGCAATGCCACCAGGACCTGAACATGCCCCTTCCTATTATCAGACCCAGTGTTCCACCCTGGTCCACACACTAGATGCCACACTTTGGATGTCTCCATCCTGAAGCTCTCCCTAGCACTCCAGACCCTCATGTCCAGCAGTCCACTCGTCACCTATACTTGGGAGTCTCTGGAACATCTCAGACTCAACATGGCCAAAACCTAATTCCTAATATTCTCATTAAAAAGCACTCCTACCACTGACTTTCCCATCTCAGCTGATGGCACCTCCATCCTTTCAGATGCTAAGGGAAAAAACCTTGTAGTTACCTGTGACTCCTCCTCCACTTCTCTGTCACTCTCCACATTCAAAAATCTGGTCAGCCCTACTTTAAAAACAAATCTAGAAGCCAAATATTTCTTCCACCTCCACATTTACCACTCTAGTCCAGCCACAACTAATACTCATCTGGATGACTGATGACTGCAGTAGCCTCCTGGATGGTCTCCCTCTCCCCCAGTCTGTTCTGTACTCTGCAGCCAGGAGTAGCCTGTTAACACCCGAGTCGGATGACTTTTCTCCTCTGCTCCAAAAATTCCAGGGCTGCCATCATTCTCAGAACAGAAACTCAACTTCTCAGGCTACCATTCCAAGCCTGACTCCACCATCTCAGTCTCACCAAGCATTTGTACGTACTAATCCCTGTACCTAAGACAATCTTTCACACCTCACTCCAATGGTTGCCAAAAATGGGAATCTCCCCATTTAACCTCTGGCTTGGACCAAGGAACCTGGGCTGAAGGTTTCTCTAGGTTCTCCAGACACCAGAGGAGAGGCGGGAAGAGTGGCAGCAAGAGTTCTAGGACACCTGCACTCACCAGTGCAGGGTCCATAAGTGCTTCTGCTGAAAGCGGAACCTGTGGCAAGAGCAGGGCAACGTTACTTTAATCCCATCAGGTATGCAGACAAAAAAGAAAATCCATGAGTGAAACATTTAATATTTTAGGTGAAGAAAAACGCTGAAAGGAAAAACAAACCATATTAAAAGAAGTTTCAGAGTTATGGAGTTGTACCATAAAGTCATGTGGGTATTTCAAAGAAAGGCTTTCCAGAAGAGGGAAAAACAAGTGCAAAGTCCTGCAAGGTCATGTTTGGTATGTTTGAGTAGCATCTATGAACTTGTGTAGCTGGAGTGCATCAGGCCAGAAGGATAAGGCATGGTGTTGGGGAGGAAATGGTTGTAGAAGGTCATATAACACTATCATAGTCTTAGGCCACATGTATCAAAATTCTCTTCCTGTAGCTTGTTGGTCAGGCATGTGACTCCTTTTCATACTTGCTTTTCAAATTTTACTGTGGTTTTTTAAATAAACTATTGCTTTGTAAAAAATTTTGAATAATTTATGAAAATCTTCAACATTCCAGCTTACTTAATTCATAAGTTAAATCATAAATTTGACCTAAATTCTGACAGATTTGAAATTATTATAACACATTAAATGACAGAATTCAAGAATATGTACTTTCTATACTTATTCATACTTTCTGATGTTCGAATTTTTCCATAAATGTTATTTATACTCTTTTCTGTTTGTTTTGCTACTGTGAATGCTATTTCATACCTTTAATTTTCTATATGTTTTGCTCTCCTGTGGTAGAGAAGTGAACCACCATATACCAACCACACATTCAAAATAAATCTCCAATAAAGGGGTTGTTGCTGGAATCACAGTAAAGATACTTGGCTTCTAGCAGTTTGGGGTAACCAGACTTCATTTCTGTTTCACCTTAAAGAAACAAGCTAGGACCTAACTTCTGTTACAACCTCATTACATAAAAATGGAAATATCTTCTTTAGTTCTAAACATCCTGTTAGGGTTCTGAGGCATTATTACTTTTTATTCTTACAATGCTTATTTTACCAAAATATTTTAATCACCTTCTCTGGCAATACTACCAGAGGAAAGTGATTTAACAGTAAAATAAATGTTACTAGATGAGGATAACCACTTAAAAAAAAAACCTTTGGGGGCCATGCTGCTCATCAAGCCATGCTGTGGTGGTGCTCCATATACTAAGTAGAGGAAGACCGGCACAAATGTTAGCTCAGGGACAATCTTCCTCAAGCAAAAAGAGGAAGATTGGCAACAGATGTTAGCTCAGGGACAATCTTCCTTAGCAAAAAAAGAATGAGGGACAAACAAATAAATTTGTCAAACTGGAGTCAGAAAACCCCTATCATCTGCAAAGATAAAACTCAGACTTTTCAAAATAAAAAGTGCAGGATTAGAGACAACACATTGAAAGTGCTAAAAGACTTAGACTAAAGTAAAAACCTGGGGCTGACCCCATGGTCAAGTAGGTAAGTTCATGCACTCTGCTTCAGCAGCCTGGGGTTCACCAGTTCAGATCATGGGCGTGGACCTGGCACCACTCATCAGGCCATGCTGTGGAGGTGTCCCACACAGAAGAACTAGAAGGACCTACAACTAGATATACAACTACATACTAGGGAGCTTTGGGGAGGGAAAAAAAAAAAAAAACAGAAGTCTGTCAATGGATGTTAGCTCAGGGCCAATCTCCTCACTGAATAAAGAAAAAAAAAAGCAAGTCTTGGTAAATGCTTTAAAAATTTTTTAAAGTTAATGACAAAAAAAAATCAACTCAGAGTACAAAGCTCTTGTGTGTACACAAGAATTCCAGATGGCAAACAACACTTTTTTGAAAATGCAAATTTAATCTTAATGGTAATCAAAAAAATGCAAATTACAACAAAACTGATCAGATTGACAAAACTCAGTAAGGCTAACATCGCCAACTGTAGAATTTAGTAAATATCGTGAACTACTAGTGGGTGCACAGATTGGTAAGATTTTGGAAAACAGTTTGGCATTATAAAGTAAATTTACACCTTTGACTACCTGTGGGGAAAAAATTTCTATCTTTAATATACATGGTCAACAAATGTGTGCTTCTATAAACGAGAAGGCACAGCAGCGACGGCTGCAGCAGCAATGTTTATACATGCGGAAAATACAGGGAAAAACATAAAGGCCTTCATCAGGAGAATAAAGACATTTTATTCCTGTATTCATACAATAGAATACTGCGCAAAAAGTAACTGCATGGACGTGGAAAACATGGGTAAGATCACGATGCACTGTGTAAGTGAAGTAAAACACACCACACTCTGCACCACAAGACTCCGTTCAAGGTTTAAAGAGGCGAAACTACGTGCGTCGAGCATCCCCCACACAGGCGGCGAAAGCACCACGCACAGCGAGGCTCACCTGCGACACCGGCGACGCCGGCGCCGCGGCCCCGCCCGCCCGCCCGCGGGGTCACACGCTCCTCCAGCTCTCAGCCCGGCCGTCGGGGCCGCGCGCTCAGACTCCAGGCTCCGAAGACCAAACGACTAGGGCCAATACAGACAACGTTAAGAGGCGCTCACAGGAGCGAAAGCACGAAACCGTAACCGCCGACGCAGCACAGGAAGCGCGGGCCGGAGGGCGCGGCAGTCACCGGAGCCCGCGCGGCCGCCACCGCCGGCGTCCCTGGGGAGCGCGGCCCGGAGACGCGGGCGAGAGGGCGGGGGCCCAGGCGCCGCCGCTCCCAGCCGGGCCCCGCGACCGGGTCAGCCCGGGGCCGCGCCGCGCCGCGCCGAGCCTGACGCGCCTCCGAGCAGGCAACACGGCGCTCTCCCGGCCCGTGACCCCAGGCAGTCCAGCAACCAGAAGCCTCCGACCGGCGCACAAAAACGAGGTTACAAGACGTCGCCCAAGGACGACACCAGAAGGCCCGCCCAGACGCCCTCCTCTCGCACGGAAACGCCTCTCTCCTGAGCCCTCCGGGGCCCAGGGCTGCCGGCACCCGGCGCAGTGCCTTCCGGGTAATGTAGTTCGCGCAGCGCCGGTGGCGCCGGCAGCCGGGGCGCTCTGAATCTTACGTTACCGTCCCTCCCGCCCGCGCCGCTGTGGGTGTGGGAAGGGCTGTCTGGAGGCTATGAGGACCAGGCGGGGTTTCACTCTTCTTGAAGGGAACGCACCCACATTTCTGGGGACTGCAGTCTGCGGTGATCACGGAAATGCACAGAAACATATTTCAGATGTTCCCCAAAGCTACAAAACGAAATGGGGACACGATAGCATGTTGTTATGCAAACATAAAGTGCATCCCCCCATAGCTGGTGATGAGGACCAAGGCTGTCCCAGGGAGAGAAGCCCAAGGCGTCCTGGCCTATATACCGATCTATCACCCTCCTCCAGGAAGTACATGATGTCCTGACCTGATTTGACCCAATTCATATCCAAGGTTATGCTGTTGGATATGAACCAGGTTCGTTTTTGCCTGTCGCCCAGAAAGGCAAACACTGAAATGATGAGATTTGCAGCAGAGAGTGAGTTTACTCACAGCCACATGAGGAAATGAGAGCATGAGCCTCAAATTCGCTTCCCCGAAAATAGAGACTCAGGGATATTGGGTTGTCCTGTAACTTTGGATAGAAATCATGTCAGATCACATCAGGACGTCCTATGCTTCCCGGAGGATGATATAGATCAGTATGTAGGGTAGGACACCTTGGACTTCTCTCCCTGGGGCAGGGGCAGCCTTGATCCTCATCACTTGTAAAAAGGAAAAAACCTTTAGTTCCCAGCTACTTAATCATCAATAGCTAACTCTGCCAGTTTCAATACAACCACCAATAACCAGACCCCACCTGCACTGATACCATTTCAACGATTTTTTTATATGATCTTTCCTTTGTCTAGTAAGGAAATAACTCACACACCTATGCCTTATAAATTTAGCCCTACCCTCAACACATTGCAGCTCTTCACTGCCCATGGATCCTGTCCTCATGCTATTCTCTGAATAAAAGAGCACTACTGCCAGACCTTGAGAGTCCAAGAAATCTTTCTTTCAACTCCTTGGCTTGCCGAGCCCACATCAGCTGGGATCTAATAAATGTAGTCTTATTACTCATCAAATACATGTAGATTGAAGCTATAGGATAAACTGTATGAGTTTCACTGTGTCAGGTCAGGGTGAAGAGAGCAAAGACTCCAGACAAGGCCATGCTGGGCAAGGCCGAGGAGGGCTGTGGGGCAGTCCTAAGCAGGTGGGCAATGAATGAGCTATGTCTCTGATTTCCTCAGAAAAAATGTAAAGCCAGTGACTGTCTGACTCAGGGACCAACACACTTTTTTTTTTACTCCCTATCCTGGCATGTATTTGATTCTTTTTTAAATGCCAAGACCTATCTGAAAAGAGTGACTTACCACATGCCATTTTCCGCCGGGACAGAAACTCTGTGGTCACAGTCAGAGCATATTTTTGGAAATGGGGTATCTGAACCCTGAGATAAATGATTGGATTACATGATCTCCTTTCCCTGCTGGGAAATGTGAAAATGAATAAAGGGAAACCTCATTTAAAATGGAGTAGGGAACCCCTGAAGGGGGAGCTCTCATGCACTACCACTCTCTGCTGAGATTGCACCAGAAAGCAGCTTACCTTGCATCCCCAAACAGGAAAAAGCTTACTTTAATGAAGATAGGAAGATTTTTCTCCTTGCCCAGCAACAGCCCAGCCAATGAGAAACCACCACACTCAGCCAATGAGACACTGTCACCACCCTGGACCCTCCCTGTCTTCCAATGGATTTTTGTTGGAAACAGCCTCTCCTAACTTCCTCCTTTCCTCTCTAAAAGCAAGCCCCTCTCCTTTGTTCTCCAGACTTGCCTATGGTTCACCATAGTTTGCATGACCTGAATTGCAATTCCTCTACTATTCCTGAATATACTCTTTTTCCTGGTAGAATAACTGGATATTTTGTTTTTACATTTGACAGGAGTAAATATAATTTCACCTGCAGTTGCAGTGATAATGCATGGGGAGTTGAGATAATCTCAGAAAAATATTTGAAATGTTGAAATTACTGAAATCAATGATTATTTAGTTATTCAAGGTTGGTGACCAAAATAGCACTTCACCATGTGAACAAGGTTAGATCTCACTGAAGTTTGAAGGAACGCTGAAGTCTGAGAAGTCAGGGAATGGAGGTGAGCACATGTTTACATGGACACTTGGCTCGCATGAGGTTATGGCTTTCTAAACTGTGCTTATTTATTTAAATCACTTTTTAGTACACTGAGCAATACCAGCTTGAAGGGAGATGTAAAGAGAGTAGATAGCTTTGCCAGAATGCTGAAAACGAACAGGGCATCTGTGGTATCATATTTATTCCCTCCTTACAAATACTCATTAAGTACCTACTGCATTCCAGGTATTATTGTGGCTGCATGGGACATATCAGGATCCAAAGAGTCAAAGACCCCTACCCTCATCAGGTCATCATTCTAGTCAAAGGAGATGGACAGTAAATATTAATGACAACATAGTCAATTAGTAATATTTTTACATATTATGAGTAAAAGTATTTTGTTTTGAATATTTTTACTCATAAACTAAAAGAATACTTTTACTCCTAAAAAAGAGAAAGTGAAGGGTGCTAATAAATGGGGAATTATATTTTTGCAACTAAAAAAATGTCTTCAATAGATTATTAACAGAAGACCTCATTAGTAAGAAGGCATTTGAACAAAATTTGAAGGAGTGAAGGTCTGATCCTTGTGGATATCTTGGGGAATTAGTTCCAGGCAAAGAAAGTCAGAACAAAGACACTAAATTCAGATCATGTTTGTTCCCTTCCAGTAAAGTATGCTTGACCAGGTGAGTGAGGGAGAGAGGAGAAGGAGATGAGCTAGAGGATGTTCTAGGCCAGACACTCAGGCGGGCGGCCATTTTGAAGAGCTCTCATTTTGCTTTAAGTGAGCTGGGGAGCTGTGACAAGGCTTTGAACAGAACGGAACCTGTCTATGTTGTTAATGAATTATTGTGACTGTCGTGCTGAGAACTGTTAGAAGCTGGGAGACCATTTAGAAGACTATTACCAAAATCTAGGTGAGTGGGATGGTGGCTCCGATTGGCGTCAGACTCTTTTTACATTATGTGTATTTTACCACAATAAAAAAATGATTAGCAATAAAAAAGTGCTGTAAGAAATTTTACAACACACAGATACATTGAAGCACTGTTAGGAAAAGTATTCAAACAGAGTAAAACCTAAGGGCCGGCCCCGTGGCTGAGCGGTTAAGTTTGTGTGCTCCGCTTTGACAGCCCAGAGTTTCACTGTTTCAGATCCCGGGGGCAGACATGGCACCACTCATCAGGCCACGCTGAGGCGGTGTCCCACATGCCACAACTAGAAGGACCCACAACTAAAATATACAACTACGTACTGGGGGGACATGGGGAGAAAAAGCAGGAAAAAAAAAGAAAGAAAGAAGATTAGCAACAGTTGTTAGCTCAGGTGCCAATCTTAAAAAAAAAAGAGTAAAATCTAAAAGATGCGTTAGTAGAAGCTTGTGCAGGAGGCAGATGGTTCATAAATTTTTATCGATAACCACCTCACGCATAACTAAACTTTGAGTTCCTTAGCTTACTCCACTTTCCTACTTTCAACTCTTTCGCACAGGGTAGTTGTCAGAACTTAAAAGCACCATTCCTGTTTATAGACAATAAAGTTCTAACACACGACACAGAGCCTCACTTACACTTGGAAAATTTTTGACTATGACAGAATAGCCAAAGGGAGAGCAATAAATTTCCCCAATCCGATATGACATAATTTATAGCTTTCTGTAATTTTTCAGGGGGACACAAACCCTTTCTGATAGGTTCTATCTCCTTTGGAGTTAATCTATTTGCTTCAGTAGAACCCACTAACAAGTTCCTGCCCGTACAGCTATGGTTGGAGGGAAACAGCCCAAGGAGGCTACAGGAATCCATAAAACCTCGGGATTAGTTGCTCTGGCAGTGACAATGGCTACAGGACATACACAAGCCTGTAGGAGTTCTGTACATCTTCAGGCCACACAGTTACTGGGACATTTATGGATGCTCCTTTGGAAGGGGCTCATCCACTCTGCTTTGCCACAGTGTCCCCCACTTCCAGTATTCCAACCAGTTTCAGTACCAAATACGGTTCCCATCCTGGGCCTTATTAAGTCTTACATCCACGGACCTATAACTACATGATTTCTGACTTCAGGACACATGGCTCCCAGGTAGGTCAGGGGAGGGAGATATCCCCCAGCAAGGCCAGGAATATGCGACACTCTTATGAGTAGAAACGACCCAACTCACTCTGGGGCTAAACACTTGTCAAGGCAACTGTTCCATCCTCAAACTGACTGCAGATCTACAAATAATCATTGCTTCGGGGCACAAAATCTGGGAGAGAAGTCCTATAAACTCTCCCAGGAGACCTCATGCAGCAATGCAAATTGAGCCAAATCTGAACCGAGAGCTGTTCTTTATCCTCCTATCTCCTCTAAAACACAAAGAGAAGGCCCAACAAAACCCCTTCACCCTTTTATTCTGGCAGTCTAATTCTGTTCTCACCCGCAGCATACAGTGAATAGAAGCCCAACAGTAAGTGCAGCTTAAACAAGAAGACTTTCATTATCACAAAAGCCAGCGAGGTGAGCCGGGAGTTCCTGCACTGGTTGACCTGGCGGCTGGAAAAATCCACTATAAACATCACGAGACAATAATGCTTCTTAAGAGAAACCTCTGTCAGTTGCCAGCCCAAGCCAGCTGAAGCCCTCTTGTTCAAAGCTGGGTGACGTCCACACCCAAACCAGTCAGGGGGGAGGGAATGAGGCCTTGCCAAAGGGCTCAAATGACTGGTGAATACTCCAGATAAAGTGAGGGGGCACAGCCATCTGCCCTTCCTGACCATTTTATAGACTAAGGTGACACACAGTGTGGCTCCCCTGTGGAGGATAGCTTCTATAATGCCACTGGCAGTGACAGAACTCTGTCAAGGGCCCCACGCAGGTCTGAAAGTGCAAAGCAGTTCACGAAAGCTTCCCACATACCTAGTCTTACTGTGAATCTCCCTAGGGTGGATGTTTGGATAAATGAGGTGTAGTTTCTGGCTGATATCCCCCTCCTAGAAGCTAATCTCCAGAGCTTTGCTTATTTGTCGACAAGGGGACATTGTCCACATTCCTAAGGTCTATCTCCAGTGTGAACTTCCTGGTGCTGAATGAGGACAGGCTAATGGCTGGACTTTCCATCATTCACTGCACTATAGTACCCTTCCCAGTGTGTAGATGTTTTATAAGATTTAAAGGTTCTTTTGATGGTGGTCACAACACAATGCCACTTGAATAGGTGAAAGGCTAGACTCTTTGTAGCTTACACCTAGGAACAGGAGGTCAGGCAGGACCCAACAGGAGGTTGTAGTGAGGGAGAGGGTAATAGCAAGCTGGAGGTGCAGGGGGCAGCTTATGTATGGAAAGCTCAGTTTCCCTAGGGTCCCTGTGGATTGAATAATTCAAATAATTTCTCAGGCACCAGGGCATAGGGGCTGTCTCTAGTTTTCTGGTCCCTGGTCCTGGGGTGGTTAGGACCAGTATGTAGTGGCCCTGAGTGTGAGAGTCCTATAAGGGAGGTGTTTGGGGATGTGGAGTTAATCGGCTACTCCAAAAGGGGAAAGTAACTGGCCTCTTGCCAGGGCTTCAAAACTGAGTTAAGACAGTATTTTTTTTAAAACTACATATCAAAATACTGTGATACTGGCATGACACACACATACTCCAACAGAACAGAATTCAGAGCACAGAAATAAACTCTCACATTTATGGTCAAATGATTTTTGACATGGCTGTAAAGGAGTTCAATAGGGAGAGGACAGTCATTTGAATAAATGACACAGGGAAAACTGGATATCCACATGCAAAAGGAGAAGGTGGACAGCAACTTACACATTATACAAAAATAGACTCAAAATGGGTCGAAGACCTAAACATAAGATCTAAAACTATATAACTCAGAAGAAAACTGGGAGAAATCTTCCTGAAATTGGACTTGGCAATGATTTCCTGGATATAGACCAAACACAAGTAAAAACTGACAAATTGGACTATATCAAGATGAAAAACTTCTGTGCAAAGAAAACAATCAAATGAAAGTGAAAATGCAACATATGGAAAGGGAGAGAATATTTGCAAATCTGATGAGAGTTTATATCCAGAACATATAAGAACTCATACAACTCAAAAATTAAAAAACAAATAACCCAATTAAAAAATGGACTTGAGGGGTCAGCCTGGTGGTGCAGCAATTAAGTTCGCACATTCCACTTTGGCGGCCTGGGGTTTGCCGGTTCAGATCCCGGGTGTGGACATGGCATCGCTCATCAAGCCACACTGTGGCAGGTGTCCCACATATAAAGTAGAGGAAGATGGGCATGGATGTTAGCTCAGGGCCAGTCTTCCTCAGCATAAAGAGGAGGATTGGCAGCAGATGTTAGCTCAGGGCTGATCTTCCTCAAAAAAAAGGAAAAAAAAAAAAGGACTTGAGGGCCAGGCCCAGTGGCCTAGTGGTTAAGTTCACTGTGCTCCACTTTGGTGGCCCAGGTTCGGTTCTCAGTTGCAGACCTACACCAGTCTGTCAGCAGCCCTGCTGTGCAGGTGGCCCACATACTAAAAAATAGAGGAAGACTGGCATGGATGTTAGCTCAGGGTGAATCTTCTTCAGCTAAAAACCCCACAAAGGCTTGAACAGATATTTCTCCAAAATGCATATAAAAATGGACAAAAAAACACATGAAAAGATGCTCAATACCACTAATCACTAGAGAAATGAAAATCAAAACCACAATGAGATACACCCCTAGAATAGCTACTATCAAAAAACCAAAGTGTTAGCAAGGATAAAGAAAAAACGGAAACCTCATGCACAGCTGGTGGAATGTATAATAGTGCCACCATTATGGAAGACAGTGCCTCAAAAAATTAAAAATGGCAGGGCTGGCTCAGAGGCACAGCAGTTAAGTTTGTGTGCTCCACTTCGGCGGTGTTGTGTTCACTGGTTAGCATGCCAGGCGTGAACCTATGCATTGCTTATCAAGCCATGCTGTGGCAGGCATCCCACACATAGAGTAGAGGAAGATGGGAACAGATGTTAGCTCAGGGCCAATCTTCCTCAGCAAAAAGAGGAGGATTGGTGGCAAATGTTAGCTCAGGGCTAATCTTCCTCAAAAGAAAAAAGTTACACATGGCAATACATATGATCCAGCAATTCCACATTTTGGGATATACACAAAAAGAATCGAGAGCAAGCTGTCAAAGAAATACTCGTACACTCATGCCCATAGTAGCACTAAACACAATAGCCAAAAGGTAGAAGCAACCCAAGTGTTCACGGGCAGATGAATGGATAAAGAAAAAGTGGCACAAACATACAAGGAAATATGATTCAGCCTTAAAATGGAAGGAAATTCAGACACAAGCTACAACACGGATAAACCTTGAGGATGTTAGCAATATGAAATAAGGCAGTCACAAAAAGATGAAAACTTTGATTCTTCTGTGAGGGACCTAGAGGAGTCAAATTTATGAAGACACAAAATAGAATGGTGGTTGCAAGGGTTAGGGGGAGAATGTTAAGGAAGTTTTACAAGATGAAGAGAATTATGGCTATCCACTGCACAACGAGAACGGACTTAATATTAGTGAACCGTACACTGAAAACGTTAAGAGGGTACATTTTGTGATGTGTATTTTACCACAATTTTTTTAAAAAAACCAAACCTGTATTACAGTAGTTTCCAGTGCTAAGTTAGAACAGATTTTTGGCTGAAATGTTTCTCCATTTGCCAGGTACTCACAAGTTCTTTCCCTGGTGCTGAATGAGGTAGGAGTTTCGGCTAAAGACCCCCACATTCCCTGCACTCACTCCTAAGGCCTTAGCCAGTGTGAACGCTCCGATGTCGAAGTCAGGAGCTGTACTTAAGGGATTTCAAACATTCTCTGCACTCATGATACCCTTACCCAGCATGAATTCTCTAAAGTTTAATGAGGCTGGATTGTACCGAAATAATTCTCCACGTTAGCTGCACTCATAAGGCTTTCCTCCAGTGTGGGTTTTCTGGTGACCACGGGGTGAGACTTTCTAACAAAGGCCTTGCCACATTTGCTCAACTCAAAGCCCTGGCCTAGTGTAAATTCTCTGGTGTTCAACAAGGAAAGATATTTGTATAAAGAATTCCCCCATTCATGGTGCTCACAAAGCCTGTCTTTGGTGTGGATTTTCTGGTGATGAACCAGGTGAGACTTTTTTTTTAAAAAAGGCCTTCCCACATTTATTGTACCATAAAGACTTCTTCCAATATGAACTCATGTCTAATGAGTGTGGAGCTGTAGCTAAAGATTTTCCCATCTTCACTGCAATCATAATTGCTCTTTTCCAGTGAAATTTCTCTGAAGATGAATGAGGTTGGAGTTGTACCTAATTAATTCCCCACATGTACTGTCCTCACCTTTCTCCGCTGTGAATTCTCTCATGTCTAATGAGGTTGGATTGGTGCCTAATGGACTTGCCACATTTGCCACACTCCTCAGGCTTTTCCCCAGTGTGGATTTTGTGATGCTGAGGGAGGTGGGATTTTCTGATGAAGGCCTTTTCACATTCCTTGCACTCATACAGCCTTTCTCCAGTGTGGATTCTCCGGTGCTCACCAAGTTTATGTTTGAGAATAAATGCTTTCCTACATTCACTACACACATAAGGCAGTGACCCACATTACAGGGATTAAGCAAAAACGTCATGCCACACCAAAGATCGACAAAGCTGTGAGAACTACAGAGCGGTAGCTGAAACTAGTGCTGATGCCTTAAATTTGGATCACATCTCTCAGTCAAGCTGGATCTAATCAAAAGGGGGGAATTATTAAAGAGAAAATCACAGGTCCAAAATGGTATTACCGTGCTAAAGCCCATGATACCAAACTTAGATTTAATACCTAACCTAATTGCAATTTTGACCTTCCTCAGATGTAAAATCTTAATCAGCCAGTCTGGAATTTTCTGGTGAGTTCCAATGAGGTAATCCGTCCAGTGGGCCCCCTCTATACCCGCAGAGGAAAAAGAGGTAATCTGCATGATAAAACCTATACTGTCATCACTGTCGTGGTGTGTGTCCCGTCCCATGTCCCCCGAACACACACACAAAAAGATGTCCTGGCCAAAAATAACCCCTTATTTTCTTTTGCTAATAATTTCTTTGTCCCAACCTCCTTCCTATAAAAACCTCCCACTTCATGTAATTCCTCAGCGTGTCTCTCAGTTTGCTATCTGAGATGCTGCCCAATTCATGAATCATTGAATAACTCCAATTAGATTTTCAAATTCACTCAGTTGATTTTTTTAACAAACCTTACACTTAAATATGGTTAAGATTGTAAAATTTGTTACATATATTTTACTACAACTAAAAAAAACCCTGCATAACAGTACTTCCCAGGGCTAAATCAGAGCAGAGTTTTCTTTGAAAAAAAGTTTGCACTTCTCTTTGGTGTGAACTTCTTGGTGCCTAATGAGATGCGAGTTTTGGCTAAAGCCTCTCCCACAGCTGATGCACTCATAAGGCTTTTCCCCAGTGTGAATTTGCCAATGTTTACTGAGGCTGGAGTAGTATCTAAAGCCTTTCCCACATTCACTGCACTCGTAAGGCTTTTCTCCAGTATGAACTCTCTGATGAATAATGAGTGTGGACCTGTCCATAAAGAATTTTCCACATTCACTACATTCATAAGTTTTTCCTCTGGTGTGAACATTCTGGTGCCAAATGAGGTGGGAGTTTTGGCTAAAGAGTTTCCCACATTCGTTGCACTCATAAGGCCTTTCTCCAGTATGATTTTTCCGATGTCTAATGTGATTTGAGTTGTACCTAGAGAGTTTCCCACATTCATTGCACTCATAAGGCCTTTCTCCAGTATGAGCTTTCTGATGTCTTTCAAGTGTGGAGCTATACCTAAAGGATTGTCCACATTTGCTGCACTCAAAACACCTTCCCCTGGTGTGAACTCTCTGATGAATAATAAGTGTGGAGCTGTCCATAAAACGTTTCCCACATACACTGCACTCACATGACCTTTCTCCAGTGTGAACTCTCTGATATCTTTTGAGTGTGAAGCTGTACCTAAAGAATTTCCCACATTCGCTGTATTTATATGGCTTTTCCCCAGTGTGAATTCTTTGATGTTTACTAAGGCTGGAGTTGTATCTAAAGACTTTCCCACATTCACTGCATTCATAAGGCTTGCCCCCAGTGTGAACTCTCTGATGAATAATGAGCGTGGACCTGTTCATAAAGAATTTTCCACATTCACTACATTCATAAGTTCTTTCTCTGGTGTGAACCTTTTGGTGCTGAATGAGGTGGGAGTTTTGGCTAAAGAGTCTACCTCATATGCTGCACTCATAAGGCCTTTCTCCAATGTGAGTTTTCTGATGTCTCTCAAGCGTGGGGCTGTACCTAAAGAATTTCGCACATTCGCTGCATTTACATGGATTTTCTCCAGTATGAACTCTCTGATCAATAATGAGTGTGGAGCTGTCATTAATGCCTTTTCCACACTGGTTGCACTCATAAGGCACTGGCCTAGTGTGAATTCTCTGGTTTTCAATAAGGCCAGACATTTGTGTAAAGAATCCTCCACGTTCAAGGTGCTCATAAAGCCTTATTTTATTGTGGCTTTTCTGGTGATGAAGCAGGTGGAACCTTATAATAAAGGTCTTCCCACATTTGCTGTAGGCATAAGGCCTTTCTCCAGTGTGGATTTTCTGGTGTTCAATAAGTATATGTTTGTGGCTAAAGGCTTTCCCACATTTGCCACACTTGTAACCATTTTGTCCATGTTCAAAGGTCTCCCTGCCCTCAGTATCCTTGTGTGGCTTCCTCTCACTGTGAGGGAGCGGGGGCTGGAGAAGGCCTGTGCCGGCTGGAAAGTCCTTCCCACCTTCACTGCACGTGAAGGTCTTCTCTGTCAAGTGAACGCTGCAGTTCTTTACAAATGAAGGCCTCCTCTCATCCCCTCTGGGCAGTTTCCTTCTACTCTGCTCCATTTGGTACTGGGAAAGATTTGCCACATATGTGTACATCTCTTGCTTGGGGTGTGTTCCATTGTGCTCAGCCAGGCACAAAATATCTTTCAAGAGTGTGCCACACATCTCACAAGAATGGGCATTCTGGATGGATGGACCTGGCTTTGGAGTCCTGACCTGTGACACTCCTACAGAAACACCTTGCTCTGAAGGTGCCTCTTCATCCTGAGCGCTCCATGCCAACAATATGTAAACAGAGAAATGCCAGTGAAGGTAGCCCCATCAGAAATGTGTCAATATACCCACAAACAGGTCCACAGGATTGCTGACAGATAGGGGACCAGAGGCAGTGAGAGGAAGGCCTGCTGTGTGGAGCTGGGCCTGGGAAGCTGATGACAGGAGACCCCTGACGATGGGGAAGGACACAAGGAAAGGATACAGTGTGGGGAGGAGAGGCAGGGTCTCACTCCTCTGCAAATATCTTTCAACAAGGCCTGCTGGTGGTGACTGGTGAGTACTGAGTAGAAAATTATGTTCAGACACAGGAATGTCTGATTGTGACATAGTAGCTGGTGTTCAGGGACTATTTA
Organism: Equus przewalskii; assembly: GCF_037783145.1. NCBI lineage: Eukaryota > Metazoa > Chordata > Mammalia > Perissodactyla > Equidae > Equus > Equus przewalskii. The sequence continues at coordinate 25,820,710 of NC_091839.1, read as the reverse complement.
AGGATATGCACGGATGTTACAACACCTTAAGTGAAGGTCAAATGTTGAGAGCACTGCAAAGGGAGCAGTGGATGGGAATGGGTAAGAGTCTGGGCTGGAAGTCAGAGTAGAAATATCAATGGGAAAGAAAAGGTAGAAATGAGGTGTGGCGAATGTCCCTGGCATCACACAATAATGGACAGGGGACAGATGCCCAGTGTGACTGGAACCCAGCTCTGACATCTCACCTTTTCCTGGCTCCCATCACTAGGACCATTCTTTTCAGCCTCTCTTGACAGTGCAGAAGTAATGTCCACCATGTCAGGCACTCCTTATGGGTCAAGGTAAGCAACTACCTGGGCCTGGAAGAGGCCAGTCCTAGGGGAAAGACAGGGAAAGGGAGTGGCCAACATATGCCCAGAGTGACCCACCCCATGACATCCTACATTCTAAAATTATAAGAACTTCAGAGGAGGATCTATTAAAAAAACAACCCAGTGGTCCCCACAAGCAGTGACCAGGTCAGTTCCTGAAATTACTGGCACAGGCAGGCCCCAAAGTATGTCAACACGAGGGAGGAGGAAGGCCTGGGACACGGAGATTCCAAGTATCGGGACAGAATCACCCAACCAGGGACAGGCAAGACCACTGCGATCAGACAAAACTTCAAGATTTCAGACTCCTGTCTTGCAAGGCCTCAGAGCAGCAGGGAAGAGGCTGCTTGGGGAAGAGCGGGTACAGTGCACATGGTCCAGCCCTGGCACCAACAATACACACGCCGGGAAACCAGCAAAGGAAGTGGTACCCATGGTCTCACTGCAGCAAAGAATGGAGCCCAGCCCAGGACACTGTAGCGGATGTGAGGGCCTCACCTATGGATGACAAAAGTGCAAAGTTCTCCAGCATCACATGACAGTACAGGCGTCTCTGAGCCTCATCAAGGAGGCCCCACTCCTCCTGGGAGAAATATATGGCCACGTCCTCAAAGACCACACGGCCCTGTCAAAATGGGGACAGTTCAGCCCACGAGCAGCTTCTTGTTTTGTGTTTCCTTCAAGTCTGTACTTGTCTATTTGCCATCCATCACTTTCAGGGCCCAACCAACCGCCAAATTTGTTTCTATCTCCCCTGTGATCCAGAGTCCATTGTCCGAACCACCTCCTTAACCAAGTCTCACACACCAAATCAACATTTCCCTCGCCCTAAATCAGCCCAGGGCCAGGCACCAGACAACTAGGGACAGCCCTTAAGCCGGAAGACCTGGCAGAATTATACAAACTGGACAATCTTAAGCTCTTCACCTTACTCTCTTCATCTTTTCCAAGGAAACCCCAATGAAAACTCTGGCCTAGGTTTCCCCTCACTCCTTCTTCTGCCTCCTGACCAAATCTGGTGCTCTCTAACGTGAACCTGTGTGACATGGCATTCACAGTACACTCAGGAAATACTGGTCTCTCTGTTTGTCACTTACTCATTCACGTCCATAAATTAAAATCCTGTGGGTACAATCATTCATACACTTCTCCTCTCTGGATCTTCAGTCCACACATCCATGCTTTCCTTACCCTCACCCCCAACTTCCCAAGGTGGAAGGATTACCAGGTCCTGGTGGCACCAGTGCCCGTCTCTCCTTATTCCCACTGACCACTGTGTCCAGCACACAGTAAAAAACCATAGGGGATGGGCCAGCAAAGCACCACTTAGCTCTGGATTGGCATGCAAAGCCCCACCTCTCCTGCCAGCCAATTTCCCTTGGGTCCCCAGATCTTGCCTCCCAGACAACAAAACTCAGTCTTATCATTCTCCCTTAAACGCCCAGTGCCAGGGCCTGGGGCCAACCATGCACGTACCTCCTCACAGGCACATCACTTGTTGGACTCATCTTTCTCATGACTTTGACTCCTCTAAGGTAGCAAATGCACCAAAATCCCCAGGCCCACACCATAGGCATTTCTTTGGCCTTCCAACAGGCTAGTCTGCACATGGAACCCAGGCAGTGCATGACAAATTCAACCAGCACCCTAATCTGCCCTAGTCTTCCCCAGAAAGCCAAAGTTCCCAGGACCAGAGAGCACCAAGCCTTCGTTTGAAGTTCTCCTCACATAACCCAGCTTCTTGCTTTAACTCAGCCACAAAAAACCTAGGTGAGGACGTCAAGGTTTGTCGCCTCTCCTACTTCTTCACTGAGCACGCTGCTTCATAAGCAGTCTTGACCGTCTTTCTCCACCTGACCCTCATTCAAAGCCCCAGACTAGCAAGACTTCTAGCTGATCCCATTTTCCCCTTAACTAACCTACCAGCCTGAATGAAACAATCCAGGCAAGGGTCACCACAAAACCTTGCTGAGTCCATAGAGGTGTAATAAGCCCTGCTCTGACCTCAATGACATCTCACTTTCTTTGTGGAGACACCACAGCATCCATCTCATGTCTACTGTCTCCCTCTCATAGGCACCCCCACCAACAACCACTCTGGTTCCTCAGCTATGTTTGTGACGCTCACCACCAACATCCAGGTGCCCAACTGAGACACAGATTTCGCACCCTCCTTCCTCTACCTTGTCCCTAATGGCACTACCACCATAATATAAGATGCCCTTCTGAAATCTGATCCACAGCTTCACTGGGGTCCACACACCAACCACTATATTGTGGCTGTCTCCAACTTGGACACTTCCACTGAACTCCAGATCTGTAGGTCCAACTGAACACATGCACTCGGAATCTCTGGAACATCTGCGACACGGTCAAAACCTGACTCCCTCCGAAAATTCCTTCTACTACTGACTTCCCACATCCTAATCAATAAAACATCCATTCTTCCAAACAAGGCCAAAAACCTTGGGGCCGTCCCTGATTCTCCACTTCCATCGCATCTCCCAGCTCCCTCACTCTCTACATCAGAAAATGTGGGCAGCTCTGTGCAAAACACATCCAAAAGCCAACCCCTCCTCTCACCTGCACAGCCACCAATCTTGTCCAGCCACCACCAGCACTCACCTCCTCTGGGGCAGTAACTTCCTCACAGGTCACCCTCACTCTCACTGCACCCCCATAGTCTATGCTCCACTCTGTAGCCAGAAGGGGTTTGTTAACATAGGGATCAGATCACATCATTCCTCTGCTCCAAACCTTCCCTAGCTCGCACTGTCCTCGGATTAGAGGCCCAGAACCTAAGACTGTCATTCTCGGCCTGATCTCTGCGTGCCCCAACCTCCTGCCCCACTACAGCACTCCCTAGTTCATCAGATGTAACAGGAATTTGCAGTTTCCTAAACATCCTAATTAAGTCTCACCTGCAAGTATTTGAACACTCTGCGTCCTGTGCACAGGATGCATGTCACATCTTCCCTCGTCAGTTGTCAGAAATGGAACTGATTCCTATAACTCAGGACTCAGTTTAGGACCCTGGGCTTTGTGGGACCACAGAGTCTTCAGAACCAAGAGAGGGAGAAGAATAGGTGAAAAGTCTCAGAACATCACCATTCCCTAGACTGGGGTGCCTAAACCATCGTAACTGGGGTGGGTGAGAGCCTGGGATACCCTCTACTCATCTGTGCAGGGCCCATAACCATTTCTGCTACCACCATAGGACCCTGTGGGAAGAGGGAGACATGAGAAATCGGCAACCATGGAAGGATCCTACAAGCTTGGCTGTGCCACCACCCCTGCCTTGCGCTGGAGCAAAGTGATCTCAGCCTGATGGTCAAAACGGAGCTCCTCAGACCTCACCGCTGCCTCTTACTACCTGTGTGACTCTGGAGAAGAACTGAACCTCCCTGAGCCTCTGTGCCCTCATGTGTAAAATGGGAACAAGAATAGTTTCAACTCATGGGGCCAACAGTGATATCAAACATAAGTAAATCACACTATGTATCAGCTGTTACTGTCCACAGAATCAACGATTTTGTGTATGTTTTCAGTACAAATGAAGTGGTAGGGTTTTGAAAATTTGGGTGTGTATTTTTCCCACTTTTTAAGGTCTTAAGAGGATGTGATACACAAAACTTTACATTGTAAGCAAATACAAGTAAATAAATTTCAATTATGAAGTGTCTGGATAAATATAACTAATTCAATATGTTCATTTCTAATTGTCTGCCTATGCGTACATATTTAGAGAGACGTTGGTTCAACAGTGTTTAAATCAATGACTGTTTCATATATGCTTAAGTTAATGAGTCACAGGGAGGCAGTGAGCAGGCAGGTCGGCTACTATCCTTTCAGCAACCAGCCCACCTGCATCATAATCCTCTGAAGGGAGCTTGCAGGTAGCCCTTGACGGCACAGTGGATCGATCATCCGTCTTGCTCTGAGGGCTGGAGGTAAGACAGCAGTGTCCTGATCTGGGACCCAGCTGTTCCACTAACCTGGTTGACCTTTGCTTTGTTCCAGAGGGAGTAGTCTTGAGGGTCTGTTTAGTCTATGGGGGGAGAATCTACACTAATTCACACCTCAATCTCCAACCCAGGTCAGCTCCTTATCCCATCTGGACCTCCCTTTCTACAAACACAGGCCAGAATTCATCCTACACCAGGACTGCTCCTCTCTGAAGGAGTATCAGGGATGCATATGCACCTGTGCACTGCCCTCTAGTCTCAGGCCTCCCCTACCTCACCACAGAGCCCATCTGAAACAACCTGAAGATTCTCCCTTTCTTCAGTCTTTAGGCTGTGACCTGATCCAGGCCACACTTTCTACCCTTTTGAAAGCTCCAGACCAGCCACCTCCTCCTGACTCCAGACTTTTATATCCATCTACCCATGTGATGTCTCCATCTTCCGACATCTCCATCTTGAAACATCTCAGAATCACCAAGTCCAGGGGCCCACCAGGTGGCTGAGTGGTTAAGTTCACTCTGCTTTGGCGGCCCAGGGTTTTGCTGGTTAGGATCCTGGCCACAGACCTAGCACCGCTCATCAAGCCATGCTGAGGCGGCGTCCCACATAGCAGAGGCAGAAAGACCTACATCTAGAATATACAACTATGTACTGGGGGGCTTTGGGGAGAAGGAGGAAAAAAAGACGACAACAACGACGAAGAAGATTGGCAACTGAGCTAACCATCTGTTGCCAATCTTAAAAAAAAAATCACCAAGTCCAAATACAACTCATAATCTTCTCCCTGAATCCCATTCACTACGCTAATGTCCTCATCTCCATTCCTTAAATGTTCAGGTAAAAAAACTTGGGATGGTCTTTCACTCTCTACTTTTGCTCACAGTCATATTTGACGCAGCAAGAAATTCTGTCAACTCTATCTTTATGATCTATCCAAAATCTTATCACATCTCTCCTCTACTGCCACCACTCTGGTCCAGCCCCTACCATAATTCTCTGGGAGTCTGTTGCCGTGTCCACCTCACTGGTCTCCCTGCCTCCATTTCCCATTCACTTTTTAACAACTGTAAACTTCAAATCTGGATCTACCTCTAAATTAAGTTCCTGGACCCAATCCCAATGTGTGCACGGGAGGAGCTGCCAACATACCACCAAGCAATTCTGAGACACCAGCAAAGTGTGCAAGAATTCAACTCACTTCTGACACTGTCTACTGGAGATAGCACCCGATTCCACAGGTTAAGGGTTCAGTCCTACAAGACTGTCCTCTCCCCGACTTCAGGCGCCGGTCACAAGCCCAAGCGGTTACTTGTGCTTCTGACCCACAGCCTAAGGGTGGAGGTTCCAACGACGCCCTTCTTAGCAACCCAATTCAGACGCCAGTCGCAAGCCCAGGTTGTTACCTATACTTTCGACCAACCGGCTAAATATCAACAGTTCTCAAGATCCCCTCCTCAGGTTCGATTAATCTGCCAGAGCCGCTCAAGAACTCAGAGAAACATTCCACCTACTAGAGTACCGGTTTATTATAAAAGAACTGAACTCAAGAAACAGCTAGATGAAGAGATGTGTAGGGCAAAGTCGGGCACAAGGCGTGGAGCTTCCACGCGCTCTCCAGGCTGCCACTCTCCCCAACCTTCCACCCGTTCACCAACAGGGAAGCTCTCCGAAGCCTGTCCTTTGGGTTTTTATGCAAGCCTGCCACCACTGATTCAACCACCGGCCCCTCTTCCCAAATCAGGAAGTGAGGTGGGGGCAACAGAAAGTTCCAACCTTCTAATCACCGGACTTTCCAAAAGGCATTTTTTCTTTATCATTCTATCATGTGTCGGGACTCACAGGCGCCTCTGCGCAGCCGGGAGAACGTCTCTTCTCGAACTTTCCCGCTCCCGTCTCCTTGGTCCTGACTCACAGATTCACGGGCCTGGGACCCGAAAACAGACCAAAGTGCCACCGAACTGCCACCACACAGAGGGCGCCGCCGGAAATACCGCCCCCACCTGCGCGTCAGCTCGTAATCGGCTCCATGCTAAGCTTTCATTGGCTCAGCTCGCCGCCATCGCTTGCCGCGGAGCCTTCTGGGTAATGTAGTTCCCTCCTGCTGCCCACTGCATCTGGGAGCGAAGGTCCTTCCTGGCTTTGTGGATTAAGCCCCAGGGACAATGTGAGAGGCGCTGGGAAATGCAGTTCTCAGAGTCCTAGGATGCTGCGGGGCTTCGCTGGCTGTTAAAGGGGACGTACCTAGATTTCCCTGGAGTGCAGTCTAGGTCAAGTGCCAGAAATAAAGATCTGTTTTCACAGACTGAAGCACGGGAAATTCCCAAAGGCTACACAACTGAATGAACGCACCATACCATAATGACACTTGGCGTCCACTCATAGCTGTCAGCTATCTCATTGCTTGTCAAATACATGTAGACTGAAGTTTTGGAGCCTTTTTTATGACCTTCAGTATGCTTGGTCAGGCACAAGAAAGAAAAGCCCCCAGACAGGGCATGTGGGGGAGTTGGAAGAGGACTATCTTTCCTGCCTGGATAGTCGATGATTGTGTTCCAGTCCAGTAAGCAACACTTTTATTGAGATAATATTTATTACACCATATCTGAGATATTTTCCAAAGTAAATGGAATACAGACAGTAACTACAAAGAATTTTATAAACAAATACTGTAAAACAAGGAACTGTTAAGGGAGAGGCAAACTACCAGGGAAGTATGATTAAGAAAGAGGTATGAAACATAGTTATAATTTCTCTCAGATACACAACAAATAATTTTTATAATCAGTATGTCCCATGCAATATTTTTCTATCTCCGTGTGCATATGCATAGGGAATAAAAAATAATTCAAATTTTACTGGGCCAGATATTATTTACTAAATCTCACAAGGCTACTTTTCAACATTTTTATATCTAATAACCCACTCACGTAATTTCTGCTACTCATCCTCTCAATGGTAAGTTCTGCTTGTTGGGAGGCCTTTGTTCTTATTTTATTTTATTTTTTTAAAGGTTGGCACCTAAGCTAACAACTGCTGCCAATCTTTTTTTTTTTTTTCCTCCTTCTTCTCCCCAAAGCCTCCCAGTACATAGTTGTACATTCTAGTTGTGAGTGTCTCTGGTTGCGCTCTGTGGGACGCCACCTCACTGTGGCCTGATGAGTGGTGCCATGTCCACGCTGAGGATCCAAACTGGCGAAACCCGGGGCCACCAAAGGGAGCACGCGAACTTAACCACTCAGCCATGGAGCCAGCCGGGAGGCCTTTGTTCTTAAGGGAGAAAGCTTCTACCAGACGAAAAATATTATTAAACCTGAAATGGAACATGAGACAGCTATGGTCGACTTGGCTCCTCGTGCCACTTAGGAAAAAAGAGAAATTCTCTGCTGCCTCGGGTGATTCTGATTACTCTTTATTACCAAGAGGAAGTTAAGTTGCTGCTCATGGTGGGAAGCCTGGAGCACTAGGTCTGGAATTGGGGGATTCTCTGGGGAACATGTTAGTAAGCTCATGTCCAAAAATAAACCTGCAGCAACACAATGAAGGCAGGACCCCTTGGAGTGTGAGACCCCCCTGATTTTGAATTTTTGGTTCACCCACCAGATTAAAAAAACAAAAACAAAAAACCTCTGCCAAGCTGAAAGTCGGGCAGAGGCAAAGGGGTAGGATGGGTTATGGAAAATGAATGGAAACTAAACTAATGTTCAACATGTGACCTTAAGAAAACAAGAAATCTCACTACTGTGGATATTTTCTTCCTTGTTTAGGTGTGAGAGACTGACGATACAAATAGACAATGGCCACACGAAATTTAAACTAGAACTCTCACAATCTGCACCAACTTACCCAAATAGCCAACACAATATCTACAGTAACAAGTTTGAGAATTCAGGTTGCTATCTCCAGCAACCACACCAGGAAGCCAAACAATAACCTACGTGACAGTTGGCACAAAACATCCAGGACTTGATTAATAACTGACAGCTTCCCTAATTTTGCCCACATTTCCAATTTAAGGCCAACTGGAGAAAGACAAATATGCACCACTAACCAATCACTTAGGATTCCCACTTCTACCTAACCCCACTGAGCTTCCACATGACGACAGCCTCCAATCAGGGCACACCAGATACCATGACTTTTATCCACTATAAAGCTCTTCCACTTCTCTGCCCACCTTTGAGTCTTATCCAAATGCATGTGATGGTGCCTGACTCCCTTGCTGTAGAGCAAGCTCTGAAGAAATAGGCTTTGCTCATTCTCATTTGAGTATTCTCTTATTTCCGCAGTTATGTACATTTGAAATCCAGTAATGCCACTATTGATCATGTTTCTCATTATGAAGTTTCCATGGACAAACGAATGATATGTTGGATGTGACCACCACAATGTATCATACTTATCAGAGAGCTCCCACTGAGCTGTGATCTTCACTGTTCCTCACTTGTGGACCCCAGATTTCATCCAGGCGCGCTGCCCTCAGGGGTCTCGTGTGCCTTTCTGCTCACAGCTTGCTACGATGTGGTGAGTCATCACCAGGTCTGAACGCTGCTCTATTTACCAACAAAAGTTCCTTGGCTATTTGTTCTCAATTTGATCCCTGGTTTGTTTGTTTGTGGCTCCCATTAGCTTCACATACTGGTTGAAATCAGGTCATTCCTTTCCATTGCTTTTTTGCTGTCTTTTGAAGAACAGTTTTATGCCATGTTGTTTGTCATAAGGAAGAGAATGAGAGGGTAGAACACAGGCATGAGCCCTAGAGACTGTTGTTTACGCCAGCCTCGCAGTCTGTGGGGTCACTACCAGCAAAACTGCAGGAGGTTCCCCTCCCTCCCTTCCTTCCTCTTCTTTTCTCTCTCTCTTTTTTTCTCCATTTTTTGTCCTGAGAACTCAGCACTGATCCCAAGAGAGCATTCTCTAAGGTTTATCACCTGCCAGGGGGCACAGATTGTTGGGTCTGAGTTTGGAGGTGGCCACCCATTAGATTTGGGGGCCCAGGCCCAAGGTACACAAGTATTACCTTTCTACTGACCATTGCCAGCTTTCGTGAGGTCGTCTAAGTCTAAATCCTCTCCTCTTCCAGGTAAAACTCCTGAATCTTATATGCTCTCTCATTACTATCATAATTCTTGTGCCTATATTTCTAAATGGCATAACTACACCAAGAATGATTTGGGCCTCAGTGGCCACTCTGAGGAACATTTCGGTTGAAAAAAAAAAAGTTGGGGCTGGCCCAGTGGCATAAGGGTTAAGTTTGCACACTCCACTTTGGTGGCCTGGGGTTCACGAGTTCAGATCCTGGGCATGGACCTACACACTGCTCATCAAGCCATGCTGTGGCGGCATCCCACATAGAAGAACTAGAAGGACTTACAACTAAGATATACAACCATGTACTGGGGTTTTGGAGAGAAAAAAAGAGGAAGATTGGCAACAGATGTTAGCTCAGGGCCAATCTTCCTCACCAAAAAGCATACCTTGAAAAAAAAAAGTTAATTTCAGAGACATAAAGCTGTGAGAAGAAATATTTCTCAGGTCCAGTGGGCAGCAATTTTTTTTATTGGTGTAACTTCTCAAGTATTGAAGTTCTGAATCAAAAATTGTTTCAGTAAAAGTTTCCTTAGGCAAAGCTAACGAGCAATTAGACAAATGTAAGCCAGAACTAGACTCATTTTCCTGGTAAATCCTCCCTTTCCTTGTCCTCCAGTTGCCTCTTATGTCCAGCTCTCTCTTCCCCCTTATTCTTCTGATCTCTCCCCTTCTGCACCTCCTCCTTCCTCTTCCCTTCATACAGAACCCCTACTTTTTCCAACAAATTTCCTAAAATGCCAATTAATTCCAAAGATCCATGCATCTCATGAGCCAGGAATGCAGGTGTAGTGGAGGAAAAGAAGTCTTTTGTTCACTCTGTTCTCAGGTTCTTGGCTTGGGGCCCTGTACTGATGAAAGACAAATTACCAGGAAAAAAACCCACAGACATCTATGAACATAAGCATCGCAAATACACTCAGGAGCACTCAGTGGTTAGATCATGGGCTTATATCACATCTTAACAAACAAGCAATAAATTTTCAGAGAAGTGACAAGACAATGGAAAGGACTTTGAGTTTCTAGGATGGCAAATTGTGGAAAGGTAAATATACAGGAGAACTACTGGAACATAAGGGCTAGTTAGTAAGTTTGTTATGTAGATTCCTCTGGAGTTGTCTCTGGGCTAATAAGGGTCTCAAGTTGTCAGCAGATTAACTTCTGTCTTTCCTGTAGAGATGGGGGATGCCTTTACATGTTTTTTTTTTCCTGCTTTTAGGCAAACAGAGGAAGGACAGAGAACTTTTCTTGTATCTTCTTCTCTTCAACTACCTTCAGCTCAAAATAATTCTTATATCAAAGTGGCATATTTTAAGATGATGTATTCTGCTACACTGGCAACTGTAGAATTTAAACCTTGGACCTAGGCTGAATTAACAGGTATAACTAAAAATTTTCCTAAACCCAAATAAATCCAGGAAATATTTATAGAGGAATTCACAGTTTTTTAGGGTGCATATGACCCAGAGTTACATGACTTACAGAACTTATATACATGTTGGTGGGAACCTCAGTTGCTAGATCCTGAATGGCAAAAGCTGACTATACTGATCTGGGAAGGTTACTATGGGATCCCTCTTTCCAAAATAGTCCTGAGGTTCAAAAAAGGCCAGAAAATTAATTAAAGTCTCCTAAAAGCTATACCTGAAAGATTTCCAATAAAAATAAATTGAACCAGGGTAGCTACTATCAAAAAATAGAAAACAAGAAGTGTTGGTGATGGGGCTGGCCCCGTGGCCGAGTGGTTAAGTTCGCGCGCTCCGCTGCAAGCGGCCCAGTGTTTCGTTGGTTCGAATCCTGGGCGTGGACATGGCACTGCTCGTCAGACCACGCTGAGGCAGCGTCCCACATGCCACAACTAGAAGGACCCACAATGAAGAATATACAACTATGTACTGGGGGGCTTGGGGAGAAAAAGGAAAAAATAAAAAAAATCTTTAAAAAAATAAAAAAAAAAGAAGTGTTGGTGAGGATGTGGAAAAATTGGAGCCTTGTGCATGTTGGCAGGTGTGTAAAATGGTGCAGCTATTACTGAAAAGAGTAGGTTCCTGAGAAATTTTAAAATAGAATTACATATGATGCAGCAGTTCCACTTCTGGGTATATACCCGTCTCTCCCAAAATTGAAAGCAGGTTAAAAATTGAAGAGGTAGTTCTATACTCATATTCAAAGCAACATTATTCACAATAGCCAAAATGTGGAGGCAACTCAAGTGTCCACCGATGGATGAGTGGAAAATGAGAAGAAAATATGACATATGTTTACAATGGAATATTACTTAGCCTCAACAAGAAAGAAAATTCTTATATACGCTACGACATGGATGAACCTTGAAAACATTATGGCAAGTGAAGTAAGCTTGTCCCAAAAGACAAAAGCTGTATGATTCCATGTAGATGAGGTCCCTAGAATAGTCAAATCTATAGAGACAGAAAGTAGAATAGAATGGTGGTTTCCAAGGACTGAGGGAGGGCCAAATGGGACTTGTTGTTTAATAGGTATAGAGTTTCTGTTTTGCAAGATGAAAACAATTCAGGAGATAGGCTGCACGACAGATCGCTAAACTCTGCCACTTTTGCTCAACCTCTTCTTCAGAAGAAACCCACCAAGTACGTCGTAGGTACTTCAAATAACCCACAGATTCTCCCCATCTCCAAGCCCTCAACCAAAACACTAGGGCTTTGGACTGAACAACATTCCTCCCTGATCTGTGGTAGCAGCCATGCAAAGGAAACAGGAAGAGATGTGTCAAAGGACAAACTGCCAAACAACCTATGAGTAAAAGAAGAAATTACAAGGGAAAAGTTTAAAACATAAATTTTGAACCAGATGAAAATAGAAGTGCTACATATCAAACTTGATAAGACCGAGGGAAAATACGGCTTTAAACAGCTGTATTACAAAAGAAGAAAGATAACCTAGACTTCCAGGTTAAAAAAACAGAAAAATGAAACCAAATAACCCCAAAGCAAGGAGAAGAAAGGAAACAAGATTAGAATAAGATCATTGAAATAGAAAACGAAAAACACTATAAAAACTGGTGGAACAAAAAGTTGGTTCTTTCAAAACATCAATGAAATTAGTAAAACTTTGGGTAGGCTGACAACTAAAATAAGGAAGAAGTCAAGTTAAGGAAATCAGGAATGAAGGGAAGACACGACTACTGATGCTACAGAACTTAAAAGTATTATAAGGGAATATTATGAACAATCTTTATCCCTTGAAATTAGACAACTTAGTTCAAATGCACAAATTCCCAGTAAGACACAAATTATCAAAATGACCAAGTATGTTAGCTGTAGGTTTTATGTGGATACTGTTTATCAAGTTGAGGACCTTCCCCTCTATTTCTAGTTGACTGAGTTTTTACAATTAATGGGTTTTAGATTTTGTCAGATGCTTTTCCCACATCTATTGATATGATCATGTAATATTTCTTCCTTAGCCTGTTGATATGATGAATGACATTGATTTCTGAATGTTGAACCAGCCTTGCACACCTGGGATAAATCCCACTTGGTCATTCTTTTCATACATTGTTGGATTCGATATGCTAATATTTTGTTGACGATTTTTGCATCTATGTCCTGGAGAGATATTGGTCTGTAGTTTTCTCTTTTTGTAATGTCTTTAACTGGTTTTGGTATTAGGGTAATGCTGGCCTCACAGAATGAGTTAGGAAGTATTCCCTCTGTTTCTATCTTCTGAAAGAAACTGTAGAGAATTGACACTTCTGTTGTTATGTAATGCACCTCCTGATTCCGATAACTTTCCTCCCTCTGAAGCCTGCCCTAAGATTAATATAGCTACTCCTGCTTTCTTTTGATGTGTTAGCATGAGATATTTTTCTCCATCTGTTTACTTTTAATTCTACATATGTCTTTATATTTAAAGTGAGCTTCTTGTAGACGACATACAGCTGAGTCTTGTGTTTTGATCCACTCTGACAATCTGTCTTCTGATTGGTGCATTTAGACATTGAAAAAGTGATTGATAGAGTTGGATTAATATCTACCATATTGGTTACTGTTTTCTATTTGTTGCCCTGGTTTTTCCTGTTTTTGTCTTCCACCCTTTCTGCCTTTTCTGGATGTAATTCCTATCTTTGCTCCTCTAGAGGTAAAGTGTTTTCTTCCTCTGACTTGTTTCAGGATTTTTTCTTCATCTTCATCTGTAGTTTAAAAACGATATGGCTAAGTGTAGTTTCTTCTTTTAACATTTTTCCTGGCTAGTGTTCTCTGAGCTGGCCCCCTAGTTAGTGTTTTTGATCTGTCACATTTATTTTTGTTTTTTTCTTAGAATTTCCATCTCTGCTTACATTACATATCTGTTCTTACATGCTGTCTACTTTATCCGTCAGAGCCCATATCATCTGAGTCACAGTTGTTTTAAATTCCTGGTCTTATAATTCCTACATTCTTGCCATATCTGAGTCTGGTTCTGATGCTTGCTCTGTCTCTTCAAATTCTGTTTTTAGCTTTTTAGTATGTGCTGTAATTTTTTCTTAATAGTCTTGTAAAAAGAACCGTTGAAAATAGGCCCTTAATAAGGTGGTAGTACGTCGTGGGAAGAAGGGAAGCATTCTCTATAGTATCATGATTAGGTCTCAATCTTTTAGTGAGCCTTTGTCTCTGGACTGTGAATTTCATGCATTCTTCCCAGTTCCACTACCTCCACCTAGGTGGCACAAGATGGCTAGAGTGGGCTAGAGTTGGTATTTCTCTTCCCCCAGGTCTTTTAGACTCTGATAAAGCCCCAGTTGATTAGGCTCTGGTTAATTAGTTTCTTCTGAGAGCAGACCTTGTTAAGAACAGAATGTTCTGATGTATTTCAAAATGGTTCCTTTCTCCCTCTCCTTGCACACAAAAGTATTTTTCTCTTATATTCTCTGTGAGAAAAGTGTGGGGCACCTAATGACTGGGTCCTCCTGGAGTTTTCATCTCAGACACATCCACAATGAGCTTCCGGCAATTCATCACCTACAGTTTAGGTTTTCCGACCTCAGCACTAGGGTTCTTGGGGAGGATTCAGCTGCTGGGTTTCTATCACCCTGGAATAGAAAATGGAATTTCCTCTGTCTGCTCATACTTTGTTCATTTCTAGGGTCTTTGACTTCTTATTCCTTAATATGAATCTAAAACTTCTATGTCTCACATTATTGAAAACTAGGCACATTTCGATGTTTTAAATATTTCCTCTCCCTCAGATCTCTAAATTTTGACTGTCATGAGCTTTATAAAACAAAGTTTTAAATTTAGACACAAATTTGGATATAATTATCTTAATCCATTTTTTTCCACTAAATATTTTGTGCACGTTGGGATTAAATAATACAACCAGGGGAGAGCAGAATAGGGGATTGTTTCCTAGGTGTCACTCCAAAGCTTGTTCTCTTCCTATTTCCTATTCTATAATGCCTGTTGACGTTTCTAAATTTCAATTTTCTCAAATGAGCCACCTGGTTTGAGAGTTACAATGATAAAAAGATGACCTCAATCAAGAAGAAATTCTACCAGCAGACTGCCTTGGACTTGAACTGTAACTCTTCCTTACGTCTCCAGCCTGCTGGCATACCCTGCAGGTTTTGGATTTGGCAGGCTGTCATAATCACAGCAACTAATTCCTTAAAAAACCTCTCTCTCTCTCCATACACACACACACCCTGATGGTTCTGTTTCTTTAGAGAAGCTAATACACAACAGAAATGAACAGTTAAAAATAGTAAGATGGTAAATTTTATGTATATTTTACCACAATAAAAAAAAGATTAATTGGGGCTGGCCTGGTGGCGTAGAGGTTAAGTTTGCGTACTCTGCTTCAGCAGCCCAGGATTCGCGGGCTTGGGTCCTGGGTGCGGACCTATGCAGTGCTCATCAAGCCATGCTGTGGTCACATCCCACATACAAAAAAACAGAGGAAGATGGGCACAGATGTTAGCTCAGGGCCAATCTTCCTCACCAAAAAAGAAAAAAGAAAAAGATTGATGATTTAAAAAATGCCGTAAGAACTTTCACGACACAAAGACATAGCTTAAAGACACTACTAGAAAAAAAGTGAAATAAGAGAAAAATCTAGAAAGATGCTTCTGTGGAAGCTTGTGTACAAGGCAAATGGTTCAAAATTCTTTATTGATAATGAATTCAAATGAAACTCAACTTAAACTTAAGTTACTCACTTTAAACTTCACTTTCCCACTTTAAACAACTTTTTCTCAAAGTAACTGTCAGAAAGTAAAAGCACCTTTGTTGTTTATAAACAATGCAGTTCTAATACATAACACAGAGTCTTGCTTATTCTTACTCGATGCCATGCTTTTGCACACACAACATGGGTAATACTAAATATATAAATGTGCATTTGTGAAAACAGCCATTCAAGAGTAACTGTGGGGAGCCAGCCCTGATGGCCCAGTGGTTAAAGTTCAGCATGCTCTGCTTTGGTGGCCCAGGTTCAGAACCACACCACTTGTCTGTCAGTAGCCATGCTGTGGCAGTCGCTCACATAAAAGAACTAGGACTTACAACTAGAATATAGAAGTGTGTACTGGGGCTTTGGGGAGGGGAAAAAAAAAAGAGACAGGAATATTGGCAACAGATGTTAGCTCAGAGAAAATCTTTCCCAGCAAAAAAAAAAAAAAAAAAAAGTAACTCTAGGATTCTATTTAAACAAAATTCTAGAAAATGCAAACAACAGTATCTACCTGGGGAGGGCAAGTTGGGTAAGGCTGGGAGAGAGAATACAAAGGGGCCAATGTAAACCATAGAGGCAATGGATATGTTGTGCATACATACATGAAAATATATTTTACACTTTTAACAAATGAAGTTTAACGTATGTTAATACAATAAAGCTGTAAAGAAATAAAGATTCCATATAAAATCTGGATCTCCTCTTTTTCTAGAAATATTGTAACATCTGGCAAAGCTGTACTGACTCCATCAGCACCTTCCCCCATGTCTTAGGTGAGTCAACTCTGATTCCTTCTCAAAACAGAAGGAAAAGCTGAAAACTGCTTCCACATGGGGATATTATGCTAAGTGAAATAAGCCAGTCACAAAAAGAAAAATACTGTATGATTCCACATATATGAAGTATCCAGAGTAGTCACATTGACAGAGACAGAGTGTAAAACATGGTTGTCAGGAGTTGTAGGGAGGGGGTAGGAGGAGCTCTTATTTAATGGGTATAGAGTTTCAATTCTGCAAGATAAAAAGAATTCTACAGATTAGTTGCACAAATATGTGTATTTTTTAACACTACTATTCTGTACAATTAAAATGGTAGAGGGCAAACTTTCTTACATGTATTTTACCACAATTAAAAATGCAAAATAGAAAACTGTATTACAGTAGCTCCCAGGTATAAATTAGAGCAGACATTTGTCTGAAGTCTTTACCCCTTTGCAATACTCTTCCTGATGTGAACTTTTTGGTGCTGAATGATGTGGAAGTTTTGGCTGAACATATGCCCATATTTGCTGCACTCATAAGGTCTTTCTCCATTGTGAAATCTCTGATGTGTAATGGGGCTGGAGTTGCACCTAAAGACTTTTCCACATTCACTGCACTCAGGCCTTCCTCCAGTGTGGACGCCTGAGGTCTAAGGAGTGGGGAGCTGTGCCAAAACTATTTCCCACATTCACTGTACTCCTAAGTTCCTACTCCAATGTGAACTCATAAGGCACTTCTCCAGTGAAATGAGTTTAGAGTGGTACCTAAAGGATTTACTATATTCTCTGCACTCATAAGATCTTTAGCAGTGTGAATTCTTTGCGTAACGAAGTTGGAGTTGTATCTAAAGAATTCCCCCCATTCACAATGCCATGAGCCTGTCTTCATTGTGAATTTTCTGGTGATGAACAAGGTGGGACTTTCTAATGAAGGCCTTCTGACACTTGCTACATTCATAAGGCCTTTCTCCAGTATGGATTTTCTGATGCTCAACAAGTATATGTCTGTGGCTAAAGGCTTTCCCACATTCGCTGCACTCATAAGGCCTCTCTCCAGTGTGATTTCTCCAATGTTTAATGAGATTGGAGTTGTACCGAAAGAATTTCCCACATTCACTGCATTCATAAGGCCTTTCTCCAGTGTGAACTCTCTGATGTCTAATGAGTCTGCAGTGGTACCTAAAGGCTTTCCCACATTCGCTGCATTCATAAGACCTTTCTCCAGTGTGATTTCTCCAATGTTTAATGAGCTTGGACTTGTATATAAAGAATTCCCCACATAAGCTGCACTTATAAGGCCTTTCTACAGTGTGAACTCTTTGATGTCTAATGAGTGTAGAGGTGTACCTGAAGAACTTCCCACATTCACTACACTCATAAGGCCTTTCTCCAGTGTGAACTCTCTGATGTTTAATGAGTGTGGAATTGTACCTAAATAATTTCCCACATTCATGGCACTCATAAGGCCTTTCTCCAGTGTGAACTCTCTGATGTCTAATGAATGTGGAGCTGTACCTAAAAAATTTCCCACATTCTCTGCACTCATAAGGCCTTTCTCCAGTGTGAACTCTCTCATGTCTTATCAGTCTGTAGTTGTACCTAAAGAATTTTCCACATTCTCTGCACTCATAAGACCTGTCTCCATTGTGAATTCTCTGATGTTTCATGAAGTTGGCATTGTACTTAAAGAATTCCCCACATTTGCTGCACTCGTAAGGGCTTAATCTAGTGTGAACTCTCTGGTGACTCATGAGTGTGGAGCTGTATCTAAAGAATTTCCCACATTCACTGCACTTAAAAGGTCTTTCTCCAGTGTGGATTTTCTGGTGTCGAACAAGATGGGACTTTCTAAGGAAGGCCATCCCACATTTGTTGCATTCATAAGGCCTTAATCCAATGTGGATTTTCTCATGGTTAACAAGTATTTGTTTTTGGCTGAAAGCTTTCCCACATTGAGTGCACTTATAATCATTTTGTCCACTTTCAAAGGTCTCCCTGCACTCAGTGTCCCTGTGTGGCTTCCCCCAACTGTGAGGGTTCAGGTGTAGAAGAAAGCCTGTGTCAGCTTCGAAGTTCTTCTCACCTTCACTGCATGTCAAGGTCCTCTCTGTCATGTGAACATTGCTCTTCATCACAAATGAAGCCCTCCCCTCATCCCTTCTGGAAAGTTTGTCTCCAGACTGCTCCTTTTGGTGCTGGTAAAGATTTGCCCCACAAACGTATAGCCCTTGATCAGGGTACATTTCATTGTGCTCAGCCAGGTGCAAAATGTCTTTCCAGAGTGGGCGACACATCTCACAGGGCCGGGCCTTCTGGAAGGATGGACCTGGCTTTGGAGTGCTGACCTGTGACACTCCCACGGAAACACCTTGCTCTGAAGGTGCCTCCTCATCCTGGGCTCCATGCCAACTACCTGTAAGCAGATAAATGCTGGTGAAGTGCACGTTGACTTTGGTTGGAGGAGGCAGCCCCTCAGAAATGTTTGTCAGACACACCCATGAATATGTCCATGGGATTGCTGAGAGGCAATGGGAACTAGAGGCAGTGAGAGGAAGGCCTGCTGTGCAGAGCTGGGCCTGGGAAGCTCCCATAATGGGATAGATCTAATGATAGGTAAGGACTCAAAGAAGAGGTACTGTCTTACTCCATTTGGGATGCTGTAACAAAATACCACAGACTAGGAGGCTTATAAACAACAGAAATTTATTTCTCACAGTTCTGGAGGCTGGAATTCTGAGATCACGGTGCCAGCACAGTTGGGTGAGGGCCTCTTTCAGGTTACAGATTTCTCATTGTGTCCTCACATAGTGGAAGGCCTAGGGAGCTCTGTGGAGTCTCTTTTATAAGGGCACTAATCTCACTCACGAGGGTCCTGCCCTCATGACTAATCACCCCCCAAAAGGCCTCATCTCCTAATACCATCATCTTGGGGCAACACAAACACTCAGACCACTGGAGGTACTATGCAGGGAGGAGAGGCAAGGTCTCCAAGTCACTCCTCTGCAAATAGCTTTCAACAGGGTCACAGCTGCTAGTAACTGGTGAGCACTGTGTAGAAGGTTCCTAGAAATAACTGACTACACCAGAAATGCTGCAGTTCAAGGACTATTTAAGGATATGTGCAGACCTAATGACACAAAGTATAGGTCAAATGTTGGAGAGCCCTGAAAAGGGAGCAATGAAACGAAATGGGTGAGAGGTGAAGTCCACATAGGTGTGGTTGGAGTGTGGCAGAAAAAGGTTTAGAACTCAGAGTAGAAATGAAAATGGGGAAGAAAAGGTAGAAATGAGGTGTGGCCACTGGTCCTGGCATCAAACAACGGTGGACAAAGGGCAGGTTCCCAGCTCCATCGCACTAGGGCCATGTACTTTTGAGTGTCTCCTGCCACTGATGTTGTAATGTCCACCCTATCAAGCACCCAGTGTCCTCCTCTCCATTGCTCAAGGTGAGCAATGATGTGGCACCTGACAAAGGCCAGCACAGGACATCTGACATTCTAAAATTACAAGAACTTCACAGGAGAGACTGTAGAAGAGTGGGTACAGTGCAGAAAGCCCAGCTCCGGCACCAAAAAACCACATGCCAGGAAACCAGGAAAAGAAATAATATTCATGGTCTCATTGTAGGAAGGACAAAGCTGCACCTGGAAAAAGGGAAGAACAGAGCCCAACCCAGGACGCTAGGGTGGGTGCAAGGGCCTTACCTACGGAGGACAAAAGTGCAAAGTTCTCCATCATCACAGCATGGTACAAGAGTCTCTGGGCTTCATCAAGGAGGCCCCACTCATCCTGGGAGAAATATATGGCCACATCCTCAAAGATCACAGGGCCCTGCCAAAATTGGAACAGTTTGGTTCATGAGCAGCTTCTTGTTTTAACTGTGTCTTTGTGGATTCTGTATTTATCTATTTGCCATCCATTAATTACAAGGCTAAACTAACGGCCAAATTTGCTTACATCCCCCTTGCAACCCAGAACCCATGTTCTGAACCAACTCCTTAACTAACCCTTACATACCAAGTCAATACTTCTCCTACCCTAAATCAGCCCAGGGCCATGTACCAGACAACTAGGGACAACCCCATTACCCCAGGTACACTAGAATTATATAAACTAGCCATCCCTAAGCTTTTCATCCTGCTCTTACTGCATTTCCCTTCAAAGTCCCATAACAGCTCTGCCTTAAGGTTTCCCTTCGCTCATGCTTATGCCTCCTCAGCAAACATGGTGCTTCCCCATGTCGCCCCACGTTACATGGTGTGCCCCCGCTTTTCAGGAAATATAAGTAATAAAGACCTTCTTTCAACATCATTGGCTTCTCCATGTCATCACTCACTCACCTCTATAAACTCAAATCCTATGGAGACAATCATCGATATACTTCTCTATCCAGGATCTTCAGTCTTTCCCTCACACATCCACCCCTGCTCATCCTCCCTGACTTCCCAACGTGAAAGACTTACCACGTCCTGGTGGCACCAGCACCTGTTCTCCCCTCATTATCATTGATCACTGTGGCCAGCACACAGCATAAAACACACGGGGGTAGGGGCAGAGAAGCAATATCTAGGCTGTGGGACTGCCATGCAGGGCTCCCCTTCTCTCCTGCCAGCCAATTTCTCTGGAGTCCCCTAGATCCTGACTCTCAGGCAACCAAACTTGGACTCATCCTTGTCCCTTAACTGCCCAGTGCCAGGGCCTGGGGCCAACCATTTGCCCTCCTTCTCACATGCACATCACTTGTTGGACTGTACTTTTCTCCTGACTTTGAGCCCTCCATAGACAGCCCTACAGACAACCCCAGCCCACACCGTAAGCATTTCCTTCACCTCCTAAGAGGCCATTCTGCCCATGGAATCCAAGCAGAGGATGGCAAATGCACCCAGCACCCAATTCAGCCCCAGTCCTGTCCCTGAACGCCAAAGTCCCCTAGTGCCAGGGCCAGCTTCAGGCCCTGCTTTGAAAGTCTCCCCACCAGGCCCTGTTTCTTGCTTCATCCTTAGCCACTCTTCCTGTGTGAGGACCTCACATACTCTTAACCCTCTCCCACTTCTGCCTGGCACAAGGTGTCTCATAAGCAGTCAGAACCTTCCTCTCTCCTCATCTGCAGCCCAGTTACACTGACGTCCCCACCCCTACTCCTACCCTACCCTATGTCTAGCTCCTAGCTGATCCCATTTTCCCCCTCAACATCCATCTCATGTCCACTGTGGCCTTAGAAGACTTCTCGCTGCTATACTCCACCATCACAAACACGTACAGAAACTCTGCTTCCTCATGTGTCTCTGTGATGCCCACCATCATCATCCAGATGTCCAATCAAGAGACCCAGTACTCTGGTTCTTCATTCCCATTCCTTGTCCTCTAATGGCATCATCACCATAAGCTACAGAATGCTGCCTCCTAAATCTGATCCACAGCTTCAGCCTAGTCCACACACAGGCCACCGTGTTGTAGCTGCCTCCAACATAAATCCACCCCCTGAACTCCAGACCTCTGTGTAAAAGTGCCCCTTGGCATCTCTGGATCATTTGTGACATGGACAAAAACGGTCTCTTCATATTCCTTCTGAAAATTCCTCATAATGCTGACTTTCCCCACTTTAGTGGATCAAGCATCCATCCTTCCTAAAAAGGGCAAAAACCTGGGGTCATGCTTGATTCTTCCTTTTATCCCACCACATCTCCCTCACTCTCCACATCATAAAATATGGGCAGCTCTAGTTCAAAACATATCCAGAAACCAACCACTCCTCTACCTCCACAGCCGCCACTCTTGTGTACCTACCACCAACGTTAACCTGGACTGTTACAGGAAATGCCTCCCAGCTCTCCCTGCCTTCACTCACATCCCTAGTCTACCACACTGCAGCCAGAGGGAGCCTGTTAAAATCTGGGCTGTGGCACCTTCCCCTTCTGCTTCAAATCTTCCCTACCTCCTACCACCTCAGATTAGAGGCCCAGAACTTCAGGCTGATACCTATGCACTCCTACCCACTCCCTGCTCCCACCAGATGTAACAGAGACCTGCAGTTCCTAGAACATTCCAGCTGAGTTTCACCTGCAACCATTTGAACATTCTGAATCCCGTGACCAGGATTCTCTCCCACCTCTTACCCCATCAGTTATCAGAAATGGGAACCACTCCGTATAACCTGGGACTAAATATAGGATCCTGGGCCTGGTGAAGGCACATGGTATGGTCTTCAGACTCAAGAGAGGAAGGAGAGAAGTCCCAGGACACTACCATTTCCTGAGGGTATACATATCGGGGTGCTAAAACCAATGGGTGATAACAGGGTGGGTGACAGGTAGGACATACTCCACTCACCTGTGAAGGGTCCAAAATCATTTCTGCCTCTGCCCTGGGACCCTGTAGGAAGAGGGAGGCCATGAGATAAGGGTAACCATAGTGAGATTCTACAAGCTAAGCCAGGCCACCATCCCTGCCTTGTCCTGGAGCAAAGTGATCTCAGTCTGATGGTCTAAGTTCAGTTCCTCAGAAAAGACTGCAGCCTCTTACCAGCTGGATGGCCCTGAAGAAGGACTGAGCCTCCCTGAGCCGCAAGGAAAAGAAAATGCTTATGAGAATAGGAATGCTTTCAACCTTGTAGGGCTTACATTGGTATCAAATATAAAGAATACACACTATGTATCAGCTACTACTGTCCAAAGGATCAATAGTTTTGAATATACTTTCAGTGCAAATGAAGTGTTATGGTTCTGAAATCCAGGGTCTTTATTTTTACCACTTTTTAAGATTTCAGAGTATATCCTATATAAAACTCTGCATTGTGAGCAAATACTTACATGTAAATCAACGTCAAACCAATTACAAAGTTTTGCATAAACTTAACTTACTGAATAGGTTCATTTCTTTTTTTTTTTTTTTTTAAAGATTGGCACCTGAGCTAACAACTGTTGCCAATCTTTTTTTTTTTTCCCTGCTTTATCTCCCCAAATCTCCCTGGTACATAGTTGTATATCTTAGTTGCAGGTCCTTCTAGTTGTGGCATGTGGGATGCTGCCTCAACGTGGCCTGACGAGTGGTGCCATGTCCGCGCCCGGGATCCGAATCAGTGAAACCCTGGGCTGCCGCAGTGGAGCACACGAACTTAACCACTCAGCCACAGGGCCGGCTCCATGAATAGGTTCATTTCTAATTGCCTACCTGTGTGTACAGAGAGATACTGCTTAATGAGTGTTTACATCAATACCTTTTTCATACATTTTCACAATGAGTTGTAGGGAGGGGCTGAGCAGGCAAGTCAGCTACTAGTCCATTCGGCAACCAGGTTGGCCTGCTAAATAATTCTGAAAAGGGAGCTTGTTGGTAGCACTTGCCTGAAGCAGTGGATCATCCCTCTTGCCCTGAGAAGTAAAAGTAAGGCGGGAGTGTCCTGGTTTAGGACACAGTGGCTCCACCAGCCAGGCTGACCTTTCCTTTGTTCCACAGGGAGTGGTCCTGAGGGTCCGCTGAGCCAAAAAGTGGAGAATCTACACCAGCACACACTACAGGCTCCACTGGGGGAAGCTCCTTACCCCATCAAGGTCTCCCTTTCTACAGACACAGGCCAGAATTCCTCCCATGTCAGGTCCGCTCTTTTCTAGAGGGAGCATGAGGGATGCTAACACGCACTCCGTATGACCTGCTCTCCAACTTTCAGCCCTCCTCTCCCTCACCGCAGAGCTCACCAAAAATAACAATCTCATTCTGATTCCCAGGCCATGCTCTGGTCCCGTCCACTGTCCACTCCTTTGACATCTCCAAACGTGCCCCTTTGTCAGCTTCCAGACATTTACGTTCACCTACACATATGATATCTCCCTTCTTTCGTAACATCTCTATCTTGATACATCTCAGATCAACATGTCCAAAGTCCAGCTCATAAACCTCCCCGTGAAACCTGCTGCTTGCGCTGACTTCCCCATCTTTACACTTTCGGGAATTCAGGCAAAGAAACCTGGAGACGATCCCTCAATCCCTACTTTTGCTCACAGGATACGTGAAGCATCAGGAAAACCTGTAGGCTCCACTGTTGAGATCTAACCAAAATCTCATCACGTCTCCCCTCGACCGCAACCACCCTGGTCCAAGCCGATCACAATTCTCCGAGGTCTGTTGCGGGGACCTCACTGGGCTCCATTCGCATCCTGGTTTTACCCGCTTCAACCTCCAGCTCCAGGCGGGCCTCTCCCGACCGCCGCCCCTCACAGCCTCCAGGGCTTCCGGCTGCTCAGGCCCCCACTGAGGGCGGGACTCCTCCTGACCCCCGCTCCCTGCGGACAGGACGCCCCCGGCGGTCCAAAGGCTGCCGACCCCCGAGCTCCCGCAGCCCCGCCCCCACCACAGCCCAGCGGCTCCCACTGCACCACGCCCGCCCCTCCACCCGGGCTCCAGCGCTCGGAGGCGGCATTCGGACCGGGCGAGGCACGGGGAGGCACCACCCACCTCAGGCGACGCCATCGGCGCGGCCTCAGCCACCGACCAGCGGACGGGCGGGACCGGGACCAGGGCCGCCGCGCCCCCACCGGCTCTGTCGGGCCTCACAGCCGCCTCTGCGCAGCGGAGACAACGTCTCCTGTCGCGCTTTTCGGCTCCGTCACCTCGGTACCCACCAGGCGCCTCCGACGCCCTGAAACGACCAAAAACCAAGAACTACCAAGTGCACGAGAAGGAACGCCGGAAGTCCCGCCCTACACGATGCGAACGCACGTAGGCGTCCCTGTCCTAACCTTTCATTGGCTCAGTTGCCGCCGCTCACCGTAGAGGCTTCTGGGTACCGTAGTTTCCTCTACAGACACTTCCGTCGAATCTCAGACCTTAAGTTGCTCCCTACCCTCGGGATAAAAACCAAGTGGCAAGCCCAGGGGTCTTGAGACAGGGAGTTCCAGGCCTCCCCAGAAGGGGCGGGCTTCGCTTGCTCTTAAAGGGAGCGTACCCAGATTTCTTGGAGCTCAGTCTAGACAGTCAACAAAAGGTTAAAGACCTGTTATTTCAGACCCTATCAAGTAAAGCAAGTTACACATCCAAAGGGACCACGCTATTGTAGTGACACTCTGTGACCACTCACAGCCCTCAGCTATCTCATCTCTTTTCAAATACATGTAGATGAAGTCAAGTTAATGAGCTTCTGCGATATGTGGCACAGGAAAGAAAGACTCCAGACACACCCACGGCGGGAAAGATGGAGGAGGGATGGCAGCAGACAGAAACACGGAAAAAGGATGAAGCCGTGCCTCTGGTTCCCAGAAAAACATCTTTCCTGCCCCTGTAGTCGTGATCATGTTTGAACCCAGTGAGCAAAAGATTTCTTCAAATACTATTAGTCCATATATTTTCTTAATCTTTTAAGAATCTGAACCCTATCTGAAAAGAATAGTGACATCACATGCCATCTTCTGCCAGGACAGTGTGTGCTCTTGGGAGCATCTTCTCCCCAAGACAAAGCTGTGAGATCCGATCATCTCATCTCCTTGCGGAGAAGTAACTTATCATGTCACCTAAAACTGAAACAATAGTGTCTTCACAGGGAGTTCAAATTATTGTGAAACCATTTGTGAAATGGAAATTACTGAAAGGAATTAAAAAGGATTATGTAGTTATCCAAAGAAAGCAGAAATACTTCTAGGAAAACATACCTGTGACATAAAAAAGTCAGACCTCAGCGAAGGTTAAACCAGAGATAGTGAAGTCTGAAAAGCCAGAGAATGAAGCTGAGGATGTGGCTGTGCTGAAACCTTGGCCACACTCAGGCTTTTGTCTCCAAAATGTGATTCTTTTTCATACTTGAAAATGTGGCTCGTTAAATGCTTGGTGGGATAGAAACAATATTTTGAAAGACTTGCCAGAAAAATGAAAATGAATAGGGAAGCTGTGCGCTGTCGTTACTGATCTAAGCAATGTTCAAGGAGCACCTTCTGGGTTGGTTTCAGGCGCAAAAGCAGGAGTAGTGGACAACCCAGGAAGGGGGTTGCCAGCTGCCTGCATATAAAGGACTGTTCTGTCGTCTTAGATTCTGTATTGGTCTATTTAGCATTCATTTATCACAAGGCCAAACTAAAAGTCAAAGATGTGTACTTCTCCTTCGTGCAAGTCAGCTTGCACAGGCTTGCAAAACTTATTACAAATACCCCAAGGACAAACTCTAACGTGTTCTGGCTTCCTGCCCTAGGGGATGACCACCTGTGTACTCCCTGGCACTTTAGTCACAAAGGCGTAATCCCAGATTCTCCCCTGCCCCTTCCTTCCTCCATGTGACAAGATTTCATGTGGGCCTCCCTGGTGTGCCCTGCCTCTCATTTGCAGGGTGTGAAGAGTTTAGCTAAGTTACTCCATGGTATCGCTGCCTCGGCATCCATTTTGTTTGGCCTAGCAGCCTGCAGGGACTCTAAACCAACACTCACCCCCCTCACAGAAGCACATGCCCCAGACAGCAGCCCGCAGAGTCACAAGCAAATCTAAGTTCCTGACATGACTTTCCAAAGCCCTTGTGATCAAGTCTTCCCTGCCTCCCAGCACCTGTGTGCCCCATGTCCCCCTGGAGCTTACCAAAACTCTGCTCTTTTCGGTATGAATTGACCAACCTGGACTTATCCCGGGAACCCCAAGGCACTGCACCCACAAACCCTAAGAAAGGCATGTGCCCCAGGTCCTGCCACTCTCTCTCTGCCTGACCCTGCCTTGACCTCCCTGTGTGGCCCCTGGAGGTGTGCCATGTACTTCCTCCACCACCTGTGAGTAATAAACTTCTCCACTTTGACTTCTCTTGTGGTCTTGGTCTGTTGTGGAACTCACCATCTGGCACCCTGTGCTCCACTTCACAAACGTTAATTTAAGAAAGTCATCACACAGCTGTTGAGTGTTGTGTTGAGTAACACAACTTCCCATTCAATGCCCCAGACATCTCCATATTGCCATTCACTCGCCTCTATATGAGGATCTGGGCACAATTCAAGGACATGACCTGTATTTGATGAGTTGGTCCTGCTTCCTATATTGCCTTTGTCAGGATGCCCTCAACAGCCTGTATTCAGCTTTTTACAATACATCACAAAATAGTCAAGTTAGGGTCTTGATTAAATCCTGGCACCTTCCCTAATTTTGGCCACTTCCCACTTAGGACCAACCAGAAAAAGCCAACTATGTACCCCTAACGAATCACACAGGAGTCCCACTTCTACTTCACATGTCAGCATTTCATAATCAGGGCATAGTGGACATCTTACCTTTTTTCCATTATAAAGTATTCCCAATCCTCTGCTTGCCTTTGAGTCTCTGCCAAATGCAGGTGATGGTGAATAAATAGGCTTTATTTATAAAGAGTGGAACAAAACTCATTGAAATAGAAAACAGAGTAAATTTATACCAGAAAAAGCGATGAAACAAAAAGTGTTTCTTTTGAATGGTGAATGAAATTGACAACGTTAGGTAGACTGACCAAAAAACAAGAAAAAAGAGAAATTAAGAAAATCAGGAATGAAGGAGAAATCTGACAACTGACTCTACATAAATTAAAAGTATCATAAGGAGGGGCCAGCCCGGTGGCGCAGCGGTTAAGTGTGCACGTTCCACTTCAGCGCCCTGGGGTTCGCTGGCCCA
Source organism: Equus przewalskii (assembly GCF_037783145.1). Classification (NCBI taxonomy): domain Eukaryota; kingdom Metazoa; phylum Chordata; class Mammalia; order Perissodactyla; family Equidae; genus Equus; species Equus przewalskii. The sequence goes on along the minus strand of NC_091839.1, from coordinate 25,792,757 downwards.
GATCCTGGGTGCGGACATGGCACCGCTTGGCAAGCCATACTGTGGTAGGCGTCCCACATATAAAGTAGAGGAAGATGGGCATGGATGTTACCTCAGGGTCAGTCTTCCTCAGCAAGAAGAGGAGGATTGGCAGCAGATGTTAGCTCAGGGCTGACCTTCCTCAAAAAAAAAAAAAAAAAAGTATCATAAGGAAATAGTATGAACAACTTATCTACCCAAATTTAAACGAGTTAGATGAAATGCATAAATTCCTTCAAAGACAGAAATTCTTACAATTGACATGAGGCAGAAAATCTATAGAGAACTATACTAAGTAACAGTCATTGAAAATCTTCCTCACAAGGAAATCCCAAGCTCAGAATGCCTTCAGAAGGGAATTCTATCAAACATTTAAAAGAAGAAATGTCACTAATCTTCACAAATTCTGCAAGAAAATAAAAGAGATGGAACATATCCCAACTCATTCTATGAGATCAGAATTCCTCTGATCTCAAAGTCAGACAGAGACAACACATGAAAACTACAGACTAATTAACTCTTATCTATATCTAATGGGCACAGATGTGAGCTCAGGGCCAGTCGTCCTCAGCAAAAAAGAGGAGGATTGGCAACGGATGTTAGCTCAGGGCCACTCGGCCTTAGGGGGCAGGGGAGAATCCATATACAGAACTTACAGTTTACACAAAACTCCACTCAAAATGAATCACAGACCTAAATGTAAAACACAAAACTATGAAATCCCTAGAAGATAACATAGAAGAAAATCTAGGTGACCTTAGGTTTGCTGGTAAATTTTGAGATACAACATCAAAATAAAAATTTATGAAGGAACTGGATAAGCTGGAGTTGATTAAAACCAAAAATATCTTTTCTGCAAAAGACATTGATAAGATGGTCAACATCATATGTCATTAGGGAATTGAGATAAACAAAAAACCAAGTTAAAAAACAATAAGATGCCACTACTTACCTATTCGAATGGCTAAAATTCAAAACACTGACAACATTAAATGCTGACAAGGATGTGGAGCAACAAGGCAGTTTGACAATTTCTTTCAAAACTAAATATACTCTTGTGATACGATGCAGTAATTGTGCTCCTTGACATGTACCCAATGAGTGGAGAAGTGATATCCACACAATACCACCACACAGATGTACAGCAGCTTTATTCATAGTTGTCAAAACTTGGAAGCAACCAAGAGCTCCTTACATAGAAGAATGGATAAACAAATTCTGGTACATTCATACAAGCAATATTATTCAGTGATAAACAGAAATACACTATTAAATCATGAAAAGACATGGAAGAACCTTAATTGCATATTACTAAATGAAAGAAGCCAGTCAGAAAAGGCTATGTAGCAGATGATTCCAACTATATGACAGTCCAGAAAAGGCAAAACTACAGAGATACTAAAAAGATCACTGGTTACAGAGAGAAAAGGCAACCAACTGAATGGGGAGAAAATATTTGCAAACTATATATCTCATACAGGGTAAATCTCCAAAATATACAAAGAACTCCTACAACTCTATAACAAAAAACTAACAACCTGATTTAAAAATGGGCTAAGGCCTTGCATAGACATTTCTCCAACGAAGACATACAAATGGCCAACAGGTATGGGAAAAAATGCTCATTGTCACTAATCATCAGGGAAGTGCAAATCAGAACCATAATTAGATATCACCTCACACCTATCAGGATGACTATTATGAAAAAAGCAAGAGAAGTCTTGGGAAAGATGTGAGAAACTGGAACCCTTGGACACTGTTAGTGGCAAGGCAAAATGGTGCAGCTGCTACGGAAAACAGTATTGAGCTTCCTCAAAAAACTAAAAGTAGAACTACCATAGGATCCAGTATTCCCACCTCTGCGTATTTATCCAGAAGAACTGAAATCAGGACCTGGAAGAGATACTGGCAGTTCCATGTTCACTACAACACTATTCACAATAGCGACGATAGGAAACAACCTAAATGTCCACCAACAGATGAATGAATGATTAAAATGTGATATTTACATATAGTAGAATATTATTCAGCCTTTAAAAAAGGAAATTTTGCAATATGTGACAACACGGATGCACCCTGAAGATATTATGCTAAGTTAAATAAGCCAGACACAGAAAGACAAGTACTATATGATTCCACTCATATGAGGAATCTAAAATAGTCAAATTCAGAAAATCAACGACTGGATTGGTGATTATCAGGGGCTGAGGGGGAGGGGGAAACAAGGAGTTACTAATCAACGGGCACAAAGTTTCAGTTAAGTAGCATGAATAAGCTCTAGAGACCTGCTTCACATCATTGTACCCACAGGGAATAATAATGTATTGCAAATGTAACATTGGTTAGATCTCATGTTAAGTATTCTTACCAAAAAGACAACAACAAAACCCAGTGGTTGCCAGGGGAGAGGAGAAAGGGGAATGTGGGTAAATGGTGGAGCACAGGGGATTATTAAGGCAGTAAAACTATTTTGTATCATACTGGAATAGTGGCAGTATGACGTTATGCATGTGTCAAAACCCATGGAATGATGAACACAGAGAGTGAACTCTAATGTAATATGTGAAATTTAGTTAATAATCATCATTTGGTTCATCAGTTCTAAGAAATGTGTCACACTAAAACAAGATGCCGTATCGGGAAACTTCCAGTGTGAGGATGGTGGTTGTGAAGGGGAATATGGGAACTCTGCACTTTCTGCTGAATTTCTCTGTAAACTCAAACATCTTCAAAATATAAAGCTTGATTTTAAGAATGTTAATCATTCGCCAACTCTATAACCCTGCCATTCTGTTCCCAGGTATTTAACAATGGAAAATAAAACAGACATGATCACTGCAGCCCTAGACCCTCCTGTGAGGTACACATGATTGCTTCCACATCACCTCACACCTGCTTCCCAACGTTTAGTACTTTGAAGGACTTACAGTAATATCCTTACATTTAATTTGCTTTCCTTTAATACTAATGAGTTCCAGCATCCATTCATAGTCTTGATAGCCATCTGCCTTTCCTCTATTGGTGATGATACAATCATACTTTAGTTCATCTGCAGGGCCTTTCACAACATATTCCGAAATAAGAATCTAAATCTTGTTGGTCTAATACTGAGCAGATGTAGACGTATAAACATCTTCTCTCAAGCCTGCAACTCTATCTAAATTCTGACTGTCATGAGTTTTATGGAACAGAAAGCATTAAATTTAGACAATTAATCAATTTTTCATCTAATATGTTACGATATGGAATTAAAAAATACTACCAGAGATTAAAATCTGAGATTGGTTCCCAGATATCTATCTCTTTCTATCTCCTGTATCATACTCCCTGTTGAATTTTCTCAAATCAGTCAACAGGTTGAGTATTTCATGGGATGGTCTTGTGAAAGCCCCTAACTCAAGACATGTCACATGATAGGTAGTCAGTAAAAATCAAATTTTCTCCTGTTTCTTCTGTATCATATTATCTGCCCTTACATTATTTCCTCGTTTTATTCTACCCCCTCATCTTTTAACTCCTGCTGTTTTTTTCATTCTCCTATCCTCTTCTGTAAAGTAAATTGAAAAGAAAAACACTAAAGATCCCATTACCAATGGCAATGATTTCTTGGATATGACAGCAAAAGCATATACAACAAAAGCAAACGTAGATAAATTGGACTACACCAAAAGAAAAAACTTCTGTACATTAAATGACAAAATTAAAGTGAGTTAAAAGGCAACCCAAAGAGTGAGAAAATATTTGCAAATCATGTGTCTGATAAGGGTATAATATCAGACTATACAAGGACGACTAAAGGTGAATAACAAAACAAATAATTCAACTTAAAAATAGGCAAAGGTTCTGAATAGGCATTTCTCCAAAGGTGATACACAAATGGCCAAGAAGCACATAGAAAGATGCTCAACACTACCAACCGTAAGGAAAATGCAAAACTAAATTTCAGTGAGACACCACCTCATACACAATAGCATAGCTATCAAAAAAACAAAAAGCTCTGGCAAGGATTTGGAGAAACTGGAACCCTGTGCACTGTTGGTGGGAATATAAAATGGTACAGCCACTATGGAAAACAGTTCCTCAAAAAAACTAAAAATTGAATTACCATATGAACCAGCAATTTCATTTCTGGGGATATACTTATAACGAACTGAAAGTAGGGTTTCAAAGATATCGCTACACTCATGCTCCTAGTATTATGCACAATAGCCAAATAGTGGAAGCAAACTCCTAAGGCCTTTTCCAGTGAGAAGTCTCCAATGCGGAGGAGCGTAGAGCTGCATCTCAAGAACTTTCCTCAATGGCTAACCTCCTAGGGACGCTCTCCAGTGTGAACTCTAATGTATACCAAGGTTAGAGCTGTCCCTAAAAAAGCGTCCACATTTGCAGCACCCATAAGGCCTTTCTCCAGCAAAACTCTCCTACCTTTAATAGACTGGCATTGCACCTGAGGAATTTCCCACATTCGCTCCACTAATGAGGCCTGTCTCCAGTGTAGATTTTCTAGTACTTAACAAGCTTCTGTTTGAGGACAAAAGTTTTCCCACATTTCACTACACACATAAGGCCTTTCTCCAGTGTGAATTTTCTGATGTTTATTGACGCTGGAGTTAGAGCTATAGGATTTCCCACATTCATTGCACTCATAAGTTGAACAAGTTGAAGCTTTCTAAGAAAGACCTTTCCAAGTGCACTGCAGTGATAAAGCCTTTCTCCAGAGTGGATTTGCTGATGCTCAAGAAGCATACATTTTATGAAGGCCTTCCCACATTCACTGCACTTATAAGGCTTTTCTCCACTCTGCCGCTTAATGAGACTGGAGCTGCATGTAAAGAGGTTCCTGCATTTACTGCACTCATAAAGCCTTTCTCCAGTGTGACTTCTCTGATGTGTAACGAGGTTAGAGATGTACCTAAAGACTGTCCCACATTCTCTACGCTCATAAGGTCTTTCTCCAGCATGAATTCTCTAATGATTAATGACATCAAAATAGTCTGTGAGACTTTCCCACATTTGCTGGAATCATAAGACCATTCTTGACTGTGTATTGTCTGATGCTGATGGAGTATGGACTTTGTAGTGAAGGCCTTCCCACATTCATTGCAGGCATAAGGCCTTGCTCCAGTGCAAACCCTCTTATGATTAATGAGACTGGAGCCGCAGGTAAAGACTTTCCCACATTTTCTCCACTCATAAGGCCGTTCTTGAGTGTGTATTGTCTGATGTTGAAGGAGCTGGAGTCTTATAATGTGGGCCTTCCCACATTCATTACAGTCATAAGGCCTTTCTCCACTGTGAACTCCCTGAGACTGGGGTTGAGCCTAAATAATTTCCCACAATGGCTGCACTTAAAACCCTTTCCCATACTGTGATTTCTCTGAAGTTTAATGAGGTCCTAGTCATGCCTAAAAAAATGTCCCATTTTCGCTGCACTCATAAGGTCCATTTCCAGTGTGGACTTTTTGGTGCTCCACAAGTATATGTCTGCGGCTGAAGGCTGTTCCACACTGAGTGCACCTGTAACCATTTTGTCCACTTTCAAAGGCCTCCTCACACTCGGTGTCCCTGTGTGGCTCCCCTCACTGTGAGGGGCTGGGTGCTAGAGAAGAACTGTGCCAGCTGGGAAGCCTTTCCCACCTTCAGTGCATGTCAAGATCTGCTCTGTCATGTGAACTCCATGGTTTGTGACAAAGGAAGGGCTCCCATTATCCTTTATGGAATGTTTAACTCTAGTCTACTTCTTTGGATGCTGGTGCAGGCTTGTCCCATAAGTGTACAGCCCTTGATCAGAGGATGTTCCATCATGCTTAGCCAGGTGCAAAACCTCTTTCAAGAGTGGGCCACAAGTATCACATGGTGGGCCTTCTGGGTGGCTGGACCCAGATTTGAGGTGCTGACCTGTGACACTCACATGGAAACAGCTTGCTCAAAAGGTGCCTCTTCATCCCCGGCTCCATGCCAACTACCTGTAAGCAGAGAGATGCTGGTGAAGTGCATGCTGACTCTGGTGGCAGGCGGCAGCCCCACTAATGAGTGTCAGTCACATCCATGAATAAGTCCATGGAACTGGTGAATGACAAGGGCTAAAGCCAGTGAGAGGAAGGCTTTCTGTGCAGAGCCAGGCCTGGGAAGCTCACATGATGGGAAGGACACAAGGAAAGGGTACAATGAAGGGAGGAGAGGCAAGGTCCTTAACTCACTCTTCTGCAAATGGCTTTCAACAAGGCCAAGGCTGCTGGTGACTGGTAAGCACTGAGTAGAAGGTGTGTCCAGATCCAGAAATGTCTGTGAACCAAGAGCTGGTGCTCACGGACTATTTAGGGATATGTACAGACCTCTCAACACCTTCAGTGTAGGTCAAATGTTGGAGAGCCCTGCAAAGGAAGCCGTGGAAGAGAACGGCTGAGAGGTGGAGGTCAGAGTTGTGTGTCTGTTGGGGGAGTCAGGGCCTGAAGCTAGGGTAGAAATGATGATGAGGAAGAAAAAGTAGAAGTAAGATGTGGCCAATGATCCTGCATCACACAATGGTGGGCTCAGGAAAGGTTCCCAGCTTGATGTGAACTCAGCTCTGAGTTCTTTCCTAGCTCCAATGCACCAGCCCAGGACGTTTTGAACTTCTCCTGCCATTGTTCTCCTGCAAGTGCACCACCCTATCAGGCACCAGGGAGTGGCCAATACGCACCCAGAGTGACCCACCGCATGACATCCCACATTCTAAAATTACAAGGTCAAAGGAAGGTCTTTAAAAAAACAACCCAGTAGTCCCCAGAAGTAGTGACCATGTTGGTGTCTGAAATTACTGGTCCCAACAGGCTGGCCCCAAGAAAGACTAAGAGGGAGGGAGAAGGCCTGGGAGACAGAGGTTCCAAGCATCGGGACAGAATCACTGGATCAGAGACAAGCTGGTGACATCTCTCAGACAAACTTCAAGATTTTTGACTCCTGAGCCCTGTCTTGCAAGCTCTTCAGCGCAGCAGGGATGGGGGGCGCGGGGAGAGCAGGTACAATGCACACAGTCCAGCCCTGGCACCAATAACACATATGCCAGGAAACCAGGAAACGTAGTGGTACCCGTGGTCTCATGGTGAGAAGGACAGAACTGTCCCAGGAAAAGGAGAAGAATGGAACCCAGCCCAGCAACCAGGGTGAGTGTGAGGGCCTTACCTACAGAGGACAAATGTGCAACAATCTCCAACATCACATGACGGTACAAGCATCCCTGAGGCTCATAAAGGAGGTCCCACTCCTCCTGGGAGAAATAAATGGCCACGTCCTCAAAGACCACACAGCCCTGTCAAAATTGGAACAGTTCAGTCCATGAGCAGCTTCTTGTTCTGTGTTTTCTTGAATTTCTATTTATCTAATTGCCATCCATGAACTACAGAGCCAAGTGCCAAGTCCTGAGGGCCTTCCACTCACTCGCCTCCTCATGTACACATCACACTTTGAACTGTACCACTCCCATGAACCCAGTCCCTTCATTGTTGCAACACTTTCTGGCCACCTGGGACCATACCACAGACATTTCCATGGCCCCTGAACAGGCAACACTGCACATGGAAACTAGGCAATGCACGGCAAATGCAACCAGCATTATTATGCCCCAGGACACCCTTGGCACCTGGAGCAGCCTCTAGCCCTGACTTGAAGGTCTCCCCCCCTGCTCCTGCTTGTGGCTTTAACACAGTCACTCAAACCTCTAGGAGGACCTCATGACCCTTGGCTCTCTCCCACTTCTGCACTGGACATGTTGCCCCATAAGCAGTCAGAACCTTCCTCACTCCACCTGAACATCACTCTAAGACCAATTGCACTGACTCCCAATCACTGTCCGCACCACAGGCCTAGCAAACTCCTAGCTCATCCCATTTCCCCTCAAATTCATCTACTAGCCTGAATTAATCCAGGCCCCACCAAGAATTACCACAAAACTCTGGTGAGTGATTAGAAGGATGATAAGACCCACACTGACATTACTGCCATCTTTACTGCTGCAATAAGATGCCTCAGCATCCACCTTATGACCCACCTCATGACCTCTTGGAGGCCTTGCTTACTCCTCCATCCTCCCTGTCACAGGCACACCACCTGATGACCACTGCACTTCTTCATCTGTCTTTGTGATGTCCACCACCACCACCACGACTGTCGTGCCCAACTTAGAGACCTAGTCCTTGGTCTACTTCAACCAAGGTTCTACTTCAACCATCTCATTGTTGAAACAAGGCAAAAAAAAAACTGGAGCCTCCTTGACTTCCCCCATTCCATCCCACCTCCCAGGCTCACTTACTTGTCACAATATAAAATGTGGTCAGTTATAGTTTTAAAACAGATTCAAAGGCCAAACTCTCGTCCCACCTCCACAGCCACCAATCTTGTCTAGCCCCCACCAACACTCACCTGCACTGTGGTAGGAGCTTCCTCCCAGATCTCCCTGCCTACACCCTCACCCCTACTTCTCTCCTCCACTTGAGCCAGAGACAGCCTACTCAAACTGGACGAGATCACATCACTCCTCTGCTATAAACATTCCCTCACTCGCATCGCCCAGCACATTAGAGGTCCAGAACCTGAGGCTGTCATTCCAGGCCTGATCCCTGGGCCACCCCACCACCCAATGCCAGCTCCATATTCCCAGAAGATACAACAGAGACTTGTAACTTCCTGAACATTCCAGCTCAGTCTCACCTGCAAATACTTGAACAGCTTGGATCCTGTGCCCAGGACTCCCCGTCAAATGTTATCCCAACAGTTGTCAGAAAAGGAAACAGCACCGTACAACCTGAGAGTGAGGTCAGGACCTCTGGCCTGGTGAAATCACATTGTCCTCTCACCCAACAGTGGAAGGATAGGCGAAGAGTCTCAGAACATCAGCGTTCCCTATATGGTGATGTCAAAAACACTGGAGTGATAGTGAGGTGAGCAAAGGCCTGGGACACCCTCTACTCACCTGTGCAGGGTCCATAAACATTTCTGCCACCGACATGGGACCCATAGGAAGAGGGAGGCCATGAGAAATGGGCAACCATAGTAGGATCCTACAGGCTGAGCTGCACCACCTCCTATGCCTGCCCTGGTACAAAGTGATCTCAGGCGGATGGATGGTCTAAGCTTAGCTCCTCAGACCTCACTGCTGCTTCTTACCAGCTGTGTGACTTTGAACAAGGACTGCACCTCCCTGAGCCTCAGTGCCCTCATCTGTAAAATCGGGATAAGAATGGTTTCTACCTTACAGGGTTGATACTGATACCAAGCCTGCATGACAGACACTACAGATCAGCAATTACTGTCCACAGGATTAACAGTTTTGTTTATTATTTCAGTGCAAATGAAGTAATAGGATTTAGAAACTTGGGTATTTTTCCCACTTTTTGATGTTTAAAAAGATGTGATATATATATAAAGCCTTCCAGTGTAAGGAAATACCTAGAAGTAAATTTAAGTCCCTACCAATCATTAAGTGTTTGAATAAGTTTAACTTAATAAATATTTCATCTCTAATTGTCTACCAGTTGTACATACTCAGAGAAATACTGCTTAGCCGGTACTTAATAACAGTTTCACATGCTTTTAACCTATCCAGTTGTAAGGAGGAGCTGAGCACGCAAGTCAAGCTACTAGTCCTTTCAGCAACCGGCCTACCTGCACCACAGTCCTCTGAGGGAGCCTGCAGAGGCCTTGACTGGACTGCGGACCATCGTCTTGCTCTGAAGCCTGGAGGTGAGGCTGCAGTGCCCTCGTCTGGGACCCAGCTGCTCCACCAGCCTGGCTGACCTTTCCCTTTGTGCACAGGGAGCGGCCTGAGGGTTTGCTCAGCCTACAGCCTGGAGAATCGAAACCACCTCACACCTCAGTCTCCATCTCAGGCCAATTCCTCACCCATGTAGACCTTTCTTTCTAGAGACACAGTCCAGAACCCTCCAAGGAAGGCTGTCTCATTTCCGGACGAAGCATCAGGGATGCCCACCTCCCGGTCCCTCGTCCCCCAAGTCTCAGCCCTCCCCTGCCTCAACACAGGGCCCATCTGAAACCACCACCTTCAGACACTCCCTCCTCCATCGGATCCCCAGAACACGCCCTGGTCCAGTCCACACCCTCCACCCTTGCACACCTGCAGCCCAGCCCTCTGCCTGCTCTCCGAACCTTTATGGCCACCTACCCAAGCGACGTCTTCACCTTCTCACAACTCCATCCCAAGACCTCTCAGAATCACCGCGTCCAGAAGGAACCCGTCATCTTCTCTGTGAAGCCCGTTCCCTGCACTCACTTCCCCATCTCTGTTCTTTTCAAGGTTCAGGCAAAAAGAAACTGGGGATGCTTCTCTCCCTACTTTTGCTCACCGCCACACTGCACGCAGCAGAGAATGCTGTGACCCTAAAAGTCGGTCCCAAATCCCATCACATCCCTGCTCTACGCCACGGCTGTGGGCCAGCGCCTCCGTCACCCGCCGGACTCCACTGCCCTGTCCTGCACCCCGTCTGGCCCCCTTAAGCGCCTCTCTGGGCACGTCCCGCCGCTTCTCCTGCGTCACAACTCCCCGCTGCGGGCGGGACTCCTCCTCGCCCCCGCTCCCTGCGGACAAGACGGCCCCCGGCGCCCCCGAGACTGCTGACCCCGGAGCCCCCGCAGCCTCGGCCCGGCCGGCCCTGACGGAGCCCCGTCCGCACCTCAGCCCAGCGGCTCCCACGGCACCGCGCCCGCCCCTCCACCTGGACCCCGAGGCCGCGCCCCTCCACCCGGGCTCCAGCGCTCGGAGGCGGGAGTCGGGCAGGGGAAGGCCCGGGGACGCACCACCCACTCCAGGCGACGCCAGCGGCGCGGCCTCCGCCACCGACCGGCGGACCGGCGGGGCCGGGAGCAGGGCCGCCGCGTCCCCATCGGCTCTGTCGGGCCTCACAGCCGCCTCTGCGCTGCGGGGACAACGTCCCTTCTCGAACTTTCCCATCCCTAAGATCCCAACCCAGGGTTCCGGAGTCCCAGAACGGCTAAAAAGACCCGAAAGCACCTATGCCACCCGACAGCACTACGGCACAGCCGGGAGTGCAGGGCGGACGGGCCGCGCACGCACAGAGCCGGCTGTAGGCGGAGTCCGCGTTGTTGCTGTTGGTCCTCACCGCGCGCTGCCGACCCTTCCGGGGGATGCGGTCCCCACGCCGTTTCCCGCGCTGTCTCAGAAGGTAGCGGGTTCGTGACTCTGGGCACAAAGGCCAAGAGCCACCGTGTCGGGCCCTGGGAAATGGAGTTGCGGGGCTCCTACCTGGTAGGGGCTGCTCCGAGTCTTAAAGGAGTCGTTCCAGATATCCTTGGGGTGCAGTCTAGGACGTCACGGAAATATTTACAGACTTATTCTTACAAATTCTATGAATGGGAGTCTATTTCCAAAGGGTACTCATCCAAAGGGGCACCCAAACCATGTCCGTCGGCGGCCACTCATCCTGGTCAGTTATCTTCTTGTTTGTCAAATACAGGTAGACTGAAGATTTGGAGTCATTTTTATACTCGTCAGTAGCTTCGGTTGGGGACAATAAGAGAAGACTCCAGATATGGCTATGACAGGGAAGGTGGAGGAGAGATGTCAGGAGGCACTGAAATAGGTAGAAATCGTGACGCTGTGCCTCCTTCCTGCTGAAAACGTCTTTCGTTCCTCTTAATCAGTGATAGTGTTCTCAGCTGGCAAACAATATTGTTATTCAGATATTACAGTACATCTGATCTATTTCTCTCTTAAGAATCCGAAAGCTTTCTGAAAAGAACGACTTATCACATGACTTTCCTGCCACGACAGTGTGTCCTATTGTAATAGTGGGACCAAATGTGCAAAAGGGGCATCTGATGCCTGAGATACAGATTTGGGAATCCATAATCTCATCTCCTTGTTGGGAAGTGATATATCATTGCCCCTGTAATCTCTGCAACAGTATCAGCACAGGGAATGGAGATTATGTCTGGAAAACACTTCCAAGATGGAAAGTACTAAACTTATTAATAATTAGTTTTCAAAGATACTAGGTAGAAATAGAGAAAAATATCTGATGGGTAAAAAAAAATGTTAAGATCTCAGTGAAGAGTAAGCGAGAGGCAGTGAAGTTCGAGAAGTCAGAGAATGAAACTGAATGAAAAGCCTGATTTTTGGCCAAAGTCCAAGGATGTGAACTAGTATCAACCAATTATTAGAGATCATTTCGTATTAGTATACATGCCCTGAAAGTGAACCCATCAACAAGGCCTCACCCCAGCAATTAAGCTTCTCAGAGTTGGCAAATGTTTTCTAGTCCCAAGTTTCAAAGATTCAGCCAGTTAGTGATCATGCCAGGGAACAGCCAATCATCAAGTGTCTCTCTTCAGTGACTGGCTTCTGATAGTCAACAGTTCAACAGTAGTGACCAAACAAACACACCTGAAACTCCCGTCGTCTTTAAAACCCCAGCTTCAGAAAGTTAACCTATCCCTGAATGTCAGACTTCCCAAAAGCTCACATAAGAGCAGCACCTGCTTTGAGGAAACTGCTGACAACTATGGCTCTCCCTTCAGGCAAAAAGAGAGTTCACCGTTTTTGCATCAGATTTCAAGTTCAACTGACTGTTAGTTCACAATTTGCAATGCTTTCCCTGGCCAATTCTGTTTATGATTAGTTAGGAGTTCAGACTTGTGAATAACATAAACTGACTCAGACGTAAGCTTGTAAAATGCAAAGGTTTTGATTCTTGTGGAGGTTGATGTTAGCCACTTTTCATGTTTACTGAATAGCAAAGTACCAAAATGCATGTATAAACTTGTGATGAGTTGTCTGAAAAGTCAGCATTATTAGATGAGGAAAAACTCCTTTTAAAGGTCTTTGTGTCGTATGCAATTGTTCACTCAACATTGAAAATGATGGCTAATCAGATATAAACCAGCATATACCGAGTTGAACATAAGAAATGTATGATTTCCTCAACTAATAGCAAAGAAAATGATTAAAATAATATTTTTGAGAGAAATTTGATGAAGATAAAATATAACCATAACAGAAATTCTAATAGCCTTCCACACTGTATATCATCCTTACTCCTCCAGCTCAAAATGCTACTGTTGAGCGTGTCTCATTAAGAAATGGTCACTGGGGGGCTGGCCCAGTGATGTGGTGAAGTTCGTGCACTCCACTTTGGGGGCCCAGGGTTTGCAGGTTTGGATCCTGGGCATGGACCTACACCTGGCTCATCAAGACATGCTTGTGGCAGCATCCCACATACAAACCAGAGGAGAACTGGCACAGAGTTAGCTCAGGGCCAATCTTCCTCACAGAAAAAAAATAATAAAATAGATAACTTCTAAACATTGCTTTAAAAAAAATGTTCAGTGGACAAAGGAACAAAATGGATGTGACTACTGCAGAAGCTATGTTACAATGTAAATGGAATGTAAACCATAACTGCAAGGAGTTTGGTAAGCAAATTCTGCAAAACAAGGAACTTTCAAGGAGAGGCAAACTATTAGAGAAATATAACTAAAGAAAGCATTTAAATACTTAAAATTCATTTCAGATAAACAAGTAATCTTTGTAAATATATCCTATGCAATATTTTTCTTTTGATCTTAGTGTACATACGGATAAGGAATTAGAAATAATCAAATTTAACTTTGCCAAATATTACTTACTAAATCTTATCATCCTATTCTTCCTCATCATTATACCTACTAACCCACTCAAATAATTTTTGCTCCTCATTCTCTGAACTGTAAGTACTGCTGGTTGGGAGGCCTTTGTTCTCAAAGGATGGAAAGCCTCCTCCAGGATATTATTAACAGTGAACTTGAACAAAAGACATCTATTTGGTTGTTTGGGGCTCTTTGTGCTACTTAGGCAAAACCAGATTGCTCTTTGGAAAAATATTCAGGTCCTTTGCCCATTTTTCAATTGGACTTTGTTACTTTTGCTATTAAGTTTTATGAGTTCCTTATATACTTTGGATATTAACCCCTCTTAAGATATATGGTTTGCAAATATTTTCTATCATTCTGTAGGTTGCCGTTTAATTTTGTTGTTTCCTTTGCTGTGCGGGAACTTGTTAGTTTGATGTAGTCCCATTTGTTTCTTTTTGCTTTTGTTGCTTGTGCTTTTGGTGTCAATTCCAAAAAATCATTTCCAAGACTAATGTCATGGAGTCTTCCCCTCGTTTTCTTCGAGTTATACTGTTTCAGGTCTTAGTTTAAGTCTTTAATCCATTTTTGGGTTCATTTCTATATGGTGCAAGATATGGGTCCAATTCCATTCTTTTGCATGTAGGTATCATTTTCCTAACATCATTTATTAAAGGGACTATCCTTTCCCCACTGTATATTCTTGGTGTGACTGTTAAAAATTTACTTGACTTTATATATGGGGGTATTTCTGGCTCTCTCTTCTGTTCCATTGGTCTATGTGTCTGTTTTTATGCCAGTACCAGACTGGGTTTCGTTACTGTAGCTTTGTAATATAGTTTGAAGTCAGGAAGTTTGATGCCTTCAGCTTTGTTCTCCTTACTCAAGATTTAGCTACTCAGGGTCTTTTGTTGTTCCATACAAATTTAGGACTGTTTTTTCTATTTCTGTGAAAAAACGTCATTGGAAAAATTGATAGGGATTGCACTCGTGTAGATCGCTTTGGGTAGAATGGACATTTTAACTACTAATTCTTTCAATCAATGAACATGGGATAGCGTTCCATTTGTGTCTTTGGTTTCTTTCACCAAGGTTTTATACTTTCTACTGCCAGATCTCTCACCTCCTTGGTTAAATTTATTCAAAAGTATTTTATTCTTTTTGTTGCTGTTGTGATTTTTTTGGTTAATGTCTTGTTCAGATAATTTGTTGTTAGTGTATAGAAACACAAAACTAATTTATGTTGATTTTGTATTCTGAACCTTTACAAAATTCGTTTATTAGTTTTAAGGTTTTTTGGTAGTGCCTTTAAAGTTTTCTCTATATAAGATCATGTCAACTGCAAACAGACATCTTTATTTCTTCCTTTCCAATTTGGATGCCTTTTAGTTCTTTTGCTTGCCTAATTGCTCTAAGACTTCCAGTACTATGTTAAATAAAAGTGGAGAGAGTGGGCATCATTGTCTTGTTCCTGATCTTAGAGGAAAGGGTTTCAGCTTTTCACCATTGAGTATGCATTCAACGGTGCATTTGTCATATATGCCTTTTATTATGTTCAGGTATATTCCTTCTATACTTAATTTGTTAAGGATTTTTATCATGAAAGGATGTTGAATTTTGCCAAATGCTTTTTCTGCATCTATTGTAATGAGCACATGATTTTTATCCCTCATTTTGTTAATGTAGAGTATCACATTTATTGTTTTGCATATGTTGAGCAACCCTTGCATCCCAGGGATAAATCCAATTTAATCATAGTATATAATCCTTTTAAGATGCTGTTAAATTTAGTTTGCTACCATTTTGTTGAGGATTTTTGTGTCTATGTTCATCAGTCTCCAAATGTTTAAAGGTAAGAGAGACTTCCGGAAGAAGAATGGGAGTGAGCCGTGAGTTTTGATCAAAAACAGTGAATGCAAGTCTAGAATAATATCCTTAAAGAATGAAGTAACAATAATCTTTTAATTCAAGATCTTTTTTCTATGCAATATATTATTTAAAAGAGAAATTAACACTCATAGTCAAAATGCCCAAAATGAAGACATTATGCTAAGTGGAATAAGCAAGTCACAAAAGGACAAATATTATATGATTACTCTTATATGGGGTTCCTAGACTAGCCAAATTCAGAGAAAGTAGAATCATCGTTTCCAAGGGTCGGGAGGAGTGGAGATGGGGAGATAGTGTTCAATGGGTACAAAAAGAGGTTCAGTTGGAGGGGCTGGCCCCGTGGCCGAGCGGTTGGGTTCGCGCGCTCCGCTGCAGGCGGCCCAGTGTTTCGTTGGTTCGAATCCTGGGTGCGGACATGGCACTGCTCATCAGGCCACGCTGAGGCAGCGTCCCACATGCCACAACTAGAAGGACCCACAACGAAGAATGTACAACTATGTACCGGGGGGCTTTGGGGAGAAAAAGGAAAAAATAAAATCTTTAATTAAAAAAAAAAAAAAAGGTTCAGTTGGAGATGAAAAAGTTCTGGAAATGGATGGTGGTGATGACTGTACAACATCAATGGACTAAACACCACATACAATGGTTAATTTTGTGTTTCTACCTGGCTAGGCTATGGCACCCACATATTTGGTTAGACATTACTCTGGATGTTTCTTTCAGGGTTTTTTTAAGATGAGATTAACATATAAAATCAGCAGACTTCAAGTAAAGCAGATTACCTCCATTATGTGGGTAGGCCTCATCCAATCATTTGAGGGCATTAATAGAAAAGAGGTGATCTACATAAGCAAGAAGGAATTTTTTGCTAGCTTCCTTTGGACTTTCACTGCAATTCTTCCCTGAGTCTCCAGCCTGCCAGGTTACCCTGAAGATTTTGGACTTGCCAAGCCAACACAATCATGTTATCCAATACTTTAAAATAAATAAATCTCTCTATATACGTATGTATAGACACACACACACCAGTTTGGTTCTGTTTCTCTGGATAATTCTGACTAATTACAACAGAACTGAACACTTAACAAGAGATTAAAATAGTACATTTTATATTATGTATATCACTATAAAAAATGATAAACTATTTTAAAAGTTTTAAGAATTTTTATGACCCAAAGGCGTAACATGAAGACACTAAAAAAAGTATTCAAATATGAAGAGAAAATTCTAGAATGATGCTTTGGTGGATATTTGTGTAGAAGGCAGATAGTTCATAAAGTTTTATGGACAATCTCTTCATATGTAACTTAAATTTGAGTGACTTGTCTTATACTTCACTTCCTCACTTTAAAGAACTCTTATGCTCAGAGTTATTGTCCACACTTAAAAGCTCTTTTAGCATTTATACACGATGCAGCTCTAATACATGATGCAGTCTTGCTTATTCTTGGAAAACTAAAACTTGTCTGTTGATGCTGTATTTTTTATTAGAATAGCCAAAGGGAGTGTCCCAATCAAATTCCCCAAATTCCATGAGATAATTTACAGTTTTGTGTAATTATTCACAGCAACACAAATCCTACCTGATAGATTCTATTTCACTTGGACATAAAATAATCTCTGTTTGCTGCCGTAGAACCCATTAACAGGTAAGGTCAGGGGAAATTACACATGAAGACAGGGAAGTGTCAAGAAGAAGAAGAGCAAAGCCAGTGAGAGCTCATCATTCCAATGAGAGGGATATGACTGCCAAGGAGCGGGGCAGGTGCATAAGTATATTAATTGCTCTGTTTTGTGCTTTAACATAAATCCCTTAAAATTTAGTTTAGTCTTACTAAAATACATTCTCATACAAGATTACACATTGGTAAGTAGCTAGACAGGAACTGCACTGAAAAGGGCTCAAGGGATACAGTGTGCAACTGCCTCATGGGGACTCTGGTTTGCTATTTTGCAAAGATTTATGTTTAAGAAAGATGTCAACTTCTTTCCTAGTTGTAAATCCTGGAAGAAATTAGTCAATGAAATGAAAAGGACTACAGAATAGAACATATACATGGAAACAAGGAATATATAGAGAATATGTGCAATTTTATAAAAATGGGACAGTAGTCCTCAAAATGTGGTCGCTCCACAGTAGCAACATCATCAACTGGGAACTTGTTAGAAATATGAATTTTCTGCTCTACCTCTGACTCAATCAGAGCCGTTGGGGGGTACAGCCCAGCAATCTGTGCCTTTCATCAAATTCTGATGGAAGTTAAAGTTTGAGAAGCACAACAAAAGAAAACCAAGAATAATGTGAGGGCACTAGACATAAGAAAAATATTTAAGCTTAATATTTTGGTGCTGACATTTTGGTGGATCTTGAAAATTCTGAATTACCATATGATCCTTATCTCCCAGCAATTCCATTCCTTTGTATATACCAAAAGAAATAAATGCAGGGACTCAAACCAAAGTTCAGAGCAGCATTTCTGACAATAGGCAAAAGGTGGAAACAATTCACATATCCATCAACAGATGAATGCAAAATTAAAATGCTGCACACATACAATGGAATGTTGTTCAGTCTTTAAAAGGAAGGAAAGTCTCACACATATTACAACAGGAATGAACCTTGCAAACATGCATAAATGAGCCAGACACGAAAGGACATTGTATGATTTTCCTTCTATGATGCACCTAGAATAAGAAAATTCACAGAAAGTATAATACAGATTACAAAGGCTGGAGATGGGGTGAGGAATGAGGATTATTTACGGGGTACAGAGTTTCTGCTTGGCATGATGAACAAGTTCTGGAAATGGATAGTGGTGAGGCTCGTACAACATTGTGAATATTTTAAAAAGATGCCAAGTTTTTTCCTAGTTGTAAATCCTAGTTATAATCCTAGCTGTGAATGTACTCAAGGCCACTGAATTGTACACTGGAAAATGGTTAAAAGGGTAAATTTTATGTTATATATATTTTATCACAATAGTAAAAAAAAAAAAAAAAACTATCAAGGTTACTAAAAACAAGGAAACTGTCACAACCAGGAGGAGCCAAAGGAGACATGAGGGCTAAATGTAATGTGGTCTCCTAGAAGGAAGCCCGGAACAGAAACTGGATTTAGGTAAAAACTAAGGAAATGTGAATCAAGCACAGACTTTTGTTATTAATAATTGATCAATACTCATTAATTGCAAGAAATTTACTATACTGGTGTAACATGTTAACAGTAGGGAAAACTGGGTGTGGGATATATGGACACTCCCTGTATTATCTTAGCAGTTTTTCTCTAAATCTAAAACAATCTAAAATTAACTGCTCAAATAATTAGGTAATAAAAAAAGTTAATGAATTTGGACAGTTTGCCAAAAAAAAATTACAGATAACAAATAAGCATGTAAAAAGATACTCAATATTGTTAGTCATTAGAGAAATGCAGATTAAAACCACAAAACCATGACACAGTTATTTAAATTGCTAACCAAAAAAAAAAGACTGGTGGGGCCAGCCCCAGGGCCTAGTGGTTAAGTTCAGCATGCTCCACTTTGGCAGCCCAGGTTCAGTTCCCAGGCGCAGACCTATACCACTCATTGGCAGCCATGCTGTGGCAGCAACCCACATACAAAACAGAGAAAGACGGGCAAAGATGTTAGCTCAAGGTGAATCTTCCTCAAACAAAAAGAGGAAGATTGGCAACAGATGTTAACTCAGGGCCAATCTTCCTCAGTGAAAAAACAAAAAAGACTGGCTATACCTATCACTGGCAAATGGAATTCTGATACACTGCTGGTGGGAGTATAAAATGGTATATTCACAGTGGAAATCAGTTTGGCCAATCCTTAAAAAGTTAAACATTCATCTATGAGCAACATTCCACTCCCAGGTATTTACTTATTTATGAACAGTCACCTAAGTTCTACTTGTAATATGTCAAAAGTGGAAACGATCTAAATGTCCAGTAATAGATGAATGAACACATTGTGGCAATGTACACTCAATGGAATACCACTCAGCAATAAAAAGGAATGAACACAATACAGACAAGTCTCAAAATAGCCATGTTAAGAGTATACTGTAGGAATCCATTTATCTAAAACTAGGATGGAATAGAATGAAAACCAGCCATGCAAGAGTATACTGTAGGATTCCAAGTATACAAAAATCAAGAAAATGCAAACTAGCATATAGTGACATAAATAAAATCAATAGATACCTGGGGATGGAAAGTTGGGAAGGGAGGGGCGGAGAGATCAGAAAAGAGCACAAGGGAACTACTGGGCCAATGGATATGTTCATTATCACGACTTTGGTCATGGTTTCCATGTGCATACATGTATCACAGTATATTATCATCTATACTTTAAATATGTGCAGTTCAATGTATGTCAATCTCTCAATAAAGTTACTTTATAAATACATTCTGTATAAAATTTGGATCTCTCATTCTTCTTGGAATATCAAAAGACTTGCAAAGCTGGACTGACTCCATTATCACACTCTTGCCATGTCTTAGGTGGATCAACTCTGATTCCAGGCAGCAAACTCTGGAAAGCCAGGAAGCTCATGTCCATCTTGCACCAGGAAGGATGGCTAGATTAGAAAAGACCCATCACTAGACTCTAAGATCTCCCTTCCTCAGTCTTGAAGTTCCTGCCTGTGCAGCTATGGTTTAAAGTAAATAACCCAGGGAGGCTACAGGAATCCATAAAACCTTTGGTTTAGTTGCTCTGGCAATGACCTTGGCTACTGGAAATACACAAGTCTATAGTTCTGGAGAATTTCTCTGCACTCTCATCACACATAGCCAGTTACTGACACCTTCAATGGAAGCTGCTTTAGAAGGGGCTCATCAACTCCACTTTACTTCAGTCTCTCCCACTTCCTATTAATCCAATCACTATTTCTGTACAGAATATGGTTACCTCCTGACCCCTGTATGTCTTACAGTTAAGGACATTTTTTTTCTTTCTGACTTTTCTCCCCAAATCCCCCCAGTACATAGTTGTATATTTTAGTTTTGGGTCCTTCCAGTTGTGGCACATGGGATGCTGCCTCAACATGGCCTCATAAGCAGTGCCATGTCCGTGCCCAGAATCCAAAACAGCGAAACCCTGGGCCGCCATAGTGGAGCACACGAACTTAACCACACAGCGACGGGGCTGGCCCCAGTCAAGGACATTCTTGACTTCAGGACACAGGGCTCCTAGGCAGGTCATGGGAGATAGTGATCCCCCAACTATGCTGAGAACTATGGGACATCCCCTGTGTACAAGGGACCCAATTCATGCTGCTGCCAAATGTCCTGAAGATGAGTAAGCCAACTGCC
This sequence comes from Equus przewalskii, assembly GCF_037783145.1. Lineage (NCBI taxonomy): Eukaryota > Metazoa > Chordata > Mammalia > Perissodactyla > Equidae > Equus > Equus przewalskii. The sequence continues at coordinate 25,771,909 of NC_091839.1, read as the reverse complement.
CCATCCTCAACCCGACTCTGGGAAACAAATAATCTTCATATCCCAAGCAAGGAAATTGGTGTAGAAGTCCTTCAGACTTTCCCAGGAGGACCTGTGCAGCAGTGCAAACTGGGCCAAACATGGACTGACGACAGCTATTCTTTATCCTCTTGCTATTCCCTCCTGAAAGCAAATACAGAGGAGAGGTCCCCACAAAAAACATTCACCTTTTCACTCTGGCAGAGCCTAATGCTGATCTCAATCCACAGCACACAGTGAATAAAACCCCCATGAGTAAATGTAGCTTAATCAATAAGAACTTTATGATCACAAAAACCAGCAGTGTGAGGTGGGGAGTCCCAGGTTGGGTGACTTTGAGGCTGGAAAAATCTACCCAAGCATCACAAGATAACCAAATATACTCACGAAGAAGGGAAATCTCCGTATGCTGCCTGCAGAAGCTGGCGGGAGTCCTCTTGTCCAAAGCTGGGTAATGTCCACACCCAAACCAGGCAGCAGGGAGGGACTGAGGCTCCCCAAAAGTCAAATGACTGGTGAACCCTTCAGGTGAAGGGAGAGAGCAGAGCTTTCTGCCTCCTGAGAGCACTTTAAGGTGATACATACACACTGTGGCACCCGGCCATGTGGTAGAGGAGGGAAGGCTTCTGTAATAGACACCAGCAGCGACTTAATTCTAGCAAGGACTACAGGCAGGTCGGAAAGTGCAAGGTATATTATGAAAGCTTCCAATATACTTGGTACTTAACAGAATCTCCCCAGGATGTTTGGATGTATGAGGTTTAATTTCTGGCTGATAACTCCTTCACGAAGACTAATCTCCAGAGCTTTTACTATGATGTTATTATGTAGAACAACGAAAGAGCACATAGCCTGCACTCCTAAGGTCTTTCTCTAGTTTGAAATTACTAGTGCTGTTTGAGGTTAGGCTAAAGGCTGAATAATCCTCAACATTTTCTGCTCATTTGCTCAACATACTACTATTCTGGGTGTGTGGCTGTTTTATTTTTATTTACTTATTTATTTTGCTGAAGAAGATTCACCTTAAGCTAACATCTGTGTTAATTGTCCTCTATTTTGTCTGTGGGTTGCTACCACAGTATGGCCCCTGATAAGTGGTATAGTTCTGCGCCTGGGAACCAAACCTGGGCCACCGAAGGGGAGTGCACCAAACTTAACCACTAGGCCACGGGGCAGGCGCATGTGGATGGCTGCTTTAGCAGATTTAAAGGTTCTTGATGGCAGTACACAACACAAAGACACTTGGATAGATAAAAGGCAGAATTCTGTTACTTAGGGTTTGGAATGAGAAGGGCATTGGGCAGGACTGTATGGCAGGTTGCAGAGGGGGTCATGGTAAGCAACCTGGGGCTGTAGGGGGCACCCTCTGTACTGTAAGTGGCCTGGAGCTAGCTAGGTTCCCCAGGCTCTCTGTGGATTGTCTAATTTGAATAATTTCAGGGGCTCTGGGCCATAGGGGCTGCCCCTAGTTACCCAATATCTGGCTCTGGGCCATAAGGGATGATGTATAGAGGGTGAGTGCCTGATAAGGACAGTGACTGGGGGCATGGACTTAATCAGCTGCTCCAAAAGAGAAAATGACCAGCATCAAGCCAGGGACTCAAAACTCAGTCAAGGGGCCAGCCCTGCAGCCTAGTGGTTAAGTTGGGCACACTCCACTTTGGTGGCCCAGGTTCAGTTCCCAGGTGCAAACTTACACCACTTGATGGTGGCCATGCTGTGGTGATGACCCACATACAAAACAGAGGAAGACTAGCAGAGATGTTAGCTCAGGGTGAATATTCCTCAGCAAAAAAAAACCCCAAAAAACAAAACACAACTGAGTCAAGACAGTACTTTCATTAAATTATACATCAAAACCATGTAGTGCTGGCATAAAGACAAACACTGATCAGTGAAACAGAACAGAGAGCCCAGAAATGAAAGCCAGCATATTCAGTCAAATAACTGACAACAGTGCCAAGACAATTCAATGGGGGTAAAACAGTCTTTTCAACAAATGGTGTAGGTGAAAGTGGATATCCACATTGAAAGGAATGAAGTTGGACCCTTACCTTACACCAAACAAAAACAAACCCAAAGTGGATAATGTACACCCATAAAATTCTTAGACGAAAACAGGGCAAAGGCTTCATGACACTGGATTTTGAAATAATTTCTTGGCCATGACACCAAAAGCACAGGAAACAAAAGCAAAAATAGATAATTGGACTATATCAAAATTACAAACTTCTGTGCATCAAAGGACACAATTTAGAGTGAAAAGGCAACCTCCTGAATGGAAGAAAACATCTGCATATCATACTTGACAATCAGTTAGTATCTAGATTACATAAAGAACTGCTACAAGTCAATAAGAAAATAACCAGATTTAAAAAAAATGGACAAATGTAGACATTTTTACAAAGAATACACACAAATGGCTGAATCTATGATCATTAGTCATTAGAGAAATGTGAAATAAAACCACAGTGAGATCCTACCTCACACTCATAAGGATAAGGATAGCTGAGATTTCAAACAACACAGAAAATAAAGTGATGTTGATGAGGATGTGGAGATACTAGAATTCTTGTGGACCTTTGATGAAAATATAAAATTGTGCAGCCGAGATAGAAAACAGTTCCTCAAAATATTAAAAATGGAATTACCATGTGACTCAGCCATTCCACTTCTGGCTACATACCCAAAAGAATTGAAAACAGGGTCTTGAGGAGATATCTGTGCACTCATTCTCATGGCATTCTTCACAACAGCCAAAATGTGGAAGCAGGGGAAGTGTCTAGCAGTGGATGAATGGATAAAGAAAATGTGGTATAAATATACAATGCAGTATTATTCAGCTTTAAAAAGGAAGGAATACTGAAACATGCTACATGATAGGTGAAATTTGAGGTTATGGTAATTGAAGTAAGCTACTCACAAAAAGACAAACACTGTATGCTGCTTCTTACATGAGGAAGCTAGAGCAGTCCAATTCACAGAGACAGAAAACAGAATGGAGCTTGCCAGGGGCTGGAGGAAGAGAAGAGGCGTCATTGTTTAACGGGTACAGAGTTTCACTTTTACAAGATGAAGAGTTCTGGATATTTGTTGCACAACAATGTGAGTGTACTTAACAGTACTATACACTAAAAAAATACTTAAAATGGCAAAGTTTATGTATGTGTATTTTACAATGAAAACAAATCCAAAAGTACATAGCAGTACTACACAGTGCCAATCAGAGCAGACCTTTGGCTGAAGTCTTTTCCTCATTTGCTGCACTCATAAGTTCTTTCTCTGGTATGAACTTTTTGAAGCCAAACAAGTGAGAGTTTTGGCTAAAGACGCTCCCACATTCATTGCATTCATAAGGCATTTCTCCAGTGTTGCAAATTCAACAAGGTTTAATGAGGCTGGAGTCGTATGTAAAGACATTCCCATACTCACAGTTCTCACAGGGACTCACATCAATGAGAACTCTAGGTGTGCAAGGAGTCTGGATTCATAGCACAAAAACTTCCCACATTAGATGCACTAATAAGGCCTTTCTCTAGTGTGATTTGTCCCATGTCTAATGAGTCTGGAGTTCCAACTAAAGAATTTCCCATATCACTGCACTCATCAGGCCTTGCTCTAGTGTGAATTCTCTGGTGTCTAATGAGTGTGAAGCGGTACCTAAAGAATTTCCCACATTTGCTGCACTCATAAGGCCTTTCTCCAGTGTGAACTCTCTGATGAATAATGAGTGAGGAGCTGTCCATAAAGAATTTCCCACATTCCTTGCACTCATAAGCCCTTTCTCCAGTGTGGATTTTCTGATGCTCAACAAGTTTATGTTTGCGTCTGAAAGCTTTCCCACATTCCTTGCACTCATAAGGCCTTTCTCCAGTGTGGATTTTCTGGTGCTCAACAACTTTGTCTTTGCGGCTAAAAGCTTTCCCACATTCTCTGCACTCATAGGGCTTTTCGCCACTATGGATTTTCTGATGCTCGACAAGTTTATGTTTGCGGGTAAAAGCCTTCCCACATTCACTGCACTTGTAAGGCCTTTCTCCAGTGTGAACTCTCTGATGTCGAGTGAGTGTGGAGTGGTTCCTAAAGAATTTTCCACATTCACTGCAACCATACGGTCTTTCTCCAGTGTGGATTTTCTGGTGACCAGTGAGTTGGGACAGTCTAAGGAAGGCCTTCCCACATTGGCTGCACTCAAAAGGCCTTCTTGGCCTGGTGTGAATTCTCTGGTGGTCACTGAGGCCACATATTTGTTTAAAGAATACTTCACATTCTGGGTGCTCATAAAGCCTGGCTTCAGTGTGGACTTTCTGCTCCTGATCAAGGTGGGACTTTCTAAGGAAGACCATCCTGCATTCTCTGTACTCATAAAGCTTCTCTCCACTGTGGATTTTCTCATGGTCAAGAAGTATCTGTTTATTGCTGAAGGCTTTCCCACACTGAGTACACTTGTAATAATTTTGTCTATTTTCAAAGGCATCTCCACCTAGAGTATCCCTGTGTGGCTTCCCCCAACTGTGAGGGGCTGGGGGATGCAGAAGGACTGTGCCAGCTGGGAAGCCCTTCCCACCTTCGAGGCACGTCAAGGTCCTCTCTGTCATGTGAACATTACTTTTCTTCACAAATAAAGGCCTCCCGTTGTCCCTTCTAGAAAGTTTCTTGCTAATCTGTTGCCTTTGGTGCTGGTACAACTTTGCATCACAAGTGTACAGTCTTTGTTCAGGGTGTGTTCCATTGTGCTCAGCCAGGCACAAAATGTCTTTCAAGAGTGAGCCACATCTTTCACAGGGCTGGACCTTCTGGATGGACAGACTTGGCTTTGGAGTCCTGACCTGTGACACTTCCACAGAAACACCTTGCTCTGAAGTTGCCTCCTCATTCTGGGCTCCATGCCAACAACCTGTAAGCAGATAAATGCTGGTGAAGTGCACATTGACCTTGGTGGAAGGAGGCACCCCCACCAGAAATGTGTCAGACACACCCACAAATAAGTCCATGGGATTGCTGAGAGGTAATGGGAACTAGAGCCAGTGAGAGGAAGGCCTGCTCTGCGGAGCTGGGCCTGGGAAGCTCACATGATGGGAAGGACACAAGGAAAGGGGTACAGTGCAGGGAGGAGAGGCAGGGTTTCCAACTCACTCCTCTGCAAATGGCTTTCAACAAGGTCATGGCTGCTGGTAACTGGTGAGCACTGAATAGGAGATGTGTCCAGACCCAGAAATCACTGATTGCAACACAGTAGCTGATGTCCAAGGACTATTTATTTAAAGATATCGGCAGACCTCACAACACCTTAAGTGTAGGTCACATGTCAAGAGCACCACAAAGGGAGCAGTGGAAGGGAAAGGATGAGAGGTGGAGGCCACAAAAGTTGAGGAGCTGGGGACCCAGGGACTGGAAGATTAGAAATGGCAATGAGAAAGAAAAGATAGACATGAGGTATGACCACTGTCCCTGGCATCATGCAATGGTCGGCACAGGCCTGGTTCCCAGTGTGACTGGAACCCAGCTCTGACGACACACACTTTCCCAGCTTCTAGGGCTATTTCCTGCTGCCACTGATGGGGTAATGTCCACCTGTCAGGCACCCAGGCCCCTCTCCCTTCTTCAAGGTGAGCACCTACATAGGACCTGGAAGAGGCCAACCTAGGTGAAATGCAGGGCAAGGGAGTGGCCAGTATGCCCCCAGAGCAATCCAACACACAACAGCCCACAATCTAAAATCAAAAGAACTTGAGAGGAGAGTCTTGCAGAACCAGTGGTCTCTACAAGTAGTGACCACATTGGTGGCTGAAATTTTTCGCACCAGCACACCCCAAGAGATGTCAGGAAGAAGGGGGAAGGCCTTGGGTTCCATCAATCTGAACAGAGTCACCCAAGCAGGAACAGGCCAGATTTGAGGGATCACTCAGACAAACTTCAAGATTTCTCACTCCTGAGCCCTGTCTTGGAAGGCCTCAGAGCAACAGGGAAGGGTCTGCTTGGGAAGAGCAAGTCCAGTGCACACAGTCCAGCCCTGACACCAACAACACATATGCCAGCAAACCAGGAAAGGAAGTGGTACCCATGGTCTCATTGCAGGAAAGAACAGGACCCAGTCCAGGACACTGGGGTGGGTATGAGGGCCTTACCTAGTGATGATAAAAGTGCAAAGTTCTCCAGCATCACATGACGGTACAGGCTTCTCTGAACCTCATCAAGAAGGCCCCACTCCTCCTGGGAGAAATGTATGGCCACGTCTGTAAAAACCACAAGTCCCTGCCCACATGAGGACAGTTCAATCAATGTGCAGCTTCTCTCTCCAGGATCTTTAGTCTTTCTCCCCACAATTCCATCCCCTCCTCACGCTCTACCCCAACTTCCCAGTGTGGAAGAGATGCCAGGTCTGGTGGCACCGGTGTCTGCTCTCTCCTCATTTCCACTGACCACTGTGTCCAGAACACAGTAAACATGGAGGAGAGCACAGAAAAGTAGAATCTAAACTCTGGGCCTGGAATGAGGGCTCTACCCCTCTTTTTACCAGTATATATCCTCAGGTCCCCCAGAACTTGCCTCCCAGACAAGGAAACTTGAACTCATCTTTCTCCCTTAGGCATCCAGTGCCAGGGCCTGCAGCTAAACATTAACATTCCTCCTCACCTGCACATCATTCTTACACTAAACCTCTCTACATATTTGGGTCCTCCACTTTCGCAACTCGGTTACCGAGACCCGATGGCCCATGCTAAAGGCATTTCTTTCTTTTTTCTTTTTAAAGATTGGCACCTTTGTTAGCATCTGTTGCCAATCTTCTTTTTTCCCCCTTCTTCTTCTCCCCAAAGCTCACCAGTACATAGTTGTATATTCTAGTTGTAGGTCCTTCTGGTTGTGCTATGTGGGATGTCACCTCAACATGGCCTGATGAGCAGTGCCATGGCCACACCCAGGATCCAAACCAGCGAAACCCCAGGCCGCTGAACTGGAGCACACGAACTTAACCACTTGGCCACGGGGCCAGCCCCTAAAGGCATTTCTGTGGCCTCGCAACATGCCACTGTGCACATGGAATACAGGCAGTATTTTGCAAATGGAATCAGCATTCTATTTTGCCCCATCCTGCCCCAGAATGCCCATGTTCCTTATCACAAGAGAGCTCCAGGGTCCCTTTGTGGTTCTCCCCACCTGGCCCTGTCCCCTGTGTCACACTCAGCCCCCCAAACCTAACATGAAGGCTTTATGGACTCCTGGCCCTCCACCCCTTCTTCACTGCACATGCTGTCCTATAAGCAGTCATGAACATTCTCTCTTTACCTGACCCTCACTAAAAGCACAGCTACGCCTAACTCCCCATCCCCAACCCAGACCTAGCAATGCTCCTCGCTGATCCTTTCACACCTCAACTAATCTACCAGCCTGAATGAAATAATCCAAGCTTGACCAAGAGTCACCACAATACATTTCTAAGTCCCAAGACGCCCTGACATGTGGCCTCCTTCATGGAGATGCTTCAACATCTATCTCCTATCTTCAACCACCCTTGAAAGCCTTCCAGACTCCTCTACCCTTATCCCTCATAGGCACACCCCACCACAGCCACTCTGTTTCCTCACCTGTCTTTGTGATGTCCACCAACAACTACCATCCAGGATCCCAACAAGAGATACAAATCAAATCTTAGCCTCCTCCTTCCCCTGCCTGCCATAACCTAACAACATCCCTTCTGAAAACTGATGCACAGCAACACTTTGTTCCACACACTGGCTACTATATTGTGGCTATCGGCAACCTAAATACATCCCCTGGACTCCAGACCTGTGTGTCCAACTGCCGACTGGGCACCTCCACTCGGAGTCTCTGGAACATCTATGACAAAACCTGACTCTTCCTATTCCCTCTGAAAACCCCTCCTATTGCTGACTTCCCCATCTCAACTGAGAGGACATCCATCCTTCCAGAGAAAGCCAAAAACCTTGAGGCCATCCCTGACTCCCCCTTCCATCTCATCTCCCAGCTCCCTCACTCTCCTCGTCCCTAAAGGGGGGCAGCTCTGTTCAGAACATATCCAGAAGGTAACCACTTCTCTACCTCCATAGCCACCACACTTGTCCAGCCACCACCAATGCTCACCCACACCGCCACAGTAACTTCCTCCCAGGTCACTCTGCCTCCACTTTGGCTCCCAGAGAATCTCCTCCATTCTGCAGCTAAACATAGCCTGTTAAAATCCAGGTCAAATCACCTGGCTCCTCTGCTCCAAACCTTCCCTAGCTCCTACTTCCCTCAGATTAGAGGCCCAGAAACTCAGGTTGTAGTTTTAGACCTGACAACTGTGCACCCCTATCCTCCAAACACTCCCCCCGCTCCCGTGTATTCCCACCAGATATCAGACTTTCAGTTCCCTCAACAATCCAGCTATCTCACCTGCAATCATTTGAAAATTCTGGATGCTGTGGACCCTTCCACAGTTTACCCCAATGGCTGTCAGAAATGGGAACTACTCCATAGAATCCAGGACTGAGTTCAAGACCCTGGGCCTTGGAGAGACCACAGGGACTTCAGACCCAAGGGAGGGAATAGGTGAATAATCACAGGACAGCATCACCCTTTATATGGGAGTGGCAAAACCATCGGGGTGATAATTGGGGTGGATGAAGGTCTGACACATCTTCCATTCACCTCTACAGGGTCCATAGGCATTTTTGCAAATGTCATGGGAACCTGCAGGAAGAGGGAGGCCAGGAGAAATGGGTAACCATGGTAATATTCTATAGCCTAAGCTGGACCACCATCCCTGCCTTGCTCTGGAGCAAAATGATCTCAACCTGATGGTGTAAGCTCAGTTTCTTTGACCTCAGTGCCACTACTATCAGTTGTGTGACTTTGCATAAGGACTGAACCTCCCTGAGCCTCAATTCCTTTACTGCAAAATGGGGATAACAATGATTCCCACCATATAGGGCTGATAATAGTATTAAACATAAACAGTACACACTACCCGTCAGCTGTAACTCTCTAAAGGATTAACAATTTTGTATGTTTTCAGTGCAAATGAAGGGAGAGGGTTTTGAAAATCTGGGTTGGCATAACTTCTACTTTTGAAGGTTTTCAGAAAATGGATATATAACATCCACTGTTAGAAAATATTACAGAGAAATTAACATTTCAATCAATTTTTATAAAGTGTTGGCAGATTTAATTTATTGAAGATGTTCATTTCTAACTGCCTACCTATGCGTAAACATTTAGAAGGATGTTGCTTACGCTGTTTTGATCAATAAGTGTTTCATACACTATGAACTTAAGGAGTTGTAGGGAGACTCTGAGCAGGCAGTTCAGCTACACTTTTGTTCAGCAAACAAGCCTGTCTGCTACACAGTCCTCTGGAAGGCACTTGCAGCAGCCCCTTGAGAGTAGTACTACTTCATTCCTCTTGCCCTGAGGTGTGGAGGTGAGACAGCAGTGCCCTTGTCTGAAATCTGTCTGCTCCACAAACCTGACCGTTTTTTGTCCCACAGGGATTGTCCCAGAAGATCAGTTGACCTGCAGGGCTGAGTCTACACCACCTTACACTTCTATCTCCATCCAGGCCACCAACTTATCACATCCAGGCATCCTGTTCCACAGACACAGGCCAGAATACCTCCTGTGCCAGATATGCTCCTTTATAGAGGGAGCATCAGGAATGCTGAAACCCCTATGCCCGACACTCAAAGTCTCAACCCTCCTGACACTAACTAGAGGACCCATGAGAAATAACAACCTTAAGACACTCTCCTTAATCTAATTCCAGGTCATTACCCGGGCCACTCCGAACACTCGACCACGTTGAAAGCTCCATCCCAGGGCCCTTCCAGGGCCTCCACACCTTTACGTCCACAAACTCATGTGATGTCTCCATCTTAGGGCATCTCCATCTTGACACATCTTAGGATCACACGTCCAAAATCCAACTCATGATCTTCCCGGGGAAACGTGCTGCTTGCGCTGACTTCCCCATCTTTACACTTTCGGAAATTCAGGCAAAGAAACCTGGAGACGATCCTTCAATCCCTACTTTTGCTCACAGGATACGTGAAGCATCAGGACAACCTATAGGCTCCACTGTTGAGATCTAACCAAAATCTCATCACGTCTCCCCTCGACCGCAACCACCCTGATCCAAGCCGATCATAAATCTCCGCGGTCTGTTGCGGGGACCTCACTGGGCTCCATTCGCATCCTAGTTTTACCCGCTTCAACCTCCAGCTCCAGGCGGGCCTCTCCCGACCGCCGCCCCTCACAGCCTCCAGGGCTTCCGGCTGCTCAGGCCCCCACTGAGGGCGGGACTCCTCCTGACCCCCGCTCCCTGCGGACAGGACGCCCCCGGCGGTCCAAAGGCTGCCGACCCCCGAGCTCCCGCAGCCCCGCCCCCACCACAGCCCAGCGGCTCCCACTGCACCACGCCCGCCCCTCCGCCCGGACCCCGAGGCCGCGCCCCTCCACCCGGGCTCCAGCGCTCGGAGGCGGCATTCGGACCGGGTGAGGCACGGGGAGGCACCACCCACCTCAGGCGACGCCATCGGCGCGGCCTCAGCCACCGACCAGCGGACGGGCGGAACCGGGACCACGGCCGCCGCGTCCCCACCGGCTCCGTCGGGCCTCACAGCCACCTCTGCGCAGCGGAGACAACGTCTCCTGTCGCGCTTTTCGGCTCCGTCACCTCGGTGCCCACAAAGCGCCTGCGACGCCCTGAACCGGCCAAAAACCCGAGCGCTACCAAGTGCACGAGAAGGAACGCCGGAAGTCCCGCCCTACAGGATGGGAACGCACGTAGGCATCCCACTCCTAACCTTTCACTGGCTCAGTTGCCGCCGCTCACCGTAGAGGCTTCTGGGTATCGTAGTTTCCACTACAGGCACCTCGCTCGAATCTTAGACCTTAAGTTGCTCCCTACCCTCGGGATAAAGACAAAGTGGCAAGCCCAGGGGTCTTGGGACAGGGAGCTCCAGGCTTCCAAAAATGGAGCGGGATTTCGCTTGCTCTTAAAGAGAAAGTACCCAGATTTCTGGGAGAGCAGTCCAGCAAGTCAACGAAAGGTTAGAAACTACTTTCAGAGCCTATGAAGTACAGCAAGTTACACATTCAAAGGGACCACCCTATTGTAGTGACACTGTGACCACTCACAGCCCTCAGCTATCTTGTCTCCTTTCAAGTACACGTAGACTGAAGTCAAGTTAATGAGCTTCTGCGATATGTGGCGCAGAAAAGACTCCAGACACAGCCACGGCGGGAAAGATGGAGGAGGGATGGCAGCAGGCACAGAATCACGGATGAAGCTGTGACTCCAGTTTCCAGAAAAACATCTTTGTGTCCCTGTAGCCGTGACCGTGTTTGAAACCAGTGACCAACACATTTCTTCAAATAATATTTATTACTCCATATGAGATAATTTTCAATCTTTCAAGAATCTGAAACCTATCTGAAAAGAATAGTGACTTATCACACACCATCTTCTGCCAGGACAGTGTGTGCTCTTGGGAGCATGTTGTCCCCAAGACAAAGGTGTGGGATCACATTTTCTCGGTCAAGTTTTAGCAAGAGACAGTTAAGTCTGAAAAGCCAGAGAATGAAGCTGAGGATGTGGCTGTGCTGAAACCTTGGCCACACTCAGGCTTTTGTCTCCAAAATGTGATTCTTTTTCATACTTGAAAATGTGGCTCGTTAAATGCTTGGTGGGATAGAAACAATATTTTGAAAGACTTGCCAGAAAAATGAAAATGAATAGGGAAGCTGTGCGCTGTCGTTACTGATCTAAGCAATGTTCAAGGAGCACCTTCTGGGTTTCAGGCGCAAAAGCAGGAGTAGTGGACAACCCAGGAAGGGGGTTGCCAGCTGCCTGCATATAAAGGACTGTTCTGTTGTCTTAGATTCTGTATTGGTCTATTTAGCATTCATTTATCACAAGGCCAAACTAAAAGTCAAAGATGTGTACTTCTCCTTCGTGCAAGTCAGCTTGCACAGGCTTGCAAAACTTATTACAAATACCCCAAGGACAAACTCTAACGTGTTCTGGCTTCCTGCCCTAGGGGATGACCACCTGTGTACTCCCTGGCACTTTAGTCACAAAGGCGTAATCCCAGATTCTCCCCTGCCCCTTCCTTCCTCCATGTGACAAGATTTCATGTGGGCCTCCCTGGTGTGCCCTGCCTCTCATTTGCAGGGTGTGAAGAGTTTAGCTAAGTTACTCCATGGTATCGCTGCCTCGGCATCCATTTTGTTTGGCCTAGCAGCCTGCAGGGACTCTAAACCAACACTCACCCCCCTCACAGAAGCACATGCCCCAGACAGCAGCCCGCAGAGTCACAAGCAAATCTAAGTTCCTGACATGACTTTCCAAAGCCCTTGTGATCAAGTCTTCCCTGCCTCCCAGCACCTGTGTGCCCCATGTCCCCCTGGAGCTTACCAAAACTCTGCTCTTTTCGGTATGAATTGACCAACCTGGACTTATCCCGGGAACCCCAAGGCACTGCACCCACAAACCCTAAGAAAGGCATGTGCCCCAGGTCCTGCCACTCTCTCTCTGCCTGACCCTGCCTTGACCTCCCTGTGTGGCCCCTGGAGGTGTGCCATGTACTTCCTCCACCACCTGTGAGTAATAAACTTCTCCACTTTGACTTCTCTTGTGGTCTTGGTCTGTTGTGGAACTCACCATCTGGCACCCTGTGCTCCACTTCACAATTGTTAATTTAAGAAAGTCAGAAAGGGGCCAGCCCCGGGGTCAAGTGGTTAAGTTCGCACACTCCACTTCACGGCCCAGGGTTTCGCCAGTTTGGATCCTGTGCGTGGACATGGCACCGCTCATCAAGCCATGCTGAAGCAGCATCCCACATGCCACAACTAGAAGGACCCACAACTAGGGTATACAACTGTGTACTGGGGGGATTTGGGGAGAAAAAGCAGGGAAAAAAATAGTCATAACACAGGGATGTGTTGAGTAACACAACTTCCCGTTCAATGTCCCAGACATCTCCATATTGCCATTCACTCACCTCTATATGAAGATCTGGGCACAATTCAAGGACATGACCTGTATTTAATGAGCTGGTCCTCCTTCCTATATTGCCTTTGTCAGGATGCCCTCCACAGCCTGCATTCAGCTTTTTACAATACATCATAAAATAGTTGACAGGTAGGGACTTAATTAATTCCTAGCATCTTCCCTAATTTTGGCCACTTCCCACTTAGGACCAACCAGAAAAAGCCAACTATGTACTCCTAATGAATCACACAGGAGCCCCACTTCTACTTAGCCCCACTGCTGCTTCACATGCCAGCATTTCATAATCAGGGCATAGTGGACATCTTACCTTTCTTCCATTATAAAGTATTCCCAATCCTCTGCTTGCCTTTGAGTCTCTGCCAAATGCAGGTGATGGTGAATAAATAGGCTTTATTTATAAAGAGTGGAACAAAACTCATTGAAATAGAAAACAGAAAATCTATACCATAAAAAGCGATGAAACAAAAAGTGTTTCTTTTGAACAATCAATGAAATTAATGGTAGGTAGACCGACCAAAAAATAAGAAAAAAGAGAAATTAAGAAAATCAAGAATGAAGAGGACATCTGACTACTGACCCTACAAAAATTAAAAATATTATAAGGCGGGATGGCCAAGTAGAATAGTGGTTAAGTTCACATGCTCCACTTTGGCAGCCCGGGGTTCACTGGTTTGGATCCCAGGTGCAGACCTATACACCACTCATCAAGCTATGCTGTGGTGGCACAGCACATACAAAACAGAGGAAGATTGGCACAGATGTTACCTCAGTGACAATCTTTGTCAAGCAAAAAGAGAAAGATCGGCAACAGATGTTAGCTCAGGGCCAATATTCCTCACCAAAAAAAAAAAAGTATTATGCGGAAATAGTATGAACAACTTATCTACCCAAATTTAAATGAGTTAGATGAAATGTACAAATTCCTTCAAAGGCAGAAATTCTTACAATTGACATAAGAGGGAGAAAATCTACAGAGAACTATACTAAGTAATAGTTATTGAAAATCTTACCACAAGGAAATCCCAAGTCCAAATGTCTTCAGAAGGAAATTCTATCAGATATTTACAAGAAATGTCACTAATCTTCACAAATTCTGCCAGAAAATAAAAGAGAAGGAACATATCTAAACTCATTCTATGAGGTCAGAATTCCTCTGATCTCAAAGTGAGACAGAGACAACACATGAAAACTACAGAGCGATTAACCCTTATCTACATAGATATAACATGTATAAAAAATTACCATAAAACCAATTCTGCGACATACATAAAGGATAATACAGCGTGAGCAAGTGGGATTTGTCTAACCGGGAATGCAAGATTGATTATCATTTGAACATCAATCAATGGAATATATCATATGAGGGAATAAAAGACCAAAACAAAGAAACAAAAGAACTCCACCCCTTGAACATCTCAACAGATGCAAAAACAATTCGGGGAGCCCAGAAATAGATCCACGCAAATACTGTCCACTTATCTTTGACAAAGGAACAAAGGCAGTTGAATGGAGATAGTCCATTCAACAAATGGTGCTAGAATTGAATGGCCCTATCTAAACAAAATGAATCCACACACAGAACTTACACTTTCCACAAAAACGCACTCAAAATGGATCACAGACCTAAATGTAAAACACAAAACTATAAAACTCCTAGAAGACAACATAGGAGAAAGCCTAGATGACATTATGTTTGGTGGTAAATTTTGAGATACAACACCAAAATCACAATTTATGAAGGAAAACTGGCTAAGTTAGAATTGATTAAAATAAAAAATATCTTTTCTGCAAAAGACACTGTTAAGAGAATATGAAAACATGGTCAACATCATATGTCATTAGGCAATCGAGGTAAACAACCAACCAAAATTTAAAAACCAACGAGATACCACTACCCACCCACTGGAAAGGCTAAAATTAAAAATGCTGACAACATTAAATGCTAGCAAGGATGTGGAGCAACAAGAACTCTCATTCATTGCTTGTGGGAAATCACAACAGTATAGCATCCCTGGAAGGCAGTTTGAAAGTCTCTCACAAACCTAAATATACTCTTGCCACGGAATGCAGCAATCATGCTCCTTGACACGTACCCAATGAGTGGAGAAGTGATGTTCACACAATATCGCCACATGAACGTTCAGGAGCTTTATTCACAGTTGTCAAAATTTGGAAGCAACCAAGATGTCCTCACATAGAAGAATGGACAAACAAATTTTGGTACCTTCATACAAGCAATATTATTCAGTGATAAACAGAAATGTGCTATCAAATCATGAAAAGACATGGAGGAACTTTAACTGCATATTACTAAATGAAAGAAGCCAATCAGAAAAGGCTGTTGTGGACGATTCCAACTATATGACAGTCCAGAAAAGGCAAAACTACAGAGATACTAAAAAGATCACTGGTTACAGAAAGAAAAGACAACCAACTGAATGGGGAGAAAATATTTGCAAACTGTACATCTCATACAGGGTAAATCTCCAAAATACACAAAGAACTCCTACAACTCTATAACAAAAAACTAACAACCTGATTTAAAAATGGGCTAAGGCCTTGCATAGTCATTTCTTCAAAGAAGACATACGACCGTCCAACAGGTATGGGAAAAAATGCTCATTGTCACTAATCATCAGAAAAATGCAAATCAGAACCATAATTAGATATCACCTCACACCTATCAGGATGACTATTATCAAAAAAGCAAGAGAAGTCTTGGGAAAGATGTGAGAAACTGTAACCATTGAATACTGTTGGTGGCAAAGCAAAATGGTGCAGCTGCTACGGAAAACAGTATAGAGTTTCCTCAAAAAACTAAAAATGGAACTACCCTAGGATGAAGTATTCCCATCTCTGCGTATTTATCCAGAAGAACTGAAATCAGGACCTGGAAGAGATATTAGCAGTTCCATGCAATATTGAAGATGAGAAAACAACCTAAATGCCCATCAACAGATGAATGGATGATGAAAATGTGACACACACAATAAAATATTATTCAGCCTTTAAGAAAGAAGGAAATTTTGCAATATGTGACAACATGGATGCACCTTGAAGATACTGTGCTAAATAAGCCAGACACAGAAAAACAAGCACTGCATGATTCCACTTATGTGAGGAATCTAAAATAGTCATTCATAAAATCGAAGACTGGAATGGTGGTTACCAGGGACTGGGGGGAGGAGGAAATGAGTTATTAATAAACAGGCACAAAGTTTCAGTTAAGAAACATGAAGAGCCTCTAGAGACCTGCTGTACATCATTGTACCCATAGGCAATAACAATGCATTGTGCAAACCTAACATTGGTTTGATTTCATATTGTGTTCCTACCAAAAAAAAAAAAAAACCCAGTGGTTGCCAGGGGAGAGGACAGAGGAGACAGTGTGTAAACAGGTGGAGCACAGAGGATTATTAAGGCAGTAAAACTATTCCATATGATACCAGAATAGTAGCAATATGGCATTATACATTTGTCAAAACCCATAGAATGATGAACACAGAGAGTGAACCCTATGTAATCCGTGCACTTTAGGTAATAATCATCATCATTTGGCTCATCAGTTGTAAGAAATGTCTCACACTAAAACAAGATGCCGTATCGGCAAACTTCTACTGTGAGGATGGTGGTTGTGAAGGGGAATAGGGGAACTCTATACTTTCTGCGGAATTTCTCTGTAAACTTAAACCTGCTCAAAAAATAAAGTTTAATTTTAAAAATGTTAATTATTCACCAACTCTATGAACCTGCCATTCTGTTCCCAGGTATTTAACAAAGAAAAATAAAACATACATCATCACTGCAGTCCTAGACCCTCCTGTGAGGTACACATGATTGCTTCCACATCACATCACACCTGCTTCCCAAAGTTTAGTAATTAGAAGGACTTGGCATAATACGCTTACATTTAACTTGTTTTTCTTTAATACCAATGAGTCTGAACATAAGTTCATAGCCTTGATAGCCATGTGGTTTTCCTCTACAGATGATGATATGCTCATACTTTGGTTCATTTGCAGGGCCTCTGACAACATATTCTGAAATAAGAATCTACATCTTGTCTAATACTGAGCAAATATAGATATTTTAAATGTTTTCTCTCAATCCTGCAACTCTATCTAAATTGTCATGAGTTTTATGGAAAAGAAAGCATTAAATTTAGATATACTATCAATTATTCACCCAATATATGTTGCACTATGGAATTAAAAACTACTACCAGAGATTAAAATCTGAGATTGGTTCCCAGATCTCTAACACTATTCTCTTTCCATTTCCTATATCATACTCCCTATTGACTTTCCTCAAATGAGCCAACTGGTTTGAGAATTTCATGAGATGTTGCTTGTGAGAGCCCCCAACACAACACATGTCACATAACATGTAGTCATAAAAATCAAATATTCTCCTCTGTTCCTTCTGTATCATATTATCTGCCCTTACTTTATTTCCTTTTTCTTCTATCTCCTCATCTTTCAATTCCTGTTTTTTTTCATTCTTCCATCCTTTCCTCTAAAGAAAAAACAAAAAGAAAAACTAAACACACCATTCCCAATGGCAATGATTTCTTGAATATGACACCAAAAGTACATACAACAAAAGCAAAAACAGATAAATTGGACTATATCAAAAGAAAAATCTTTTGTACATTAAAGGATAAAACCAACAGAGTGAAAGTCAACACACAGAGTGAGAAAATATTTGCAAATCATGGATCTAAGGGGACAACATAAACAAGGACTCCTAAAGGTAAGCAACAAAACAATTTAACTTAAAAATAGGCAACAGATTTGAACAGGCATTTCTCCAAAACTGATACAGAAATGGGAAACAAGAACATAGAAAGATGCTCAACATCACCAACTATGAGGAAAATGCAAATCTAAACCACAATGAGACATCACCACACACACATTAGGATAGCTAGTATCAAAAAAACAAAACTAAGAAGTTTTGGCAAGGATGTGGAGAAAGTGAATCCCTGTGCACTGCTGGTGGGAATATAAAATAGTACAGCTACTATGGAAAACAGTTGCACAAAAATACTAAAAATTCAATTACCACATGAACCAGCAATTCCATTTCTGGGGATGTACTTTTAAAGAACTGAAAGCAGAGTCTCAAAGAGATATTGCTACACTCATATTCGTAGTATTATGCACAATAGCCAAACAGTGGAAGCAAACTCAGTTCTTTTCCATTGTGAAGTCTCCAATGCTTACAAGCGTGGAGCTGCATCTCAAGAACTTTCCACAACAGTTAAACTACCAAGGCATTTCTCCAGGGTGACCTCTCTGATGTATACTGAGGTTTGAGCTGTCCCTAAAAAATTGTTCACACTTGCGGCACCCATAAGGCCTTACTCCAGCAAAACTCCTATCTTTAATGAGACTGGCATTGCCACATTCACTGCACCCATAAGGCTTTTATTTACTGTGGATTTTCTGGTGCTCAACAAGTTTATACTTGAGAATGAAAGCTTTCCCACATTCACAACACACATAAGGCCTTTCTCCAGCGTGAATTTTCCGATGTTTACTGAGACTGGAGTTAAAGCTATAGGATTTCCCACATTCACTGCACTCATAAGGCCTTTCTCCGGTGTGCATTCTCTGGTGATACACAAGTTGAAGCTTTCTAAGAAAGGCCTTTCCACATACACTGCAGTGATAAGGCCTTTCTCCAGAGTGGATTTTCTCATGCTCAAGAAGCATACATTTGAAGAAGAAGGCCTTCCCACATTCACTGCACTTATAAGGCTTTTCTCCACTGTGAACTCTCCGATGTTTAATCAGGTAGTAGTTGCATGTAAAGAATATCCCACATTCCCGACACTCATAAGACTTTTCTGCAGTGTGGGTTTTCTGATGCCTAACAAGTGTAATATTGCTGTGGAAGGCTTTACCACATTCACTGCACTCATAAGGCCGTTCTCCAGTGTGGACTGTCTGATGCTGAAGGAGCTGGAACTTTCTAATGAAGGTCTTCCCACATTCAGTGCATGCATAAGGCTTTTCTCCAGTATGAATTCTGCAATGTGTAACGAGATTGGATTTGTATGTAAAGACTTTGCCACATTCACTGCATCCATAATATCTTTCCCCAGTGTGAATTCTCTGATGGTTAATGAGACTGCAGTTGTCTGTAAAGACTTTTCCACATTCACTGCACTCGTAAGGCATTTCTCCAGTGTGAATTCTCCGATGTTTAATCAGATTGGAGTTGTATTTAAAGACTTTGCCACATTCACTGCACTCATGCCTTTCTCGAGTGTGAATTCTCTGATGTTTAACAAGACTGGAATTGCATGTAAAGACTTTCCCACATTCTCTGCACTCACAAGGCCTTTCTTGAATGTGAATTCTCTGATGTTTAATGAGACTGGAGTTGCATGTAAAGATTTTTCCGCAGTCTCTGCACTCATAAGACCTTCGCCTGGTGTGAATTCTCTGATGTTTAATGAGACTGGAGTTCTCTGTAAAGACTTTCCCACACTCACTACAATCATTAGGCTTATCTCCAGTGTGAATTCTCTGATGTTTAATGAGATTGGAGTTGTATGTAAAGCCTCTTCCGCATTCTCTGCACTCATAAGACCTTTCTCTAGAGTGAATTCTCCGATGATTAATGAGATTGGACTTGTCTGTAAAAACTTTCTTGCATTCTCTGCACTGATGAGGCGTTTTTCCAGTATGAATTATCTGATGTTTAATGAGACTGGAGTTGTATATAAAGACTTTACCACATTCTCTGCACTCAAAAGGCCTTTCTCCAGTGTGAATTATCTGATGTTTAAGGAGACTGGAGTTGTAGATAAAGACTCTCCCACAATCTCTGCACTCATAACGCTTTTCTCTACCGTGAATTATCTGATGTTTAAGGAGACTGGAGTTGTATGTAAAGACTTTCCCGCATTCTCTGCACTCATAAGGCTTTTCTCTACTGTGAATTACCTGATGCTTATTGAGATTGGAGTTGTATGTAAAGACTTTCCCGCATTCTCTGCACTCATAAGGGCGTTCTCTAGTATGAACTGTCCGGTGCCTAATGAGACTGGAATTGCATATAAATACTTTCCCGCATTCACTGCACTCATAAGGCCTTTCTCCAGCATGAATTATCTGATGTTTAATGAGACTGGAGTTGTATATAAAGACTTTCCCACATTCTGGGCACTTAGAAGGCCTTTCCCTAGAGTGAATTCTCTGATGTTTAATGAGTTTGTAGTTGTACCTAAATAATTTCCCACACTGGCTACACTTAAAACCCTTTTCTTTAGTGTGATTTTTCTGCTGTTTACTGAGGTCAGAGTTGTGCCTAAACAATGTTCTACTTTTGCTGCACTCATAAGGTCCATCTGCAGTGTGGACTTTCTGGTGCTTCACAAGTATTTGTTTACGGCTAAAGGCTTTCCCACACTGAGTGCACTTGTAATCATTTTGTCCACTTTCAAAGGGCTCCTCGCGCTCAGTGTCCCTGGGTGGCTTCCCCTCACTGTGAGGGGCTGGGAGCTGGAGAAGGACTGGGCTGGTTGGGAAGCATTTCCCACCTTCAGTGCATGCCAATGTCCTCTCTGTCATGTGAACTCCATTGTCCATGACAAGGGAAATGTTCCTGCTGTCCTTTATGGAAAGTTTATCTCCGGTCTGCTGCTTTGGATGCTGGTGCAGGCTTGTCCCATAAGTGTACTGCCCTTGATCAGGGTGTATCCCATCATGCTCAGCCAGATGCAAAATCTCTTTCAAGAGTGAGCTGCACCTATGACACGGCTGGGTCTTCTGGGTGGATGAACCTGGCTCTGGAGCGCTGACTTGTGACATTCCCACAGAAAAACCTTGCTCAAAAGGTGCCTCTTGATCCTGGGCTCCATGCCAACAACCTGTAAGCAGAGAGATGCTGGTAAACTGCATGTTGACTTTGGTGGCAAGAGGCAACCCCACTAATGAGTGTAAGTCACATCCACAATTAAGTCCATGGGACTGGTGAATGACAACAAGGGCAACAGCCAGTGAGAGGAAGGCTTTCTGTGAAGAGCTGGGCCTGAGAAGCTCACATAACAGGAAGGACACAAGAAAGGGGTAAGGTGCAGGGAGGAGAGGCAGGGTCCCTAGCTCACTCTTCTGCAAGTGGCTTTCAACAAGGCCATGGCTGCTGGTGACTGATGAGCATGGAGCAGATGTGTCCAGATCCAGAAACGTCCGACTGTGACAGTACCTGGTGCTCAAAGACTATTTAGGGATATGTACAGACCTCTCAACACCTTCAGCATAGGTCAAATGTTGGAGAGCCCTGCAAAGGGAGCCGTGGAAGAGAACGGGTGAGAGTGGAGGTCAGAAAGCTGTGTGTCTGTTGGGGGAAAGACAGGACCCAAAGTCAAGAGTATAAATGATGATGGGAAAGAAAACATACAAGTAAGATGTGGACATGATTCGTGGGATCGTGGAATGGTGGGCTCAGGAAGGGCTCCCAGCACGATGTGAACTCAGCTCTCACCTCACAACCTTCCCCAGTTCCCATGCACCAGCCCAGGTTCTTTTAAACTTCTCCTGGCATTGTTCTCTTGCCAAGTGCACCACTGTGTCAGGCACCAGGGAGTGGCCAATGTGCATCCAGAGTGAGCCACCCCATGACATTCCAGATTCTAAAGTTACAAGAACTTCAAAGACGAGTCTTCAAAAAAACAATGCCACGTTCCCCAAAACTAGTGACCACGTTGGTGCCTGGAATTACTGGCACAAGCAGGCCCCAAGAAATGTCAGCAAGAGGGAGGGGAAAGGTCTGGGACACAGAGGTTCCAAGACAGAGTCACCCAACAAGGGACAAGCTGTGGGATCTCTCAGACAAACTTCAAGATTTTTGATTACTGAGCCATGTCTTGCAAGCTCTTCAGAGTAGCAAGGATAGGGGACTTGGGGAGAGTGGAAACAGTGCACCCAATTGAGCCCTGGCACCAGTAACACACTTGCCAACAAACCAGGAAAGGCAGTCGTACCCACGGTCTCATGGTGGGAAGGACTGAGCTGCCCAGGGAAAAGGAGAAGAATAGAGCCCAGCACAGGACACTAGGGTGAGTGTTAGTGCCTTACCTATGGATGAGAAATGTGTAACAATCTCCAGCATCACATGATGGTACAGGCATCTCTGAGGCTCATCAAGGAGGTCCCACTCCTCCTGGGAGAAATAAATGGCCACATCCTCAAAGACCACACAGCCCTGTCAAAATTGGGACAGTTCAGTCCATGAGCAGCTTCCTGTTCTGCGTTTTCTTCAATTTCTATTCATCTAATTGCTATCCATGAACTACAGAGCCATGTGCCACGTCCACAGGGCCCTCCATTCATTCTCCTCCTCATGTACGCATCACACTTTGGACTGTACCCTGTCTCCAGCGCCTCCACAGTTGCAATGTTTTCAGGCCACCTGCTACCACATCACAGACATTTCCATGGCCTCTGAACATGCAACACTGCACATGGAATCTAGGTAGCACACGTCGAGTGAAACCAGCATCCTATTCTGCCCCAGGATGCCCACGTCCCATAGCACCTGGGGCAGCCTCTAGCCCTGACTTGATGGTCTCCCCACCTGGTCCTGCTTGTACTTTAACATAGTCACACAAACCTACAGGAGGACCTCATGATCCTCAGCCCTCTCCCACTTCTGCACTGGACATGTTGCCCCATAAGCAGTCAGAACCTTCCTCTCTCTACCTGAACATCAGTCTAAGCGCAGCTGTACTGACTCCCAAGCACCATCCTCAACACAGGCCTAGCAAACTCCTAGCTCATCCCATTTCCCCTCAAATTCATCTACCAGCCTGAATTAAACCATCCAGACCCCATCAAGAATTACCACAAAACACTGGTCACTCATTAGAGGGGTAATGAGACCCACACTGACCTTACTGCCAACTTTAATCCTGCAATGATGCCTCAGCATCCATCTAGTGACCCTTCTCTTCTTGGAAGCCTTTCGTTTTTTTATATATAATGAGTTAATTGTTCACAACACTGAAATTGCAGCTGTACATTACTACTCGTCCATCACCATATAAGTGCTCCCCTTCACCCTCTGTGCCCAACACCTACGCCCTCTGCCCCCAGTACCCATTGATCTGCTCTCTTTGTCCATGTGTTTATCTTCCCCATATGAGTGAAATCATCTGGTGTTTGTCTTTCCCTTTCTGGCTTATTTTGCTTAGGATAATACCCTCCAGGTCCATCCATGTGGTTGCGAGTGGGACAATTTTCTCTTTATTTATGGGTAAGCAGCATTCCATTCTTTATCCAATTATCAGTCTATGGGCACATGGGTTGCTTCTGCGTCTTGGCTATTGTGAAGAATACTGCAATGAACATCAGGGTAAATCTCTTTCAAGTGTTGATTTCAAGTACTTTGGATAGATACCCAGTAGTGGGATGGCTGGGTCATGTGATATTTCTATTTTTAGTTTTTTGAGAAATCTCCATACTGTTTGCCATAGTGGCTGCAACAGTTTGCATTCCCACCAGCAATGGATGAGGGTCTCTTTCTTCTACAACCGCTCCAAGATTTGTTATTTTTTGTCTTGGTGATTATAGCCATTTTAATGTGTGTAAGGTGATATCTAAATCTAGTTTTGATTTACATTTCCCTGATGATTAGTGATGTTGAGCATCTTTTCATGTGCCTATTGGCCATCTGTACATCTTCTTTGCAGAAATGTTTGTTCATACCCTCTGCTAATCTTTTCATCGGGTTGTTTTTTGGTTGCTCAGTTGTGTGAGTTCTTTATATATTATGGAGATTAACCCCTTGTTGGATATATGATTTGCAAATATTTTCTCCCAATTGGTGGGTTGTCTTTCTGTTTGGATCCTGGTTTCCTCTGCCTTGCAGAAGCTCTTTAGTCTGATGAAATCCCACTTGTTTATTTTTTCTTTTATTTCCCTTGCGGAAAACTTTCTTACTCCCCCACCCTCCCTCTCACACATACCTCACCTCACAACCACTGCACTTCCTCATCTGTATTTCTGACGCCCACCACCACCATCCTGGTGCCCAACTGAGAGATCCAGTCCTTGGCCCTTTCCTTCACCTTCTTTGCTCCCCAATGGCATCACCACCATAACCTGAACAGGCCCACTCACAGATCTGACCCGCAGTTTCATTCCAGTTCACAGTGGATACTATGTCATGGCTGTTTCCAACCTGAACACCTCTGCTGAACACCAGACCTGCGTGTCCAACTGCCAAAGGGACACGTCCACTTAAGAGTCTCTGGAACATCTGGGATGTGGCCAAAATATAACTCTTCATTTTCCTCCTAAAAATTCGTCCTACTGCTCATTTCAACCATCTCATTGATGGAACAGGCATCCTTACAAACAAGGCCAAAAATCTTGGAGCCTCACTGACTCCCCTGCCCTCTTCCATCCCACCTCCCAGGCTTCCTGGCTCACTACATCATAAACTGTGGTTCTAGGTTCAAAACAAATCCAAAGGCCAAACTCTCATCCCACCTCCACAGCCACCAATCTTGTGAAGCTCCCACCAACACTCACCTGCACTGGGGTAGGAGCTTCCTCCCAGATCTCCCTGCCTACACCCTCACCCCTACTTCTCTCCTCCACTTGAGCCAGAGACAGCCTACTCAAATTGGATCAGATCACATCACTCCTCTGCTCCAAACCTTCCCTCATTCCCATCGCCCTGCACATTAGAGGTCCAGAAGCTGAGGCTGTCATTCCAGGCCTGATCCCTGGGCCACCACCACCCAATGCCAGCTCCATATTCCCAGAAGATACAACAGAGACTTGCAGCTTCCTGAACATTCCAGCTCAGTCTCACCTGTAAACATTGAACAGTTTGGATCCTGTGCCCAGGACTCCCCGTCAAATGTTATCCCAACAGTTGTCAGAAAGGGAAACAGCACCGTACAACCTGAGAGTGAGGTCAGGACCTCTGGCCTGGAGAAATCACATTGCCCTCTCACCCAACAGTGGAAGGATAGGCGAAGAGTCTCAGAACATCAGCGTTCCCTATATGGTGATGTCAAAAACACTGGAGTGATAGTGAGGTGAGCAAAGGCCTCTACTCACCTGTGCAGGGTCCATAAACATTTCTGCCACTGACATGGGACCCCATAGGAGGGAGGCCATGAGAAATGGGCAACCATAGTAGGATCCTACAGGCTGAGCTGCACCACCTCCTATGCCTGTCCTGGTACAAAGTGATCTCAGGCAGATGGATGGTCTAACCTTAGCTCTTCAGACCTCAATGCTGCTTCTTACCAGCTGTGTGACTTTGAACAAGGACTGAATCTCCCTTAGCCTCAGTGCCCTCATCTGTAAAATCAGGATAAGAATGGTTTCTACCTTATAGGGTTGATACTGATCCAAGCCTGCATGACAGACACTACAGATCAGCAATTACTGTCCACAGGATTAACAGTTTTGTTTATTATTTCAGTGCAATTGAAGTAACAGGATTTAGAAACTTGGGTATTTTTCCCACTTTTTGATGTTTAAAAAGATGTGATATATATATAAAGCCTTCCAGTGTAAGGAAATACCTAGAAGTAAATTTAAGTCCCTACCAATCATTAAGTGTTTGAATAAGTTTAACTTAATAAATATGTTCATCTCTAATTGTCTACCAATTGTACATACTCAGAGAAATACTGCTTAGCCGGTACTTAATAACAGTTTCACATGCTTTTAACTTATCCAGTTGTAAGGAGGAGCTGAGCATGCAAGTCAAGCTACTAGTCCTTTCAGCAACCGGCCTACCTGCACCACAGTCCTCTGAGGGAGCCTGCAGAGGCCTTGACTGGACTGCGGACCACCATCTTGCTCTGAAGCCTGGAGGAGGGGAGGCTGCAGTGCCCTCGTCTGGGACCCAGCTGCTCCACCAGCCTGGCTGACCTTTCCCTTTGTGCACAGGGAGCGGCCTGAGGGTTTGCTCAGCCTACAGCCTGGAGAATCGAAACCACCTCACACCTCAGTCTCCATCTCAGGCCAATTCCTTACCCATGTAGACCTTTCTTTCTAGAGACACAGGCCAGAACCCTCCAAGGAAGGCTGTCTCATTTCCGGACGAAGCATCAGGGATGCCCACCTCCCGGTCCCTCGTCCCCCAAGTCTCAGCCCTCCCCTGCCTCAACACGGGGCCCATCTGAAACCACCACCTTCAGACACTCCCTCCTCCATCAGACACTCCTCCTCCCAGAACACACCCTGGTCCAGTCCACACCCTCCACCCTTGCACATCTGCAGCCCAGCCTTCTGCCTGCTCTCCGAACCTTTATGGCCACCTACCCAAGCGACGTCTCCACCTTCTCACAACTCCATCCCAAGACCTCTCAGAATCACCGCATCCAGAAGGAACCCGTCATGTTCTCTGTGAAGCCCGCTCCCTGCACTCACTTCCCCATCTCTGTTCTTTTCAAGGTTCAGGCAAAAAGAAACTGGGGATGCTTCTCTCCCTACTTTTGCTCACCGCTACACTATACGAAGCAGAGAATGCTGTGACCCTAAAAGTCGGTCCCAAATCCCATCACATACCTGCTCTATGCCACGGCTCTGGGCCACTGCCTCCCTCACCCCCTGGACTCCACTGCCCTGTCCTCCACCCCATCTGGCCCCTTTAAGCGCCTCTCTCGGCCCGCCCTGCAGCTTCTCCTGAGTCACAACCCCCCCCCCCCCCCCCCCCGCCCGCCACTGCGGGGCGGGACTCCTCCTCCCCCTGGCTCTGTGGGAGGCATTCCCCCACTCTAGTTACCGTTAAAATGTTACAGAGGTTTTCTCCTAAAAGCAATAAATAATAAATAACTGATGAGTAGAAGGGCCGAGGGGTGCAGGGATGCCCCTTGGTGAAGAACGGCCGGTCAACACCCCTAATATTTTCTGAATTCTATGTGTAGGGGAGGAAGACATTTCCTCTTCCCAAATGGGGGTTCGTCTGGCCAGAGAACAAATTAAATTCACATGAGACAGAATAGCAAGAGAAAATTAAACAAAGCTTTAGGAGGAACCGTGGCTCGGGGCTTTTCTTCCCGAAGGAAGAAAGGGCACTGAAGAAGCGGGGTGCACAGAGTGGTTGTATACCCCCAAACAGGGTGTTTCATATGTGATTGAAATGTCCCTCCCACAATAGTCACAAGATTGCCCTGTCAGCACAGTGCTTGATGGACACAGCAGGTAGTGGTCTGCTGTCTCAGAGGGCGTAGCAGGAGGCAAGTCGATTGTCTGGAGCTGGGTGGTCACAGGTGAGCACAGCAATCAGTTCCTAGCCTAAGGAAAGATGCTTAATCTTTAAGAAATGCCAAAGTTGGGAGGGGGAGGGAAGTCAGTTACAGGAGGTTACCAGACAAGCACAATAAAATGCAGATTTTAAGTCCTTGCCTTTGGCATTGATTAAGAGTTTTTAGAGAGAAGGTCATCTCCTTTCTTCTTCCTGGTACAGAGAGGGAGGCACCTTTTACAGAGAGAGATTTACCTTACAAATGTAAAGGTGTCCTAACAAAGGGCAAGTTCCATTCCTCCTTCCCTGTCCCAGTTTATCAAAAGCAATCAGCCTCAAATAATCCTGATGCCAAAGAGACATATCTTGGGGTGGCCAATTTCAGATCCCTACATATGCATGCTTTCTATCAAGGTTATGTCTATACTTATTTCCGTTTTTTATTCTTGAAGATATACAGTTTAGCTTAGCTTTTCAGCCCTTTACTTTACTAACAAAACAATATTTTCTCCGGCAGTGTGCTTAAGGGACTGTTAGCTCTACAATCTAAAAGACAAAGGAATGCTTTCACCCCCTAAAGGGTGCGAAAATGTAAAGATGTTTAACTGCCCGCTGAGAATGCAGATAGCCCTGGGGATAAGATACCCTGGAGTCGCCTTTTGTTCCCATTAATCATCTACACTAATGGCGTAAATGATTGAGGGAGGCAGGGATGGCTCCCCCAGGATGTAAGCAGACGGAATGCTGTCCTGTCCGGAGGCCTGGACCTTCTCTCTTTGGTTTAACTTTACCATGAATTACAACAGATATCTAGGTACCTATCTCTTTTAGCTTAGAGACAACAAACAATAGTTAATTGCGGAGAAGACGACCATTAACCTTATGCTCTATAGAAGAGAATGCTAATAAATATTCTTGTGCTCTTTTTTTACTTCCTTATCTCTCTGAGAATACTTGTAGAGCTATTTCTGTACTAATCCTGAAAAATATAAAAACGACACTTGTGCACAGTAAAGTTGGACTTGCTAACACCAACCCAAGTCTCACGTCCTGTTTATTTTCCCCTCATTTCGCCGACGCCATCTCTCCCGCAGGAACCTAGACTCTGCCGAGGCTGGAGCCCAGCACGGCTCCCTGTGGACAAGGCCCCCACCCCCACCCCCCGCGCACCGCCGCAGGCTGCCGACGCCGGAGCCCCCCGCAGCCTCGGCCCGGCCGGCCCTGACGGAGCCCCGTCCACACTTCAGCCCAGCGGCTCCCACGGCACCGCGCCCGCCCCTCCACCTGGGCTCCAGCGCTCGGAGGCGGGAGTCGGGCCGGGGGAAGCCCGGAGACGCGCCACCCACCTCAGGCGACGCCATCAGCGCGGCCTCCGCCACCAACCAGCGGACGGGCGGGGCCGGGAGCAGGGCCGCCGCGTCCCCACCGGTTCTATCGGGCCTCACAGCCGCCTCCGCATAGCGGGGACAAGGTCTCCTCTCCTACTTTCCATTCCCTTTGGCCCCGAGTCAGGACTCAGACTCCATTACCGGATGAACAAACCCGGTAAAACACAAATGGCCGACACGACACGGAAGCGCCGGAAGTCCCGCCCCCACGGGCTGCGGACGCCTGGAATCGTCCCTCTGCCAAGCTGTCATTGGTTACCACAGTCGACGCTGCACGCCGCACAACTTTCTGGGTAATGTTGTTTCCACGACGGTAGCCGAGCTGTCTCAGAATGTGGGTGGTTCCTCATTTCTTGGATAAAGGGCATTTGGCGACGAGAGGGGCCGTGGGGATGTTGTTCCAGGGCTCCAACCTGGGAGGGAAAGCGCTTGGGGTCAAAGGAGTCATTCCAGATTTCCTTGCGGTGCAGTCTAGGACTTCAGAGAAATGTTTACACACCTGTTTGTTTGCTTGTTTTTTTTGAGAGGTGAGTTTTACTTGACCCAAAGTGAGGATTATAATCTGGGAAGGCTTTTCCCAGAAAGAAAGCGTTTTTGAGATTCATGGTACAAATGGTAGGCAATGAGAAATGAAGATATTCATTAAGTTAAACTTAGGGAAACACGATGATTGGTAGGAACTTTACTGTACATTTGAATTGGAGTTGGAGTCCAGAGGGGAAGCCCTCATGCACTACCACTGGAAGTCAATTACAGGAAGAATTGTCAATTACAGACCTCAACAGGAAGAAATATACATTGCATCCCAGACAGAAATTGACTACCCCAGCAACTCAGTCAATTAGAAACCATCACCGCCTGAACTCGTTTTTCTCTGACGGACTTTTGTTCAAAACAACCACTCCCAATTTCCTTCTTTTTCCCTATAAAATAACGTTCCTCTCTTTTCATTGTTGGACTTGCCTATGGCTTTTCCTATAACTTGCTTGTCCCAAATTGCAGTTCTTTACTGTTCATGAATAAAAACCATTTTGCTGGTAAAATAACTGGCAGTTTTATTTTTTTAGGCTAATGGAAGACTAAGAATAAAGCGCTTATTTTTCGTATTCAGGAAAGAAAAAGAGTGTTCTTTCGCCAAATTCTAGTCATGAACAGAAACCGAAGTTTACTGGAGATAACTTTGGATGACGTCTCATAGTCAACCAGTCAAAAACAGTCTCACCCCAGTAAGAGCGTCTGAAAATTAGCAAATCACTGACAGTCCCAAACTTCTAAAATTCAGCCAGACAGTTTTTCGGCCCTAGTCCTAAAAGGTAGCCAATTAGTGACAACCCCAGGCTCGCGGGCAACAGCCAATCAGCAAGTGCCTCACTTCAATATCCCGGGTTCTGAAAGTCAACGAGTGGGCAGTGGCAACCACAGTGACACGCCTGAAAGTCCCTCAGTCCTTAAACACGCCAATTTCTGAAAGCCCACCAATTCTGGATTACCAGACTTCCCAAAAGCTTAAATGAGAGCAGCTCTGGCTTTCTTTGAGGAGACTGCCTGACAACTAGAACTCTCCCTTGCAGACAAGAAGTTCACTTTTTTCTTTTTTGTATCAGATACCAAGTTCAATTCATTGTTAGTTCACAAGTTTGCACAGCTTTCAATGGGTCAACTTCTATTTACAGTTAGTTATGAGTTTGGACTTGTGAGTAGTATGTGAACTGACATAGACGTGAGATTGAATAGGCAACTTTTCTATTCTTACTGAAGTTTCTATTATCTATTTTTTGTGTATACTGAATACAAAAATGCCAAAAATAAGTGTAAATTTTGTGATGAATTTCCTTAAGAGTGGTTATTTACTAAATGTGGTAAAAATCCTCTTCAAGGTCTTTGTGTGGTATGCAATTGTTCATTCGATATTGAAAGTGATGGACACATATAAATCAACATTACTAACAGTTAAGCACGAGAGATGTATGATTTCCTCAACTAGTATCAAAGCAAGTAAAAAATAATTGTTTAAGAGAAATTCAGAATAAGAAGGTAAAATAATAATAGAAGTTTTAAGGAATTCCCACACTGTATATCATCATTCCTCCTGCTCACGCTACTGTTGAGCATGTGTCCCATTCATCAATATTCAGTGGACTAAAGAACAAGATAAATGGGATGTGTCCACTGTAGAAGCTGTGTTACAATCTAGTATAGTTATCATGGAAGTCCCACTGACATATGGTCTGCACTTCCTGTCACCACAGACCCCAGCCTTCCACCAGGTAGGGCACCCACAGATGTCCCTTGTGTCTTGCTGCTCAGGGCAAGTCAAGTCCTCAAAGAAATGGCCAGATGGGAGGATCCTCTACAGGATTTCAGGTGGCCTTATAACAAGGCTTTTGAAAAGACAAATAAAATTGCTGCCAATTTAATGGAAACTATAGCTCACATGTGTCCCACTCAGATAAATTGGAAAGCAATTCAGAGAGGCACACATACAAAAAAGGGTGAATTAGGGGCTGGCCCAGTGACGTAGTGGTTAAGTTCACACACTCTGCTTCTGTGGCCTGGGGTTCTCAGGTTCAGATCCCAGGTGCAGACCCAAATACTGCATCAAGCTGTGCTGTGGCAGCATCTCACATATAAAATAGATGAAGATTGGCAGGGATGTTAGCTCAGAGACAATCTTTGTCAAGCAAGAAGAGGAAGATTGGCAACAGTTAGCTCAGGGCCAATCTTCCTCACACGCACACAAAAGGATGAATCAGTCCTTGAATTTTGTGATCACTTTGAGAAAATATTCTCCCAGAATTCAGGAATACTTAAATTTCTTGTAGAAACTAGTAGATTATTTAAATCTATGTTTCTGGATGGACAAGCCGATCCAGTTTCCATCCTGGTCAAGAAGCATGACCCTGAGTGAGCTGCCAGGAGTTCCAATGCTCTGGCAGCTACAGCAAATCACCTAGCCAAGACTTTACAGAAGGACAAAGAAAATCGAGCCACCAGGCTCTTGGCACACCAGGAAGAAGCAGCCCAATTGATAGCCTTGCAATTGTCTCAGCAGAGCCAGGTCCCTAGTCCCCCTTCAGATAAGACTTGTTACTTTTGCAAAACGTCAGGACACTTCAAAAAGGATTGTTTAAAATACAAAAAAAAATGGCTTCAGAATAATCCACGGTCTCAGAGGCCAACCACCTGAAAGATCCATTGCCTCAATCTAGAATAGGGCCACTCCAGGGAACAAAAAGGGGCCTATCCCCTCCTGACAGCTGACCAATCTGGTGAAATCAATTTGACTATAGAAGGGCAGCCATTGATGGCTCTGAGTGACACTGGAGCCACTTATTCTGTCCTCAACCCTGACCGATTTGCTAGACCCCTTCGCCAGAGTACACAGACATTTAACATGGTCGGAGAATCAAATCAGGTGCTTACAGTACCTATGTCTCAACCCCTCTGTTTCCAGTTAGGCCCTTTCCAAGGGTGCCAACCTTTCTTGTTTCCCTTCTTCCCAGTTCATCTCCCAGGGCATGACTCCCTTCAGGCCACTCAAGCCCATATCTCTTTCAACTGTAAAGGACATCCCATCCTCCTCACTGTTAGATGAATGTTCTATGTCTTGCTGCTTATACCCATTTGTCCCACGACTGCACCTTTTACAAATAGTCTCATTGACCTGTCCAGCTTTCCCAGTCAACTTTGGGTTTCCTCTTCCACTGATGTAGGCCATATAATCTCTACTGCTCCTATAGCTACAATCCTCGATCCCTCCAAACCTCTCCCAAACATCAAGCAATACCCTTTAAGTCTGACTGCCATGCAAGGAATTAGGCCTATTGTTCAGGATTTTATAAAAAGAGGGCTCATTGCACCCACCACCAGTCCCTGCAATGCACCAATCCTACCTGTTAAAAAATTAATGGTAGAGGATGGCATTCTATTCAAGACTTGCCTGCTACTAGCAGCATTGTGATACCACAACATCTGATAGTCCCTGCTCCCCATACCTTGCTCTCTCATACTCCTGAGATACCGTCTTTTCAGCTATTGATCTCTGTAGCACATTTTTAAGTGTTCCTGTAGCTAAAGCAAGCCAATATCTGTTTGCCTTTACATGGGACAATCACAAGTATACTTGGATTGTCCTTCCTCAGGGGTATACAGAGAGCCCCACCTACTTTTCTCAGGTCTTACATTCAGATCTCCAATCTCTTGTCTTCCCTGGGAGTTCTACTATCCTTCAATCTTTGGATGATCCTTTACTTTGCAGAGATTCCAGATCTCTGCAGATTGGAGGAAACTACCAATACCCAGATCTGCTCAGCTCAACAGGCAGAACTGCATACTCTCACTTGGGCTTGCACTCTGGCGTCCAGTAAAACCCTAACTGTATATACAGATGGTAGGTATGCCTTTAGGATAGCCCATGACTTTGGTATGCTTTAGAAACAACATGGTTTCCTAAATTCTTCCGGGCAACCCATCAAAAACAAACAATATGTTCTTAAGCTTTTTGACTCTATCCTTGGCAAAGGCAATTACCTTGCCAATGTGAAGCCAAACTGGCAGCATCCTCACAGTCCTACCCAGTTCTTTGTGCTCACCGAATGGAAAAAGGAAAAGTTACTTCTCTTTTTGTTTGTTTGTTTGTTTTTTTGGAGGAAGATTAGCCCTCAGCTAACTACTGCCAGTCCTCCTCTTTTTGCTGAGGAAGCCTGGCTCTGAGCTAACATCCGTGCTCATCTTCCTCTAGTTTATACGTGGGACGCCTACCACAGCATGGCTGCCAAGCAGTGCCATGTCCGCACCCGGGATCCGAACCAGCGAACCCCGGGCCGCCGAGAAGCGGAACGTGCGAACTTAACCGCTGCGCCACCGGGCCGGCCGGAAAAGTTACTTCTTTAGACACTTTACCTGAAGCATAGCAGGCCATGTCTTCTAAGGAAAGGGGGAAATGGATGAGGCAAGGCTATCAGATGGCTCCTACGGATAATCTATTTTGGTGGGCGCCAACTCTAAACCAGTCTCCCAGAAAGCATGCAGAGACCACTACTGGATTATGTGCACAATCTAACATGCTGAAATATTGATAAAATGGTCTCTTGGGCCAGAATATTTTTGGAAACTTCCCCCTAAAATAGCACATAAGATATCTCAGAGGTGCACTGTATGTCCCTAGTACAATCCAGGAAAATCACACATAGCAGCAGGACATTCCCCCTTACTTCAAGGCCCTTTTGAAATCTGCCAGCTGGACTTCATTCAACTCCTCCCTTCTATGGGATCCAAATATGTACTATCTACGGTTGGTATGTTCTCATATTGGACTGAGGCTTTCCCTGCTGCCAGGCAACAGCAGAGGCAGTAGCAAAAATTCTATTGGAAAAAATTATTCCCAGTTGAGGGCTCCCCAAAGAATTGCATAGCAATCAGGGAACCCATTTCAGGGGACTCATTGTTAAAAAAATATGTAAGATGGGGCTAGCCCCGTGGCCGAGTGGTTAAGTTCGCGCGCTCCGCTGCAGGCGGCCCAGTGTTTCGTTGGTTCGAATCCTGGGCGCGGACATGGCACTGCTCATCAAACCACGCTGAGGCAGCGTCCCACATGCCACAACTAGAAGGACCCACAACGAAGAATATACAACTATGTACCGGGGGGCTTTGGGGAGAAAAAGGAAAAATAAAATCTTTAAAAAAAAAAAATATGTAAGATCTGGCCAATCTGCCAACATTTCCATTGTGCCTAGTGTTACCCCCAGTCTTCTGGGTTAGTTGAAAGAATGAACAATATTATGAAAGTCCAATCAGCTAAACTCACAACTGCCTTTGATCCAGCCTGGCCTCAGGCCTTGCCCCTGGCTCTTCTTAACCTCAGATCTACTCCCACAGGGAAATATTGTTTGTTCCATTTTGAAATTATCATGCGATGACCTATGAGACTGATTGAGGGCTTATATTCACCCTCCCTCCTGAAAGGGGAGATGATACATTATTGAAATAACCTAATACAAAATATTACTGAAAGAGCTAAATTAGTCAAAGGTTCTTTTTACAGCAAGCTTCTGGGAAATGAAGATCGACAAAACCCACTTGAACCAGGAGACTACTCTACTGGAAAAGGCATCAGCTTAAGGACTCATTATACCCCTGGTGGAAGGGGCCCTACCAGGTACTGTTGACTAATCCTTGTGCCGTCAAATTAGAAGGTGTTAACTCATGCATCCATGTTTCTCATTTAAAAAGGGCACCAGTGAAACCAGGAGCCCACTTGTTTTAACTATACTCAGTTGTCTGTTTGCAAAAGTAGTTAGATAATGCATTACTAAAGCCCACCCTATAGATAACATCTCTGACGCTTGGGTCACTATGGTAACAGGTGGGGTGCTTAAGTTTTTCCAGAACTGAGCGTCCATTCTTTGTCCAGTTCAGGCCACTTGAGACCACCAACTCATCAACTGGGCCTGTGATGTCAAGGAGATGAAAACTCCACCCTCAGATCATGGTAATGCCACCATTTTGTAAACATGCGACCTATGAAGAGCCATGAAGTTTGACTATGCTTGTGCAGCTCAACTACCTCAATTCTCATTACCTCCAATCATCTATTTCCACTTCAGACCACATCATCCTCTTAACCTGTAAATATCCCTAATCTCCATTTTTCAGGGAGGCAGATTTGAGATTGGTTCTCCTACCTCCTCGCTTGGCTGTCTTCTGATTAAATCCTTTCTCTTTGCAAACTCCTCATCTCAGTGATTGGCATAATCATGCAGTGGGTAAAATGAACTGCTTTGGTAACAATTTGGTGAGCTAGCCAGAAGGAAAAGCCGGATGGACACTTTTGCCTGTAGTTCATTGGCCCCTTGCTGGAATGGAGAGCCTCTGGATGTGTCCAGCAGCTGCCTGGGACCACTTGTCTCAGGGACTATTCTGGAATTTTTCCCTGGCTTGGTGCCACTGACTCGGGCGCATAATTTCACTATGCCATAGAGAAACGGTTTCTGGGTTTGGAAGATCTCTTTTCAGTGAGTAACTTTGGTACAATGCCCAGATTCTTTTTTTTTCTCCCCAAATCCCCCTAGTACATAGTTGTATATTGATGCGGGGTCGGTGAGCCGAGGAGTCAAAAGAAAGATTTCTTGGACTCTCAAGATCTGGCAGTACTGCTCTTTTATTTAGAGAATAGTGTGGAATAGCATGGGGACAGGACCCATGGGCAGTCAGAGCTGCTGCTGCTGCCCTGAGTTGAGGGTTAGGGCTAATTTTATAAGGCATGGGTACGTGACTTATTTTAACTAGAAAAAGAAAAGATGATGTAAAAAGTCATTAAATAATTTCAGTGCAGATGGGGTCTGGTTACTGTGCGGTCATATAACTTTAGATATGAATCTGGCTATATAGATCGGCATGTAGGTGAGGATGCCCTGGGCTTCTCTCCCTGGGGCAGCCCTAATTCATACCATAAAAAATCCACCGGGTCATATAGTTTGGCATGTAGGCCAGGTCACCTTGGGCTTCTCTAGCTGGGGCAGCCTTAATCCACATCATATTTTAGTTGTGGGTCCTTCTAGTTGTGGCATGTGGGACACCGCCTCAGCATGGCCTGATGAGCAGTGCCATGTCCACCCCCAGGATCCGAACCAGTGAAACCCTGGGCCGCCAAAGCGGAGTGCACAAACTTACCCACTCGGCCACGGGGCCAGCCCCACAATGCCCAGATTCTTATTTCTTCTTCCTTCTGGTTCGACTTACAAAAAGGAAGCTTTGGTTGGGTTTCATTATGAGGGTCTTGGTTTTGAGGATGCCTAATATTAAGTAATAATTAGGGGATCCACTCACAAAAGTTCTCTTGGCTTGATTTGATTTCAAGATCTGGTTCTAGCTGCAGGATAAATATACTTTCGACTGGCCGTGTCTAAACTCTGAAACAATGGGAAATACCAATTCAATTCCCACCTATATCCCCCCTGGGCTACCTTCTCCAAAATTGGGCAACTTTTAACTATGAGCCCATGAAAAAGGAAAAGATGATATTCTTTTATAACACTGCATGGCTACATACTCTTTAGGCTCTGGAGAAAATGGCCAGATGATGGATCATTCAGTGACTATGGGAAATTTGGTTTGAGTACTCATTGGTTTACTGATCCTTCTCCTCCCAGAGATGGCCACTATTTTTCCTTGTCTTTGTCTTTTGTGTGACTTGTCATAAAAAGGAAAAACCATAGGGCAAGACACAGGCATCTCTATAAGCCTGTTGTCTGGGCTGGTCCTGCAGCAAACTTTGCTGTGGGTTAATATGTGCATGAGGTGAAAAGTTGTTGCTAAGGGGCATCTTGGAAGCCAAAATGGCTGCAATATTGGTGGGCATAGGTCAAGCAGTTAAGACCCATAACGGCACTTGCTACCTCAAGAAGACTCCCATGATAAGTTGGTCACGGAAAAGGGTTAAATGATATAGGTCCCCCACCAACATCAAGAAAATTTCTGTGCAACTAGGTACTTTGTAAAACACACACAATCCCCAACCCTGTGGATCCTCCCTCCTAGATGTTAGTTTAGCTCCGAGAGACTCAAGAGCTGGCTAAAGCTGTTAACCTGCATATAAGATGAGGTTTTTTCTTCTCTCTTGCTCTATGTCTTCAGGGCTTGGCTTTGTGTCCTCTTCGGTCTCCACCATCTGGAGGATGCAATACCCGTGTGCATCTTGGCAGCCAGTCAAATAGGCTGAGGTTCTGAGATGTACTCTTTGTCCAGTTGTATCATCTCTCAGGGGAGTTTGTCACAATGGGTCCCAGCCCATCAGGGGCTTTGTCATCTCAAACTTCTTTGCTTGTTAGTGCACTACTGCCTGTGCAGCAAAGGCCTTTGCTTTCCTAGACTATTTTTGGGAGTGAACTTTCTGGATGTTGTGAAGGCTGCTTCTTTTGCACTCTCTTTTGGGGATGATTCTTGCATCCATGGTTAAGCCATAAAAGGCTTATTGGTTTGAGTCACTATTAAGATCCTTATCATCAATGGCTAGACCATGGACCCTTAAATTGGAAAAATCTTCTAAATTGGAAAGATTTTTAGCAAGTTCTCATAATGACTAGTCTTAAGAACTTAATCAGATTTGGGGTCTCAGCTTCTTCTCATGGTCTTACAGATGCTAATAAAAGCTCCACCCCCCAGGGTAAATTTGTCTAGAGTTAAATTGTGCACTTGGAAAGAGGGCCTTTATTAAACACTTTGTACAGCCTTTTTAAAGGTGTGCTACGTTGTCCTGAAGTTTTAGAACATAAAAACCTTTTGATTCACCTCTTAAGTTAAAAATCTCCCTGATATAAAAAAGCAATTGGAAAAATATAGCTGAACGTGTGTGTCAACCTCTTTTATCATTCAGACTGTAATCCACTTCTTTGAGGAACTGGAAACAACCGTCTTTGTCTTGCAAATCTCTGTAGGGCCAGGGGTATGGCTCTAGAAAGCAATTCAAAGTTCACTTGTCCATCTGCTAATCTCAAAGGCTCCCCTGTTCCTCTCAAAATGCTCACAGATACTGGAAGGTTAGAAACTGATAAAGCAAATATGCCTGGAAACTCCATCTTGGAGAAAATGTGAATGCTTTCTTTCTGCCTGTGTGATGTAGATTTTCTGCTCCCATCTTCTCTAGGACCTGAGAGCCATTCTTTGAAATGCAAATGTTTCTCATCAGAGAGAGAGAGAGAGAGAGAGAGAGAGAGAAACCCCAGCCTTTTAAGCAGGTAAACTTAACCTTTCCAGCTACCAAAATAGAATTTGGCTCCAACTATTTTATAAACTAGTGAGTTTTGCATTGCACCTGATACATAGCAAAGATTTAACAGATGTTATAAGGTGTCTGTCTGTGTCTACCTGTGTGTTCATGTATGTCTCTATATATATGTTGTAAATGTGAGATATTTTTCCACCTCCAGATAGTTTGACCAAAAATAAGAGCTCTATTTAATTGACTTAAA
This sequence comes from Equus przewalskii, assembly GCF_037783145.1. Taxonomy (NCBI): domain Eukaryota; kingdom Metazoa; phylum Chordata; class Mammalia; order Perissodactyla; family Equidae; genus Equus; species Equus przewalskii. The sequence continues at coordinate 25,733,294 of NC_091839.1, read as the reverse complement.
GTAAGCACTTATATAAATTCTTCCTAAGTGGAATAGAAATGAACCCAAATATTTGTCAAGCTAACATGATATAAATTAATCTTTGGTAAATAAAAGCTTCTTTAAATTTGCTGGTTTGATTGAAATAGGTGTCAAATTGTCAACATCAGACATGATGTAGACACACAGCCTTTATTAGTCAAATAAGCTCATGTTATCTCTGTTACAAAATTTGTCAGCAAAGGTAATTACTTATAATAATAAGCTAATTTTGTCTAATGTCTCGTGAAGTTTTTGTGGGTAATCTAAACATAACTGTTGGGGGCAAATGATTTAGATGTAAGTGAGACAAGACTTTATAGATAAACTTATAGCAATAATTATATTTTATGGCATATGTATTTAAAATAACTTCCAAAATCTCTTTGGTAACTTGAAACTTAAGTTTGCTAGGTTTAATTAAGTGATGGAAAATTCACTGAATATCTAGATCATCTCTAAATAAGGTAAAATATTAGACATTAATTACTAAAAATAGGTTTGTCTACTTTTGAATTATTACAGAGAAACTAAAGGATGTTTGGGTCTATTAGTAAGTATGTCTTGTATTTTATTAAAAGATTGTACTATGAATAGCATGTTTCTAGAAGTTATAAGAAGTATATATAAATTTGCCAAGCTACGAATGCTAATGTAAAGAAACAGTTTATAATTGCTTACTTCTTAATTTTCACTAAAAATTAAGGTCTGTAAGGGTTAAGAATTCTAATTAATATATGTCATTAAAGCTACTAAAACATAATAAGGAAAACATCTTTGTATTCAAGGAAAGTAAGATGTATGTTTTCAGTAAAGAAGCATAAAGAATGGAAATATTTTTCTTTGTTTTGTTAAGAAAGATAAATTTGTCCTAAAGTATGTAGGGGAGGAAGACATTTCCTCTTCCCAAATGGGGGTTCGTCTGGCCGGAGAACGAATTAAATTCACATGAGACAGAATAGCAAGAGAAAATTAAACAAAGCTTTAGGAGGAACCATGGCCCGGGGCCTTTCTTCCCGAAGGAAGAAAGGGCACCGAAGAAGTGGGGTGCACAGATTGGTTATATACCCCCAAATAGGGTGTTTCACATGTGATTGAAATGTCCCTCCCACAATAGTCACAAGATTGCCCTGTCAGCACAGTGCTTGATGGACACAGCAGGTAGTGGTCTGCTGTCTCAGAGGGCGTAGCAGGAGGCAAGTCGATTGTCTGGAGCTGGGTGGTCACAGGTGAGCACAGCAATCAGTTCCTAGCCTAAGGAAAGATGCTTAATCCTTAAGAAATGCCAAAGTTGGGAGGGGGAGGGAAGTTAGTTACAGGAGGTTACCAGACAAGCACAATAAAATGCAGATTTAAGTCCTTGCCTTTGGCATTGATTAAGAGTTTTTAGAGAGAAGGTCATCTCCTTTCTTCTTCCTGGTACAGAGAGGGAGGCACCTTTTACAGAGAGAGATTTACCTTACAAATGTAAAGGTGTCCTAACAAAGGGCAAGTTCCATTCCTCCTTCCCTGTCCCAGTTTATCAAAAGCAATCAGCCTCAAATAATCCTGATGCCAAAGAGACATATCTTGGGGTGGCTAATTTCAGGTCCCCACAAGTAGTAAGAGGGAAGAAAGAAGGCATGGGACAAATTCTGAAAGTAAAGCAAGAGTCATAGAAGGTTTGTGGAAGAGGAATCCTGAGGAAAGAGTGCATGGTCAAGCTGGCTAAGATCAAAATGAATTTAATTAAGTAAATGAGTTTTGACAAATAAAAATGGCAAGTAATAGGATATATTGGGGTATATGAGGAAGCCATTTTGTGTAAACCTAATTTGGCCTGACCTTGTCTTTCCAAAAGGGCCTGACCACGGCCCTTGAGCATGCATTGTATATCTGCATTAGATATTCCCTATGGCAAGAGCAAAGGCCCTTGAGACAAAGGTGCAACTTCCCTCCCCCTCCCAACGTTGGCATTCCCTTAAGGATTAAGCATCTTTCCTTAGGCTAGGAAATGACTGCTGTGTTCACCTGTGACCACCCAGCTTGAGACAATAGGCTTGCCTCCTGCTACGACCTCCGAGATAGCAGACCTACTACCTGCTGTGTCCATCAAGCGCTGTGCCGACAGGGCAATCTTGTGACTATTGTGGGAGGGACATTTCAATCATATGTGAAACGTCCTGTATGGGGGTATATAACAACTCTGTATACCTCACTTACTTGGTGCCCTTTCTTCCTTCGGGAAGAAAGGCCCCAGGCCATAGTCCTCAGATTTCAGCTCAGAATTAACTCACCCAAATTTCCATTTATAGATTGGTTATGGATTATTTTCGTCGACAGTTTTAATATAAAAAATAAGCTGGTGCTGTTACTGAGCAAGGGCTTGACACCCACTGTGCATAAAGAGCCAATTATTATTATAGCTTCTAGGGAAAGAAAAGCAGCTTTACTTGTGAGATCCATCTGCAAGGGGATGGAGGCATATATTATCAGATCTGTCTCCTGGATCCAGGGCTTGGGGCAAAATTTATGGGATGAAGGGCAGAGTGGTCTGAAGTGTGGAGATAGATGATTGGAGAAGTGAGGTAATTGATCTGCGCAAGCATAGTCAAGCTCCATGGCTCTTCATAGGATGTGTGTTCACAAAATAGTAATGTTAGCATGATCTGAGGGTGGAGCTTTCAGCCCCTTGACATCAAAAAGGTCACTTATGGGGCTGGCCCCATGGTCGAGTGGTTGGGTTCGTGCACTCCGCTTTGGCAGCCCAGGGTTTTGCTGGTTCGGATCCTAGGCATGGACATGGCACTGCTCATCAGGCCATGCTGAGGTGGCATCCCATATGCCACAACTGGAGGAACTCACAACTAAAAATACACAACTGTGTATCGGGGTGGGGGTGGGGTTGTGGGGAGAAAAAGGAAAGATAAAATCTTTTTTTAAAAAAAGTTACTTATCGGGCATTTATGCAGGCCCAGTTGATGGGTTGGTGGTCTCAGTTGGCCTGAATTGGATAAGGGGTTTCAGTTCCTGAAAAACCACACTTAATTATTCTGTTGATAAGATGGGGTCAGTTGAACTAGTCCTAGGGCGCCTGGGGTTACAGTGAAAAAATTAGAATTTGTTTTTCTCTGTCTCTTAAAACGATAATTTTCTTGGACTTCTAGCCTGCTCTTGATAAAGAGATTATAAAAGGTTTTTCTTTTCTTTGAGTAAGTTTGTGAAAAAGACAGAAATTCTATGTTTTGTCAAAAATAATTTCCTATGTTCTAAAGGGCTGAGGTCTATTAAAGGAACTAAGCTTTTTTATATTGTCTCTCTATGTTTGTCTTTAACACCTTCTGTTGTCACCTTGGTTAAACAGGTGAGTAAGCATTGTTTCACAGTGAGCTATGATCCTATTTGACCAAGTGTTTTAAACCTTTTTATATATATCTTTTTTACATTTTATGGATTTTTTTTTTTTACTTTTTATTAAGATTATGATAGTTTACAACCTTGTGAAATTTCATTTGTACATTATTGTCAGTCATGTTGTAGGTGCACCACTTCCCCCTTTGTGCCCTCCCCACACCCCCCATTTCCCCTGGTAACCACCAATCAGTTCTCTTTGTGTACATGTTTAACTTCCACCTATGAGTGGAGTCATACAGAGTTCGTCTTTCTCTATCTGGCTTATTTCACTTAACATAAATACCCTCAAGGTCCATCCATGTTGTTGTGAATGGGACTACTTTATCCTTTTTTATGGCTGAGTAGTGTTCTGTTGTATATATATACGCCATATCTTCTTTATCCAGTCATCAGTTGATGGGCACTTAGGTTGCTTCCATGTCTTTGCCATTGTAAATAATGCTGCAATGAACATAGGGGTGCATGGGACTTTTGGAATTGCTGATTTCAAGTTCTTTGGATAGATACCCAGTAGTGGGATGGCTGGGTCATAAGGTATTTCTATTTTTAATTTTTTGAGAAATCTCCATACTGTTTTCCATAGTGGCTGCACCCGTTTGCATTCCCACCAACAGTGTATGAGGGTTCCTTTTTCTCCAGAACCTCTCCAACATTTGTTACTTTTTGTTTTGTTTATTTTTGCCATTCTAACAGGTGTAAGGTGATATCTTAGTGTAGTTTTGGTTTGCATTTCCCTGATGATCAGTGATGATGAACATCTTTTCATGTGTCTATTGGCCATCCATATATCTTCTTTGGAGAAATGTCTATTCATGTTCCCTGCCCATTTTTTGATACGGTTGTTTGATTTTTTGTTGTTGAGATGTGTGAGTTCTTTATATATTATGAAGATTAACCTTTTGTCACATATATAACTTGTAAATATTTTTTCCTAATTGGTGGGTTGTTTTTCTGTTTCAATCCTGTTTTCCCTTGCCTTGAAGAAGCTCTTTAGTCTGATGAAGTCCCATTTGTTTATTCTTTCTATTGTTTCCCTTGTCTGAGAAGACATGGTGTCCAAAAAGATCCTTTTGATACTGATGTCAAAGAGTGTACTGCCTATATTTTCTTCTAGAAATCTTATGGTTTCAGGTCTAATCTTTAGGTCTTTGATCCAATTTGAGTTTATTTTTGTGAATGGTGAAATAGAATGGTCAATTTTCATTCTTTTACATGTGGCTGTCTAGTTTTCCCAGCACCATTTGTTGAAGAAACTTTCTTTTCTCCATTGTATGCCCTAAGCCCCTATGTTGAAGATTAGCTGTCCATAGATGTGTGGTTTTATTTCTGGGCTTTCAATTCTGTTCCATTGATCTGTGCACCTGTTTTTGTACCAGTACCATGCTGTTTTGATTACTGTAGCTTTGTAGTATGTTTTGAAGTCAGGGATTGTGATGCCTCCAGCTTTGTTCTTTTTTCTCAGGATTGCTTTAGCAATTCGGGGTCTTTTGTTGACCCACATGAATTTTAGGATTCTTTGTTCTATTTCTATAAAGAATGTCTTTGGGATTCTAATTGGGATGGCATTGAATCTGTAGATTGCTTTAGGTAGTATGGACATTTTAACTATGTTTATTCTTCCAATCCATGTACATGGAATGTCTTTCCATCTGTTTATGTCGTCATCAACTTCTTTCAGAAAAGTCTTGTAGTTTTCGTTGTATAGGTCTTTCACTTCCTTGGTTAAATTTACCCCAAGGCATTTTATTCCTTTTGTTGCAATTGTGAATGGGATTGTGTTCTTGAGTTCTTTTCCTGTTAGTTCATTGTTAGAGAATAGAAATGCTACTGATTTATGTATGTTGATTTTATACCCTGCAACTTTGCTGTAGTTGTTGATTATTTCTAATAGTTTTCCAATGGATTCTTTGGGGTTTTCTATATATAAGATCATGTTGTCTGCAAACAGTGAGAGTTTCACCTCTTCATTGCCTATTTGGATTCTTTTTATTTCTTTTTCCTGATGAATTGCTTTGGCCAAAACCTCCAGTACTATGTTGAATAAGAGTGGTGAGAGTGGACACCCTTGTCTTGTTCCTGTTCTCAGAGGGATGGGTTTCAGTTTTTGTCCATTGAGTATGATGTTGGCTGTGGGTTTGTCATATATGGCCTTTATTATGTTGAGGTACTTTCTTTCTATACCAATTTTATTGAGAGTTTTATCATAAATGGATGTTGGATCTTGTGGAATGCTTTCTTTGCATCTATTGACACAATCATGTGGTTTTTGTTTCTTGTTTTGTTAGTGTAGTGTATCACGTTGATTGACTTGCGGATGTTGAACCATCCCTGTGTCCCTGGTATAAATCCCACTTGATCATGGTGTATAATCTTTTTAATGTATTGCTGTATTCAGTTTGCCAAAATTTTCTTGAGGATTTTTGCATCTATGTTCATCAGTGATATTGGCCTGCAGTTTTCCTTCTTTGTGTTGTCCTTGTCTGGTTTTGGGATCAGGGTGATGTTGGCTTCGTAGAATGTGTTAGGCAGTGCTCCATCTTCCTCAATTTTCTGGAATAGTTTGAGAAGGATAGGTATTAAATCTTCTTTAAATGTTTGGTAGAATTCTCCAGAGAAGCCGTCTGGTCCTGGACTTTTACTTTTGGGGAGGTTTTTGATTACTGTTTTGATTTCTTTACTTGTGATTGGTCTATTCAGATTCTCTATTTCTTCCTGCTTCAGTTTTGGGAGGTTGTAAGAATCTAAGAATTTATCCATTTCTTCTAGGTTGTCCAATTTGTTGGCATATAGTTTTTCATAGTATTCTCTAATGATCTTTTGTATTTCTATGGCATCCATTGTGATTTCTCCTCTCTCATTTCTAATTCTATTTATTTGAGCTTTCTCTCTTTTTTTCTTGGTGAGCCTGGCTATGGGTTTGTCAATTTTGTTATTTTTTTCAAAGAACCAACTCTTTGTTTCATTTATCCTTTCTACTGTCTTTTTTGTTTCAATTTCATTTATTTCTGCTCTAATTTTTATTATTTCCCTCCTTCTACTGACTTTGGCCTTTGTTGTTCTTCTTTTTCTAATTCTTTTAAGTGTCGTTTGAGATTGCTTATCTGAGATTTTTCTTGTTTATTGAAGTGAGCCTGTATTGCAATGAATTTCCCTCTTAGGACCGCTTTTGCTGCATCCCAAATGAGTTGGTATGGTGTGTTTTCATTTTCACTTGTCTCCAGATAATATTTGATTTCTTCTTTAATTTCTTCAATGATCCATTGTTTGTTCAGTAGCATGTTGTTTATTCTCCACATTTTTGCCCCTTTCCAAGCTTTATTCTTGTAGTTGATTTCTAGTTTCATAGCATTATGGTCGGAAAAGATGCTTGATATTATTTCAACCCTCTTGAATTTGTTGATGTTTGCTTTGTTTCCCAAGATATGGTCTATCCTTCAGCATGTTCCATGCGTACTTGAGAGGAATATGTAACCTGCTGTTCTTGGATGGAATGTTCTACATATATCTATTAAGTCCGTCTGTTATAGTTCTTCATTTAATTCTATAATTTCCTTGTTGACTTTCTGTCTAATCTGTCCATTGGTGTTAGTAGGGTGTTGAGGTCCCCTACTATTATTGTATTGTTTTTGATATCTCCTTTCAATTTTGTTAATAGTAGCTTTACATACTTTGGTGCTCCTGTGTTGGGTGTGTATATATTTATAAGTGTTATGTCTTCTTGGTGGAGTGTCCCTTTTATCATTATAAACTGCCCCTCTTTGTCTCTCTTTATCTGTTTTGCTTTGAAGTCTACCTTGTCTGATATAAGTATGGTGACACCTGCTTTATTATGTTCATTATTAGCTTGGAATATTTTCTTCCATCGCTTCACACTGAGTCTGTGTTTGTCTTTGGGGCTGAGGTGTGTTTCCTGGAGGCAGCATATTGTTGGGTCTTGTTCTTTAATCCATCCTGCTACTTTGTGTCTTTCGATTGGAGAATTCAATCCATTTATATTTAGAGTGATTGTTGAAATGTGGGGGTTAATGCTGCCATTCTATCGCTTTTTTTCCTGGTTCACTTGCATTTCCTTAATTTCTCGTCCCGTGATTTTTGGACTACCAATTCAGGTAGGTAGTTTTCTATATTGGCTTTCTTCTTATTTGTAATTTGTGTCTTTATTCTTGATATTTGTTTAGTGGTTACCATGTGGTTTGTATAAAACATCTCATAGATGAGACAGTCCATTCTCTGATAGCCTTTTATTTCCTTAGATTAAGCCATTCCATTCCTTTCCTCTTCCCCTTCTAGGTTGGTATTGTCAGTTTTTTTCCCCTCCTTCTTGTGTTGTGAGTTTGTGGTTAAAATGACAAGATTATATTTATTCTTGGTGTTTCCCTTCCTTTTATCTTTAATGTTATACTTAGCCTTTTCTAACCTGTTCTGATGGAGAGCTGCAACTTTCTGATTTTGTCTTTCTACTTATCTCCTTTGCTCTGGGTTTTGTAACCCCTTTCCTTTTTTTGATTTTTCAGGTATCAGGGTTTTCCTGAGCATTTCTTGTAGGGGAGGTCTTGTGGCAATGAACTTCCTTAACTTGTTTATCTGGGAAAGTTTTTATTTCTCCATCATATTTGAAGAATATTTTCACTGGATAGAGTATTCTTGGCTGCAAGTTTTTGTCCTTCAGAGTTTTGAATATATCATTCCACTCTCTTCTAGCCTGTGAGGTATCTGCTGAGAAATCTGCTGACAGCCTTATGGGGGTTCCTTTGTAGGTTATTTTCTTCTGCCTTCCTGCCCTTAGTATTTTCTCTGTCATTGACTTTTGCAAGCTTCACTACTATATGCCTTGGGTTTGGTCTTCTTACATTGATAAAGTTTGGAGATCTATTAGCTTCTGTCACCTGGAGTTCCATCTCTCTCCCCAGGTTTGGGGAGTTCTCAGCCATTATTTCTTTGAACAGGCTTTCTGCCTCCTTCTCCTTCTCTTCCCCCTCTGGGATACCTATAATCCTTTGTTGCATTTCCTAATTGAGTTGGATATTTCTCAGAGAGTTTCTTCATTTCTTTTTAGTCTTAGTTCTCTCCCCTCCTCTATCTGCAGCATTTCTATATTCCTATCTTCAAAAGTGCTAATACTGTTTTCTATATTATTGACCCTACTGTTCAGAGAGTCCAGATTTTTCTTAACCTCCTCCATTGTGTTCTTCATCTCCAACATTTCTGATTGGTTCTTCTTTATGGTATCAAGCTCTTTTGTGACATAGCTCCTGAACTCGTTGAGTTGTCTATCTGTATTCTCTTTTATCTCACTGAGTTTTTTAATGATGGCTATTTTGAATTCACTGTCAGAGCAGACTCGCTGGGACTCCAACTTGCCACCGCCCACTCACACGGTCTCTCTGGGTCTCCCTTGCTCCCTCAGGGCAACAGCAGGACTTTGAGTGTCAGAGGCGGCTGGCTGGCGGGTTGCTACTTGGGCCGGGCTCCTTTTGTTCCCGGGGCCTCCCAGTGTTCTGAATGCTGGGTGGAGCCTCTCCACTAATGCTGAGTAGAGGCTTTCCCTGCGGCTGCTGTGGGACCATGGATTTTCCCACTGGGGTACGGCGCAATCGTGGGGGGCTTAGGTAGGGCTGTAGTTACCTGTTTCCACCATTGCACCACTGATGAGCACAGATGCCCACCCTTGGTGCTGTGGCGATGCTATGAGTGTGTCAGCCAGTAGAAAGTTGCTTGCAGGTACTGGGGTGTCCAGGAGTCAGAGAGTTTTCACCTATCTCCACCTCCTCCTGAGGGGAAGTCTGTCCCCCTTCAGATGTATAGCAGCACGGGTCTCTCAGGCATCCTGAGATGCTGTGTGGATATCCTTAGTTGACTGATGAATGTCCAATTAGTTATAGTTCTAAGGGGGGAGAGTCAAAGAAAACTTCTCACTCTGCCACGTTGCTGATGTCACCAACCTTTTGGTATTTTTAACAAACTTCCCCTGAGACTTCTCAAAGAATTTGTTCTCTCTTCCTATGAAGAGGAAGATATTGAACTAATTAGGCTTATTTGGAATGTTAAATTACATGGGAAATATTGTCAAATAAATGATGATAAAACTTCGTAGGTTATACTGTGTGGATGAATGTTATTAATATGTGTTTAAAAATTATATGTAATAAATAACATATATATGTATATATAAAATTAAATATATTATATATGACATTCCTTAAATTCTGATCCACCCTAGTTATCAATCATAATTCTAGTTAGTATCTTAAAGTGTTGCATGTCATAGAAATAGCCAAGTTTCTCTAATTGCCATTTTTGAGTCTTCTGTCATTTATAGACAGTTACTGTTTTACTCTGATGCTTTTGCAATTGTTTCAACTTCAGAGAGATTCATGGAAAGGACTCTGACACTCTAGGATACAGGTTTCTGATAAACTTTCAGATCATAAAACTGAACTGGGTAAGAAATTATAAAACTCTAATGGAGAAACTAATGACTTCATGAAATTGCTAACAGAAAATCAAGATCAAGAGTTGGTTACATGGGACTGAATAAACTGATGAGGATTATTATAGTGTGTATGACTTTTTGTTTAAAATATATTGCTATTGTTAAAATATATTGCTCATTTTTAATGTTTTGTTTTTCCAGACTTAAGGAAAACTTTTCCTCCTTTCTCTTATGCTATGACTTATAGCAATTTGGTAAATTATACCTTTGTAAGCAGAATTGAAACATTTATCTTTCTCTCTCTACCTGATCCCTCCAGAATTTGGAAACTCTTAGTGAGTGAATATTCTTATTTTCATGGCAATATACTTATTTCCATAAGTTCAATCAGAATTTGTTCTCCTTTGGGCCGGCCCAGTGGTACAGAGGTTAAGTGCACACGTTCCACTTTGGCAGCCCTGGTTTCACTGGTTTGGATCCTGGGTGCAGACATGGAACCGCTTGGCAAGCCATGCTGTGGTAGGCGTCCCACATATAAAGTAGAGGAATATGGGCATGGATGTTAGCTCAGGGTCAGTCTTACTCAGCAAAAAGAGGAGGATTGGCAGCAGATGTTAGCTCAGGACTAATCTTCCTCAAAAAAAAAAAAATCTGTTCTCCTTATAGCAGGACACAGTTAGAAGCATTGGTTATATTACCAAGGCTTTGACTGGAATATCATTTTTTTGGGTTTTTTTTTTGTTTTTAGATTTTATTTTTTCCTTTTTCTCCCCAAAGCCCCCTGGTACATAGTTGTACATTCTTCGTTGTGGGTCCTTCTAGTTGTGGCATGTGGGACGCTGCCTCAGTGTGGTTTGATGAGCAGTGCCATGACTGCGCCCAGGATTCGAACCAACGAAACACTGGGCCACCTGCAGCAGAGCTTGTGTACTTAACTACTCGGCCATGGGGCCAGCCCCAGACTGGAATATCATGTTTGAGAGAAACATGAAATGACCAAAGAAATGACTCAGAAATGACCAAAGAGCTTTGGGGATCAAGGACTGACTTTATGAAGTAAAGCCACTTGAAAATTGACCTGGTATCTTCCTTACAGGATTCCCAGCAACTTTAGCAGGTGAGTAAAAAAGGTCACTTCCCTGGCACATGCAAAGAACCTCAGAAGACTGGCCTGGTGGCGCAGTGGCTAAGTCTGCACACTCTGCATTTCGGCGGCCTGGGGTTCACCAGTTCAGATCCCAGGTGTGACCATGGCACTGCTTGGCATGCCATGGTGTGGTAGGCATCTCACATATAAAGTAGAGGAAGATGGGCACAGATGTTAGCTCAAGGCCAGGCTTCCTCATCAAAAAAGAGGAGGACTGGCAGTAGTTATCTCAGGACTAATCTTCCTCAAAAAAAAAAAAAAAAAAAAGAACCTCAGAATATTCGTGGGAAACTCAAGAGAAGAGAGGAATTCACCCAAATCATAGGTATTACAGGTGGAGTCTGATGACAAGTCCTTGGCTTGGCCTGGCCTCAAGAGGCCTTTAAAGTTCACTCTGAGGTTCCTTGTATAAACTTCCAGCAAAGCAGATATAAAGAGCCTATATGATCAATTGATAGTCTTGCTGTACTTATGTAAATGATTTGGCCAAGTCTACTGAAACTAGACTTATTTTGCAAACCAATCAGTCTTAATTTGGCTTTGTTAAAAAATGAGGATGATTTTAGAGAGAAAAATTATGTATCAATAAAAACTGTAGTGCACATTCATGGATATTAGATTCTAGTTCTTTTAATTGTCTCTGAGGTTTTCGTTTTCTATCTGTAAACAGGACTGGATCCTGAGTTCTTCTAGTCTCTTGAAATATCTGGCTACAAATCTCCAAACTAATGTTTCAATTGTTTCCATCCTTTTCATTTGGGATCATTGAGACCTAAAACCACTCTTTTTCCTGAAGCCCTGCAAACTGAAGCTGGACAACTTGATATAAACTTTAGGAGACAGTCATGCTTGTTGCTGTATAAGCCACTCAAAAATATACCTGAACACCCAGAGACAGCATCAGAGACATTTCAAACTGTGAAAGATGCTTCAACCCTGACATCTAGAAATCTTCTTGACTAGCTACTCCCTGGATTCAGACACTGATTTATAATTTGCTCCAACTATTAACTTTGTTTTTCTAGAAATGCTTCTTATTAAAAACCTGGTTACTTGCTTATACAATATAGGCCTAACTTTGGGAAATTCTTCCTGTTGATAAAAGAGACCCTGAGGGAACTCAAATTAAGGAACTGGACACTGTCAGATGTTCCTCTGTACCATCTTTTTTGTGGAAACTGGGTCTTACTGAAATCCTGGAAGCACAAGCACCCAGATCAACTCTACCTCTACTGAACTGGGCCCTATGAAGTGCTGCTGGTAACCTACTCATCGACAAAGTTGAAAGGAATTAAGCCATGGATCTACCATACATACTCAGGACACTGATTTCTCTGAATGGACAAGTTAACCTTGATAGACCTCAGGTTGCTGTTCAAAAGGCGGTATCCTAAAGATAAGTAATGAATGACTCCCAGGTTCTTACTTTACTTGTTGGACTGTTTGGCCTTTGTAATTTTCTATTTGCTTATGATTTATTGTGTACTACCCAAAAGGTTAAATCACTTCCTGTGTAAACCTAATCAATAGATTCTATTATAGCTTAAGTGAGATAAAGACCACACATTGGACTATAAACATGATTGCCCTTTTCCTTTTCTGTTATGCTTCCTTGTTGACTTTGACTCCCCAAGCCTGGAGGGACAATTCGATGATTGAAATTTCTCAGACATTGGCAAAGGCAGGTAATCTTTCCAAATGTTGCATGTATTACCCCAAATCTTATTCAGCATATGACCATGGGACCCCATGATAATTCCAGTTTATAATGTCACTGGTCTCTCCCTTAGAAATTAAAAATGTAATCTATAAACATGTCACACAGAGTCCAGCTGGGCCACCTACCCAATCAGACAAGCTATCTGGCTGCAGCAAGTATCCCCAGAGGTGCTGGCTCTAAACTGGTTTTCAGAACTGTTCTCTTGGATTCCCCAAGGAATTAGATCTATTCTTCAGGGACTATTAAACTTTGAGTTGTCTATATTTCTTATCCTTCTGGCCAGATATTTGATTATAAAATGTGCTTTTAGGGACCAGCCCAGTGGCATAGTGGTTGGGTTCACATGCTCCGCTTCAGCGGCCCAGGGCTTGCCAGTCCAGGTCCCAGGTGCAGATCTGCACACTGCTCATCAGGCCATGCTGTGGTAGCGTCCCATATACAAAGTAGAGGGAGGTTGGCACAGATGTTAGCTCAGGGCCAATCTTCCCCACAAAAAAAATTTTTGCTTTTGGATGTTGTACTCAAACTATTGAATGAGGTGAAAAATCCTAATAATACAAAATGTCAACCCAAAACCAGGAATAAGGGAATATTTCCAAATGAGTGCTAAAGAATGTCATACCTCAAGTCCTTATTAGGCCCATGTCCCTTACCAGCAGAAAGTAGTTAGAGCGGTTGTTGCCCCAAACTCCTCAAGAATGAACCAAGACAAGGGGGGAGTAAAGTAGGGGGCAAACTTGCTTTAACTATACTCAGTTAGTTGTCTGTTTGCAAAAGTAGTTAGACAATGCATTACTAAAATCTACCCTATAGATAACATCTTTGACACTCATGTCATCATGATAACAGGTGGTGTACTTAAGTTTTTCAGGAACTGAAAGTTGACTCCTTGTCCAGTTTGGGCCAGTTGAGACCATCCACACATCAACTGGGCCTGTGCAGATGATGGATAAGTGACCCTTTGATGTCAAGGAGATGAAAACTCCACCCTCAGGGCATGGTAAGACCGCCATTTTGTGAACATGCATCTTATGAAGAGTTATGAAGCTTGACTATACTTGCACAGATCAATTACCTCACTTCTCCTTACTTCCAATCATCTATTTCCAGTTTAGACCACCCTACTCCCTTATCCCATAAAAATTCCTAACCTCCATTTCTTGGGAAGGCATATTTAAGATTGGTTCTCCCGCCTCCTCACTTGACTGCCCTGTGATTAAATTCTTTCTCTTTCCAAACTCATTGTCTCAGTGATTGGCATAATCGTTTGCAAGCAAAATTAACCTGGTTCAGTAATGGAAGGACTCCCACTCCAACAAGAATCAACTCCCTTATCTGATACCCAGCTTTGACCCAATGCCAAGACCCCTGCCATAGACCTGCCATTGGAGCAGAAGCAGACGTCTGAAGGAGACAGCTTTCCCAAGATTCTGGACCAGACCTGTAACCCTCCTCATCATGATCCCACATGAAAAACAGCTGAATCTTCTCATACTGCTCTTCTTGTTTTTCATTTTAACTGTTGCTCGTATTTTCCTGTGCCCTCCTGGTACTGCCCTTCTTCATTGTTTTCCAAGATTGACTTGATGATGCTATTTGCCATACTGTTGCTCTAAATCATTCTAGATTACTTTAAAAACTGTCCTGATATTGTAAACAGGTTACAACAGGATCCATCTTTAGAAGAGCAAGTGCTCCCTGAGACTGGGACCTCTGGGATCTCCCTTGGTTTGAATTCCTTAATAATGGATCCCTCGATGGCACCCCTTAAAGTGGCGTACTTGACTACCTTTTTTACCTGCATTTGCTGTGGTCTTCTGACTCCTTCCATAACTCCCATAACTCCTCCACCACATTTGTTTTTCGCCCATCCCTACCTTCCTATCATACAGAATATTGCTTTCAGGACCAATCTCTCCTCCCATTGGATCTGTACAGATTGAAATTATACCCTAGAAGACTCCGACCTCATAGGGGTACCCCCGTCATTCTCCACTTTGCTTAAGGCTTCTGGCAAATATACTGGGTTTGATTATGCAGCTTACACAATCACACACGAGGCCTTGGCGACCAAGGCCACAGATGGAAGGTGGATATGCCAACTGGAATCTGGCTGACCCTGCTGCTTCATACCCTGAGATTTTAGGCCAAGTGCATACTTTACCTTATAAAGCTTCATTATGCTTTCGCAATGTAGATGGCTATGGTCACTCCTAGGTTTTCTCAACCACATCTTGCTTTGCAATAACTCCATTGAACACAACGTCACAGAACATATCTTTAATTCTTGTAAACAATCAGACCAATTATGAAGTCACTGAATTGGATTCAATTGTTACCCTTCTTTGGGGAAACTTGTTGGTGAATGCTTCTGGTGCCTGGATGCCTGAACTGTTAAGCTTTGCAGACCCAAATATTAATGAAGGCTGAGGAATAGACCAACATTCAGGAAACTCCTGGCTGATGGTCAATTCAACCAAAGTCTCCTATAATCTTACTAATTCCACCACCGTATTACATTCCCCAAACCTTCTCACTCTTCTATACAGTAATCTTTACTGCTCTTTCAATTACTCCCACAAATCCAAATGTCCTGGGCCACTTCCACCTGCTTTGCGCTGATGATTATATGCCCACCTACAAACCCTTCTGGATAACTGACCCATGGCAGCCTCGGGACGGTTATTCTTCCTGCTTCTGTCCAAATTAATACCACCCACACAACGGTCTGGGCCCAGGGATCTACCTCGGCCATATCCCTACAAGGATCAGGTTATTGCTTTCCATGTGGCACTAAATTTACATGGTCCTTCCAAAGAGATGGAGAGGAACCTCTACTGTCATCTCACTGCTCCCTGAAGTATATAACTTAACCTCCCTGGGACCCTTAGCCTGCATCCATAATTTGGGATCTTTTGTCTCTACAGCCCTAACTGCTCAGTGACAAGAGGTGAAAAAGAGACCTTGACTTGGGAATCTTGTTCATAGCTAGCCCTATCATAGATAGAAGTGGCCTAGGACTCACCTCTCTATACAGGATTCTTTCAGTTCACAGGCATCCCAGAATTGGAAAAATCAATAAGAAACATTTCTCTTTTGGTTGAGCAATCTTGGAAAGCCACTAGCTCTGCTGTAACCCATCAGCAAGCAATGACAGACTCTAGCTGAGGTAGTCAGTCCTCCAGAATGGCAGACCTCTTAACACACTCACAGCTGATGCAGGGAAAACTTGTTCCATGTTAGGAGAGGACTGTTGCTTTTATGTAAACCCTTCTGGCAAAGCTACCCATGATCTAGAAATACTTAAAAAGAACATAAAACACTGAAAAAAACTGAACCAGACCCCTGGTATGGACTGGGAATGTTGGGAAACCTTTTCAGTTGGCTTCCTGAGGGAATAGCCTTGTTCTTATGATCAGGCCTCCAATTTGTCATGATCCTTGTTGTTCTAGGACTCAGAATTCCTCCTCTTTAAACTTATTTTTCCTTGCTTTAAGTGGTGTCTGGATGCCACTCCACCACTGGCAACCTGCATGATGCTGGCTCAAATCACCATCTATGTTCAGCCCATGCTGACCTCTGGTGCCTCCTAAGTGAGATTGGATAGAACATAAGCAACCGAGGGGGCACTTGGGAATCAAGGGACTTGAATACACCCTGAAGTGATAAAAGGTGTTGCCCTGGTGAACCTATCATCAAAAGGGGAAAATGAGGGGCCGGCCCCCTTGCTGAGTGGTTAAGTCTGTGCACTGCACTTCAGCGGCCCAGGATTTCACCACTTCGGATCCTGGGTGCAGACATGGCACCACTCACCAGGCCACGCTGGGGCAGCATTCCACATGCCACAACTAGAAGGACCCATAACTAAAATATACAACTATGTACTGGGGGGATTAAAAACAAAAACAAAAACAAAAGAGGAAAATGATAAAAGAAAGAGATAAGAACTGGGCCAGAGTTGACGTGACGGTTACCATGACCACTTCAAGGCTGAACTATGGACAGAAACAGAAAATTGCATTTAACCTTGACCAACATGAGACAGCCAGAGAATACTGCTAAAGTTTGGTTTTTTTCCCTGTGATTAGCACATTTAGAAAGTCCGGACACAAGATAAACTGTAACTGGAAAGGGCAACCAATCCGAAACTGGACTCTGCCTTATATAGTCTGCAATTTTTGCCTTTATAAACCCAGCCACCCCAACACTGGAGGGCTCACTTATCAACTTATGAGTTGGGGTGTACATCCATAGCTTGCACAGCTTTCACAAAGCCTCTCTTTTCTTTAAAACTTTATCTTTGCCTCGTAAAGCTGCTCATTTTGGTTAACACTAGAAAAATACCTTCTTGCAACATTTGAGTTACAGAGGTGCTGATGTAACAGCAGCTGTTAGATGTCATTTTATCAATGGGTTTAAATCTGAACTGGAGATCTAATTCAAAAACAGAAATCAGAATAATAAATACAATAAATACACCTTAAATACAACAGCTGACAGTACATTTTGAAAGGGCTTTAGACTAAAAATGAGACAGGACCCAAAGTAAACTTGCCCCTCTGCAGATCAAACAGCTAAGGGACCCATTCCCCAACAAATGACCCATTGAAAACGAATTTCAATATATTGTAAACAGAAGGGACACTGGAGAAAAGATGGTCCATCTTAGGAAAGAAAAACCAAGACAAAGAAAATCCCTCAATTCAGATCAATGAGGGTCCTCTGAGGAAGGAAAAAGAGCTCAATAACCTGCCACATCCTTAAGCACTCAAGATGAATTAATGACAGATGGTCATCCTCATCAATCCGTGGAAGATACGGGTGCTACTTTTTCTACATTAAACACCTGACAGCTTTGCTCAAAATATTCTTCAGAATGGAAGGTTTCTTTTTTTTTTATGCTTTTGGGTGAGGAAGATGGGCCCTCAGCTAACATCTGTTGCCAATCTTCCTCTTTTCTTTTTTTTCCTCCCCAAAGCCCCAGTACATAGCTGTATATTGCAGTTGTAGGTCATTCTAGTTCCTCTATGTGGGATGCTGCCACAGCATGGCTTGATGAATGGTGCGTAGGTCTGCACCCAGGATCTGAACCAGCGAACCCCAGGCCACTGAACCAGAGCACACGAACATAACCACTTGGTGACAGGGCAGGCCTCCCCAGAGTGGAAGATATTCCTAATAACTCACAGATTTCCTCCATTTCAAGCCCTTAATTGTAACACTTGGGCCCTTGACTGAAAAATTAAAAGCATTCCTCCCGCTCTGTGGTAATAGCCCTGAAAATTTAATAGAGAAAAACTTATTAAGCCACACACTGTCAAATATCCTATGAGTCAAAGGAGAAATTACAAGTTAAAATTTAAAAACATAAATATTTTGAACTAGAAGAAAATAAAAATGCTACATATAAAAATCGATGTGACGCAGCTAAATTAAATGATCAGCGAGAAATGTACAGCTTTAAACAACTTATTACAGAAAAAGAAAGACATCAATAACCTAAGCTTCCAAGTTAAGAAACCAAGAAAATAAGACTAAACTAATCCCAAAGCAATGATAAGAAAGGAAATAATGAAGATTAGGACAAAACTCACTGAAATAGAAAACAGAAACACACACACACACACAAATCAATGAGACAGAAAGTTGGTTCTTTCAAAAAAATCAAAACAATTGACAAAACTTTAGGTAAGCAAACAAAGAAAAGAAGACAACAAATTAACAAAGTCAGGAATGAAGACGCTAGTGACCATACAGACATTAAAAGCATCATAAGGGAATATTATAAACAATCTTTATCCTTCAAAATTAGTTTAGTTGAAATGGACAAATTCCTAGAAAGACACCAATTATCAAAACCGACATAAGTAGAAAAATCTATACAGGACTATACTAAGTAATGTTTATTGAAAATCTTCCCACAAGAAAATTCCAGGCTCAATTCCCTCACTAAGGAATTCTAGCAAATATTTAAAGAAGAAATATCATTAATCCTTCAAAAACTCTTTCAGAAAATAAAGGAAGATGAAATTTCCCAACTTATTCTATGAGGTCAGAATTACTGTGATAGCAAAGTTAGACAGAGATATCACAAGAAAAGAAGTCGACACCCCATTATCCCTCGTCAATATAGATGTAAAATACATTTAAAAGGTATCAGATACTGATTTGGCAACATGTACAAAGAATTATACATCCTGACCAAATGGGATTTGTCCCAGGAAATGCAAGGTTAGTTTAACATCTTAGTATCAATTGATGGAATATACCACATAAATAAAAGACAAAAAAAGCCATACCCACACAATGAGTATCTCAAGGGATGGAAAAATTGGAAGAGTCTAGAAATAGAACCACACAAATACAGACAGCTGATCTTTGAAAAAGGAGTACAGGCAATTCAATGGAGAAAGAACAGTCCTCAACAAATGGTGCTGGAATTACTGGACATCTTCATGTATAAAAAAATGATCTAGATACAGATCTTATGCCTTTCACAAATATTTGCTCAAAATGAATAACATACCTAAATGCAAAATACAAAACTACAAAACACTTAGAAGATATCATACGAGAAAATGTAAGTGACCTCAGGTTTGGCAAGGACTTTATATAACAATGACTTTAGATACAACACCAAAAACACAATCCATAAAAGAAAAATTGGGTAATTCAGACTTGATTAAAATTAAAAACTTCTGCTCTGCAAAAGACACTGTTAAAAGAATGTGAAAAGATACTCATCATATGTCATTAGGGAATTGCAAATTAAAGCAACAATGACATACCACTACACAAGTATTTGAATGGCTAAAATCCAAAACACTGATAGGACCAAATGCTGACAAGAATATGGAGCAACAGGGGCTGGCCCTGTGGCCGAGTGGTTAAGTTCGCGCAGTCTGCTGCAGGCGGCCCAGTGTTTCATCAGTTCGAATCCTGGGCACGGACATGGCACTGCTCATGAAGCCATGCTGAGGCAGCATCCCACATGCCACAACTAGAAAGACCCACAACGAAGAATATACAACTGTGTACCAAGTGGCTTTGGGGAGAAAAAGGAAAAAAATAAAATCTTTAAAAAAAAAAGAAAAGAAAAAAAAGAATATGGAACAACAGGAACTCTCATTCACTGCTGGTGGGAATGCAAAATGGTAAAGCCACTTTGGAAGACAGTTTCTTACAAAACTAAATATACGTTTACTATATGATCCAGCAAATCATGCTCCTTGGCTTAAACCCAAACGAGTTGAAAACTTATGTGATCCACACAAAACCTACATACAAATGCATATTGCAGGTTTATTCATAATTGTCAAAACTTGGAAGCAACCAAGAGGTCCTTTAGTAGATGAAGGGATAAACAAAGTGTGCTACATCTAGACAATGGAACGTTATTCAGTGATAACTTGTACACAAATCTTCATAGCAGCTTTATTTGTAACAGCCAAAAACTGGAAACAATCCAAACATCCACTAATAGCTGAATGTGTAAAAAATAATTGTGGTATATCCATATAATGGAATACTACTCAACAATACAAATGAACAAACTGTTAATACATGCAACAAGATGGGTTAATCTCAAAATAGCTATGGTTAGTAAAAAAGGCCAGAGTCCCCACTCCCCAGAAAGTATATACCATATGATTCTGTTCATATGAAATTCTAGAAAATGCTTGCTGTTGCTTGTGAGTTGTGGGAAAGGGGGTTAGAAAGAACTGGGAGGAAAGGACTATACAGGGACACAAGGAATCTTTTGGCTGTGTTGGATACGTTCATAATTTTGATTGTGGCGATGGCTTCACAGGGATACACACATGCTGAAACACAACACATTTTACACTTTACATATGTGCAGTTTATTTCATGTCAACCGAACCTCAATACAGTTAAGAACTAAATGCTCCTCATAAAAATCTGCATTTACTCTCCCTCTTGGAAAGTCACAGCTGCTAACCATTTTGATTCTATCATATCCCTCTCCCCCAATTTAGAAGGGACAGCAATGGAGTCTACATCCATTTCAATCATTAGGAATGCTGGCTGGATCAGAGAGGCCTATCCCTGGATCTCTTTTGTCGGTGCTGGGGCTCCTGCCTGTGTAATGATGGCCATGACATCAACAGCCCAGGGAGGTACAGGAATCCACAAACCTTTAGATTCTTTACTCTGACTGTGGCCTTGGCTACAGGAGATACAGATGTCTGAAGGTCCTGAGAATTTCCGTACACTCTCATCTCACACAGCCATAATCTCATGGACATGTGGAGATGCCTCCTTTAGAACAGATACACCTCCTCTCATTTGCCACAGTGATCCCCACTCCACTACCTCAGTGTTTCTGAACCAAGTATGATTCCCACCTTGCCCTACAGGCCTTCCAGTCTATGGGATTCTGGACATCAGGGACTGGTTCCTGTATAGGTCCAGAAAAGAGAAATCCCTCAAAAGTGCAGGGGACATTCCCTAGGAACAAGGGACCCAATTCATGTTGCTTCCAGAAGCACTGAAGATTTTCACATCAACTATGACGTCCTCAGAATGAACTCTGGGCTCACAGGAAATCCTGACTTCCAGGCCACAGGAGGAGGCACACAAAGCTCTTCAGTCTTTTCTACCAAGACTTGCCCCACAATGCAAATTAGGCCGAAGCAGACTGAGATCTGCTCTCTGCCTGCCTGCTGTCCCCTCTGAGGCACATGAAGTTGGTGCCGACAAAAGGAGCTCCTCCCTTCACATTGGCAGAACTTACTTCTTTTCTCAACCTGTTCCACAAAGTACAAAGACCCGTCCCAAGAGTAACGACTGCCACAACAGGGCTTTATCACTGCACAAAGCAGAGCAGCACAGGGCAGGCAGTTCCAAAGCTGGGTGATTTGGAAGCACAGCTCTCATGTTTACAGTCAACATTGTCCATAAAAAAGGGAAATCTGGTCTGGAAATCCCTGGCAGTGACCAGCTCAGATTCTTCTGGCCAGAGCTTAGATCAAGTTCACTCAGAACCCAGTCATGGGGGAGAAAAGGCGGGCTGTCAATGGGCTCCAAACACACGATTCCCTCCAGGGAGCAGGAGAGAAGGCACAGGGATCTGCCTTCCATGAGCATATTAGAGTGTCTGACAGACTGTGTGATCCTGACAGCTGGTAGCAATGAGATGGCTTCCGTCACAGGCACTGACAGTTATATATCTTTGTCAAGAGTGCTGGACAGTTTAGGAAGTGCAACATATCTCACGAAAGCTTTCCACCTACGTGGTACTTACCGGGAATCTCCCCAGGGTGGATATATAAAGGTACAAGGTTCATATCCTGGCTGATGGCTCCCTCACAAAGGGTACTCACAGAGCTTTTCCCTGGTGTGAGCTCTATTAGGGTGAACAAGGACATAGTACATTTTTTGCATTTATAAGGCCTTTCTGTAATATGAAGTTTTTGGTGCTAAACAAGTTTAACAGATGCAGCTAAAGGACCACCAAAACTGCTGCATTCATGAGGCCTTTCTCCAGTGTGAACTTTTTGGTGCCGAACAAGATGGGAGCTTCTGCTGTAGGCTTTTCCACATTGACTGCACACATAAGGCTTTTCTCCAGTGTGAACCCTCTGGTGTAGAATGAGGCTAGAATTGCGGCTAAAGAATTTCCCACATTCATTGCACTCATAAGGTCTGGCTCCAGTGTGAACTTTCTTGTGTTGAACAAGGTGGGAGCTACTAATATAGGCTTTTCCACAGTCACTGCACACGTAAGGCCTTGCTCCAGTGTGAACTCGCTGGTGTAGAATGAGGCTGGAGTTGTGGCTAAAGCATTTCCCACATTCACTGCATTCATAAGGCTTCGCTCCAGTGTGAATTCTCTGGTGTACAATAAGGTTTGAGCTATGGCTAAAGAATTTCCCACATTCACCACACTCATAAGGCCTTTCCCCAGTGTGGATTTTCTGGTGCTGCACAAGTGTGTCTTTACGGCTGAAGGCTTTCCCACATTCGCTGCACTCATAAGGCCTTGCTCCAGTGTGAATTATCTGGTGCTGAACAAGTGTGTCTTTGCAGCTGAAAGCCTTTCCACATTTGCCGCACACATAAGACCTTGCTCCTGTGTGGACTCTCCGATGTTTAATAAGGCTGGAGTTATGACTAAAGAATTTTCCGCATTCAAAGCATTCATAAGGCCTTGCCCCAGTATGAATTCTCCAGTGCTCAATAAGGTGGGAGCTTTGGCTAAAGAATTTCCCACATTCACTGCACTCGTAAGGCCTTTCTCCAGTATGAAATCTCTGGTGCTGAACAAGCGTGTCTTTACGGCTGAAGGCTTTTCCGCATTCACTGCACTTATAAGGCCTTTCCCCAGTGTGAATTCTCTGGTGCTGAACCAGGTGGGAGCTTCTGCTATAGGCTTTTCCACATTCGCTGCAGTCATAAGATCTTTCTCCAGTGTGAACTTTCTGGTGCTGGACAAGTGTGTCTTTGCGACTGAAGTCTTTCCCACATTCACTGCATGTGTAATGTCTTTTTCCAGTGTGAAATCTCTGGTGCATTTTTAAGTGGGACAGGTGAATGAAAGCCTTTCCACACTCCTTACACAGATGTGATGTTCCTCCACTGTGGATTTTTCTGTGATGAACGAGAGCTGGTTTCTCCTTGGACATATTCGCATGTGGTAGGCATCTAAAAGGTCTCACTTCAGTATGAGTTACCTGGTTCTCAAGGAGAGTGAAGGTGTTCAGGAAGCCTTGCCCATTGTCACTGCAACTGAAGAGCATCCGTTTATCAGGGTCTCCCTGGTGTTGCCCGAGACTGGAGCTGCGTGGGAGAGACTCCGGGAACTCAGTCCTTTTATACGGACTCACCCCACTGTGAGTGGTCTGGTGCTGGAAGAGACCAGAGCTGTCCAGCAAGTCCATCCCTTCCTCCCTGCAAGTAAAGGGTCTCCCTAACATGTGGACTGCACAGCTCTTCACAAATGAGGCCCCACCATCATCCTCCCAGAAGGGATTCTCTCCAGCATATCGCCTCTGGTGCTGGTAGAAGTTTGCACTGGACAAGAATCCTCTCCCACAGGGGCCACATGTGTACAGTTTCTGCGTGGAGTGTGATCCCTGGTGTTCAGGCAGGTGCAAAATGTCTTTCAAGAGTGGGTCACGCATCTCCCACGGGTGGGCTTCCCGGATAAATGAACCTGACATTGCAGTCCTGATCTGCAGCACTCCTATGGAATTGCTCTGCTCAGAAGGGGCCTCCTCACTGTCTGCTTCACGCCAACAAGCTGAAAACAAAGACATGTTGGTGAAGTACATGTTAACCATGGTGGGAAGCAGTAGCCCCACCACTTATGTGTGTGACACACCATGAATGTGTCAATTGATTTGCTGGCAGGATGAGAGAGCCAGGATCAGGATGAGGAAGGACCCATGGTCAGTCCTGGGTCTCTAAAGCTCAAAGTATGGAAGAATCCTAATGATGGGTAAAGACACAATGATGATGCATGCTACAGGGAATAGACGGGAGGTCTCCCACTCACTCCTCTACCGAAGGGTTTCAGCAGGGCCTTGGCTGCTGGTGTCAGGAGAGCTCTGTGCAGAAGCCTGTGTGACACCCAGAGGTCAGAGAAGTGGGGAAGCAGCCAAGGGATAGAAGACAGGAGCGAAATGAAAAGTGGGCAAAGTGCCAAGAATGGGGAAGGAAAGGCAGAAATGAGGAATTGCCACGGGCCTTGGCAAGAAAAGAGTGGTGAACACAAAGCAGGCTGAAGGAACGATGTGACCCCAGCCCTAACAGGACACTCTCTCCAGTTCCCATTCAGCAGTGCCCAGCCCTCTCTGCGTCTCTCACTGTGGCTGGAGTCAGGTCGGCCCCGTCAGGCACCCAGGGCTTCCTGGCCCTCTTCAAGGGCAGACTACATGGGATCTAGAAGGTGGAAGTTGTACAGGAAACAGAGGGCGGATGAGTGGCCCAGAGAAGAAAACGAAATGCAAGAAGAAGAACCTAAAGGAAGATTTGGCAGAAAAGCCTCGCAATTCCACAAGTAGTGACATGTCACTTCCTGCAAAGCCCGCCCTAGTCAGCCCAGGAAATGGCAGCTAGAGGATGAGGGCAGAACTTGGGACACAGAGGCAGCACGGAACTGGATAGTCAGGCGGCCCAAACCACACAGACTCTATGGAGCTGACTGGAAAAGCCCTGAACCCCTGAGCCATTCCTGCAAGGCTTTGGGCAGCAGGTTTTGGGACTGCTCAGAGAGGGAGGGGACACTGCACACGGCCCAGCCATGGCACCCATAGCACCTACTCTGGGAACCAAAGAAGGGAGGAAGGAGAGTCACTGATCTGGCAGAACAGAAAGAGCTGCCCCAAGGGAACACGGGAATAACCAAACCCCAAGGACACTGGAGTGGGCATGAGGGTCTGTGGAAGGCAGCCTCTAAGATGGCCCCCTGGAATGAATGCCTCCCACTACTCCTGTCCTCATCTAAGCGTCTTCCTTTGATTGCAGGCTGCACTGAATGACCCATCTCTAAGGAACAGAATATGGCAAAAGTGATGGGATGTCACTTCCAGGTCAAGTCAGAAAAAGACTAGTTTCCATCCATCTCTCTTGCTCACTTGCTCAGAGACACGGCAGCTGCCATGTTACGAGGCACACGACAGAAAGGCCAACATGACAAGGAGCCGAGGGAGGCCTTTGCCAATAGCCAGTGAGGAACTAAAGCTCACAGTTAAAGAAGTCACAAGAAACTAAATCTTGCAAACAACCACATGAACGAGTTTGTAAGTCTGGATTCTTCCCAAGACTGGCCTTCACATGACAACACAGCTGTGGCCGACGGCTTGACTGAAACCTCATGGGAGACTCTGGGCCAAAAGCACCCAGCTGGCTGTGACGAGACTCCCCATGCACTGAAACTGAGATAATTCATCTTTTCGTTGTAAGTCACTAAATGTTGGCATAATTTGCTACGTAGCAACAGATAACTGAAACAAGGACTTACCCAGTGAGGCCACATGCGCGAAGTTCTCCAGCATCACATCACGGTACAGGAGTCTCTGAGCCTTCTCGAGGAGCTCCCACTCCTCCCGGGAGAAAGACACGAACACATCCTCGAAGGTCACACAGTCCTGCCACCATGGGGACAGTTGAGCCCATGGGCAACAGGACTCCCCAGCATATCCATTCACATACCCACTCCCTGGTCCCTCACCTCCTCACCCTCCCAACCCAGAGGAGACAGCAGGCTCGACACCGCTGGTGCCCACTCTCTCCTGGTGTCCTTCTGATCACCCTGTGCAGCCCAGAGCAGAAGGAGGCAGGGAGGTGGACAGATACTACGTAAGCTATGTGTCTGGCATGAAGAGCACCAAACCCTCTCCTGCTGGCCGGTTCTCCTGGTGTCCAGCCCACACCTCCCAGACACAATCTGAAAGTGGTCAGTTCATACTCCTCCCAACATGTACACCACTCTTTGAATCACCCCTTCCTCATATCTGGGACCCCCACCACCACTGACAACCTTCTGGTCCACATTATATGCAACTGCAAGACACCTCCTGCCATGCCACTCTGCACATGGTGTCCAGGAAGCGCTCAGGTCTTCATGACAGCCACCACCGCCACCCAGCTGCCTAGCAAGAGAGCCAGTCCTCAGGGCCCGGTTTCAACTTTGTTTTTAATGGCATTGTCACCATTACTTGAAGATACTCCCTCCTAAATTTAACCCACAGCTCCACCCCATTCCAGACTTTCACTGCCACCTTTTGAATTTGACCAGAACCCCTCCTCGGAACTAAAAATCTGTGTCCAGCTGGATGCCTCAACTAAGGGGTCCCTGGGACTTCTTACACTAACATAACTCCTGATACAGCCACAGTAGTAATTACTCCTGCCACCAACTGTCCCATCTCACTTGATGGCACTTCCGTCACCCTACCAGCTAAAGCCAAAAAAGCCCTGGGGTCACTTATGACACTTCCCTTTCTCTCATTCACATTTCACATCAGAAAAGCAGTCACCCTACTTAAAAAACAGACACAAAATGCACCAACTTCTCTCACTCCCACAGCCGCCCCACTCGCCCAGCCCCCATCAACACTCACGGGGACCACTGCAGTAGGCTCCTCCATGCTCATGCCCGTCCTCTGTTCTCAACCACAGAGCAGCCAGAGGGAGCCCGTTAAGATCTGAGCTACAGCACCTCTCTCTTCTGCTCCAAATGTTCCATGTCTTCACCCACCCCCAGAATAGAGGCCCAGCTCCTCAGCCTCCCATTCCTGCCTGACTCCTGGCCCGGTTCCCAACAGACATAATTCAGACCTGTGGTTCCTTGAGGACTCTCAACTTGATCTAACCTCCAAGCATTTGCACATGCTGTTCCTGAGCCTAAGATACCCCTCCAGTCCTCATCCTATTGGCTGTCAGAAGTAGGAACCTCTGCATATAACTCGTGGCCCAGATCCAGGATGCTGGAGTAGAAATGACCCACTTTTAGGGCCCAGCACACTCAAGTGCACAGCGAGGGAGAGGTGAAGAGTCACAGAATATCACTGTCCCGTCAGAAAATCCGGTTGGCCCTACTTAGAAGTATATACAAAATGCATACACTGTTCTAACCTCCACGGCCACCACTCTGGTCCAACCACCACCAACACTCACCTGGACTACTGCAGTAGGCTCCATCATGGTCTCCCTGCTCACTCCCATGCCCCTCAATCTTTCCACTCTGTAGCCAGACGGAACCTGTTAACACCTAAGTCAGATCACCTCCCTTCTCTGTTCCAAACCTTCCACGGCTCCCACTGCCACCACAACAGAGGCTCAGCTTCCGAGACTGCCATTCCACGCCTGATGTCTGACTGACTGCCCTCTGTTCTCACCAGACAGGAGAGAGACCTGCGGTTCCCGGAACACTCCGAATCCATTCTCACCTCCAAGTATGTGGACCCGATGCCTCCTGCGCCTTGGAAACCCTTTCACACCTCATCCCATCGATCCTGGGAATGGCAACCTCGCCATCTATCCGCCGGGGGTGATCACCGCCCTCCACCGCCTTCATACTCAACAGGACGGAGCGATGAGGGCGAAGTGATCAAGTCTAGAACACACCCTCCCCTACATCCGAGTCGTGAGGGCTGGAGGGCCCCTCCACTCACCTGAGCCCGGTCCGACAGCGCCGCGGCCGCCATGGGATCCTGTGAGCAGAACGGAGCCGTGAGAAGCGGGCGAACGGGCGGACCCGGCGGGCTCAGCCGAGACCCCCACCTCCACTGGGCCTGGTGCACTCGGACCGACTGTCGCCTCCGTCCCCAGTCTCCCCCGTGTAAACAGGCTCAGGCTCACGGGTCCGCCTGCGGGGGCCGCCGGGGACCGAGGGCGGGTGCGAAGGCCGCGGAAAGAGCGCAAGCCCCGCGGACAGCTCCGCGCAGGGTCGCCCGACCCACCACGGGGATCAGGAATCTTAACAAAGGCGCGGACGGAGGTCGTGTCCTTTTCCCCGCCGCGGGCGAAACGCACCAGCCCAGAACTCGGAGCCTCCGCGGCCAGTGTGGACAGTCCAGGCACAGGAAAAACACGTCACGCGCAGGACGCCGGAAGTCCCGCCTCTGCCGCCCGGACACCAGGGAACGCCCGTCGTGCGGGCTGTCACTGGCGCTAAGGCGATGCGCCGCGCTCAGACCTCTGGGTAACGTAGTTTATTCTCCGCGTTCGCTAAGCGACGTTCGGGTTTCCGGTTCTCCATGACAACCGCGAAGCGGCTGGGCGGGAAGGCCAGCAGGGAGAGAAAGATCCGGGAGAAAAGTCCTAAGTGCCAGAGCTCCTATTAAAGGCGACGCGCTCAGATATCCGTGGTCACCTGGCAGAATGCCACTTCCTAAGAGGATTCCAGCATGTGACCCATTCTTTTATTTGTTGTATTACTCTTTTTTGAGGTTATGATAGTTTACAACATTGTCAAATTTCAGTTGTATATTATTATTTGCTAGCCATCTTATAGGTGCACCCTTCTCCCCTTGTGCCCAGCCCATCCCCTTTCCCCCTGGTCACCACTTGTCTGTTCCCTTTGTCCATGTGTTTATCTTCCACATACCAGTGGAATCATACAGAGTTTGTCTTTCTCTATCTGGCTTATTTTGCTTAACATAATACCCTCAAGGTCCATCCATGTTGTTAATGGGAGGATTTTATGCTTTTTTATGGCTGAGTGGCATTCCATTGTATATGTATACCATGTCTTCTTTATCCAATCATCAGTCGATGGGCACTTAGTTTGTTCCCACGTCTTGGCTATTGTGAATAATCCTGCAATGAACATATGGGTGTGTGTCCCTTTGAATTGCTTATTTCAAGTTCTTTAGATAGATACCCAGTGGTGGCATGGCTGGGTCTTATGGTATTTGTATTTCTAACTTTTTGAGAAATCGCCATACTGTTTTCCATAGTGACTGCACTAGTTTTCATTCCCACCAACAGTATGTAAGGTGGTATTTTAGTGTAGTTTTGCTTTGCATTTCTCTGATGATCAGTGATGATGAGCATCTTTTTATGTGCCTATTGGCCATCCATATATCTTCTTTGCAGAAATGTCTGTTCACATCCCCTGCCCTGATCAGGTTGTTTATTTTTTGTTGTTGAGTTGTGTGAGTTCTTTATATGTTATGGAGATTAGCCCTTTGTCAGATATATGATTTGCAAATATTTTTTCCCAGTTGGTGGGTTGTCTTTTCATTTCAATCCTGTTTTCTTTGCCTTTTAGAAGCTCTTTGGTCTGATGAAGTCCCACTTGTTTATTCTCTCTATTGTTTCCCTTGTCTGAGAAGACCTGGTGACCAAAAAGATCCTTTTTTTTTTTTTTTTAAAGATTTTATTTTTTCCTTTTTCTCCCCAAAGCCCCCCAGTACACAGCTGTATACTCTTCGTTGTGGGTCCCTAAAGCTGCGGCATGTGGGACGCTGCCTCAGCGTGGTCCGATGAGCAGTGCCATGTCCGCGCCCAGGACTCGAACCAATGAAACACTGGGCCGCTTGCAGCGGAGCGCGCGAACCTAACCACTCGGCCACGGGGCCAGCCCCCCAAAAAGATCCTTTTAATGCTGATGTCAAAGAGTGTACCGCCTATATTTTCTTCTAGAAGTCTTACAGGTTTTAGGTCTTACCTTTCAGTATTTGATCCATTTTGAGTTTATTTTTGCGAATGGCGTAAGAGAATGGTCTACTTTCATTCTTTTACATGTGGCTGTCCAGTTTTCCCAACACCACGGCTGATCCATTCTTTAATCCTGGGAGAGCCGCTCACCTCTCTGAGCTTTGGGGAGTGAGATTTAAATTAAACAATGAATATACCTCGCTCGTGGGGGCCTTTGTGTAGCAGCATTAAATGCTCCTCTAATTCCTTCATCCAAAATTTGGGTCCCTGATTTGGGAGTTTCAGCATCACCTGTAGGTCATGGACCTAACCTACACCTTCTGACACAGAAACTCTGGGATGGAGCCCCGGCTCAAGTTTGAGAGCTGGGGCTCTCTTTAAAAGTTATGACCACCCTTTTCCCCAAAGGTCCAATAACTAAAATGGGAAACTACTACACCTACTTCGTGGGAAGTGAGATGTAAAGTTCTTAACACAGGGCCTAGAGCTAAACACATACAAACTATTATGTATGATTTATTTTTTTTAAAGATTGGCACCTGAGCTAACTTCTGTTGCCAATCTTTTGTCTGTTTGTTTGTTTTCTCCCCACAACCCCCCAGTACATAGTTGTATGTTTTAGTTGTAGGTCCTTCTGGCTCTGCTGTGTGGGACACTGCCTCAGCATGGCTTGATAAGCAGTGCTAGGTCCACACCCAGGGTCCCAAACCCGTGAAATCCTGGGCCACCAAAGTGGAGCATGTGAACTTAACCACTTGGCCACTGGCCGGCCTCCAAGCTATTATTTTTATTATTTGTCGTCACCATAAGGTTCTCACATATACTGCTATAGGGGGATGTCAGAGACCTTCTTTGTAGAATCACTGATGATATTTTTCCAAATATAAACTACAGTCACTCCCTGACTCAGCGAGTAGCATCACAAGTAATGGTTAACATTTTCACATAAATCACACCTATACACATTTAGGCTCATTCAAATTTTTTAAAATATCACATGCAGGAGGGTTTCACAACTTACAGGTAGGTCCATTGTCCAAGGGACACATTCTTATAGGCCAAATGATTCAAAACATGCGACTATTAACACTAATTGCCTTTAGGCTTAAGTGGACAGTGGAGTTAACATGGTTTCATATCATGGTTTATTTTGTAAGATACAGAGTAATAATTCATGTCTAATTCTCAGGAACAAAGTCTCAAACTCCTCCTGCCTTCCCCCCTGGCTCGTAGGGCAGGCAGCCCCAGGTACAAATGTATGATCATCAGATGGCCCAGCCTGACAGCCAGTGGCTCAAGGTCACCGGGTCTGGTCCTCCTCCTCCTTCTCAAGATGCCATCTTCCCATCATCTGAACATGCAGCTCCCAAGGGAGCAGTAGTTCCTGGGGAGGTAAGAAAACTGGAACCACTGAGGCCCAAGGAGGCAACCCCAGGAAGGAGCACAAATGAGAAGAGAAAACAAGGAATTTTCACAACCACTCCAGTCCATATTTCCTTGGACAGAGTTCATTAGCACGGTACCAAATTAAACGTAAGGGAGGCTGGCACATGCCTATCCACTTGAGTGTCCAGAAGGAGAAAATAGTATTGGTGTACACCTAGCCTGTTTCTAGCACAATCCAGCAATATAATCATCAGATACCTATTTTATTATTCATCATCTACATTCTACCGTCTTATATACCCTTGTTAATATGACAACCAAAAGCCTATCCATTCACTGATGCACCTCATTGGTAGGATCTCTAGGCGATGACTTCTGCAACTCAGGTCCAAAGATTGTTTCTGACAGCCCAGGAAGCAATATATATATATATATATATATATATATATATACACACACACACACACACCTCCACTCACACGCAATATAAAGTTATGTGTCAAGGACACAGTGGAAGGACATATTGAAACTGCTGAAGAAATAACTGCCAACAGGTTTCTATACACAACGAATGCATCTTTGAAGAAAGAGTGTAAAATAAGACTGAGATAAAAAATGAGTAATTTGATGGAAAAAAAAACCCCAATACAAATAGCACTTTAAGGATTCTGCTGAAGGTTGAAGGAAACTGATCCCAGGTAAATGGTCTGTGATGATAGCAGGAATTAGAATCTGTGAGAGGGGTGTTTGTGGAATAATATGACTACTACTTACCTGTATAAAACATTAATATATTTTTTTTAGAGACACAATGATGGAAGTACCATGCATATCCTCAGCAGCACAGAAACTGAGATGAGCAAATTAGTGTTTAAATCTCATGTTTTCCAGAAGGAGAGCAAAGATATTAATAACTTTATACTCTAATGTGTTAAATAAGTGTGTTGTCATGTTCTGCTTAAACACTAATGAACAGAATCAGAGTGTATACTCTACAAATTTGAAGAAGGAAAATTGAAATGTGAAGAAATAATTGATAGAAAGTCTTTTAAAAGGAAGTAAGAACTAGTGAAGCAGAGAAAAGCACACACCCACCCACAGAGGATGTATTGAAACCCAAATATATCAGCCATTTCGTGAAATGAGTATGGAATAAATGCTCACATTAACAGTCAGCAGTAATTTGTAATGAGGTAACATTGGATCAGTAATTTTTGATATATTAAAAATATCCAAAAATAGTGTGCATACAAGAGACAAAGTCTAAAATATAACATCACAGAAATATATCAAATAGGTTTGGGAAAAGACAATTGCTACAATTATTTTAAAAATAACACATGAAAGCATGTGAAATATGTATTTACATCAGAAAAAAATAATTTTAAAAGAGAAAGCATCACCAAGAATATATACTATTCTAAACGTGTATGTAATTTATAACACTGACTATAATTACATAAGGCAACAAGTTCAAAATAACAAGGATAAAGATACAAATCCATGAATATATCAGGCATGTTTACGTGAGCCATCTCAGTGATTGGTAGAAACAGCCAATATCAAACTGTTAAAGTTCTAGTGGATTCACACACCAAGATTGATAAACCTGGCCTAACAGATACATATGCATATAAATACAGAATGTTCATACTTAGCACAAACTGAATGCTGACAGAACTATCCATATACAAGACCATAAAAAGCACCTTCAATTTAATAGAATGAAATAAGACAAAGAATGCAATCAAGACATCAATCAACAACAGAGATTAGTGGGAAATATGAAAAAGTGTGTTTGGAAATTAAGTTACAAAATACCAACTAACCTATGCATCACAGAAGTAAAGGTAAAAAATGTAAATTATTTTTTTTGCCAATAACGACACTCCCATATGTTCTTTAGAGATGTGTTTAATAAAATCTTATAGGGACATTAATAACTTTAAATACATACATAATAAATTTTAAAAGGATGATAATTAGTAAGTGACACATTCATCTCAAAAATACAAAAAAAAAAAAAAACCAGTAGAGAAAAGCACACTGATTCCATTCATATAAATTTCAAAGTCAGGCAAAAAATGTATCTATTATTAGTGATACATATATAAGGTGTCAAACTATGAATTAAACAAGAGAGAACGAGTGAAACAAAATTCTGGATAAAGGATTCCTCTGAAGTGAAAATGGGATTTGCCATCTAAGGTTCATAAATGAACTTTCATCTTGCTCTGCTCTTTGTCTTCTCTGGGGTGCACACTGGTATTTTGTTAATCTTTTTTTCTATATGTGTAATTTCAATAAGGTAAAGTGGACAAGTCTTAAGTGCATGGCTTGATAAACATCCAGATAAACCCCACCCATACAAAGTCAGAGAACATTCCAACAGCCCTGCACAAAGGTCACCATTACTCTGTCTTTTCTCCTCACGGTTTTTAACTTTTCTACAGAAGTCTACACTATGTACTGCTTTGTCCCTGACTCACATCCCTGTCACTCAGTGTCTTTTTCTGTGAGACTCATCCATGTGGTTGCATGAAGCAGTTTTTATTGCTGTGTTTTCTTCCCTTTTGCAACCATATCATATTTATTTAGGCATGTTCCCATGGGTACTGGGTTGTTTCAAGTTCTTGGTTATTTCGATACAGTTGTTATAAACCTCCATGTTGTTAAAGGAAAATGACTGAGGTCAGAGATAACCAGGCGGCTGCTAAGCTGTCATGGGGCCACTCCAGCCACGGTTCATGGAACTAGGACAGAAGCCATGGAGGAAGTAAGACACCTGCACAGACGCAGCTCCTGCAGACACTGTGCTTCCCAAACTGCTGACCGCATCCTGGAACAAAGCCACACCCTGGAGCAAAACAACTTATGCAGACTTGGGTCTTTTGCCTTCACAATGCCCCGACTCTGAGTTTTTCTCTCAGATCTGTGTTCCCTGAATGGCAATTTTAAATAAAAGCCTCTTGTTCTTTAAAATTTCATTTTGCCTCGTAGAGCTGCTCTTTTCAGTCAACAATGTATATATATTTTGGAGGGAAAATGCCCTCATTTCTAATGGGTATACACTCAGAATTGCATTTCCTTGGTTATAATAACATGTTGGAATTTAGTATAAATCTTTCCACATAAACAAGTTAAAGCAAAAATTAATGAAAGCGAGTGATGTCAGCATCATGGCAGAGTGAGCTCTTCCCTCAGACTCTCTCTTCTAAAATAGAATCCAAAGGACAGTCAAACACCAACAGACGACATACATACAACACAGGAGACATCTGGGAGACCTACGCAGCCATACGTCTGAAGGAGGTGGTGGGACTGGATCATCTGGAGGAAGATGAAGCTGATCAGCAGGAGCTCTGTGGAGAGAGAGCAGCCACAGCTGGGGGAGGTGAGTGGCTGAGAGGCACCATGTCCCCACCCGGCGCTCCAGCCCCACACAAGTGCACAGACTGTGGTGCAGAAAGGGGCCAGCTGGGGGAGGTGCGCAGCTGGGGAAAGGAGCCCAATTCCCACCTGGTGCTCCAGCCCAGTGTTCACCAGGAACGCAGCACAGTGAAAGAGGGGCCGGCTGGGGGAGGTGCACAGCTGAGGAGAGAAGCCCAGTACCTGCCCGGCGCTCCAGCCCCATGATCGTGCAGGGGGTGGTGCAGTGAGGGGCACACAAGCTAGGGAAGGAGCGTAGCTGGGGAGAGGCGCCTCATTCACATCCCGCACTCCAGCCCAAAGATGTCTGGAAGCATGTCACGAAGAGAAGCGGCAGATGATGGAGCCCAGTAAGTGCCCAGAGCACCACATAGAGAAAGAGGCAGCAGCTGGGGGAGGCACACAGGTTTAAGAAAGCGCCCATTCCCCCTCCTGAAACTCCAGTCCTGCAATCGCCCAGAGCTCTGCACAGAGGGAGAAGCAGAGGCTTGGGGAAGCACAGGGGAAGGAGAGCACCCCTCCTCCTGCCCAGTGCTCCAGATCCACCATTGGCTAGAGCATCACACAGTGAGAAAAGCAGTCAGTGGCTGGAACTAGGGAGCCCCTGATCATGCTAGGCCAAGAATTCACAGTGCCTGATCTTCACCCAGTGGAGGCATGTGGCAGCAATGTCCAGATAATAACACAACGCAGAGGCAAAAGTCCACATCACAAAGCAGTATGAGAAAGTATATTAAATCTCCAGACCAGAAAGAAATGACAACTACCCAGAAACCAACCCTAACACAGAGAAATCTGTAACCTAAATGAGAAAGAATTCGAAATAGCCATCATAAAAAAATTCAATGAGTTACAAGAAAACACAAAAATACAAATGAACTAATTTAGGAGCTTCTTCAGAAAAGAGATTGTAACATTAAAGAAGAACCAATCAGTATTGTTGGAGATGAAAAACACAATGGATGAGATTTAAAAAACCTGGACTCCCCAAACAACAAAACTGACAAAATGGAAGACTGAACCAGCAATTTAGAAGACAATACTATAGAAATGCCTCAGAGGGAGAAGAGAGAAGTAAGACTAAAAAGAAATGAAGAGGCTCTCAGAGAAATATCTGACTCAATTAGGAAATGCAACATAAAAATTATAGGTATTCAAGAGGGGGAAGAGAAGGAGAATGGAGCAGAAAGCTTGTTCAAAGAAATAATAGCAGAGAATATCCCAAACCTGGGGAAGGATATAGAAACCCACATGAAAGAGGCCACCAGAACTCCCAACGATGTTAATGTAAAAACACCTACTGCAAGTCATATAGTAGTAAAGCTGGCAAAAGTCAATGACAATCAAAAAATATTGAGGGCAGCAAGGCAGAAGAAAATAACTTACAAAGGAACCCCTAACAGGTGTTCAGCAGACTTCTCAGCAGAAACCTTACAGGCTAGGAGAGAGTGGAATGATATATTCAAAATCCTGAAAGATAAAAACCCTCAGCCAGGAATACTCTATTCAGTGAAAACCTCCTTCGGATATAACAGAGAAATAAAAACTTCCCCAGATAAACAAAAGCTAAGGGAGTTCATTGCCATGCCCGCCCCCCCCCCCACCACCACCTTACAAGAAATCCTTAAGGAGGCCCGCATACCTGAAAGGAAGAAAAAACAAAAACAAACAAACAAACAAACAAAAACAGAAAGGGGCTACAATCCCCTGCACAAGAAGATGAATAGGTAGGCAATAATCAGAAAATGGCAGCTCTCTATCAGATCAGGTTGGTAAACACTTAACTCTTACATCAAGGATAAAGAAAAGGAAAACACCAAAATAAAAACTATATCGTCACCTTAACCACAAACTCACAAGATGGAATAAGATGTCACAAAAATAACTTAGAAGGGGAAGAGGAAAGGGCTGGAATCAGTATAGTCTAAGGAAATAAGAGGCAATCAGAAAATGGGCTATCACATCTATGAGACTTTCTAGAGGAATCTAATGGTAACCACTAAACAAATAATTAGAACAGAGACATATAGGATAAACAAGCAGAAAATGAAGAAAACCAACATAGAAAGAAAACTACCTAATCAAATTGGTAGTCTAAAACACATGGGAAGAGAAACAGAGGAAATGCAGAAGAAAAGGAAGATGTGCAATAAGATGGCAGTATTAAGCCCTCATATATCAATATTCACTCTACATGTAAATGGACTGAATTCTCCAATCAAAAGACACAGACTGGCAGGATGGATTAAAGAACAAGATCCAACAATATGCTGCCTCCAGGAAACACATCTCAGCTCTAATGACAAACATAGGCTCAGAGTGAAGGTATGGAAGATGATACCCTAAGCTAATAGCAAACAAAGGAAAGCAGACGTTCCCATACTTAAGTAGACTTCAAGATAAAACATGTAAAGAGAGACATAGAGGGGCAGTACATAATGATAAAAGGGACTCTCCACCAAGAAGACACAATACATATAAACATATATGCACCCAACAGAGGAGCATCAAAGTACATAAAGCAACTATTAACAATCCTAAAAGGAGACAGTACCAACAACACAATAATAGTAGGGTACCTCAACACCACACTTACTTCAATGGATAGATCATCCAGACAAAAAGTCAACAAGGAGAGAGTGGAATTAAATGAAAACCTAGACCACGTGGACTTAATAGATATATAGAGAGTACTCCATCCAAAACAAGTAGAATATACATTCTTCTCAAGAGTGCATGGAACATTCTCAAGGATAAACCATATATTGGGAAACCAAGGCAAACCTCAATAAATTTAAGAAGATTGAAATCATATCTACCTTCTTTGACCATAATGCTATGAAACTAGAAATCAAATGCAAGAAAAAATCAGGGAAAGGAACAAAAATGTGGAGACTAAACAACATGCTACTGAACAACCAATGGGTTGTTGAAGAAATAAAAGGAGAAATAAAAAAATATTTGGAGACAAATGAGAACGAAAATACACCATACCAACTCATGTGAGATGCGGCAAAAGCGGCCCTAAGAGGGCAATTTATAGCAACACAGGCCCACGTTAGCAAATAAGAGAAAGCTCAAATAAACAATCTTAAACTACACCTAACAGAATCAGAAAAAGAAGAAAAAAGCCCAACCTCAGCAGAAGGAGGAAATAATAAAAATTAGAGCAGAAATAAATGAAATTGAAACAAAAAACAATGTAGAAAGGATCAAAGAAACAAGGGGCTGGTTCTTTGAGTAGACGAACAAAATTGACAAACCCTTAGCTGGACTCACTAGGAAAAAAAGAGAGAAGGCTCAAATAAATAAAATTAGAAATGAAAGAGGAGAAATTACAATGGATACCACAGAAATACCAGATATTATAAGAGAATATTATGAAAAACGATATGTCAACAAACTAGACCAATCTAGAAGAAATGGATAAATTCTTAGACTCTTACAATCTCCACAAAATGAATCAAGAAGTAGTAGAGAAATCTGAATAGACCAATCACAAGTAAATCGATTGAAACAGTAATCAAAAACCTCCCCAAAAATAAAATTTCAGGACCAGAAGCCTTCTCAGGAAAATTCTACCAAACATTCAAAGACAATTTATTACCTATTCTTCTCAAACTCTTCCAAAAAATTGAGGAAGACAGAAAAATTCCTAACACATACTATGAGGCCAACATCACCATTACCAAACCAAGACAAGGACAGCACAAAGAAGGAAAATTACAGGCCAATACTGCTGATGAACATAGATGTAAAAATCCTCAAGAAAATACTGGCAAATCGAATACAGCAATAGATTAAAAAGACCATACACCATGATGAAGCGAGATTGATACCAGGGACACAGGGATGGTTCAACATTCACAAATCAATCAATCAATGTAACATACCACATTAACAAAATGAGGAACAAAAACCACAATCATCTCAATAGACACAGAGAAAGCATTTGACAAGATCCAACAGCCATTTATCATAACAACTCTTAACAAAATAGAGGGAAAAAGAAATTACCTCAACATAATAAAGACCATATATGACAAACCCACAGCCAACATCATACTCAATGGGGAAAAACTGAAGGTCACTTCTCTAACAGAAACAAGACAAGGGTGCCCACTCTCACCACACTCTTATTCACCATAGTACTGCAGGTTTTGGCCAGAGCAACTAGGCAAGGAAAAAAAAAGGCAACGAAGAAGTGAAACTCTCGCTGTTTGCAGACATGATTTTATATATAGAAAACTCTAAAGAATCCATTGGAAAACTATTAGAAATAATCAACAATTACAGCAAAATTGCAGGGTACAAAGTCAACTTACAAAAATCAGTGGCATTCTATACTCTGATAACCAACTAACAGAACAAAAACTCAAGAATACAATCCTATTTACAGTTGTAACAAAAATAACAAAATATCTAGGGATAAATTTTTTTTGAGGAAATTAGCCTTGAGCTAACATCTACTGCTAATCCTCTTTTTGCTGAGGAAGATTGGCCCTGAGCTAACATCTATGCCCATCTTCCTCTATTTTATATGTGGGACACCTACCACAACATGGCTTGATAAGCACTATGTAGGTCCACACCTGGGAACTGAACCAAGAACACTGGGCTGCCAAAGTGGAATGTGTGAACTTAACCGCTGCACTTCCAGGCTGGCTCCTAGGAATAAATTTAACCAAGGAGGTGAAAGACCTATACAATGAAAACTAAAAGACATTACTGAAAGAAATCGATAATGACATAAAGAAATAGAAAGATATTCCATGCATGTGGATTGGAAAAATAAACATAGTTAAAATGTCCATACTCCCTAAAGCAATCTATAGATTCAAATGCAACCCCAATCAGAATCCCAATGACACTCTTCACAGAAGTAGAACAAAAAATCTTAAAATTCATATGAGGCAGCAAAAGACCCTGAGTAGCCAAAGCAATCCTGAGAAACAACAACACAGCTGGCAGCATCATAATCCCTGACTTCAAAGTCTATTACAAAGGTATAGTAATCAAAACAGCATGGTACTGGTAGAAGAACAGACACACAGATCAATGGGACAGAATTGAAAGCCAAGAAATAAAACCGCACATCTATGGACAGCTCATCTTCGACAACGGAGCCAAGAACATACAATGGACAAAGGAAAGCCTCTTCAATAAATGGTGCTGGGAAAACTGGACAGCCACATGCAAAAGAATGAAAGTAGACCATTATCTTTCCCCATGCACAAAAACAGACTCAAAATGGACCGAAAACTTGAAGGTAAGACCTGAAACCATAAAACTTCTGGAAGAAAATATAGGTGGTACACTCTTTGACATTGAACTTAAAAGGATCTTTTCGAAGACCATTTCTACTTGGACAAGGGAAATAAAAGAAAAAATAAACAAGTGGGACTTCATCAGACTAAAGAACTTCTGCAAGGCAGAGGAAACCAGGATCAAAATGAAAAAACGACCCACCAACTGGGAGAAAATATTTGTAAATCATATATCCAACAAGAAGTTAATGTCCATAACATATAAAGAACTCACACAACTAAACAAGAAAAAAATAACCCAATCAAAAAGTGGACAGAGGATATGAAAGACATTTTTCCAGAGAAGATATACAGATGGCCAACAGGCACATGAAAACATGCTCAACGTCACTAATTGTCAGGGAAATGCAAATCAAAACTACACTTGGATTATCACCTTATGCCTGTTAGAATGGCTATAAACACCAAGAAAAAAATAACAAATGTTGGAGAGGTTGTGGAGAAAAGGGAACCCTAATCCACTGCTGGTGGGAATGTAAACTGGTGCAGCCACTATGGAAAACAGTATGGAGATTTTTCAAAAAATTAAAAATAGAAATACGGTATGACCCAGTTATCCCACTACTGGGTATCTACCCAAAGAACTTGAAATCGACAATACAAAGAGATAACTTATGTACCTCTATGTTCACTGCAGCACTATTCACAATAGCCAAGACGTGGAAGCAACCCAAGTGCCCACTGACTCATGATTGGATAAAGAAGATGTGGTGTATATATATACAATGGAATACTACTCAGCCATAAAAAAATACAAAATCGTACCATTCGCAACCACATGGATGGACCTTGATTATTTTAAGCAAAATAAGGCAGGCAGAGAAAGACAAACAGCATATGATTTCACTTATTTGTGGAAGATAAACAAACTTATGGACAAAGAGAACAGTTTAGTGGTTACCAGGGGGAAGGGGTGGGCACAAGGGGTGAAGGGGCACATTTATATGGTGTCTGACAAATAATAATGTACAACTGAAATTTCACAATGCTATAAACTATTATGACCACAATCAAAAAAACTGAACAATGTATTTTTTAACATGAGGTAACAACAATCATCCCATGTAGTCTGACATTTAGCTTCCAAGACAATCCCAACGGAGATATTCCAAAGTGAGGGGCCAGCCCGGTGGTTAAGTGCACACGTTCCGCTTCTCGGCGGCCCGGGTTCACTGGTTCGGATCCTGGGTGCGGACATGGCATCGCTTGGCAAGCCATGCTGTGGTAGGCGTCCCAAATATAAAGTAGAGGAAGGTGGGCACGGATGTTAGCTCAGGGCCAGCCTTCCTCAGCAAAAGGAGGAGGATGGGCAGCAGTTAGCTCAGGGCTAATCTTCCTCAAAAAAAAAAAAAAAAAAGTGCCCTGCGAATATTTTTGGCAATAAAGCCGTTGGGGTAAACGTGAAATCCACATGGAGCTGCACCTACAGATCATCTTCATCCCCCTGGTAAGTCCTGACCACTTGTCTTTATAGCAACATGACATATTCTCATCAGAGTAAACAATGAGATTCCTTATCTACGTTTGTTTTGTGGAGTTTATCATGAATTTAACTTGAATGTGTTTTACTGTTTGTTTGAGCCCTAACTCAACACCTAGAAAACTTCTGAGGTGGACCTGGAGAAGACTCTCAAGTGAAGACTGAAAAACGTGAAAAACCCAGTCAGAGGAAAGAATTAGGATTCACCAGGGAAGACCGCACAGCTACACGATCACCATCATGCCTCAGAGAAAATGTAGAAAAAATAAACATGTACATTGGGATTAAGAAAAAGAGCGTGTTGGATGTTTAAAATAGCAGAAAGAAAGGACTTGGTGTTTTTTTAAAC
Organism: Equus przewalskii; assembly: GCF_037783145.1. Lineage (NCBI taxonomy): Eukaryota > Metazoa > Chordata > Mammalia > Perissodactyla > Equidae > Equus > Equus przewalskii. The sequence goes on along the minus strand of NC_091839.1, from coordinate 25,691,482 downwards.
TTAACTGAAGCCTTCTCTCACCACTTACCTCACATGGTACTGGAAGTCCTAGCCAGAGCAATCACACAAGACAAAAGAATAAAAGGCGTCCAAATGGGAAAGAAAAAAGTAAAATTGTCATTATCTGCAGACGTGATTTTATATATTGAAAATCCCAAAGACTAAACTAAGAAACTGTTGAATTTAATCAATGACTTCAGTGAAGTTGCAGGATATAAAATCAATACACACAAATCAGTTGCATTTCTATACACTAACAATGAAGCACCTGAAAAAAGAACGAAGAAAACTATCCCATTCAAAATAGCATCAAAAACAATAAAAGACCTAGGAATAAATTTAAACAAGTAGGTGAAAGATCTGTACCATGAAAATTATAAGACTTTGTTGAAAGAAATGGAAGACACAAGTAAAATGGAAACATATCCTGTGTTCATGGGTCAGAAGAATATCGTTAATATGTCCATACTACCCAAAGCTATCTAGTGATGCAACACAATCCCTATCAAAAATCCAACAGAATTTTTCACAGGAATAGAAAAAATAGTCCTAAAATTTGTATGGAACAACAAAAGACCCCGAATCATGAAAACAGTAAAATAGGACCTATCTTATACCACTTACAAAAATTAACTTGAAATAGACCTAAGAATTAAACATAAGACCTGATACCATAAAACTCCTAGAAGAAAACTTAGGGAAGAAGCTCCACAACACTGGTCTTGGCAACAATCTTTTGGATATGACACCAAAAGCACAAACAAAAGAAAAAATCAACACGTGGGACTACGTGAAACTGCAAAGCTTCTGCACAGCAGAAGATACAATTAACAAAATAAAAACGCAACCTATAGAAGGGGGGAGAATATTTACGAACCATGTATCAGATAAGGGGTTAACATTCAAAATTTATAAAGAATTCATAAAACTCAATAGCAAAACAAATTAAATTAGAAAATGGGCAGACGAAGTAAATAGACACTTTTCCGAAGAAGACATACATGTGGCCAACAGTACATGAATAGGTGCTCAGTAGCACTAATCATCATGGAAATGCAAATAAAAAGCACAATGAAATGTCACCTCACACTTGTCAGAATGGCTATCATCACATGGGTTTCTCAGGGCCACCTGAAAGAGGCCCTGAATGCAGTTCTTTTTCTGCTACATCTACTCCTTGTCTTCCTCCTCCCTTATGCCTTTTTCTTTACTATCCCTGTGACTGCTTTTCACTGCATGCTAAGGGAGGAGCTATAGCTGAATTTGTAATTGCACAATAGCCACTGGTTCTCTCTCCCTTAGGAAGTTTTGGATGTACAGTGAGGTCCCAGGTTGTCAATTTCCAATATGACTCTCTCTTTTTTTTTTTAAAGATTTAATTTTTTTTCCTTTTTCTCCCCAAAGCCCCCCAGTACATAGTAGTATATTCTTAGTTGTGGGTCCTTCTAGTTGTGGCATGTGGGATGCCGCCTCAGCATGGCTCGATGAGCGGTGCCATGTCTGTGCCCCGGATTCGAACTGATGAAACACTGATCCACCTGCAGCGGAGCACACGAACTTAACCACTCAGCCACGGGGCCAGCCCCCAATATGACTCTTTAAATGACAAAAGTGATGATCTGCCCCAGAAGATTTTCTCACAGCGATGACACTTATGGGGTTTCTCTTTGGTAAAATGTCTCAGGTGCCAAGTTAAGGTGTTTCCTATGGCCACAAGATTTTCCTCAGGAGTTGCATTCAAAAGATCTCTCCCCAGTATCAGTTCTCTGATAACGACATAGGTAAGTTCACTTGCAAAATGCTTTCCGACGCTTCCTACGCTTTGAAGTGTAAGAGACCCTGAGTATGAAGACTCCAAGGCTGGGTGAGGCACGGATGAAGGCTGAAGGCCTGTCCATGCACTATATTTGCTGGGTTTCTTCCCAGTGTGACTCCTCAGGCATTGAGGAGTTAGGGAAGAGCACTTACAAAACGCTCTCTGATATTCTTTACACTCTAAAGGTTTTCCTCCAGCATGGATCCTGCTATGCCAGAAAAAGAAGAAAGGGTGAATAAAGGCCTTTCCACTCAGGGCTTCTCTCCCGTGAGAACCCTCACATGATGAGTGAAAAAAACACTGTCACAACAGGCTTACCCACATGTTTTGCACTCGAAGAGACTTTCTCTAGAATGGGAGATATTATTTTGGACAAAAGCAGAGCTGTCACAGGAGACTTTCCCATGTTCTTTGCACTCCTGAGGCTTCTCCCCAGTGTCAATATGCTGGTGCTGCATGAGGTCTGACGTGGTTGAAGGCCTTCCCACACTGGAGGCACTCATATGGCTTTGCCGAGTGTAAATCCTCACATGTTGACTGAGGTCCGCCTGCTTGACAAAGCCTTTCTCACGTGCACTGCCGTCACAGGGCTTCACGTCAGCCCAGTCTGCTGATGTCGAACAACAAGCCAACGTTTGCTCAACCCTTGCCCGCATTCCTTCCACTTGTGGAGATTCTTCCCTGCATGGACCATGGAAGCTGCACCTGGTCCATGGGAGTTCTGTTCACGAAAAGCATCCCCTGGAGCCTCGCTACTATGACCATCTCGAGTAGGGGTTATCACCTGTCCCCACACCACTGCGTTCAGAGCGCGTCTTCCCGGGGAGACTCTCCTTGTGGGATAACTTGTGGGAAACTGTCCTGGGCTCAAGCGCCCTTCCTGCATCTGGCCCTCTTTGTTCCCTGGCTCACCCCGACCAGGAGTCCCTTGAGACTGTGAGTGAACTGCCCCTGGAACGAGGCTCCTTCCAATAAGGGCAGCTGAGAGGTGGGAGGCTTTATGGTCTCAGGTTGTACTTTCTCGCCTAACAGAATCCGCTACACAAAAGGGCCCGTCAGTGACGCCAGCACAGAAAGGCCTCCCCACACTCAGTGCTCTGTGTGGCTTCTCCCCACTGTGAGGGGCCTGGTGCTGGACAAATCCAGAGTCAACCAGGAAGCTCTTGGGACCCACCCTGTGAGTGAAGGCCTTCTCTGACACGTGGGTGTGTAGCTCTTCATGTGGCCTTCAATGGAGCTCTGCAACGAGGCCTGGCCCTTCTCCCTTCTGAGGAATTTCTCTCCACTCTGCTGCTTCTGCACCTGGTCAAGGTTTACACTGAACCAGAAGTCTCTCCAAATCATTCATACGGTGGTGTACGGGTGCTGCCACATGGTGTCCCTGTGGCTCAGCCAGGTGCAAAAGTGTCTTTCAAGACCAGGCTGCACATGTCACAGGGCTGAGCCATCTGGGTGGAAGGACCCACCCTGGGAGTTCTTGTCTGTGACACACCCACAGAAAGACCCTGCTCAGAAGGTGGATCCTCATCCTCCACTCCTGCCAACAAGCTGATGGAAGATAAATGCCGGTGAAGCGAGTGTCTAACTGGTGGCAAATGGCATCCCATAACCAATGTGTGTCTGATACGACCAGGGATTAGCCCGTGGCACTTTGGCAGAACACAGGAGCTAAAATCAGCACAAGGAAGGGCTGCTGTGTACCGTGGGCCTCTAAAGGTCACAGAATGGAGCAGACGTCACAGGGCAAAAGGGACAAGGACGGGGTACAGTGTAAGGAGGAGGAGCACAGTCGCCAAATCACTCCTCCACCAACTGTTTCCTGCCAAGGCCTTGGTTCCTTGTCACACATGAGTGCTGTGCAAAAGGGTCTGTCCAGGGCAGAAAAACCTGCCTGGATGGAATACTTAAGTGTTCAAGGAAAATTTAAGGATATATGTGTCTCATGACATGTTGAATGAAAGCCAATGCTGTAGAGACCTGCATGGAGGATTCAGAGAAGAAGAGGTGAATTGTGGAGACTAGAAGGGTGGGGGACTAACGGGGACCTGGGTCAGAGTGGAAAAGAAAAGTGAGCAAAGCATCAAAGAACGAGGAAGGACAGTGTAGGATGACATTAGCCCCTGGCGTTGACCCCAAAACACCAGTAAACACAGGACAAGTTACTGGTGTAATGTGAAGCCAGCCCTGATGTGACCATTCCCAAAGTTTCTACTCACCAGGCCTCATCCAGGTCTTCTTTGCTGTGGCTGAGGCTGTGTCTACCTGGGCTCCCCACCTCTGGCTCCATTTGGATAACTACATGAGACCTGGACAATGAAAATCCTATGGGGAAAGAAGAGTTGGTGACTGGTCAGCAGTGACTTAGGGAGACCCTTTCCACAGAGAGGAAAATTAAATATTAAACAAAGAATCTTGGAAGAGGGTCTTGCAGGAACAACTCAGTGTTCTTCACAAGCAGTGACCATGCCAGTGCCTGCAATTTCTGGAAACTTTAAGCACCAAGAAATGTCAATTAGATGAAGAGGGCAGAGCCTTCTGCCTGTATTCAACTGGCCACAACTCATATGGTCCCAAATTAAGTGGAAGGAAATTTGGAACATGCTGTCAGCCCAGGTGTCCAAAACAAGAAAATGGGACTGGTAAGCATCCAGTCAGTTTATGTCAAATCTATCAATTTGGTCACCACATATTTCATTATTTCCCCTGTGTATTCTACACTGCCACCCTTTTAGTATTCCAACAACACAAAATACCATCTAATCACTGAGCCCATCTCACTGTTACAATCTCTAGGGTGTCTTGTCCTTTGCATTATGTTCAAATACTTTTCCTTAACACCAGGACATTATTAACACAAAATACATCCTCTCTACTCACACCCCATATATAGTGGGTCAGGGACATAAGAGAAGGACATACTGAAAGTGCCAAAGGAATAACCACCAACATACATTCTATACTCAACAAGAGTGTTTTTCAAGAAAGAGCACGAAATAAGACTATAAGAGGCCAAAAATGAGAACTGTGGTAGAAAACTAACCCACACAAAGTGAATCCTAAAGTTTTCACTTAAGTCCGAAGGAAAGTGATCCCAGTGAAAGGTCTGCAGCAATAGAAGGAAGGAAGATCCAAGAGAAGGATGCGTCTGTGGATTAATTTTCATTACCTGCATAAAACATCAACAGTGTCTCCTGCCGAGCAGAGTGAGAGAATCACCTCTCATGCAATCCTCAATAATACCCCTTATCTTGTGCAAGAGAGTGAAGGTATTAATTCTATACTCCGTTATGTTAAAGACGTGTTATCATTTTTAGCCTAAACATTAATAAAATAGGATGTACATTCACAATTAAAAGCAAAGTTTAGAATGTAAATATACAGATTTTTAAAACGAAGTACAAGAAACAGAAATGAAGGAAAAACAAGAAGATACATTTTCATGCTCATCACTAATCATCAGGGAAATGCAAATCAAAACCACAATGACATATCACCTCATATCTGTCAGGATTGCTATAATCAAAAAAGCAAAATACAAGTCTTAGTAAGGATGTGAGAAACTGGAACCCTTGCACACTGTTGGTGGGAACAGCAAAATGGTGCAGCTGCTATGGAAAACAGTATAGCTGCCTCAAAAAACTAAAAGTAGAACTACGACATGATCCAGTATTCCCACTTCTGTGTACATATCCAGAAAAACTGAAATCAGGACCTGGAAGAGATATTAGCAGTTCCATGTTCACTACAGCACTATTCACAATAGCAAAGATGACCTAATGCTCTAAATGCCCACCAACAGAGGAACAGAAGATGAAAACATGATATATACATAAAATAGAGTATTATTCAGCCTTTAAAAAGAAGTAAATTTTGCAACATGTGACAACATGGATGCACCTGGAAGATATTATGCTAAGTTAAATGAGCCATAGAAAGACAAGTACTACATGATTCCACTTATATAAGGAATATAAAATAGTCAAACTCATATAATCAAAGACTGGAATGGTGGTTGCCAGGAGCTGAGGGGAAGAGGAAATGAGGAGTTACTAATAAATGGGCATAAAGTTTCAGTTAAGTAGCATGAATAGGCTCTAGAGCTCTGCTGTACATCATTGTACTCATACGCAATAATAATGCATTGCAAACATAACATTGGTTAGATCTCTGTTAAGTGTTCTTACAAACAAATAGTGGTTGCCACAGGAGAGGAAAGTGGGAAAGGTGGGTATGTAGGTGGAACACAGGGGATTATTAAAGCAGTGAAACTACTCTGTATCATACTGGAATAGTGGTAATATTCCAATATCTGTCAAAACCCATAGAATGAAGAACACAGAGAATGAACCCGAATGTAATCTGTGGACTTTAGTTAGTAATCATCCTTTGGCTCATCAGTTCTAAGAAAATGTGTCACACTAAAACAAGATGCCTTATCAGGAAACTTCAGGTCTGGGGATGGTGGTTGTGAAGGGGAATATGGGAACTCTGTACTCTCTGCTGCACTTCTCCGTAAACTTAAACCTGCTAAAAAAAATAAAAGTTGATTTACAAAATGTTAATCATTCACCAACTCTGACCCTGCCATTCCGTTCCCAGGTATTTAACAAAGAAAAGTAAAATAGACATGATCACTGCAGCCCAAGATGCTCCTGTGAGGTGTACACATCACCTCACACCTGCTTCCCAAAGTTTAGTAATTAGAAGGACTTACAGTGATACGCTTACATTTAACTTGCTTTTCTTTAATACTAATGAATTTGAACATCCTTTTGTAGTCTTGATAGCCACCTGGTTTTCCTCTATTGGTGATACAATCATACTTTAGTTCATTTGCAGGGACTTTGATAACATATTCTGAAATAGGAATCTAAATCTTATTTGTCTAATGCTGAGCAAATGCAGATATTTTAAACGTCTTTTCTCAATCCTGCAACTCTATCTAAATTCTGACTGTCATGAGCTTTATGGAACACAAAGTTAAATTTAGATGTAACTACTCAATTCTTCACCTAATATATGTTACACTATGGAATTAAAAAGAATACCACTGGAGATTAAAATCTTGGAGGGGTTCCCAGATTTCTAACACTACTTTCTTTCCTTTTCCTATATCATACTCCCTGTGGACTTTTCTCAAGTGAGCCAACTGGTTTGAGGATTTCATGAGATGGTGCTTGTGAAAGACCCTAACACAAAACATGTCATATAATACATAGTTAATAAAAATCAAATAATCTCCTCTTTTCCTTCTGCATATTATCTGCCCTTTATTTTCTCTTTTTCTTCTATCTCCTCATCTTTCAACTCCTGCTGTTTCCATTCTATCCTTTTATCTAAAGGTGGGGGGGGGGGGGACTAAGGATCCCATCCCCAATGGTAATGATTTCTTGGATATGACACCAAAAGCACATACAACAGAAGTGAAAATAGATACATTGGACTACAGTAAAAGAGAAAACTTATGTACATTTAAAGAAAAAAACCCAACACAGTGAAAAAGCAAACTCCAGAGTGAGAAAATGTTTGCAAATCATGTACCTGATAAGGGGACAACCTCAGAATATACAAGGACTCCTAAATGTAAACAACAAAATAATTCAACTTAAAAATAGGCAATGGATCTGAACAGGCATTTCACCAAAGATGATACAAAAAGGGCAACAAGCACAGAGAAAGATGCTCAACACTACTAACCATGAGGAAAATGCAAATCTAAACTACAATGAGACACCACCACACACACATTAGGATAGCCAATATCAAAAAACAAAAACTAAGAAGTTTAGGCAAGGATTTGGAGAAATTGGAACTCTGTGCAACGTTGGTGGGAATATAAAATGGCACAGCCATTATGGAAAACAGTTCCCCCAAAAAACTAAAAGCTGAATTACCATATGAACCAGCAATTCCATTTCTGGGGATGTACTTATAAAGAATTGAATGCAGGGTCTCAAAGAGATATCACTACACTTATGCTGGTAATATTATGCACAAAAGCCAAACAGTAGAAGCAAACTCATAAATCCTTTTCTAGTGCGAAGCCTCCAATGCCTAGGAGTGTGGAGCTGCATCTTCTAAGAACTTTAATAAATGGCTAAACTCCTAAGGACTTTCTCTGATGTATACTGAGATTAGAGCTGGCCCTAAAAAACTGGCCATATTTTCAGCACACATAAGGCCTTTCTCCAGCAAAACTCCCCTATCTTTAATGAGACTGGCATTGCAACTAATAAATTTCCCCATTCACTGCACTCATAAGGCTTCTATCCAGTGTGGATTTTCTGGTGCTTAACAAGTTTGTGTTTGGGGATGAAGCCTTTCCCACATTCACTAGACACATAAGGCCTTTGTAGAGTGTGAATTTTCCGATGTTTATTGAGGCTGGAGTTACATCCAAAGTATTTCCCACATTCACTGCACTCATAAGGCATTTGCCCAGTGTGAATTCTCTGACATTCAATGAGTATGGAACTGCATTTAAAGAATTCGCCATATTCACTGCAGTGATAAGGCCCTTCTCCACTGTGAACTCTCTGCTGTTTAATGAGATAGGAGTTGCATGTAAAGAATTTCCCACATTCTCTATACTCTTAAGACTTTTCTGCAGTGTAGATTTTCTGATGCCCAACAAGTGTATTTTTTGCTGTTGAAACCTTTATCACATTTCACTGCACTCATGAGGCCATTCTCCAGTGTGGATTATCTGATTCTGAAGGAGCTGCAACTTTCTTTCTTTCTTTTTCTTTTTTTGAGGAAGACTAGCCCTGAGCTAACTGCCAGTCCTCCTCTTTTTGCTGAAGAAGCCTGGACCTGAGCTAACATCTGTGCCCATCTTCCTTTACTTTATATGTGGGACACCTACCACAGCATGGTGTGCCAAGCAGTGCCATGTCCGCACCCGGGATCCGAACCGGCAAACCCTGGGCCGCCGAGGAGTAGAATGTGCGAACTTAACCACTGCACCACTGGGCTGGCCCCAGAGCTGCAACTTTCTAATGACGGCCTTTCTCCACTATGCATTCTCCATTTATTGCAACTGGAGAAGCATCTAAAGAATATCCTGCATCCTCTGCACTCTTAAGGCCTTTCTCTAGAGGGAAGTCTCTGATGTTTAATGAGACTTGAAATGTCTGTAGACTGTCCTGCATTCACTGTACTCATAAGGTCTTTTTCCAGTGTGAAGTCTCTGATGTGTACTGACGTTAGAGATGTACCTAAAGAATTTCCCACATTCTGTTACACGGATAAGGCCTTTCTCCCGTGTGAATTCTCTAATGATTCATGAGAATGGAGTTGGATGTGAAGACTTTCCCACATTCACTATACTCATAAGGCTGTTCTCCACTGTGGATTATCTGATGCTCAAGGAGTTGGTGTGTTGTAATGAAACCATTCCCACACTTACTGCAAGCACAAGGCCTTTGTCCAGTGTGAATTCTTCCAAGTCTAACAAGACTGGAGTTGTATTTAAAGACTTTTCCACATTCACTGCACTCATAAGCCCTTCTCCACTGTGAATTCTCCAGTGTTTAATAAGACTGGAGTTATGCCTAAGTAATCCCCCACACTGGTTGCACTTAAAAACTTTTTCTATGTTGTGATTTCTCTGATGTTTAACAAGATCAGAATCGTGACTAGAAATGTCCCACTTTTGGTGAACTCATAAGGTCTACTTCCAGTGTGGAGTTTCTCTTGCTCCTCAAGTATATCATGTGACTGATGGCTTTCCCACACTGAAAGCACTTGTAACCATTCTGTCCACTTTGAAAGGTCTCCTTGCACTCGGTGTCCCGTGTGGCTTCCCCTCACTGTGAGGGGGGCCAGGGCTGGAAGGTGGAAGCCCTTCCTACCTTCAGTGCACATAAAGGTCCTTTCTGTCATGTGAACTCCATTGTCCATGACAAAGGAAGGATTCCTGCTGCCCTTTATGTAAATAGTATCACTAGTCTGCATTGGATGCTGGTGCAGTCTTGCCCCATAACTGTATAGCCCTTGACCAGAGTGTGTTATGTCATGCTCAGCCAGGTACAAAGCGTGTTTCAAGACTGGGCCACACTTATCACATGGCTGGGCCTTCTGGGTGAATGGATCTGGCTTCGGAGTGCTGACTTGTGACAATCCCAAAGAAACACCTTGCTGAAAAGGTGTCTCTTCATCCAAGGCTCCATTCCACCTACCTGTAAGCAGAGAGATGCTGGTGAAGTGCATGCTGACTTTGGTGGCAGGAGGCAGCCCAATTAATGAGTGTCAGTCAGATCCACGAATAAGTCCAAGGAATTGGTGAATGACAATGAGGACTAGAACCAACGAAAGGAAGGCTTTCAGTGCAGAGCTGGGCCTGGGAAGCTCGCATGAAGGGAAGGAAGCAAGGAAGGCATACAGTGAAGGGAGAGACAGGGTCCCTAACTCACTCTTCTGCAAACAGCTTTCAACAAGGCCAAGGCTGCTGGTGACTAGTGAGCAGAGTAGAAGGTGTGTCCAGATGCACAAATGAAACATTTCACAAGTGAAACAACAGCTGGTGCTCACGGACTATATAGGGATATGTACAGACCTCTCAACACCTTCAGTGTAGGCCAAATGTTGGAGAACCCTGCAAAGGGAGCCGTGGAACAGAATGGGTGAGTGGTGAAGGTCAGAGAGCTGTGTGTCTGTTGGGGAAAAGACAGGGCCCCCAGTCAGAGTAGAAATGACAATGGGGAAGAAATGGTGGAAGTAAGATGTGGCCACGGACCCTGCATCACACAGTGGTGGGCTCAGGACAGATTCCCAGCATGTGAACTCAGCTCTGACTTACACCATTTACCAGCTCTTATGCACCAACCAGGACCTTCTGAGCCTCTCCTGCCATTTTTCTCCTATAAGTGTACCACCCTGTCAGACATAAGGGAGTGGCCAACCGACCTCCAGAGTGACCCATCTCATGACATCCCACATTCTAAAATTACAAGAACTTCAAAAGAGGGTCTTTAAAAACACAACTCTGTGGTCCCACAAGTAGTTACCAGGTCATGCCTGAAATTACTGGCACAAGTAGGCCCCAACAAATCTCAGCAACAGGGAGGAGGAAAGCCTGGGACACAGAGGTTTCAAGCATCAAGACAGAGTTACCGAATCACAGATAAGCTGGTGGGCTCTCTCAGAAAAACTTCAATATTTCTGACTCTCGAGCCCTGTCTTGCACGTTCTTCAGAGCAGCAGGGATGGGGGACTTGGGGAGAGCGGGTACAGTGCACACAGTCTAGCCCTGGCACCAACAACACACATGCAAGCAACCAGGAAAGGTAGTGGTATCCGTGGTCTCACGGTGGGAAGGACAAAGCTACCCATGGAAAAAGAAAAACAGAGTCTAGCCCAGGACAGTGGGGTGTGTGAGTGTTGTCCTTATAGAGTACAAAAGTGCAATGATCTCCAGCACATGACAGTACAGGGGTCTCTGAGCCTCATCAAGGAGGTCCCACTCCTGGAGGAATTATTTGGCCACGTCATCAGAGACCACACAGCCCTGCCAAAATTGGGACAGTTCAGTACATGAGCAGCTTCTTGTTCTGTGTTTTCTTGAATCTTTTATTTACCTAATTGCCATCCATGATGTACAGAGACATGTGCCATGTTCTGAGAGACTTTCGTTCCCTCTCCTCCTCACGTACACATCATTCTTTGGACTGTACCCCTCTCACGTCTGCAACACCTTCATTGTTGCAACAATTTCTGGCCACTGAAGACCACACCACAGACATTTCCATGGCCTCTGACCATGCAACACTGCACATGGAATCTAGGCAGTGCATGGCAAGTGCAACCAGCATCCTATTCTGCCCCAGGATGCCAAAATCCCATAGCACCTGGGGCAGCCTCTAGCCCTGACTTGAAGGTCTCCCCACCTAGTCCTGATTCTTGGTTTAATGCAGTCACCCAAACCTATGTGACTTCATCATCCTTAGCCCTGTCCCACTTCTGCACTGGACATGTTGCCCCATAAGCAGTCAGGACCTTCCTCTCTCTACCTGAACATCAAAGCCCAGTTGCACTCCCAACCACTGTCCTCACCACAGGCCTAGAAAACTCCTAGCTCATCCTATTTCCCCTCAAATTCATCTACCAGTCTGAATTAAATGATCCAGGCCCCACCAAGAATTACTACAAAACACTGGTCAGTCATTAGAAGGGTAATAAGACCCACACTGACCTTACTGCCATCTTTACTCCTGCAATGAGATGCCTGAGCATCCACCCTATGATCCTTCCCTTTGTGGAAGCCTTTTTCTCTTTTAAAAGGTTTTTTTTATTGAGTTTGTAATAGTTTACAACATTGCGAAATTCCAGTTGTACATTATTGCTTGTCTGTCACCATGTAAGGGCTCCCCTTCACCCCTTGCCCCCACAATCCAGTCCCCTGCCCCCAGTAACCAGTGAACTGTTCCTACTGTCTGTGTATCTTCCCCATATGAGTGAAATCATCTGGTGGTTGTCTTTCTTTTTCAGGCTTATTTCACTTAACATGATACTCACAAGGTCCATACATCTTGTTGTGAACAGGATGATGTCTTTTTTATGGCTGAGTACTACCCCATTGCATATATATACCACGTCTTCTTTATCCATTCATCAATCAATGGGCACTTGGGTTCCTTCCATGTCTTAGCTACTGTGAATAATGCTGCAATGAACACAGTAGTATATAAGTCACTTTGTATTGTTGATTTTAAGTTCTTCGGATACCCATTAGTGAGAGAGCTGGGTCATATGGTAGTTCTATTTTCAGTTTCTTGAGAAATCTCCATACTGTTTTCCATAGTGGCTGCAACAGTTTGCATTCCCATCCGCAGTGTATGAGGGTTCCCTTTTCTCCACAACGTCTCCAACATTTGTTATTTTTTGTCTTGGTGATTATAGCCATTCTGACAGGTGTAAGGTGATATCTAAGTACAGTTTTGATTTGCATTTCCCTGATGATTAGTGATGCTGAACATATTTTCATGTGCCTATTGGCCATCTGTACATCTTCTTCGGAGAAATGTCTGCTCACATCCTCTGCCCATTTTTTGATCAGGTTTTTTTCTTGTTGTTGAGTTGTGTGAGATCTTTATATATAATGGAGATTAACCCATTGTCAGATATATGATTTGCCAATACTTTCTTCCAATTGGTGCACTTTTTTTTTTTTATTAATGTTATGATAGACTACAACCTTGTGGGATTTCAGTTGTACAATTTTGTTAGTCATGTTGTGGGTACACCACTTCCCCCTTTGTGCCCTCCCTCCACCCCCCCCTTTTCCCTGGTAACCACTGATCAGATCTCCTTGTCAATATACTAACTTCCACCTATGAGTGGAGTCATATAGAGTTCATCTTTCTCTGACTGGCTTATTTCGCTTAACATAATACCCTCGAGGTCCATCCACATTGCTGTGAATGGGCCAATTTTGTCTTTTTTTATGGCTGAGTAGTATTCCATTGTGTATATATACCACATCTTCTTTATCCAATCATCAGTTTCTGGGCATGTAGGTTGGTTCCACGTCTTGGCTATTGTAAATAACACTGCGATGAACATAGGGGTGCAAGGGACTCTTGGGACTTCTGATTTCAGGTTCTTAGGATAGATACCCAGTAACGGGATGGCTGGGTCATAGGGTATTTCTATTTTTAACTTTTTGAGAAATCTCCATACTGTTTTCCATAGTGGCTGTACCAGTTTGCATTCCCACCAATTGGTGCACTTTTTGTTTTGATCCTGGTTTCCTTTGCCTTGCAGAAGCACTTTAGTCTGATGAAGCCCCACTTGTTTATTTTTTATTTCCCTTGTGGAAGCTTTTCTTACTTGTCCACCCCACCTTGCACAGGCATACCACCTCACAACCACTGTGCTTCCACATCTGTCTTTCTAATGCCCACCACCACCATCCTGGTGCCCAACTGAGAAACCTAGTCCTTGGCCCCTTCCTTCACCTTCTTTGCTCCCCAATGGCATCACCACCATAACCTGAACAGGCCCACTCACAGACCTGACCAGCAGTTTCATTCCAGTTCACAGTAGATACTGTGTCAGGGCTGTTTCCAACCTGAACGCCTCCGGTGAACACCAGACCTGTGTGTTCAACTGCCAATGGGACACATCCACTTAAGAGTCTCTGGAACATCTGGGATGTGGCCAAAACATGACTCTTCATTTTCCTCCTAAAAATTCGTCCTATTGCTGACTTCAACCATCTTATTGATGGAACAGCCATCCTTACAAACAAGGCCAAAAACCTGGGGGCCTGACTCCTCTGTCCCCTTACATCCCACCTCCCAGCCTCCCTCCCTCACTACATCATAAACTGTGGTTCTAGGTTCAAAACAAATCCAAAGGCCAAAGTCACATCCCATCTCCACAGCCGCCACTCTTTTCCACTCCCCCCAGCACTCACCTGCACTGTGGTAAGAGCTTCCTCCCAGATCTCCCTGCCTACCCCCTCACCCCTACTTTTCTCCTCCACTTGAGCCAGAGACAGCCTACTCAAATTGGATCAGATCACATCACTCCTCTGCTCCAAAGCTTCCCTCACTCCCATCACCCTGCACATTAGAGGCCCAGAACCTGAGGTTGTCATTCCAGGCCTGATCCCTGGGCCATCCCACCACCCAATACCAGCTCCATATTCCCACAAGATACAACAGAGACTTGCAGTTTCTGGAAGATTCCAGCTCAGTCTCACCAGCAAACATGTGAACAGTTTAGATCCCGTGCCCAGGATCCCCCGTCACATGTTATTCCAACAATTGTCAGAAATGGAAACAGCACCACATAACCTCAGAGTGAGTTCAGGACCCCTGGCCTGGTGAAATCACATTGTCCTCTCACTCAACAGTGGAAGAAGGATAGGTGAAGAGTCTCAGGGCATCAGCATTCCCAATATTGTGATGTGAAAAACACTGGGGTGATAGTGAGTTGAGCAAAGGCCTGGGACACCCTCTACTCACCTGTGCAGGGTCCACAAGCATTTCTGCCATTGACAGGGGGCCTTGTGGGCAGAGGGAGGCCATAAGAAATGGGTAACCAGAGAAGGATCCTACAGGCTGAGCTGTACCACCTTCTCTGACCCGTCCCAGTACAAAGTGATCTCAGGCGGATGGTCTAAGCTCAGCTCCTCAGACCTCACTGCTTCTTACCAGCTGTGCGACTCTGAACAAGAAGTGAACTTCCCTGAGCCTCAGTTACCTCACCTATAAAATGGGAATAAGAATGGTTTCCATCTCATAGGGCTAATATTGTTACCAAAAATTCATGGTAGACACTACAGATCAATGACTACTGTCCATAGTATTAATAGTTCTGTATATTCCTTAAGTGCAAATGAAGTAGTAGGATTTAGAAATTTGGGATACTTTTCCTGTGTGTGTGTGTGTGTGTGTGTGTGTTTGTTTTAATAAAGGAAGAGTCTTCCTACTTTTTTTAAAGACTGGCCCTGAGCTAACATCTGTTGTCCATCTTTCTCTTTTTTCCTTGTTCGGGAGAAAGCCGCCCAGTACACAGTTGTATATCCTAGTTGGAGGTCCTACTAGTTCTATGTGGGATGCTGCCTCAGTATGTCTTAATGAGCCATGATAGGTCCGCACCCAGGATCAGAGCCAGCAAAAACTGGGCCGTGGAAGCAGAGCCCCCAAACTTAACCACTAAGCCACGGGGCCGGCCCCTATTTTTCCCACTTTTAAGGTTTAAGAAGATATGACACATACATAAAGCTTTCCACTGTAAGGAAATACCTATAAATAAATTTAAGTCCCTACTAGTCGTTAATTGTTTGAATAAGTTTAACTTAATGAATATGTTCACATCTAAGAGTCTATTAATTGGACATACTTAGCGAAATACTGCTTACCTGGTACTTAAATCAATAACTGTTTCACATGCTTTTAACTTATCCAGTTGTAAGGAGGAGCTGAGCATGCAAGTCAAGCTACTAGTCCTTTCAGCAACCGGCCTGCCTGCACCACAGTCCTCTGAGGGAGCCTGCAGAGGCCTTGACTGGACTGCGGACCATCGTCTTGCTCTGAAGCCTGGAGGAGGTGAGGCTGCAGTGCCCTCGTCTGGGACCCAGCTGCTCCACCAGCCTGGCTGACCTTTCCCTTTGTCCACAGGGAGCGGCCTGAGGGTTTGCTCAGCCTACAGCCTGGAGAATCGAAACCACCTCACACCTCAGTCTCCATCTCAGGCCAATTCCTCACCCATGTAGACCTTTCTTTCTAGAGACACAGGCCAGAACCCTCCAAGGAAGGTTGTCTCATTTCCAGACGAAGCATCAGGGATGCCCACCTCCCGGTCCCTCGTCCCCTAAGTCTCAGCCCTCCCCTGCCTCAACACGGGGCCCATCTGAAACCACCACCTTCAGACACTCCCTCCTCCATCGGATCCCCAGAACACACCCTCCACCCTTGCACCCCTGCAGCCCAGCCCTCTGCCTGCTCTCCGAACCTTTATGGCCACATACCCAAGCGACGTCTCCACCTTCTCACAACTCCATCCCGAGATCTCTAAGAATCACCGCGTCCAGAGGGAACCCGTCATCTTCTCTGTGAAGCCCGCTCCCTGCACTCACTTCCCCATCTCTGTTCTTTTCAAGGTTCAGGCAAAAAGAAACTGGGGATGCTTCTCTCCCTACTTTTGCTCACCGCCACACTGCACGCAGCAGAGAATGCTGTGACCCTAAAAGTCGGTCCCAAATCCCATCACATCCCTGCTCTACGCCACGGCTGTGGGCCAGCGCCTCCATCACACCCCGGACTCCACTGCCCTGTCCTCCACCCCGTCTGGCCCCTTTAAGCGCCTCTCTGGGCACGTCCCGCCGCTTCTCCCGCGTCACAATGCCCCGCTGCGGGCGGGACTCCTCCTCGCCCCCGCTCCCTGCGGACAAGACGGCCCCCGGCGCCCCCGAGACTGCTGACCCCGGAGCCCCCGCAGCCTCGGCCCGGCCGGCCCTGACGGAGCCCCGTCCACACCTCAGCCCAGCGGCTCCCACGGCACCGCGCCCGCCCCTCCGCCCGGACCCCGAGGCCGCGCCCCTCCACCCGGCCTCCAGCCCTTGGAGGCGGGAGTCGGGCCGGGGGAGGCCCGGGAACGCGCCACCCACTCCAGGCGGCGCGGCCTCCGCCACCGACCGGCGGACCGCCGGGGCCGGGAGCAGAGCCGCCGCGTCCCCACCGGCTCTGTTGGCTTCACGACCCTCTCTGCGCAACGGGGACAACGTCCAGTCTCGAACTTTCTATTCACTTCCGCCCCAACTCCGGACTCAGGACCCGATAGCGAGTGAAAAGGCCAACAGCACAATGAAGCCGCCGGAAGTCCCGCCCCCACGCGATGCGGACGCAGGAAAGCGCCTCTCCCTGCGAAGCCCTCACTGGCTCTGTGTGTCGTCGCCGCTCGTCGCGCAGCTGTCTGGGTAACGTAGTTTCCATGCTGTTACCGCCCTTTCGCAGAAAGTAGGTGGTTCTGGACTCTGGGAATAAAGGCTGAGGGACACGTGACCTGCTCTGATTGATGGAGTTCCCGGATTCCAACCTGGGATGGGCTTTGCTGGGTCTTAAAGGAGTCACTCCAGATTTCCTTTGGGTGCAGTCTAGGACGTCACCCAAATGTGTACAAACCTCCTTTTAGACTCCAGGAATGGCAGCACATTCCCACGGGCTGCTCATAGAAAGCGACAGAGCATACCGTGATGTCACTCGGCGTCCCCTCATAGCTGTCAGCTATCTTGTTACTTGTCCTAGACATGGACGCTGACGCTTTGGGGTGGTTTTTATGAGCTTCAGTAGGTTTGGTCAGGGACAGTAAGAAAAGCTCCCCGACACGGCTATGACGGGGATCTTGCAGGAGGAATGTCAGGAGGCACTGAAGTGGTTAGAAAGAGTGACGCTGTGCCTGTGGTTCCCGAAGAAAACAGCTTTCCTACCTGTATAGTCAGTGACGGTGTCCCAAGAGACAGAACAAGATTTATATTCAGATAATATTTATTACTCCATATGTGAGATACAAAAAACAGGGATGTATCACATTATATTCCGCTGGGATGGTGGATGCCTTTCTGACATTTTGACCAGGAGTGCAAAGGGGGCATCTTATCCCAGTCCTGAAAGCCTGCCAATCAGTGACAGCGCAGGCTCCTAGGCAACAGCCAATCAGCAAGTGCCTCACTTCAATAACCGCGTTTCTGAAAGTCAACTAGTCAACAGTAGCAACCTCAGTGACACACCTGAAAGTCCCTCAATCCTTAAACACGCCCATTTCTGAAAGCCCGCCAATTCTGGATTGCCAGACTTCCCAAAAGCTTAAAGCTCTGGCTGTCTTTGAGGAGACTGCCTGATTACCAGAACTCTCCCTTAGAAACAGAAAGTTCACTTCTTTTTTTGTATGAGATACCAAGTTCAATTCCTTGTTAGTTCACAAGTTTGCAAAGCTTTCAATGGGTCAACCTCTATTTACACTAGTTATGAGTTTGGACTTGTGAGTGGCATATGAACTGACACAGATGTCGGACTGAAAAGGCAACTTTTCTGTTCTCGCTAAAGTGCTGTTATCCATTTTTTTTGTGTATACTGAATACAAAAAATGCCAAACTGCAAGTGTCAATTTTGTGATGAATTCCCTTAAGAGTGGATAAGTGTGGTAAAAATCTTCTTCAAGGTGTGTGGTATGCAATTGTTCATTCAATATTGAAAATGATGGACACATGTAAATCAACATTACTAACAGTTAAGCACAAGAGACATATGATTTCATAGTATCAAAGCAAGTGAAAAAAATAATTTAACAGAAATTCAGTTTAAGAAGCTAAAATAATAGAAGTTGTAAGCAACTTCCCCCTGTATATCATCATTCCTCCAGCTCACACTATTGTTGAGCCTGCGTCTCATCCATCAATGTTCAATCGACAATGGAAGAAGATAAATTAAATGTGCCCACTGTAGAAGCTATGTTACAATCTATTATAGTTATCATGGAAGTCCCACTGACATACAGTCTGCACTGCCTGTCACTGGAGACCCCAGCCTTCCACCAGGTGCAGCAACCACAGATGTCCCTTGTGCCTTGCTGCTCAGGGGAAGTGGAGTCTGCGAAGCTGAGGTGAGTCAGCACAAGGTCTAAACTTGGCTCTCTTTGTGTTCAGTTCCTTGGCTTTCGTTCTGTTTGATACCTGGGTTTTGTTATTAGTTCCCAGTTGTTTGGGATTCTTGGTGGACCAGGCCATTCTGATACTTTTTTGCTGTCCTTTAAGTTACTGGGTTTCTTTCTGTGCTAAGTGTTGTCCTAAGAAGCTGAATCCTAGGTAGAACACAGGCATTGCCCTATAAGCCTATTGTGCAAGGTAGCCTCACAGACCAGTGGCTTTGCAGTTCTTACTGTACTAGCCACTACGTGGGCAAACTTTGCTGTGGGTCCCCAATGAATCAAATGAGGTCTCCTTCCCTCTTAACTTTTGTATTGAGAACAGCTATAGTCTAGAGTGAACGATCCCTCTGGTTTTCGCATGCCAGGGGCAGACTATGGGTCTGCGGTGTGAGATGGCCAGCTGTCAGGTTAGGGGCCTGAGTTCTAGAAGCTTTACATTTCTACCAGTCATCATGTGCTTTCACAGAGTGGTCTAAGTCTAAATCCTCTCCTCTTCCATGAAACCCTCCTGCGTTGTCTATGTATTCCTGTTACAATCCTAATTGTTGTGCCTAGCTTTCTAAGTAAGGTAACTGCACCAAGGATGATGTAGGCATTCAATGGCCCCTCTGGGGGGACATTTGATTTGAACAAAAGTGCTAATTTGAAAGGCACCTTTGAAAATAAATAAGAATTCTGAGGAGGGCAATATTTTTACATTAGTATAAGGAGGCCTCCAAATGAAATGCTGAATCAAAAACTGCATCACTAAAAGATTCTTTGGCCAAAACCAATGAGCAATTTGACAAACTTCAGCAATAACAAAGGAGCCTCATTCCCCTAGTAAATCCTCCCTGTCCTTGTCCTCCAGTTGCCTCCTCATACCTAGCTCTCTCTTCGCCCTTATCCTTCTGATCTATTTCAGCACCTCCTCCTGCTTCTCTTCCCCTTGCCCAGATGCCCTGCCTTTTACCAACAACTCTCTTAAAGCCCCAAATGCCAGTTACCTCTAAGATTCACTGCATGAGTCACGCATTCGGGAAACTGCAGAATTTAAACCTTGGACCTGAGCTGAACTAAGAGATATAACTAAAGACTCCCCTCAACCCAAAAAAGACGAGCAAATAGTCATAAAAGAATTTAGAATTCTTTAAGGTACATGTGACCCAGGGCTACCTAACTCATACAACTCAGATGCTAAATCGTGAATGGCTGAAGCTGATTGGACTGACCCAGAAAGGGACTAACAGGAATCCTCCTTCCACAATAAACCTGAGGGTCACAGAAAGGCCAGAAGAGTACATCCAATTCTCCTACAGGCCATACTTGAAATATTTACAACAAAAAACAATTGCACAGTAATTTGATCATTGAAACAAAAAATTAGATGACACCATAGGAGATTTTCAGGACAGATTAGAAAAATACCTTTTGGTAACATTTACAGGGTTACAGAGGTGCTGATGTAACAGCAGCTGTTTCATGTCATTTTATCAATGGTGTTAAACCTGAATTGGAGACCTAATTTGAAAACAGAAATTAGAATAACTAATAGCTCCTTTAGCTTAAATAGAACACCTGACAGTACATTTTGAAAAGCTTTTGGAATCAAAATGGAATATAAATGAAATTAAAAATTTACCCAAAGTAAACTTATGTCCCTGCAGATTAAACAGCTAAGGGACTCATTTTCCAACAAACCACCTATTGACAAGGAGACTTGAATATATTGTAAACAGAAGAGAAAAAAGGATGGTCCCACTTTATGAAAGAAAAAGCAAGACAAAGAAAATCCCTCAGTTCAGATCAATGAGGGTCCTCTGAGGAAGGAAAAAGAGCTCAATAACCTGCCATATCCTTAAGCACTCAAGATGAATTAATGACAGACGGTCATCCTCATCCATCCGTGGAAGATACGGGTGCTACTTTTTCTACATTAAACACCTGACAGCTTTCCTCAAAATATTCTTCAGAGTGAAAGATATTTCTAATAACCCACAGATTTTCTCCATTTCAAGCCCTTAATTATAATACCTGGGCCCTTAACTGAAAAATTAAAAGCATTCCTCCCACTCTGTGATAATAGCCCTGAAAATTTAATTGAGAAAGACTTATGAAACTGCACACTGCCAAATATCCTATGAAAGGAGAAATTACAAGTTAAATTTTAAAAACATAAATATTTTGAACTAGATGAAAATAAAAATGCTACATATAAAAATCGATGTGATGCAGCTAAATTAAATCATTAGAGAGAAATGATAGCTTTAAACAACTTATTACAGAAAAATAAAGATGTCAATAACCTAAGCTTCCATGTTAAGAAACCACAAAAATAAGCCTAACTAATCCCAAAGCAATGATAAGAAAGGAAATAATAAAGATTAGGACAAAACTCACTGAAATAGAAAATGAAAAAAACACTAAAAAATAAAAATCAATGAAACAAACAGTTGATTCTTTCAAAAAATCAACAAAATTGACAAAACTTTAGGTAGGTTGACAAAGCAAAGAAGACAACAAATTAACAAACTCAGGAATGATGACACTACTGACCCTACAGACATTAAAAGCATCATAAGGGAATACTATAAATAATCTCTATCCTCCGAAATTAGACAATTTAGTTGAAATGAACAAATTCCTAGAAAGACACCAATTATGAAAACTGACATAAGTAGAAAAATCTATACACGACTATACTAAGTAATGTTTATTGAGAATCTTCCCACAAGAAAACTCCAGGCTCAGGTGGCTTCACTAAGGGATTCTAGCAAACATTTAAAGAAGAAATATCATTAATCTGTCAATGAGGACTGATTTACTCATGAGAGCAGAGGCCAGCAAAGTTAGACAGAGATATAACAAGAAAGAAATAGATAAATCCATTATCCCTCATCAATATACATGTAAAATACATTTTAAAAGTATCAGAAATTTGGCAAAACATACAAAGAATTATACATCCTGACCAAGTGGGATTTGTCCCGGGAAATGCAAGGTTAGTTTAACATCTTAGTATCAATTGATGGAATATACCATGTAAATAAAATAAAAGACAAAAAAAGCCATACCCACACAATGATTATCTCAAAAAATGGAAAAAAATTGGACCTTAGTCAAGTAGATCCACACAAATACAATCAGCTGATCTTTGAAAAGGGAGCAATGGTGAAAGGATAGTCTTTTCAACAAATGGTGCTGGAACTACTGGACATCTTCATGTTAAAAAATTATCTAGATAAAGATCTTAAACCTTTTAAAAAATGTTCTCAAAATGGCAAACAGACCTAAATGCAAACACAAAACTATAGAACACCTGGAAGATAACATAGGAGAAAACATAAGTGACCTTAGGTTTGGCAAGTAGGCCAAACCAGACTGAGATCTGTTCTGTGCCATCTGGCTGACCCCCTCCGAGTCACATAAAGTTGGTGCCGACAAAAGGAGTTCCTCCCTTCATACAGCAGAACAAAATTCTTTTCTCAACCCATTCCACACAGTGAAAAGACCCCTCCCAAGAGTAAAGACTGCTATAACAGGCCTTTATCTCTGCACAAAGAAGAGCAGTACAAGGTAGCTGTTCCAAAGCTGGGTGATCTGGAAACACAGCTCTCATGTTTACAGTCAACATTGTCCATAGAGAAGGGAAATCTCGTCTGGAAATCCCTGGAAGTCACCAGCTCAGACTATTCTGGCCAGAGTGAAGACCAAGTTCACTCACAACCCAGTCATGGGGGAGGGAAAGGAGGGCTGTCAATGGGCTCCAAACACACGATTCCCTCCAGGGAGTAGGAGAGAAGGCACAGGGATCTGCCTTCCCTGAGCATATTGGAGCAACTGACACAGACTGTGTGATCCTGACAGCTGGTAGCAATGAGATGGCTTCAGGCACAGGCAGTGACAGAACTCTGTCAAGAGCCCTGCACAGTTTAGGAAGTGCAAAGCACCTCAGGAGATCTTCCCACCTATGTGGTACTTATTGGAATCTCCCCAGGGTGGATGTATAAACCTACAAGATTCACCTACTGGCTGATTGCTTCCTCACGAAGGGTACTCACAGAACTTTACTCTGGTGTGAGCCCCATTAGGTTGAACAAGGAGATAGCATATTTTCTGCATTCCTAAGGCCTTTCTCTAGTGTCAACTTTCCAGTGCTAAACAGGTTTAAGAGATGCAGCTAAAGGACCACCAAGACTGCTGCATTCGTGAGGCCTTTCTCCAGTATGAACTTTTTGGTGCCGAACAAGATGGGAGCTTCTGCTGTAGGCTTTCCCACATTCACTGCACAAGTAAGGCTTTTCTCCAGTGTGAACCCTCCGGTGTAGAATGAGGCTAGAATTGCGGTTAAAGAATTTTCCACATTCATTGCACTCATAAGATCTGGCTCGGGTGTGAACTTTCTTGTGTTTAACAAAGTGGGAGCTACTAACATAAGCTTTCCCACATTCACTGCACACATAAGGCTTTTCACCAGTGTGAACTCTCTGGTGTAGAATGAGGCTAGAGTTACAGCTAAATAATGTCCCACATTCACTGCACTCATAATGTCTGGCTCCAGCGTGAACTTTCTTGTGTTGAACAAGGTGGGAGCTACTAATATAGGCTTTTCCACAGTCACTGCACACGTAAGGCCTTGCTCCAGTGTGAACTCTCTGGTGTAAAATGAGGCTGGAGTTGTGGCTAAAGCATTTCCCACATTCACTACATTCATAAGGCTTCGCTCCAGTGTGAATTCTCTGGTGTACACTAAGGTTGGAGCTATGGCTAAAGAATTTCCCACATTGATCACACTCATAAGGCCTTTCCCCAGTGTGGATTTTCTGGTGCTGCACAAGTGTGTCTTTACGGCTGAAGGCTTTCCCACATTCGCTGCACTCATAGGGCCTTGCTCCACTGTGAATTATCTGGTGGTGGACAAGTGTGTCTTTACGACTAAAAGCTTTTCCACATTCAGTGCACTTATAACGCCTTTCCCCAGTGTGAATTCTCTGGTGCTGAACAAGGTGGGATATTTGGCTAAAGAATTTTCCACATTCAGTGCACTCAAAAGGCCTTTCTCCAGTATGAAATCTCTGGTGCTGAACAAGTGTGTCTTTACGCCTGAAGGCTTTCCCACATTCACTGCATGTGTAATGTCTTTTTCCAGTATGAAGTCTCTGGTGCATTTTTAGGCGGGACAGGTGAATGAAGGCCTTTCCACACTCCTTACACACATGTGATGTGTCTCCACTGTGGATTTTTCTGTGATGAACGAGAGCTGGTTTCTCCTTGGACATACTTCCACGTGGTAGGCATCTAAAGGATCTCACTTCAGAGTGAGTTACCTGGTTCTCAAGGAGAGTGAAGGTGTTCAGGAAGCCTTGCCCATTGTCACTGCAACTGAAGAGCATCCGTTTATCAGGGTCTCCCTGGTGTTGCCCGAGACTGGAGCTGCGTGGGAGAGACTCCGGGAACTCAGTCCTTTTGTACGGACTCACCCCACTGTGAGTGGTCTGGTGCTGGAAGAGACCAGAGCTGTCCAGCAAGTCCATCCCTTCCTCCCTGCAAGTAAAAGGTCTCGCTAACATGTAGACTGCACAGCTCTTCACAAATGAGGCCCCACCATTATCCTCCCAGAAGGGATTCTCTCCAGTATATCGCCTCTGGTGCTGGTAGAAGTTTGCACTGGACAAGAATCCTCTCCCACAGGGGCCACATGTGTACAGTTTCTGCGTGGAGTGTGATCCCTGGTGTTCAGGCAGGTGCAAAATGTCTTTTAAGAGTAGGTCACGCATCTCCCACGGGTAGGCTTCCTGGATAAATGAACCTGACATTGCAGTCCTGATCTGCAGCACTCCTATGGAATTGCTCTGCTCAGAAGGGGCCTCCTCACTGTCTGCTTCACGCCAACAACCTGAAAACAAAGAAATGTTGGTGAAGCACCTGTTAACCATGGTGGGAAGGAGCAGCCCCATCGTTTATGTGTGTGACACACCATGAATGTGTCAATTGATTTGCTGGCAGGATGAGAGAGCCAGGATCAGGATGAGGAAGGACCCCTGGTCAGTCCTGGGTCTCTAAAGCTCACAGTATGGAAGAACCCTAATGATGGGTAAAGACACAATGATGATGCACGCTACAGGAAATAGACGGGAGGTCTCCCACTCACTCCTCTACCGAAGGGTTTCAGCAGGGCCTTGGCTGCTGGTGTCAGGAGAACTCTGTGCAGAAGCCTGTGTGAGACCCAGAGGTCAGAGAAGTGGGGAAACAGCCAAGGGATGGAAGACAGGAGCGAAATGAAAAGTGGGCAAAGTGCCAAGAATGGGGAAGGAAAGGCAGAAATGAGGAATTGCCACGGGCCTTGGCAAGAAAAGAGTGGTGAACACAAAGCAGGCTGAAGGAACGATGTGACCCCAGCCCTAACAGGACACTCTCTCCAGTTCCCATTCAGCAGTGCCCAGCCCTCTCTGCGTCTCTCACTGTGGCTGGAGTCAGGTCGGCCCCGTCAGGCACCCAGGGCTTCCTGCCCCTCTCCAAGGGCAAACTACATGGGATCTACAAGGCGGAAGTTGTACAGGAAACATAGGGCAGATGCATGGCCCAGAGAAGAAAATGAAATGCAAGAAGAAGAACCTAAAGGAAGATTTGGCAGAAAAGCCTCGCAATTCCACAAGTAGTGACATGTCACTTTCTGCAAAGCCTGCCCTAGTCAGCCCAGGAAATGGCAGCTAGAGGATGAGGGCAGAACTTGGGACACAGAGGCAGCACGGAACTGGATAGTCAGGCGGCCCAAACCACACAGACTCTATGGAGCTGACTGGAAAAGCCCTGAACCCCTGAGCCATTCCTGCAAGGCTTTGGGCAGCAGGTTTTGGGACTGCTCAGAGAGGGAGGGGACACTGCACACGGCCCAGCCATGGCACCCATAGCACCTACTCTGGGAACCAAAGAAGGGAGGAAGGAGAGTCACTGATCTGGCAGAACAGTAAGAGCTGCCCCAAGGGAACACGGGAATAACCAAACCCCAAGGACACTGGAGTGGGCATGAGGGTCTGTGGAAGGCAGCCTCTAAGATGGCCCCCTGGAATGAATGCCTCCCACTACTCCTGTCCTCATCTAAGCATCTTCCCTTGATTGCAGGCTGCACTGAATGACCCATCTCTAAGGAACAGAATATGGCAAAAGTGATGGGATGTCACTTCCAGGTCAAGTCAGAAAAAGACTAGTTTCCATCCATCTCTCTTGCTCACTTGCTCAGAGACGCGGCAGCTGCCATGTTATGAGGCACACGACAGAAAGGCCAACATGACAAGGAGCCGAGGGAGGCCTTTGCAATAGCCAGTGAGGAACTAAAGCTCACAGTTAAAGAAGTCACAAGAAACTAAATCTTGCAAACAACCACATGAACGAGTTTGTAAGTCTGGATTCTTCCCAAGACTGGCCTTCACATGACAACACAGCTGTGGCCGACGGCTTGACTGAAACCTCATGGGAGACTCTGGGCCAAAAGCACCCAGCTGGCTGTGACGAGACTCCCCATGCACTGAAACTGAGATAATTCATCTTTTCGTTGTAAGTCACTAAATGTTGGCATAATTTGCTACGTAGCAACAGATAACTGAAACAAGGACTTACCCAGTGAGGCCACATGCGCGAAGTTCTCCAGCATCACATCACGGTACAGGAGTCTCTGAGCCTTCTCGAGGAGCTCCCACTCCTCCCGGGAGAAAGACACGAACACATCCTCGAAGGTCACACAGTCCTGCCACCATGGGGACAGTTGAGCCCATGGGCAACAGGACTCGCCAGCATATCCATTCACATACCCACTCCCTGGTCCCTCACCTCCTCACCCTCCCAACCCAGAGGAGACAGCAGGCTCGACACCGCTAGTGCCCACTCTCTCGTCGTGTCCTTCTGATCACCCTGTGCAACCCAGAGCAGAATCAGGCAGGGAGGTGGACAGATACTACGTAAGCTACGGGTCTGGCATGAAGGGCACCAAACCCTCTCCTGCTGGCCGGTTCTCCTGGTGTCCAGCCCATGCCTCCCAGACACAACCTGAAGGTGGTCAGTTCATACTCCTCCTAACATGTACACCACTCTTTGAATCACCCCTTCCTCATATCTGGGACCCCCACCACCACTGACAACCTTCTGGTCCACATTACATGCACCTGCAAGGCATCTCCCGCCATGCCACTCTGCACATGGTGTCCAGGAAGCGCTCAGGTCTTTATGACAGATACCACCGCCACCCAGCTGCCTAAGCAAGAGACCCAGTCCTCAGGGCCCGGTTTCAACTTTGTTTTTAACGGCATTGTCACCGTTACTTGAAGATACTCCCTCCTAAATTTAACCCACAGCTCCACCCCATTCCAGACTTTCACTGCCACCTTTTGAACTTGACCAGAACCCCTCCTCGGAACTAAAAATCTGTGTCCAGCTGGATGCCTCAACTAAGGGGTCCCTGGGACTTCTTACACTAAACATAACTCCTGATACAGCCACAGTAGTAATTACTCCTGCCACCGACTGTCCCATCTCACTTGATGGTACTTCCATCACCCTACCAACTAAAGCCAAAAAAGCCCTGGGGTCACGTATGACACTTCCCTTTCTCTCATTCACATTTCACATCAGAAAAGCCAGTCACCCTGCTTAAAAAACAGACACAAAATGCACCAACTTCTCTCACTCCCACAGCCGCCCCACTCGCCCAGCCCCCATCAACACTCACGGGGACCACTGCAGTAGGCTCCTCCATGCTCATGCCCGTCCTCTGTTCTCAACCACAGAGCAGCCAGAGGGAGCCCGTTAAGATCTGAGCCAGAGCACCTCTCTCTTCTGCTCCAAATCTTCCATGTCTTCACCCACCCCCAGAATAGAGGCCCAGCTCCTCAGCCTCCCATTCCTGCCTGACTCCTGGCCCGGTTCCCAACAGACATAATTCAGACCTGTGGTTCCTTGAGGACTCTCAACTTGATCTAACCTCCAAGCATTTGCACATGCTGTTCCTGAGCCTAAGATACCCCTCCAGTCCTCATCCTATTGGCTGTCAGAAGTGGCAACCTCTACATATAACTCGTGGCCCAGATCCAGGATGCTGGAGTAGAAATGACCCACTTTTAGGGCCCAGCACACTCAAGTGCACAGCGAGGGAGAGGTGAAGAGTCACAGAATATCACTGTCCCGTCAGAAAATCCGGTTGGCCCTACTTAGAAGTATATACAAAATGCATACACTGTTCTAACCTCCACGGCCACCACTCTGGTCCAACCACCACCAACACTCACCTGGACTACTGCAGTAGGCTCCATCATGGTCTCCCTGCTCACTCCCATGCCCCTCAATCTTTCCACTCTGTAGCCAGACGGAACCTGTTAACACCTAAGTCAGATCACCTCCCTTCTCTGTTCCAAACCTTCCACGGCTCCCACTGCCACCACAACAGAGGCTCAGCTTCCGAGACTGCCATTCCACGCCTGATGTCTGACTGACTGCCCTCTGTTCTCACCAGACAGGAGAGAGACCTGCGGTTCCCGGAACACTCCGAATCCATTCTCACCTCCAAGTATGTGGACCCGATGCCTCCTGCGCCTTGGAAACCCTTTCACACCTCATCCCATCGATCCTGGGAATGGCAACCTCGCCATCTATCCGCCGGGGGTGATCACCGCCCTCCACCGCCTTCATACTCAACAGGACGGAGCGATGAGGGCGAAGTGATCAAGTCTAGAACACACCCTCCCCTACATCCGAGTCGTGAGGGCTGGAGGGCCCCTCCACTCACCTGAGCCCGGTCCGACAGCGCCGCGGCCGCCATGGGATCCTGTGAGCAGAACGGAGCCGTGAGAAGCGGGCGAACGGGCGGACCCGGCGGGCTCAGCCGAGACCCCCACCTCCACTGGGCCTGGTGCACTCGGACCGACTGTCGCCTCCGTCCCCAGTCTCCCCCGTGTAAACAGGCTCAGGCTCACGGGTCCGCCTGCGGGGGCCGCCGGGGACCGAGGGCGGGTGCGAAGGCCGCGGAAAGAGCGCAAGCCCCGCGGACAGCTCCGCGCAGGGTCGCCCGACCCACCACGGGGATCAGGAATCTTAACAAAGGCGCGGACGGAGGTCGTGTCCTTTTCCCCGCCGCGGCCGAACCGCACCAGCCCAGGACTCGGAGCTTCCGCGGCCAGTGTGGACAGTCCCGGCACAGGAAAAACACGTCACGCCCAGGACGCCGGAAGTCCCGCCTCTGCCGCCCGGACAGCAGGAAACGCCCGTCGTGCGGGCTGTCACTGGCGCTAAGGCGATGCGCCGCGCTCAGACCTCTGGGTAACGTAGTTTATTCTCCGCGTTCGCTAAGCGACGTTCGGGTTTCCGGTTCTCCATGACAACCGCGAAGCGGCTGGGCGGGAAGGCCAGCAGGGAGAGAAAGATCCGGGAGAAAAGTCCTAAGTGCCAGAGCTCCTCTTAAAGGCGACGCGCTCAGATATCCGTGGTCACCTGGGAGAATGCCACTTCCTCAGAGGATTCCAGCATATGACCCATTCCTTTATTTGTTGTATTACTCTTTTTTGAGGTTATGATAGTTTACAACATTGTCAAATTTCAGTTGTATGTTATTATTTGTTATCTTATAGGTGCGCCCCTTCTCCCTTTGTCCCCATCCCATCCGCTTTCCCCCTGGTCACCACTTGTCTGTTGTTCCCTTTGTCCATGTGTTTCTCTTCTACCTACCAGTGGAATCATACAGAGTTTGTCCTTCTCTATCTGGCTTATTTTGCTTAACATAATACCCTCAAGGTCCATCCATGCTGTTAATGGGAGGATTTTATCCTTTTTTATGGCTGAGTAGCATTCCATTGTATATGTATACCATGTCTTCTTTATCCAATCATCAGTCGATGGGCACTTAGTTTGTTCCCACGTCTTGGCTATTGTGAACAATCCTGCAATGAACATGTGGGTGTGTGTCCCTTTGAATTGCTTATTTCAAGTTCTTTAGATAGATACCCAGTGGTGGCATGGCTGGGTCTTATGGTATTTGTATTTCTAACTTTTTGAGAAGTCTCCGTACTGTTTTCCATAGTGGCTGCACTAGTTTTCATTCCTACCAACAGTGTGTAAGGTGGTATTTTAGTGTAGTTTTGATTTGCATTTCTCTGATGATCAGTGATAATGAGCATCTTTTTATGTGCCTATTGGCCATCCGTATATCTTCTTTGGAGAAATGTCTGTTCACATCCCCTGCCCTGATCAGGTTGTTTATTTTTTGTTGTTGAGTTGTGTGAGTTCTTTATATGTTATGGAGATTAGCCCTTTGTCAGATATATGATTTGCAAATATTTTTTCCCAGTTGGTGGGTTGTCTTTTCATTTCAATCCTGTTTTCTTTGCCTTTTAGAAGCTCTTTGGTCTGATGAAGTCCCACTTGTTTATTCTCTCTATTGTTTCCCTTGTCTGAGAAGACCTGGTGACCAAAAAGATCCTTTTAATGCTGATGTCAAAGAGTGTACTGCCTATATTTTCTTCTAGAAGTCTTACAGGTTTTAGGTCTTACCTTTCAGTATTTGATCCATTTTGAGTTTATTTTTGCGAATGGCGTAAGAGAATGGTCTACTTTCATTCTTTTACATGTGGCTGTCCAGTTTTCCCAACACCACGGCTGATCCATTCTTTAATCCTGGGAGAGCCGCTTCACCTCTCTGAGCTTTGGGGAGTGAGATTTAAATTAAACAATGAATATACCTCGCTCGTGGGGGCCTTTGTGTAGCAGCATTAAATGCTCCTCTAATTCCTTCATCCAAAATTTGGGTCCCTGATTTGGGAGTTTCAGCATCACCTGTAGGTCATGGACCTAACCTACACCTTCTGACACAGAAACTCTGGGATGGAGCCCTGGTTCAACTTTGAGAGCTGGGGCTCTGTTTAAAAGTTATGACCACCCTTTTCCCCAAAGGTCCAATAACTAAAATGGGAAACTACTACACCTACTTCGTGGGAAGTGAGATGCAATGTGCTTAACACAGGGCCTAGTGCTAAACACATACAAGCTATTTTAGCATTCATTGTCACCACAAGGTTCTCACATATACTGCTATTGGAGGATGTCAGAGACCTGTTTTGTAGAATCGCTGATCATATTTTTCAAAATATAAACTACAGTGATTCCCTGACTCAGCAAGTAGCATCACAGGTAATGGTTAAAATTTTCACATAAATCACACCTATATACATTTAGGCTCATTCGAATTTTTAAAAATATCACATGCAGGAGGGTTTCATAAATTACAGGTAGGTCTGT
Organism: Equus przewalskii; assembly: GCF_037783145.1. Lineage (NCBI taxonomy): Eukaryota > Metazoa > Chordata > Mammalia > Perissodactyla > Equidae > Equus > Equus przewalskii. The sequence continues at coordinate 25,660,257 of NC_091839.1, read as the reverse complement.
TGTCCAAGGGACACATTCTTATACGCCAGATGATTCAAAACATAGGGCTATTAAGACTAATTGTCTTTAGGCTTAAGTGGACAGTGGAGTTAACATGGTTTCATATCATGGTTTGTTTCATAAGATGACAGAGTAATAATTCATGTCTAATTCACAGGAATAGAGACTCAAACTCCTCCTGCCTCCTTCCTGGATCTCAGGGCAGGCAGACCCAGGTACAAATGTATGATCATCAGATGGCCCAGCCTGACAGCCAGTGGCTCAAGGTCAGCAGGTCTGTGTGGTCCTCCTCCTCCTTAAGACATCATCTTCCCATTATCTAAACCTGCAGCTCACAAGGGAGCAGTAATTCCTGAGGAGGTATGAAATCTAGAACCACTGAGGCCCAAGGAGACAACCCCAGGAAGGAGCACAAATGAGAAGAAAAAATGAAGAAGCATTGGGGCCAGCCTGGTGGTGCAGCGGTTAAGTTTGCACATTCCGCTTTGGTGGCCTGGGGTTTGCGGGTTCAGATCCTGGGTGTGGTCCTACACACTGCTTGTCAAGCCATGCTGTGGCAGGCATCCCACATATAAAGTAGAAGTTGGGCATGGATGTTAGCTCAGGGCCAGTCTTCCTCAGCAAAAAGAGGAGGATTGGCAGCAGATGTTAGCTCAGAGCTAATCTTCCTCAAGAAAACTAAACAAAACAAAGAAGCATTTTCACAGTCACTCCTGCCTGTATTCCCTTGGCCAAAATTCATTAGCATGGTAGCAAATTAAGTGTAAGGGAAGCTAGGACATGCCTGTCCTCCTGGGTGTCCAGAAAGAGGAAACAGTGTAGGGGCACTAGCCTGCATGCCCTTCAGAGCCATGTGTCCTTGAGGCCCCTTGTGTGGGCTATGTGCCAGCACTCATGATGATAACAGTCCTGGGCTTGGCCAATTCAGGTGGGAGATTTAGCACAAAAACCCTCGGTGAAGGAACACGGAGGCCCTCGCAGGGAGCTCTCATCCTTGCAATGCAGGTCATACAAAGACAATCCCCCTTGACAAGCACGCAGCCTTTGTTCCTCTGCCTGCTTAAATAAACTTCTCTCAGGGGGCAGAAGCAGTGTGCAAATCTATGTCCAGCCAGCTGCCCATGGATTTTCCCTGTATGTGAATCCCAATAAATCTATATGTTTCACCCACCATCTCCAGGTCATTGCTTAGGTGTCTTGGCACGATACCCAGCTGTCTTAGCCCTGCTGGGCATGCAGCCAAACATAGTATTGGTGAGCACCTAGTCAGTTGTTAGCACAGTCCATCAATTTGATCACCAGATGCCCATTTTATTATTCATCATCTACATTCCACTCTTATACCTTGTTAATGTGACAACGAAAACCGTATCCATTCACTGACTGCATGTTAATGTTAGGATCTCTGGGTGATGTCATCAGCAACTCAGGTCAAATTATTGTTTCTCAAAGCCCAAGAAGCTATATATATATATATATATATATATACACACACATACACACACACACACATCCCCACTGACACTCAATATAAAGTTATGTGTCAGGGCCACACTGGAAGGACATACTGAAACTGTTGAAGAAATAACTACCAACAGGTTTCTATCCACAACAAATGCATCTTTGAAGAAAGAGTATAAAATAAGACTATTTAAGACCAAAAATGAGAAATTTGATGGACAAAAATAAACACCACAAATAGCACTTTAAGGATTCTGTTGAAGGTTGAGGAAAAGTGATCCCAGGTGACTGGTCTGTGACAATAGCAGAAATTAGGATTGTGAGAGGGGTGTGTTTGTAGAATAATACAATCACTCGTTATCTGTGTAAAACATTAATATTTCATTTTTGGAGACAGAATGATGGAATTACCCTGCATATCTTCAATAGCGCATAAACTGAGACGAGCAAATTAATGTTTAAATTTTGTATATTTTCCAGAAGGAGAACAAAGATATTAATAACTTTACACTTTAATGTGTTAAATAAGTGTTGTCATGTCCAGCTTACACACTAATGGAAGAGAATCAGAGTATATAGTCTAGAGATTTGAAGAAGGAAAACTGAAATATAAAGAAATAATCAATAGAAAGTCTTTAAAAAGGAATTTACAGAACCAGTGAAGCAGAGAAAAGCATGCACCCACCCAGGGAGGATGTATCGAAACCCAAATATATCAGTTATCTCATGACACGAGTATGGAGGAAATGCTCACATTAGCAGTCAGTGATAGTTTTTTTAATGAGGTAACATTGGTTTAGTAATTTTTGATATATTAAAAATATGCAACAGTAGTATGGATACAAGAGACACGTCTAAAAATATAACATTATGGAAATATATCAAATAGGTTTTGGAAAACATACCTGTTAGAATTATTTTGAAAATAATACATGAAAACGTGAAATATGTATTTACATCAGAAAAAAAATTTTAAAGAGAAAGCATCGCCAAACAGATAATACTATTCTAAAACAGGTATGTAATTTATAACACAGACTCAAATTACATAAAGGAAGAACTTTAGAATAAGAAGGATAAAGATATAAATCCATGAATATATCAGGCATTTTTACATCAGCAGTATAAGCAATTAGTAGAAACAGCCAATATCAAAGTGTTAAAGTTCTAGTGGATTCACACACCAAGTTTGATAAATCAGGCCTGACAGATAAATATCCATACAAATACAGAATGTTCACATTTAGTACAAACTGGATATTTACAAAACTGTCCATATCTATGACCATAAAAAGCATCTTCAATTTAATAGAATGAAATAAGACAAAGAATGCTATCAAGACATCAACAACAGAGATTAATGTAAAATATTTAAAAATGTGTTTGTAATTAAGTTATAGAATACTAACCCATGCATCACAAAAATAAAGACAAAAAATGTAAATTATTTTTTGCCAAATAATGACACCCCCTTATATGTTTTAGAGATGTGTTTAATAAAATTCTACAGGGACATTAATAACTTTAAATATATACATATAATATATTTTAAAAGGATAATTAGCAAGTGACACATTCACCTGAAAAATACTAAAAAAAAAAAAAAAACAAAGTAGAGTAAAGCACACTGATTCCATTCATATAAATTTCAAAATAAGGCAAAAAAAGTATCTATTATTGGTGATACATATATAAGGGGTCAAACTATGAATTAAAAAAGAGAGAATGAGTGAAACAAAATTCTGGATGAAGGATTCCTCTGAAGTGAAAATGGAGTTTGCCATCTGTGAGGTTCCTAAAGGAACTCTCATCTTGCTCTGCTCTTTGTATTCTGTGGGGTGCACATTGCTATTTTATTTCTCTTTTTTCTATCTGTGTAATTTCAATAAGATAACGTGGACAAGTCTTAAGTGCATGGCTTGATAGACATTTGTGTGTTAACACCCATATAAACCCCACCGATACAACGTCACAGAACATTCCCAACAGCCCTGTACAAAGGTGACCATTGTTCTGTCCTTTCTCGCCATGGTGTTTAACTTTTCTACAGAACTCTACAGTATGTACTGCTTTGTCCCTGACTCACATCCTTGTCATTCAATGTCTTTTTCTGTAAGATCCATCCACGTGGTTTCATGAAGCAGCAGTTTTTATTGCTGTTTTCTTCCATTTTGTGACCAAGTCATCGCTTGTTTAGGCATGTTCCCAGAGATGCCTACGTGGGCTGTTTCACGTTCTTTGTTATTTCAGTACAGTTGCTATAAACCTTCACGGATATATATTTTGGAAGAAAAAAAATGCCCTCATTGCTAATGGCTATACACTCAGAATTGGATTTGCTTGGTTATAATATATAAATACATTGGAATTTAGTACAAACCTTGACACATAAAAGAGTTACAGCAAAAATTGATGAAAACATTCTGTGAGAATCAATTGGCTATGTGGTGCTCACGACAGAGACCATTGTATATATTATTATCATTTGTAAATTGTGTGCTACACATCCTTTATGTCAGCAAAATTTGTAGTGAACTTATGTAATCTATATGTACTTTTTTCTCAAGAGCAGACAGCAAACATTTATCACCACATTCCTGTGGGTACAGATTGCATTGTCTGCACTGGGGAACATCTCTGTGATTGTGTGTGTTTGTGAGCAAGTGAGATCTTGTGTGCATGTCTCTCTCTGGATGGCCGGATCTCTATGTGGGGGACCATCTGTACATCTGTCTCTGTCAGTGTGGCTGTATACATGTGTCTACCTCACTCTCAATGCACCTGTCTTTGTTGTCCTCACGTTCTCCTGTGTTGCCCCTTTGTCTCTCCAGGAGCTTTTCTGTGAATGTCTCCATACTCTTTCTGCACATGCCCCAGTGCATACCTGTGTGGCTGCATGTACATGTTTGTGCCAATGGGTGCATCTGCCTGTGGCCCACGCATGTCCCTGTGACTACTGCTGTTGATGTGTGTGACTTGTGTGTATAGGTGACTGGGTGTCCTTCTACGTCTGTGTCTATCCATCTTCGTGGGTGTATGTGTCTTCAGTCGATATAAATTACCCTCTCTACTCTTGTGTCTGTCTGAGATGGGAGGGGTTGATTGGAAGGGGAAAGAGGAGCTCAGGGGCCTCCTGGGGGCCGGGCCACAGTATTCTCAGGAGCTGCTCTGGCACTCACCTCTAAGCTCTGGGATTCTCCTGTTGAATATTAGGTCACTCTGTGACCATGCTCGAGTGAGACCAAGACCGCCCTATCATCACGTCAGAGCACAGACGAAAACAAGAACCTGTGCAAACCACAGAAGTGACCAGATAGCCCCCTCTCTGGGGTAACATGAGTGATGGCTACGTCTCCTACCAGCTGCCGCTTTAGGGCTGCTTCCTTCCCCTGCCTTGTAGAGGATACACTTTGGGATTTCTGATTATAGAATAATCCTGCTTCCCGACACCATCCAATTCAGACCAAAGCTCCATTGCTTTAAACCCTTCTCCAAATCACTGAACACCCAGAGTTCTAACATCCTCTTACCGAGCGCCCCACATTTCCTCGGGTGTGTGGTACCCTACATGGCACGCAAGGCACTGATAAACCTCACTGTTCCACTACAGCTGTCGGGGTGTTCCTGGTGCCAGAGGGCACTGGCGCCACAGATCTGCACACCTGAATGCTCTCCTGGACATCAACATTTCCTCTTAGACGTCTGGTAGACCTCTCAAACTGAATGAGCACAAAACCCAATTCCTCATCTCGCCCTGCCCTGCTCCATCTCACTGCCCACCACTCTCCCCACCACAGCCCCAGTGGCCTTCCTCTGGTTCCTGCACCGACCATGCTCTCATCACTCTCTGCACCTTGACACACGCTGTTACCTTTGCTGGAGATGTCCTCCAACTCTGACCCTGCCTGGAGATCCCGCATCCTTCAGAGGGCTGCATGATACTACATCTTGCTTTTGTCTGCTCTGCTTTCTGTGCCTTAATTCAATGTTCATCTTCTCATTTTCCACACAAAGACACGGAACTTCAGGGATAAGTGACATGACCAAGGTCACGTGGCTGGGGATGGCCCAGTGCAGACAGGCTGGAATCCCAATCACTCCCAACTCCAAGCTCTCAGCCGCTACGTCACTCTGCCCCCTCCACACCTCGCCTCACATCCCTGCATTTCAATCCTTCTGTCTTCTGTATTGCCAGGGTCACCAGACACATTTCTGTCAAAGCAACAATTACTTTATTGCTAGTGCTTCATTTAACATGTTCTCCACATGAGACAAACTCAAGAGCAGGGCCCACATCTCAGTCACCCATGTGTCTCAACTCCTCATGGTATGCCATGGGAACGAAGGACGGGATCTCATCCCTCTTGCCCAAATGGTGGCAAACTCATAGCTGGCCCCTCTGACTGAACATGGAAGTGAAGACCAGATGGTGAGACATGGGACATGTCGGAACAAACCCAAGTCCTTCATCCTCCGGACGGCATGTCACATGGCTTTGGGACAAATGTAGGCCCAGGGCTCTGAATGTGCTGTGTTATACTGAAGAGCTCCCAGGTGTGGTAAGAAATGTCCTCTGTAGCAAAGGGTTTCATCGACCCTTACAGACCCAGGAGCTCAGCTACAGGTAAGCCACAGTCACTGCACAGACAAGCCCTCCTGAGAGAGGATAAAGGAGGGAGGAGTACTTGAGAGGAAACTCTTTTTCCCAAATAGAAAACTGTGTGTGCTGTCATTAAAAAATTATAAGTATTGTGACTACTTACTCATTAAGAAGTACATGCAAGATAACGAAATGTGGTAAAGCACCACAGAATGCTTTCAGTCCACAACAGTGATGCAAAACTACACCTGTGCTCATTGACAAAACTCTGAGGAGGGCTCAAAGTGAGGCTGTGATTATATTAAAAAAATGCACAATGTATTTTTTAACAGGTGGTAACAACGATCATCACACGTAGTTCAGCATTTACCCTCAAAGACAATCCCAGAAGGGATATTCCAAAGCACCCTGCATTTATTTATTTGGAAATGAGGTCATGGGGGTAAACGTGAAACCCACACGGAGCTGCACCTTCACATGATCTTCATGCCCCTGGTGAGTCCTGACCACTTGTCTTTATAGTGACACCTGACATAGTCTCATCAGAGTAAACAATGAGATTCCTTATCCACGATTGTTTTGTGGAGTTTATCATGAATTTAACTTGAATGTGTTTTACTGTTTGTTTGAGCCCTAACTCAACCCCTAGAAAACTTCTGAGGTAGACTTGGAGAAGACTCTCAAGTGAAGACTAAAACATGTGAAAAACCCAGTCAGAGGAAAGAATTAGGATTCACCAGGGAAGACCGCACAGCTACACGATCACCATCACGCCTCAGAGAAAATACAGAAAAAATAAACATGTACATTGGGATTAAGAAAAAGTGAGCATGGTGGATGTTTAAAATAACACAAAGAAATGACTTGCTGGTTTTTTTAAATTTAATTGAAAATTAAATTTTCTCTCTCACCACTTATCTAACATAGTACTAGAAGTCCTAGCCAGAGCAATCACATAAGACAAAGAAAGAAAAGGCATCAAATTGGAAAGAAAAAAGTAAAATTGTCATTATTTGCAGATATGACCTTATATATTGAAAAATCCCAATGACTTAAACTAAAAAACCATTGGATCTAATCAATGACTTCAGTGAAGTTGCAGGATATAAAATCAATACACACAAAATCAGTTGCATTTCTACACACTAACAATGAAGCATCTGAAAAAGAAATGAAACTATCCCATTCAAAGTAGCATCCAAAACAACAAAAGACCTAGGAATAAACTTAACCAGAGGTGAAAGATCTGTACAATGAAAACTATAAGACTTTGCTGAAAGAAACTGAAGACACAAATAAGTGGAAAGATATCTTGTGTTCATGGATCAAGAATTAATATCGTTAATATGTCCATACTACCCAAAGCCATCTAGAGATTCAACACAATCCCTATCAAAATTCCAATGGCATTTTTCACAGGAATAGAAAAAACAGTCGTAAATTTGTATGGAACAACAAAAGACCCCTAAATCGCCAAAGCAGTCATGAGAAAGAAGAGTAAAACCAGAAGCATCACACTTCCTGATTTCATACTACAAAGCTATGGTAATGAAACCAGTACGGTAGCGGCATAAAAATAGAGACCAAGGAAGAGAAGAGAGAGCCCAGAATTAAATCCCTACATATCCGGTCAACTAATATTGGACAAGGGAGCCAAGAATATCCAATGGGGAAAGGATAGTCTCTTCAACAAGCAGTGCTGGGAAAATTGGATAACCCACGCAGAAAAATGAAATTGGAGCCCTATCTTATACCGCTCACGAAAATTAACTTGAAAATCAAAGTCTTAAACATAAGACCTGATACCACAGAATGCCTAGAAAAAAACTTAGTGAAGAAGCTCTGTGACACTGGTATTGGCAACTATTTTTTGGATATTACACCAAAAGCACAAACAACAAAAGAAAAAAGCATCAAGTGGGACATCAAACTGAAAAGCTTCTGCACAGCAAAGGATACAATTAACAAAATAAAAAGGTAACCTATGGCACGGGAGAGAATATTTGCACACCATGTATCAGATAAGGGGTTAATATCCAAAATTTACAAAGAACTTGTACAACTCAATAAAAAAAAATCCAATTAAAACATGGGCAGAGGAGAGGCTGGCCCGATGGCCAAGTGGTGAAGTTCGTGCACTCCGCTTGGTCAGCCCAGGGTTCACTGGTTAGGATCCTGGGCGTGGACCTACCACCGCTCCTCAAGCCATGTTGTGGTGGCATCCCACATAGAGGAACTAGAATGACCTACAACTATGATATACACCTATGTGCTGGGGCCTGGGGGAGAAAAAGAAAAGAGGAAAATTGGCAAAAGATGTTAGCTCAGGGGCAATCTTTCTCACCAAAAAGCATACATTAAAGAAAAAAAAATGGGCAGATGAACTATACAGACCTTTTTCCAAAGAAGACATACCAATGGCCAACAGGTACATGAAAAGGTGCTCGATATCACTAATCATCAGGGAAATGAAAATCAAAACCACAATGAGATATCACCTCACACCTGTCAGAATGGCTATCATCAAAAAGGCAAGAGATAACAAGTGTTGGTGAGAATCTGAAGAAAAGGGAATGTGAAGAAAAGAGAATGTGGAGAAATGTGTACTATTGGTGGGAATGTAAACCGGTCCAGCCACTTTGGAGAACAGTATGACGGTTCCTAAAAAAATTAAAAATATAACTATCATATGATTCAGCAATCCTACTTTGGAGTAAATGGCCAAAGGAAATGAAAACAGGATATCGAAGATATATGCACTTATGTTTATTGTGGCATTATTCACAATAGCCAAGATAGTGAAACAACCTAAGCGTCCATCAACAAATGAATGGAAAAAGACATGTATACATATATACAATGGAATACTATTCAGCTGTGAGAAAAGAGGAAACCCTGCCATTTGTAACAACATGGATGGACTCTGAGGACATTATGCTAAGGGAGGTAAGTCAAGACAAAGAAAGGCAAATACCGTATGATCTCACTTGCATGTGGAATCTAAAAAGAAAAAAATAAAAAACTGAACTTGAAAGAAAAGTGAGTAGAACGGGGGTTACCAAAGGCTCGGGGGTAGGGGAATGGGAGAGGTGTGGTTTAAGGGTATGTACTGGCAACTAGTAAATAAATACGTTCTGGAGATCTAATACATAGTCTAGGAATTACTGACAACAAAACTGTATTACAAACATTAAACTTGCTAAGAGACTAGATCTTAAGTGTTCCCACCACTAGAAGAAATGATAATTCTGCGACACAATAGATGTATTGGCTAAGGCTACAATGGCAGTCATAGCGAATATAAATGTATCAAACCAATATGGTGTAAAGCTTAAACCGACACAATGTTATTTATCAATTATAACTCAATTTAAAAAACCAGAGTGAATAAATAATAAAATAAAAATGGAAGCCTTAAATGGTCTTAAGTGGTACAGTAGAACATACCCTTTCATGGGCACCCGTAGCTCCTTAGGTATAATTTTAGGCAATATTTTTAGTATTCTAATTGCTGTTAAGTGCTTCATAAATCAGGGCTTCACATTCACATTTATCACAGACTTATGCTCCTCAATGGTCAAGACAATGTTTTATTACAAAGAAGGATTTCAATAAATGTTTGCAGAGCTGCTGTCAAGTGTCCAGCTCTCCTGACACGGGGTGGCAGAGGTTGTGTGTCAAGTCAGGTGGAGGGCACGAGGTCCTACACTGCTCCTCTCCTGCCACCCAACAACAAACAACTGATAACAAATTGTCATGGGTTTCTCAGGGCCACCTGAAAGAGGCCCTGAATGCAGTTCTTTTTCTGCTACATCTACTCCTTGTCTTCCTCCTCCCTTATGCCTTTTTCTTTACTATCCCTGTGACTGCTTTTCACTGCATGCTAAGGGAGGAGCTATAGCTGAATTTGTAATTGCACAATAGCCACTGGTTTCCTCTCCCTTAGGAAGTTTTGGATGTACAGCGAGGTCCTAGGCTGTCAATTTCCAATATGACGCTTTAAATGACAATAAATGATGATCTGTCCCAGAAGGTTTTCTCACAGCGATGACACATATGGGGTCTCTCTTTGGTATAATTTCTCAGGTGCCGAGTAAGATGTTTCCTACAGCTAAAAGATTTTCCTCAGGAGTTACATTCAAAAGGTCTTTCCCCAGTATGAGTTCTCTGATGCTGACTGAGATAAGTCCACTTGCAAAAGGCTTCCCCACATCTCCAACACTGTGAAGCGTACGAGACCCCGAGTATGAAGTATGAAGACTCCAAGGCTGGGTGAGGCACGGATGAAGGCTGAAGGCCTGTCCATGCACTATATTTGCTGGGTTTCTTCCCAGTGTGACTCCTCAGGCATTGAGGAGTTAGGGAAGAGCACTCACAAAACTCTTTCTGAAATTCTTTTTTTTTAAAGATTGGCACCTGAGCTAACAACTGTTGCCAATCATCTTTTTTTTTTTTTTTCTGATTTTTCTCCCCGAATCCCGCCAGTACATAGTTGTATATTTTAGTTGTGGGTCCTTCTAGTTGTGGCATGTGGGATGCCACCTCAATGTGACCTGATGAACAGTGCCACGTCTGCGCCCAGGATCCGAACCGGTGAAACCCCAGGCCGCCGAAGTGGAGCACGCAAACATAACCACTCGGCCACGGGGCCAGCCCCTCTGATGTTCTTTACACTCTAAAGGTTTTTCTCCAGCATGGATTCTGCTATGCCAGAAAAAGAAGAAAGGGTGAATAAAGGCCTTTCCACTCAGAGCTTCTCTCCCGTGAGAACCCTCACATGATGAGTGAAAAAAACACTGTCACAACAGGCTTACCCACATGTTTTGCACTCGAAGAGACTTTCTCTAGAGTGGGAAATATTATTTTGGACAAAAGCAGAGCTGTCACAGGAGACTTTCCCATGTTCTTTGCATTCCTGAGGCTTCTCCCCAGTGTCAATATGCTGGTGCTGCATGAGGTCTGACGTGGTTGAAGGCCTTCCCACACTGGAGGCACTCATATGGCTTTGCCGAGTGTAAATCCTCACATGTTGACTGAGGTCCGCCTGCTTGACAAAGCCTTTCTCACGTGCACTGCCGTCACAGGGCTTCACGTCAGCCCAGTCTGCTGATGTCGAACAACAAGCCAACGTTTGCTCAACCCTTGCCCGCATTCCTTCCACTTGTGGAGATTCTTCCCTGCATGGACCATGGAAGCTGCACCTGGTCCATGGGAGTTCTGTTCACGAAAAGCATCCCCTGGAGCCTCGCTACTATGACCATCTCGAGTAGGGGTTATCACCTGTCCCCACACCACTGCGTTCAGAGCGCGTCTTCCCGGGGAGACTCTCCTTGTGGGATAACTTGTGGGAAACTGTCCTGGGCTCAAGCGCCCTTCCTGCATCTGGCCCTCTTTGTTCCCTGGCTCACCCCGACCAGGAGTCCCTTGAGACTGTGAGTGAACTGCCCCTGGAACGAGGCTCCTTCCAATAAGGGCAGCTGAGAGGTGGGAGGCTTTATGGTCTCAGGTTGTACTTTCTCGCCTAACAGAATCCGCTACACAAAAGGGCCCGTCAGTGACGCCAGCACAGAAAGGCCTCCCCACACTCAGTGCTCTGTGTGGCTTCTCCCCACTGTGAGGGGCCTGGTGCTGGACAAATCCAGAGTCAACCAGGAAGCTCTTGGGACCCACCCTGTGAGTGAAGGCCTTCTCTGACACGTGGGTGTGTAGCTCTTCATGTGGCCTTCAATGGAGCTCTGCAACGAGGCCTGGCCCTTCTCCCTTCTGAGGAATTTCTCTCCACTCTGCTGCTTCTGCACCTGGTCAAGGTTTACACTGAACCAGAAGTCTCTCCAAATCATTCATACGGTGGTGTACGGGTGCTGCCACATGGTGTCCCTGTGGCTCAGCCAGGTGCAAAAGTGTCTTTCAAGACCAGGCTGCACATGCCACAGGGCTGAGCCATCTGGGTGGAAGGACCCACCCTGGGAGTTCTTGTCTGTGACACACCCACAGAAAGACCCTGCTCAGAAGGTGGATCCTCATCCTCCACTCCTGCCAACAAGCTGATGGAAGATAAATGCCGGTGAAGTGAGTGTCTAACTGGTGGCAAATGGCATCCCATAACCAATGTGTGTCTGATACGACCAGGGATTAGCCCGTGGCACTTTTGGCAGAATAAGGGAGCTAGACTCAGCACGAGGAAGGGCTGCTGTGTACTGCGGGCCTCGAAAGGTCATGGAATGGAGGAGACGTCAGAGGGCAGAAGGGACAAGGACAGGGTACAGTGTAAGGAGGAGGAGCACAGTCTCCAAATCACTCCTCCACCAACTGTTTCCTGCCAAGGCCTTGGTTCCTTGTCACACGTGAGTGCTGTGCAAAAGGGTCTGTCCAGGGCAGAAAAACCTGCCTGGATGCAATAGTCAGTGTTCAAGGAAAATTTAAGGATACACATGTGTCTCATGACACGTTAAATGAAAGCCAATGTTGTAGAGACCTGCATGGACGATGCAGAAAATAAGACATAAGCTGGAGAGACTAGAAGGGTGGGGGACTAACAGGAACCTAGATCAGAGTGGAAATGACAAGTGAGCAAAACACTAAAAATGCGGAAAGACAAGTGGGATGATACTAGCTTCTGGGCTTGGCCCCACAACATCAGTAAACACAGGACAAGTTACTGGTGTAATGTGAAGCCAGCACCGATGTGACTGCTTCCAAAGTTTCCACTCACCAGGCCTCGTCCAGGTCTTCTTTGCTGTGGCTGAGGCTGTGTCTACCTTCTGAGGCACCCTGGGCTCCCCTCCAGCCCCATTTGGGTAACTACATGAGACCTGGACACTGCAAGCCCTATGGTGAAAGAAGAGCTGGTGAGTGGCCAGCAGTGACCCAGGGAGACCCCTTCTACAGAGAAGAAAATTAAATATTAAACAAAGAATCTTGGAAGAGGGTCTTGCAGGAACAACTCAGTGTTCTCCACAAGCAGTGACCATGTCAGTGTCTGCAATTTCTGGAAACTTCAGGGATTTGGACAGTCACCCAGCCTAGAAGTGGCAGGGCCATCTGGGATCTGTTAGACAGACTGCAAGACTCCTGACCACCAAATCCTTCATTTCAAGGCTTTAAGGGGTAGTGGTTGGGGCTGCTCTGGGAGCAGAGGTAGTTCACGCTGCCCAGCCCTGGTACCCAAAGTACCCACTCCAGGGAACCAAGAAAAGGAGGTATGCCATGATAGAACTGTGAGGCTGAGACAGGTGCCCCTTGGGAAAAGGGGAAGAACAAAACCCAGCCCAGGAGACTGGGAATCACACCCACCCCGGGGATCCATGCTGTTGTTATGTTCCCTAGCTGAGTGTGGGCTGGACCTAAAAACTCTTTTAATGAACAGAATATGGCAAAGATTATGGGATGGAACTTCTGAGAAGAGGTTATAAAAATCCCGGCTTCTATCTCAGATGCTGTCTCTTACTCTTGATCATGGAAATCAGCTGCCTTATTGTGACCTGCTTATGGAGAAGACAGCTTGGCAAGAAACTGAGGGTGGGCTCTGGCCAAGAAACAGCAAGGAAATGATTAATTAGTCCAACAGCCTCCTGCTCATGTGCATGACCTTGAAAGGAGTCACCCCTGCTGAGCCTTCAGATGAGACAGCTAGCCCCGGACATCCTGACAGCAAGGTCATAAAAGACCTTTAGCGAGAGGTACCCAAGCAGGATATGCCCGATTCTTGACCCACAGAAACTGTGAGATAATAAACATTTGTCTTTTCAACTCACTAAACTTTGGGGTAATTTACTGTCTAGCAATAGATACCTAAAACAGAGACTTACCCAGTGAGGACACAAGTGCAAAGTTCTCCAGCATCACATCACGGTACAGGAGTCTCTGAGCCTCCTCAAGGAGCTCCCACTCCTCCCGGGAGAAATACACGAACACATCCTCGAAGGTCACACAGCCCTGCCACGATGAGGACAGTTGAGGGGACAGGCAGCATCTCTCTCCCCAGGTCAAGCTGCTCACACAACCACTCCCTGGTCCCTCTCTCCCCCAGGCTCCCAATTCACAGGAGATACCACACTTGGCACCCTTAGTGCCTGCTCTCACTTCATGTCCCTGATCATCTTCCAGCCCAGAGCAGATCCAGGCGGCTGGGCAGACAGATACTATGTAAGCTACAGGTCAGGCATGAAAGGCACCATACACTCTCCTGCTGGCCAGTTCTCTTCCTGTCACCTAGACCATGCCTCCCAGACACAAACCTGGGCTCAGCCTTCTCCCACAAGCCCCACTACTAGGGCCTTAAGGCTCACATTTCACACTCCTCCCTGGTTTCCCTGCCACCTCCGTCGCTTCCACAGTCTCCACTGTGCAGGCTGAGGGGACCTGTTGAATGAAATCTGTTAAATCACCTCCCTTCTCTGCTCCAAACTTCAAAAGGGAGGCCTAGCTCCTCAGGCTGCTGTTCCAGGCCTGACTTCTGCCCAGCTGCTCTCTGTTCCCATACGACACAATGAGATTCTGATCACTCCCGACTCAGTCTCACCTCCAAGTATTTGCACATGCCCATTCCCCAGACTGGGACACCCTTCTGAACGGTATTCCATCGGTTGCCAGTAACGGGAAACTATCTATATAATCCTCGGCCTGGACTCAGGACCCTGGATGACTCCCCTCCAGGAACTGCACGACCAAGAGCCGGGAGAAGGAAACGTGGAGTCCCAGGACGCCACCATCAGCTCTAACGAGGAGTGCTAGCCATGACAGTGGGAGAGGGTGAGGCCCTGGGCGACCCTCCACTCACCTGCGCCGGATTCATCGGTGCTGCCGCCTCCGCCAACGGCCCGGGACCTGGAGGGCTGAGCGGAACCCTGAGAGGCGGGCGACCAGGGCGGGTCCCGAGGGCTCAGCCTGGGCGGGGTCGTCTCTGGCTGCGTGTTGCGCTCGCAGCCCGGCTAGAAAATGGTGCCGAAGGCTCACAGGGCGCAGGCCGCCGCCTTCGGGGCCGCAGCGACGGAGCGCAGGAGCTGAGGCCTGGGCGAACGCGCGGTCCCGGCGGCGCCTGGCAGACACGAGGCGCGAGGGGAGCTGTCCCACAGTCGGGGGCACAGTCCCAGGGGAATGGAGCGGGGGCCAGGGGGCACGGCTTGCACCAGGCGCGGCGGTGGCCTCCGCCACGTCACTCTCTTTCCCAGCTCGGCCGCACAGAAGCGGCCACCGCGCGGCGCTCCAGTCCACGTGGTCGTGGTCCAACCAGCCACCGCTCCCGGAAGGATGTCCCGCTGCAGCGATAGCGGAAGCCCCGCCCAACACCGCAGGAAATGCGCCTCCTGGGCCGTCATTGGCCACCCGCTCGGGCGGAAGCGCGGAGCACCACCTCCTGGGTAGTGTAGTTTGGACGCCACCTGTGCGCACGCGCCTGCACCCCTTCCCTTCTCCACGGCAACGGCCAAGCGGCTCCGCTAGAACCGACCAGGAAATAACGCTCCAGATTTCCAGGCACCGGGGCGGCGCTTCGCTTCCTCTTACAGAAAAGAGCTCACATTTCCGTGGGCGCGGGGGCAAGGTCCCGCCCTCAGGAGGCGTGCATCCGCGGGACCTGGGAACCTGCTAGGAATGCAAGCTTTGTGGACCCTCTCAGGCCTAGAGAATCCAACTGCGGGGGGCTCAGCACTCTGTGCTTTAAGGAATCCTTCTGCAGCTCACTCAAGTTTGAGAACCATGGCTCTTCTGTGACTAGAATGGGAAATACTAAGTCCATCATGGGAATTTACATGAAATGCCTATTAGATAGTTAGTACTCAGTAAGTAAGAGCTATTATCATCACTGTCGTTATCATTAACATCACAATGCCTTCACTTACACTGTGTGGGAGGCTATGTTGGAGATGCCTCTTTGCAAGATCCTTGGCATCATTTATCAAAAATATGACTCGTATTAATTGTTTCACATAAAAGCACCCATTTATATGCACCATTTGGCTTATTTAGTTATTTTTTTAAACAGCGCAGCAGGAGGTTTTCTTAAACTACAGGTAGGCATGTTGCCCAAGAGATGCAGTATTGCAGCCTACAGGATTCAGACCTTGGGAACATCAGGAGTAACTGCCCTCAGGCCTAAGTGGAGAGTAGACATGACATGGTTTAAAGTTTGTGACATAAGATGACATGTCGTCTAGTTCAAGTAATCAGGATCTCTCTCTCCTCCTGTCCTCCCTTTCTGACCCGCAGGGCAGCTGGGCCCAGATGTAAATAGATGATCACAAGATGGCCCAGCCTGAAGCTCAGAGGCTTCAGATCCTCAGGTCCTGTCCTCATCGAAACACCATCACCATCAGCCCATCACTTGAGCCTGCAGCCCTGAGGGAGCACTAAATCCTGGTGAGGTGTGAAATCTAGAACCAGTGGGGCCATCCCCGGAATGGTGAACAATGCAGTAACAAGACACAACTTCACAATCACTTCTGCGTGATTCAATTGGCCACATCTCACATGGTCCCAAATTAAAGGTAAGGAAAGCTGGGACATGCTGTCCTCCCAGTTATCCAGAAAGAGAAAATGGGATTGGTAAGCATCCAGCCAGTTTACATCACAATCTACCAATTTGGTCACCACATATTTCATTATTTCCCCTATGTATTCTACACTGCCACCCTTTTATTATTCCAACAACACAAAATCCCATCTAATCACTGAGCCCATCTCGCTGTTACAATCTCTAGGGTGTCTTGTCCTTTGCATTATGTTCAAATACTTTTCCTTAACACCAGGAAACTATCAACACAAAATACATCCTATCTACTCACACACCACATATAGTGGGTCAAGGACAAAGCAGAAGGACATACTGAAGGTGCTGGAGGAATGACCACCACATAGATTCTGTACTGAACAAGTGCATTTGTCAAGAAAGAGCATGAAATAAGACTATAAGAGGCCAAAAATGAGAACTGTGGTAGAAAACTAACCCACACAAAGTGAATCCTAAAGTTTTCACTTAAGTCCGAAGGAAAGTGATCCCAGTGAAAGGTCTGCAGCAATAGAAGGAAGGAAGATCCAAGAGAAGGATGCGTCTGTGGATTAATTTTCATTACCTGCATAAAACATCAACAGTGTCTCCTGCCGAGCAGAGTGAGAGAATCACCTCTCATGCAATCCTCAATAATACCCCTTATCTTGTGCAAGAGGAGAGTGAAGGTATTAATTCTATACTCCGTTAAGTTAAAGACATGTTATTTTTAGCTCAAACATTAATAAAATAGGAGTATCTACATTCCCAACTAAAAGCAACGTTTCGAATGTAAATAATCTATACCAATTTTTAAAAGTAAGTACAAGAAATAGAACTGAAGCAAAAATAAGCACAAAATAGGAAGATGCATATTAACCCAAATGTACCAGCTATCACACTAAATGAGCATGGAGTAAAAGTTTCAATTAGTCATCAGTAGATTTTGGTGAGCTGAAAAATATCCAGCAATATTCAGTTTGCAAGTCACACTTCTAGGATATAATGTTACAGAAAGAGATGCAATAAAAGTTTGGAAAATATATACCTTATAATTTTAAACAAAAACACACAAAAATGTATATTTGTATCTGAAAAATAGGAAGGAAACATAGGCAGGAAGACATACTTTCAATTTTGTATACAATTTTTAACATCATTTCAAGTTACATAAAAAATTTTATTATAAGAATAGTTAAACCTATAAACAAACTGGCATATTTTAATATGTTATCTCAGTAACTGATTTTTAAAAGGCAGGAATAACATTGCTAAGGTAGATGCACACACCAAGATGGGAAAATCTGGCCCGATAGACACATGCAGAAGTGTAGACACCAACTGCAGTATGTTTCCTTTTCAGCACAAATTGAATGTGTATGAAACCGACAATATATAGGACCATAAAAAAATCTCTTTAACTTGGCATAGAATGAAATAAAACAGAGAATGCACTCAGGATAGAGATCAGTAACAGAAGATACCTGAAAAAACGTAAAGATGTGCTTGGAAACTAAACTACAAAATACTAAATGTCCCATGTGAGAGGGAAGCAAAGACAATCAAACCCGGAGGATATGTTCTTTGAAAATACTGACAGCTCCGTGCTGATCTGATAGGCCTTTATAAGGAGCCTAATGGACAGAACTCCAACAAGTTAGCAGACACAGATAGGGTCTGCCCTTAAGAGTATGGGCTTGGGCTCATTGTCTGACTTCTCTGCACCTCCGTTTTCTCATCATTACATTGAGGGGGTCTCTGTGGTCGTTTAAAGTGCTCAAGTTCTATTATTCAAGGCATAATTTTGTTGTTTTTAAATTATTACAGAAAAAAATAAATTATTATAGGATATTCAATTTGAAGCTTTGCTTTACAACCTACCAAAAATAATAATATCTCTACATACTCTCATGAGATGCAATTAAGGAATTCCATTAAAAAGAATACCAGTAAAGGAATACCTTTTAACATACATACTATAAGTAAAGGATGATCATTAGGTTTATGTTCATCTCAAAAAGCTTTAAAAATCACAGGATAATATATCCAGGTAATACTAAAAAGCATATATTAAGCATTATTCCATTCACATAAATTTCAAAATCAAACAAAATATAATAGTTACTATTAGTGATACACACTTAAGGTGTCAACCTACAAAGAAAAGTAAGAGGAGGCGAGGAGGACGGAATCTGCAATCTGGAGGCTCACACAGGGTGCCCAAAGACTGCTATGTACTAATTTTTAATGGGGGTGCACTAGTATTAATTTATTAATCTTTTTTCCCTTTTTCATACATGTGTAATTCAGTGAGATTAAGTGGACAAACCTCAAGAGCGGGGCTCGAAGACTACTTACACCTGTTTCCCATGTAAGCCCCCGCCGCACAGAGAATATTCCCAGTAGCTTCTCAGGCACAGATCTGCCTCCCTTCAGTTAATACTGCACAAATGTGACCATTATTGTGTCCTTTGTTGCCATGTATTAGGTTTTCCTGGTTATGAACTTTTCTATAGAATTCTAGAGTATTTACTACTTTGCGTTTGACATACACTGCCACTCAAAGTACTTTTTTCTATGAAATTCATCCATGTTGTTGCACGAAAGCAGCAGCTTTGTTTTGTTTTGTTTTGTTTTGAGGAAGATTAGCCCTGAGCTAACATCTGCTGCCAATCCTCTTTTTGCTGAGGAAGACTGGCCCTGAGCTAACATCCATGCCCATCTTCCTCTACTTTATTTTTTTAAAGATTTTCCTTTTCCTTTTTCTCTCCAAAGCCCCCTAGTACATAGTTGTATATTTCTAGTTGTGGGTCCTTCTAGTTGTGGTACGTGGGATGCCGCCTTAGCGTGGCCCAATGAGCGGTGCCATGTCTGTGCCCAGGATTCGAACTGGCGAAACCCTGGGCTGCCAAAGCAGAGAGCATGAACTTAACCACTCGGCCACGGGGCCGGCCCTTCCTCTACTTTATATGTGGGACGCCTACCACAGCATGGCTTGCCAAGTGGTGCCATGTCTGAACCCAGGATCCGAACCAGGGAACCCTGGGCCGCCAAAGCAGAATGTGCGCACTTAACTGCTGTGCCACCCGGCCGGCCCTGAAAGCAGCAGGTTTAATCTGTTTTCTTCCATTTAATGACTTTCAAAATTTAGGTAAGCAGCTTATAGATGACTGTCATTTGCATTATTTCCAGTTCTTGGTTATTATGAAATTGTTATCAACCTTTGTGTGTATGTATTTTGGTGTAAGAAAGCACTCATTTCTAATGGGTATACCCCCAAAGTGACTTGCTTGGTTATAAAATATAGCATGTTTAAAAATAATATAAGATCCTTATCTCAGATCATATATAAACATTAACTCAAGATGGGTCCTGGACCACCACATAAGAACTAAAACCATAAAATGCCTAGAGGAAGCGAAAATCAAAGCTTTGCAACTATGGGTTGGACAAACTCTAATTAGTTAGATAGTACACAAAAGAATACATAAAAGGAAAAATAAATTTTGGGTTACACCAGGATTAAAAACATCTACTCTTTGGGGCCAGCCCTGCGGCCGAGTGGTTAAGTTCGCGCGCTCTGCTGCAGGCGGCCCAGTGTTTCGTCGGTTCGAATCCTGGGCGTGGACATGGCACTGCTCATCAAGCCACGCTGAGGCGGCGTCCCACATGCCACAACTAGAAGGACCCACAACTAAGAACATACAACTATGTACGGGGGGCTTTGGGGAGAAAAAGGAAAAAAATAAAATCTTTAAAAACATCTACTCTTCAAAAGATCACTAAGAAAATAAAAAGACAAGCCAATGACTGAGAAAAACTATTTTCAAAATACATATCTGATAAAAGACTAGCATCCACAATATTAAAAAAGAAGAAAATAAAACAAATTCTTCCAGTTCAATCTTAAGAACAAAAACACAAAGGTTTGGATAAATAACTAAAGATATGATTAATGAACACATGAAAAGATGCTCAATACCATCAGTCATTCCAGCAATGCCATTTAAAACTACAATAGGATAACTACACATTTGCTAGAATTGCTAAAATTAAAAAGACTGAAAATACCAGGTGCTGATGAGGATGCAAAACAACTGGAACTCTCATGCATCGTAGTGGCCAATACAAATTGATCCAGCCATTTTGGAAAACAATTGCAGTTTCCTCTATAGGGAAATATATATATACGCACGGCACAACAGTTCTCCTCCTAAATATTTACATGAGACTAGTTAAAATGTCTCCATCTAAATACCTGTTGCAAATATTCATGGCAGTTTTATTCACCTAAGCCAAAAACTTGTAAAAGTTTTCCATGAACTGGTTAATGAAGGAACAAAATGTAGCATATCCAGAAAACAAAACAGAACTCAGCTAGGAAAGGAAGAAACAAGGAAAAACACAAATGAATCTCAAAGCCAATACACCAAGTGAAAATATCAGGGGAAAAAAGGCCACATGTTGAATGATTCCATTCACTTCACATTCTAAAAAAGGCAAAAATGTAGAAAAAGAAAATCTCTACAATTTTGGGAGAGGAGTTTGCATGACGGAACATTTTGAGGTGATGGAAATATTTCACATCTCGATGGTGGTAGTGGTCACAAAATTGTATATATATGTGTCAAAATTCACCAAAATATACCCTTAAAAGAGAGATTATTATTGAATACAAATTATACTTCAAAAAACTTGAATACAAATTATACTTCAATTCACAAGGAATATTTAATTAAAGTTTGAGGTAACTCAGCGATGCACCTCAGATACTCCCCTACATTTTCTCCAAAAGAACAAGGGAGGAAATGTCAAGATAACATGCAAGAAAGCAACAACAATTTTGAATTTCTTTTACACTAGGTGAGAATGTTGGGGGGCAGGCTGAGGGAAGATAACCAGACATGTGACATATTTTATAGGCTGAAAATATGACTATCACAAGGGGCAAGTTGTAGAGAGCCACAGTGAGGGGCCAGCATGGAGTTCCTGGGCAAATGTATCCAGGGGCTACCACAATTTTGGAAGACTAACACAGAAAATTTCATCTCCAGTTCCTTTAATCAGTGAAGAGCAGTGGAGTTCCAGATGGTGATGACAAGGCCAGAAAATAGTGGGCATCTGAGAAGCTGGATCCTTTATGGATACTTTATGAGCATCTAGGCTTTTACCTGTGCCGAGAAGAGCTGCTTCAAGAACACCAATCAGAAGACATGATGATCAGGGCAAGTATTTGGCCTTTCCTTTGGTAGCACAACTGAGTATGTTCAAGCTATAAACACAAAACTGGAACCCTGAGAGGAGGCCAAATGATGCTGAAATCAGCGAAAGTACTTGGGACTGAGCAGGGAGAGGTTTGTGGGGTGGTGGAGATGGGGGTTCAGTTCTCTCGAGAATTCCCCAACAGCCTGAATCAGCTCAGAAAATGTGGGGCTTATGACTAATCTAGGTTTAGGGCCTCGTATGGCAAGTCCCACAGAATGGGGCAAAAAAGGGAGATCTTTCAGGAAAGTAGTATGAAGTAATAATCCACAGAAGTGGGAGTGGGAAGAATGATAATCGGAGGAGCTGATTAATGGGAAGAAAATGTGACAATAGAATTTCTTACTTCCGGTATTTTGACAGAAAACTGTGAGATGATTACTGGGGTATGGGGGGTTTACCTGAGAAGTGACCTCAGGATGGACAGGAGTGAAGTGGGCGGTGAGATGGGGTGGGGAAGGCCGTACAATTTCCATCAGGGAGCAGGTTGATGCCGAGGACAAAGCTGGCTCCACCCTGCTAGAGGTCTTTTTTTTTTTTTTTGGATTTTATTTTTTTCCTTTTTCTCCCCAAAGCCCCCTAGTACATAGTTGTATATTCTTCGTTGTGGGTCCTTCTAGTTGTGGCATGTGGGACGCTGCCTCAGCGTGGTTTGATGAGCAGTGCCACGTCCGCGCCCAGGATTTGAATCAACAAAACAGTGGGCTGCCTGCAGTGGAGCACGCAGACTTAACCACTCGGCCATGGGGCCAGCCCCTAGAGGTCCTTTGATAAGACCTGGAAAGTGGGTTATGTGGAGCAAGATCTCAACAGTGTTGGCTATAGACCTCCCGTGCAAGACCTCAAGCCATTTGTGTCTACACAGTGATTCATCTCCAGGGTGATGGCCAGCAACAGTGCTGGTGGATCAAGTAGTTAATACACCGTTATAATGGTGTCTAGAGGCCCTGTTGGCAGGGAAGTTACTAGCACATGCAGAAACAGTATCAATCCCAGTAAGGATGAGTCAGTGCCCCCTCCAGGAGGGAACAGATCTGACGTAAACAATCTACCACCAAGTGGCAGTTTGGTCTCCTAGAGATTGTATCGTATCATGATCTCAGTGTTGGTCTTTGTAACTGGCAGGTTAGACATTCAGAAAGGGAAGTGGCTATTTCAGTTGTGGCACGTGGGATGCCATGTTGTTGGGCCCATTCAAAACCTTCATTCCTGCCACCATAGCTACTGTGTCTACATCCCTAGAGTGCAAAGACTGGGAATGCAGAGGACTGAGCCTGGCCAGTCTCAACTCCTCTGCTCCCCTCCCCTTCTCCTCTGCAACGGGGGTCTTCTTGCAGGCACTGACGCGGGACATAAACATCCACTCATTTTGCACTCTCTCCAGGAACCTCATGCCGCTGGTCCATACAAACTTGTCACTCGTCTGCCCATCTTGATTCTTCAGTGCCTCTGAACAACCAGACAAGCCATTTGCCACAAAGGGCACATATATCCTTACTTGAGCCACTTCTCCCAAAACAAAAGTGACACTCAATTGTACTTGTCCAAGATCTGGCCATGAAGAGGATTTCTCCACACCAATGTCCTTTAGGGCCCCTCTAGGTGGGATGTGATGCGGCATCAGCTCATTTGCAGCTTACCCCCCAAATATCAAGGTGATCCATCCACCTGTAAACAAGGCTTGGGCCTTTCCAATTCAACCAGCCAACCAAATGTACAATATAACAGTCTGACTCTACTTTTGATGTTGGATTGTTTCTAGCTTTCAATCCTCCTCTCCTGCTTCTGCCCCACATTTGGACAACCATAACAGAGAAGCCCACATGTTCCTTCCCTTTCCACGGGTGGCAGAGCTAAACTCTCACCCTCACCCAGTAGCAGGGCAGAAGGAGGTGGTCCAAGGTAACAACAGTTCTCTTTCACTTCCAGGATAGTGTCATGAAGGCCCGGTGAGGGAGCTAACCTTCCAACCCCACCCAGAAGCAATGACAGTAGTTGGTATTCCACTCCTTGCTCCCCTCCCCAAAGAGAGGTCAACAGAAATTACTCAATCTGAACAGACATAAAGCAGACAGGAAAAATTAAAAACCAAACCAAACCAAACCAAAGCAGAGCCTCAGGGACCTGTGGGACAATAAAACAGAAAAAAGAAAAAAAAAAGAGATCTAACCTTCATGTTACTGAAGTCCCAGAAAGAAAGGAGATAGAGGGTCAGTCTAAAAATAATACTGGAAGAAACAAAGACTGAAAATTTCCCAAAATTGGCAACAGGCATACACCTACAGATTCAAAAACCTCAACAAACCCCAAACATGACAAACAAAAAAAATTCTAAACCAGGACACAACATAATTAAATTTCTGACAACTAGAGACAAATATTTTTAAAGCAGCTAGAGAGAAATAACACGCTATCTGTAGGGGAACAATGGTTTTTGAATGGCAGATCTCTCATCTGAACCCGTCCGTGGAGGGCTGAAGGAAGCGGCCTAACATTTCTCAAGCACTTTGAAAAAAGGACTGTCAACCATGAACAGTACAATGCACAAAATTTCCTTCAAGAATGAAGAAATAAAGACATTCTCAGATGAAAGAAAACAAAGAACATATGTTACCAGCAGAGCAACTCTGAAAAAATGGCTACAGGAAGTTTTCCAAACAGAAAGGAAATGTTAGTAGAACGCGGCTTGAAACTTCAGGATGGAAGAACAATGAAATAGAGGGAAATGGACCACCCTTCTTCTCACAAGCTTTTAAAAATGTTTGACAGTTGAATGAAAAATTATAACCTTAACAGATGAAGAGTAAACACCCAAGACAACTGTATTAAAAGAATAGTGAGGGGCTGGCCCAGTGGCGTAGCAGTTAAGTTCGCATGTTGTGCTTCGGCGGCCCAGGGTTCGCCAGTTTGGATCCCAGGTGCAGACCTAGCACAGCTTATCAAGTCATGCTGTGGCAGGTGTCCCACATATAAAATAGAGGAAGATGGGCACAGATATTAGCTCAGGGCCAATCTTCCTCAGCAAAAAGAAGAGGATTGGCAGAGGAAGCTAGCTCAGGGACAATCCTCCTCAAAAAAAAAAAAAAAAAGAATAGTGAGTGCAAAGGGACCTAATAGAAGTAAAGTTTCTACACTTCACTCAAATTGCTAAGATGTTGATGACAGTAGATTGTGATAAGTTATACATGCACAGTTTAAAACCTAGAGTAACCACTTGAAAAAAAAAAAAAGAAATCCCATACAAAGACATATACCCCAAAACACCATACATGAATCAAAATTGAATTCTAAAAAATGTTCATGTACCTAAAAGAAGACAAAGAACCACCTCCCCCTAAACACACACACACTAAAACAGTAAAATAGGAACAAGGAACACAGGAAAAATTAAAAAGTAAAAGAAAAATGGCATATTTAGTCCCAATATGGCAATGACTACTATAAATATAAATGGTCTAATATACCAATTAAAAGACAGATATTGTCAAAAGGTGGGGGGAGCAGGACACCTCTATATGCTATCTACAAAAAATTGACCTCAAATATGACAATATAAGTAGGTTGAAAATAAGAGATGGGCAAAGTAAGAGATGGACAAAGATAACCCATGCAAATATTAATAAAAATGCATAAGTGGCTATAATATCAGATAAAGAATACTTTAGAGCCAAGAAAATTAACAGGGACAAAGAGGGATGTTAGTTACATCATGATAAGGAAACATACAATGACCAAGAAAATATGGCAATCATAAACGTATATACACCAAACAAGAAAACAGTCAAATACACAAAGGTAATAGAAGTAAAAGGAAAAATAGACAATTCCACAATTACAGTTTGGAATTTCAATGCTTCTCTTTCAGTGATTGACAGAAACATTAGAAAGAAAATCAGCAATGGCAGAGAAAACCTGAATAACACCATTGACCAACAGAACCTCACAGACATTTATAGAACACGCCACCCAACAACAGAATATACATCCTTTCAAGCACCCATGGAACATTCTACAAGAATGTTGTTTATAGGACATTTGTTTGTGGATCATTAAACAAACCTTAACAAATGTAAACGTTCTGAAATCACACAGAGCATGTACTCAGACCACATGAGAAACCAGAAATAAATAACAGAAAGACAACAGGAAATATTCCAAACACTTGGAAATCAAAGAACACATTTCTAAATAATCTCTGGGTCACACAAGAAGGCTCAAATTGAATCAAGATATATTTAAACTGAATGAAAGCATAATTAAAACATATGAAAATCTGTGGGATGGAGCTCAAACAGTGCTAAGAGGGAAATTTATAGAACTAAATGCATACATTAAAATAGGGAAAAAGTCTCAAATTAATAAATCTAAGCTACCATCTCAAGAAACTACACAGAGCACAATAAAACCAAAGCAAGTAGAAGAAAGGAAACAATAAGGATCAGAGAAGAAATTGAGAACAGAAAAATAATAGAGAAAATCAATAATATAAAAAGCTGATTTCTTTGAAATAGTCAAGAAAGCTGATAAACATCTAAGAAGATTAACAAATATAAAAACAGAGTGAACATACATTTCTAGTATCAGGAATAAAACAGGAGATACAACCCCAGATGCTCCTGTCACGAAAAGAATAAGAGAATACTTCAAACAATTCCACGAATTTAGTTAGAAAACTAGATGAAATGGAGTAATTCCTCCAGAAGGGCAATCTATCAAAACCCACCTAAGGGCTGGTCTGGTGGTGTAGTGGTTAAGGTCACATGCTCTGCTTCCGCAGATGGGGTTTGCCAATTCAGATCCTGGACGTGGACCTATGCACCACTCATCAAGCCATGCTGTGGCAGCATTCCACATAGAAGAACTAGAATGACTTGCAACTAGGATATACAACTATGTACTGGGGCTTTGGGGAGGGAAAAACAAACAAAAAACCCCCACCCAATATGAAACAGATACTGTGAATAGTACTATATTGATTAAATTAAATAAATTGTAATTAAAAGCATCCAAAAGAGAAATCTCCAGGCCCAAATGGTTTCACTGGAGAATTCTACCAAACATTTAAAGATGAAATAACACCAATTCTACAAGATCTCATTCAGAAAAAAAAAAGAGAGAGAGGAAGAACACTTCCTAGTTCATTCTGGGAGGCCATTATTACTCAGACACCAATATCAGTACAAAAAAATTAAACTAAAGACCAACACGCTCATGATTTTAGACACAAAATTCCTCCACAAAATATTAGCAAATGAAATGGTGCAACACATATATATAAAGAATTATATTTCGTGACCTGGTGGGGTATATTGCAGGGATCCAAGGCTGGTTCGACATTCAAAAACCAGTCAAAGCAATCCATCCCATCAAAAGGCTACTGAAATCACAACAATTGAAGGAGAAAAAGTATCTGACAAAACTCAACACCCATTCATAATGAAAGCTCTTAGCAAATTAGGAGAGAAACTTTCCAAACTGGATAAAAAGATCTACATAAAAACACACAGCTATCATCATATTTAATGGTCAACACTGAAAGCTTTCTCCCCAACACTAAGAACAAGGTAAGTGTGTCCTCTTACCATTTCTATTCAACATTGTACTGGAAGTTCTAGCTAGTGTACTAGCGTACTGTAAAGATAGGAAAGGGAAATAAAAGGGATACAAATTAGGAAAAAGAAATAAGATGTTTGCTATCTGCTGATATTATTGTTTATGAAGAAAATCCCAAGGAATCTACAAAAAAAACTGCTAGAGGGGGCCAGCCTAGTGGCATAGTGGTTAGGTTTGCACACTGTGCTTCAGTAGCCCAGGTTCGGATCCCAGGCACGGACCTACACTTCACTCATCAAGCCACGCTGTGGTGATGACCCACATAGAAAATGGAGGAAGATTTGCACAGATGTTAGCTCAGGGCCAAACTTCCTCACAAAAACCACAAAAACCCTCCCAGAATAAGTGAGTTCAGTAAGGTCACAAAATACAAGGACAACACATAAAAATTAATTATCTTTCTCTTATAACAGCAATGACCACGTGCCAAATAAAATTAAAAACTCATGAGGTTGGCCCTGTGGCTGAGTGGTTAAGTTTGCATGCTGTCCTTTGGCGGCCCAGGATTTCGCAGGTCTGGATCCTGGGTACGGACATGGCACTGCTCATCAGGCCATGCTGAGGCAGTGTCCCACAGAGCACAACCAGAAGGACCTGCAACTAGAATACACAACTATGTCCTAGGGGTTTTGGGGAGAAGAAGGAAAAAAAAGAAGATTGGCAACAGATGTTAGCTCAGGTGCCAATCTTTCAGGGGGGAAAAAATCCTCCCCCACATGACTCCAAAAAGAGGCACCTAAGACAAAAATCTAACAAAATATGTTCAGGATCTATAAGCTGAAAAATTAAAAAACACTAATGAAATAAACCAAAGAGGATCTAAACAAGTGGAGAGACATACCTCATTCATGGACTAGAAAACTCAACATAATAAAGATGCCAAATCTCAACAAAATGATCCATGGAATAATGCCATTTATATCAAAATCACAGCAAGATGTCTTGTAAATATAGACAAGCCCATGATAAAATTTATATGGAAAGCCAAAGAAAAAAACTGATATGGAAAGCTAAAGCAATTTTTAAAAACATAAAGAGGGAGGAATCATTTTACCCAATTTTAAGACTTAGTGATAGCTATAGTATTCATGATAGTGTGGTACTGGCAGAAGTTTAGACACACAGATCAAGGCTATAATATGGGGAAACAGACCAACATGAATACGCTGAACTGATTTTTGACTAAGTAGTAAAGGCAATTCAGTGGAGATAAGATAGTCTGTTTAACAAATATGCTGGAACAACTAAACATCCTCAGGAAAAAAGGAAAGAAACTCAGTCTAAAGCTCACATGGTAAGGCAAAACTTAACTCAACACGCAGAGTTTTAAATGTAAAGGTTAAACGATAAAACTTTTAGGAGAAAATATTCAGGACCTACAGCTTGCTGAAGATTACTGAGACATGACATGAAAAGGATGAAGAGGAGACTTCACGATAATGCTATGGATTAACACAACAAAAATGACCGGGCCTACAATGGCAATACGAAACTACATGCGTGGTCATTTAAGCGGCCCTGAGGAGGGTTCAAAGTGAATACAGGATTATTTTTACATCTTTCTTAGAGTATATTTTTTAACGTGAGGGAATACTATCACACGTAGTTCCAAAAAACACCAAAGGAGGAATTCTAAAATACCCTGATAAAAGGTTCTAGTCTTTAGTCACTACACCAGGACTATGCCCATGGTGACAACTATGCAGCACACATGTACCTGCCTGCACACATGCCCACCTCACCTCTTAAATTCTAGTCGCTCTACTTGACAGTGAATCTTCACATCATCTTTTATAACATTAAAAATGATCTGTGTGTTTGTTTTTCTGAGTTTATCACTATCCTTCAACTTATTTTAGCTATGTGTTTTGTTTTGGCTCTAATTCGACCCCTAGAAAACTGTTGGAGAAACCTCTCTAAAGAGGGTTGAAGAAGCTCAGAAACCATAATAAGAGGGGAGAATCAGGATTCATCTGGGAAGGTTGCCTAGCCACACTGTCATCCTCACCCCACAGAAAAATAAAGAAAAAAAATAAGTAGATCAAGCATGAATGTTGGGTGGTTAAAGATACATGAAGAAACATGTTTTTAAAAATATCAGTCTTAAGTGTGCGGTATAATGGACCCATTCATATGTATATCTTTATCTCCTTAAATATTAAAGTTATTTTCTCATATTTCTCATGAAGACTTATGCCACTCAAGGGTTGAGACAATGCTATAGAACAAAGGCATTCAAAAAATGTTTCCAGACCTGCCCTCAACTGTCTGACTGTCCTGACAACGGACAGAAGTGAATGTCTATACAAGACAAATGAAGGGTGTAAGGCCTTGTCTCTGAACAACACTCCCCTCTCCCTGAATCAACTAAGGGATGACAAATTGCCACAGGCTGGTCACAGAAGTCTGAGAGAAGCTGTGCTTGCATTTCTTTCTCTTTTCTCTTCCATGTCTTCTCCTTCTTTGTTTAAATATTCCTGAGATAACACTGCAGTGTAAACTAAGGAGAAAGATGTGGCTGAAGGTTTTGCTAAGAGCACAATAAAGACTGGATTACTCTCCTGGATGAATCTCAGACGTGGAATAAGACTCTAGGCTGGGTCAATTTCCAATATGACTCTTCAGATGACAACTGATATCCTGCAACAGGGCTTCTCACAGAGAAGAAAACCGAGGGGTTTCTCTTTGGTATGAATGATCAGATTCTGAGTAAGATGTTTCCTCTGGCAAAAGATTTTCCTCAGTGTTTACATTCAAAGTCTTTCCCCAGTAGGAGTTCTTAGAGGATGACTGAGGATTGCCCATTTGGGAAGGGTTTTCCCACTTCTGCCACACTGACAGGGTTTCTCCCAGAATGAACCCTCTGATGCTGAGTGAGGGATGAGCTTCGACTGAAGGACTTTCCACACTCACTACACTCATAGGGCTTCTCTCCAGTGTGGATGATGGAATGACGAATGAGGCTTGTGCTCCAGCAGAAGGATTTCCCGCACTCCATGCATTCATAGGGTTTCTCTCCACTATGAATCCGCTGATGCCTTGTGAGGCCTGACCTGCGGTTGAAGGCCTTCCCACACTCCATGCACTCAAAGGGCTTCTCTCCAGCATGGATGCTGATGTGCCGAATGAGGTCTTTCCTAGTGCTAAAGCCTTTCCCACATTCTTTGCACTCAAAAGGTTTTTCTCCAATGTGGGCCCTTTTATGCAAGATAAAAGTGTAGCAGTAGGTGAAGGCCTTTCCACATTCAGTGCACACAAAAGGCTTCTCCCCAGTGTGGATAATGGCATGTCGAATGAGGTTTGCCCTCTGGCAAAAGGCCTTGCCGCACTCTATGCATTCATAGGGCTTCTCTCCACTGTGAATCCGCTGGTGTCTTGTGAGGTATGACCTGCGGTTGAAGGCCTTCCCACACTCCATGCACTCATACGGCTTCTCTTCAGTGTGGATGCTGAAGTGTCGAATGAGGTCTGACCGATTGCTAAAGGCTTTCCCACATTCTTTGCATTCATAGGGTTTTTCTCCAGTGTGGGCCCTTTTATGCAAGATAAAAGTGGAGCAGTGGGTAAAGGCCTTTCCACATTCAGTGCACTCATAGGGCTTCTCCCCAGTATGACTCCTCTGGTGCTGCTTGAGGTGTGACCTGCGATAGAAGGCCTTCCCACACTCAAGGCACTTATATGGCTTCTCTCCGGTGTGAATGACGTAGTGTTGTATCAAGTCTGTGCTGTCACAAAAGGCTTTCCCACATTCGTTGCATTCGAATGGTCTCTCTCCGCTATGAATCTGCTGGTGCCATGTAAGGTGTGACCTGCGGTTGAAGGCCTTCCCACACTCCAAGCACTCAAAGGGCTTTTCCCCCGTGTGGATGATGTAGTGTCGAAGAAAACCTGTCTTATCTCGAAAGGCTTTCCCACATTCTTTGCACACAAAGGGTTTTTCACCAGTGTGGCTTCTGTTATGCAAGACTAAATTGGAGCGATGGGTAAAGGCCTTTCCACATTCGCTGCACATATAAGGCTTCTCTCCAGTGTGAATCCGCTGGTGCCTGGTGAGGTGTGACCTGCGGTTGAAGGCCTTCCCACACTCCATGC
This sequence comes from Equus przewalskii, assembly GCF_037783145.1. Taxonomy (NCBI): domain Eukaryota; kingdom Metazoa; phylum Chordata; class Mammalia; order Perissodactyla; family Equidae; genus Equus; species Equus przewalskii. Next base: position 25,628,746 of record NC_091839.1, on the reverse strand, counting down.
ACTCATAGGGCCTCTCCCCAGTGTGGATCATGTGGTGCTGGAGAAGGTGTGTGCTCTTGCTAAAAGTTTTCCCACACTCTGTGCATTCATAGGGCTTCACTCCAGTGTGAATCTGCTCATGTCGAACAAGGAAGCAGTTCTTGTTAAACACTTTCCCGCATTCCTCACACTTATAGGGATGTTTCTCTTCGTGGATTGAGGGATCTTTTGCTGGTCCGTGTGAGTCACGTTCATAGATAACATCTGGAGAGACTCGCTCCCATACAATCCTTGAGTATAGACCATCATCTGTCCCTAAACCATCACGTTCAGGGCTCATTTTCCCAGGGAGCATGTCCCTCTGGAGGTCTATCTCTGGTCTGGAGTGGCCTTCCAGAATTTCCAATAGCTCATCCTGATCCTTGCCTTGCCCCTCCTGGGAGTCCCCTGGGGCTCGCTGAGTCAGGTGTTCCTGGGGTGAGACGTCCTCAGACAAGGCCAGGTGAGAAGGACTAGGTTCTGTGGTCTCAGGTTCTGTGCTCTCACCTGAAGGGAATATAATATACAAAAGGGCTCAGTAGAGATGGCAACATAAAATAAATGAAATCACCACTTCACTGAGAACAAGAAGATGAAAATAGAGGCTTGCACCTGCTGTTTTTTCAAATCTCTGAAACGCAGGTTTGCAACTTCTTTCTTTTTGGTCTTGGACTCTTGAAACCTTTAGAGATGAAACCCAGAGGGACAGGACTGATGGGGGACAGACTGTCTGGAGATGAGGGTTGGGTAGAGTAATGATGACATGGGACATGGTGAGTTTGCTCAAAGCAAGAACATCTCAAGGTGCTACAAGAGGCCAGTGAAGGGGCACCTAATGCAGCTTAGATGGGAGACAGAAGAGGTCAGGGAGGCTCCCAGACAGGGTGCCTTATGAGCTGAGTCCTCCTGGAGAGGTAAAGTTGCTGTATAAAGAAAGTGGGAAGGCCATTTCAGCCTTAGGAAATAGAATGAACAAAGGCAGAGTCTCCCAGTAATCAGGGAACTGCAGTGCATGAGGATGGGGTTGTTGAGAGTGGATCCTCCAAGAGGGGAGTAGTGTCCTTATAAGAAAACACCAAGAGAGCTTGCTGCTTCTCTCTGCCATGTGAGGACACACCTCTGCACATCAGGAAGCAGACCCTTATCAGACACCAAATCTGCCAGCACCTTGATCTTGGACTTCCAGCGTCCAGAACTGTGAGAAAAAAATGTCTGTTGTTTAAGCTCCCTAGTCTGTGGCATTCTTGTTATAGCAGCCCAAACTAAGACAGCAAAGTATGAGTAACATTCTCATTCTGGAGTTTGGTGATGTTAAGTGTATTATTTCAAAAAGGAATGAATGAATAAATAAATAATGTAATTAATATATCAATTAATCAAGGTCATTCATAAATCAGTGATAACAATGTGTCACAAACCAAGGTTTATGATTAAACGAAATCTCTACCTGAGGTCCACTAAACAAAAGTAGGAAGTCATATGACTATTATGATTAAGATCATGGTCTCTGACCACAAAATCCCTAGACACAAAAACTTATTGAGTTCCAGAAGAACTCAATATTAGCTTTCTGGCACCTGGCAATGCACTCAAATTCTATAAGCCTTCATTTTCTCTTCTAAAGAATAAAGCTAAAAAGAGAGGCTGCCTTGTAGAACTGCTGTGAGGATCAGGTGAAACATCGCATATACCATATTCAGGATGGTGCCAGATGCCAACTGAAAAATCAACACACATGAGCTTTAAGTTTTTGTTATAGGTTAGTCAAATAATATTCAGCTGGAACCTAACTAGGAAGCACATAATTGAAGGTCTAAGAATGTATGGATTAACCTTGGAGAGTATTTAAGAGTAAGAAGAAAGGGTCACGAGATGCCTGATGAGCCAACATTAAAGTAGTGACCAGAGTAAAAAGAGAACAAAGGTCCAGTGAGAACAGGGGCAGAGGACCCAGAGGGCCAAATGCTCAAGCGCAAGACCATCTGAAAAGCCTGTGCTATGTCGTGAGCTCACGTGGCATGGAGGTCAAGTGTCAGCTCTGGAGCCAGAACACCTCAGCTCAAACTCTGCCTGAACCGAGTCAGCTGACACTGGACAAATTACTCAGCCAATCCTGTCTCAATTTCCTTGTCTGAAAACCTAACTTTCAGTTCCTGCCTCACAGGTTGTCGCGAGAGTTAAATGAGAAAATGCCTGTAGAGCGCTCAGCATGGTGCTGGACACCACAGCAGAGTCCAGTAACTACTACTATGGCCGCTGCTGTATTTGAAAATGGGGAGCAAAGCAGTGACGTACAAGGAACATTTGAGTGCTGTAGTGCAGAGGACCCTCCCTGAAGGCCGGGAATGTGAAAAGGTGCAGCCGCTCTGCAGAAGAATTTGGCAGTTCCTACTAAAGCTAAACATACTCCTACTCCGTAACTTGACCTGTACACAGACCTGGATATATTCCTAACCAGAATCAGTGCTTACATACACCAAAAAACATAACAAGCAGAATTAGGTTGAAAACAACAGGGATGCCCATCAAGAGGGGAATGGAGAAATGAGCACAGTTTTTCACACAATGAGATATTATGCTTTATCAAGAGCGAACAAACGCCAACTGTACACAACCACATGAGAAGAACCTCACAGACACTATGATGGTCAAAAGAAGACAGATATGACAGACAGGATACTGTGGGGTTCAACAGTCAAACTGTATCTATGCTGACAGTCTACATAGGGCTTACCTAGCAGAAGGGGCTACTGAGGGCAGGAAACCCTGATGAGGTGCTAGAAATATTCTATATATTGACCCAGGTGGTGGTTACACGGGTTTATACGTATACAAAAATTCATCCGGCTGACTTCTGAAGATTTCTCCACAAAACAGCATATGAGTTACACTTCGTTCCAAAAGTAAAATAATAGACAATGGGAGGTATGGAACACAAGTGTAGACATCTCTTGCAAGAATGAGACAAGTTCTCCAAGAAAATAAATTGTACAGGGAAAGTACAGTCAATGACAGCATGAAGTCATTAGAGAGGCATAAGCATTTTTTTTTTTTTTTGGAGGGAGATTAGCCCTGAGCTAAGATCTACTGCCAATCTTCCTCTTTTTGCTGAGGAAGATTGGCCTTGAACTAACATCTGTGACCATTTATCTCTATTTCATACCTGGGACTCCTGCCACAGCATGGCTTGATAAGTGGTGTGTAGGTTGGTGCCTGGGATCTGAATCGGTGAACCCTGTGCCACCAAAGCGGAGTGCACAAACTTAACCTTTAGGCCACCAGGCCAGCCCCGAGGCATAAGTATTTTTTATTTACTTTCCCCAAGTGTGAGGCAACTGAGCATATTTTTCTGTTGAGTAGACAATGGATAGTTGCAGAAGAGGCAGAAAAGAAGTGAAGAGGCAAGTTCCCTAAAAACGTATGATCTAGACTCTGGTGTGGGAATTGGCCATGGTCCAGAGCAAGGCCTCCTCTAGGACAGCGAGAAGGGAAGCTACACGTGAGAGATTGAGATGAATGTGTAAGGGCTGAGGATCAAGCAACACAAGGACGTACACTGTGTTTTCGCCATGAAAACATGTGGAGACATCAGTGGTTGGGGGAGCAGTGAAGGCCTGGAACCAGATGTGAGCGGCTGGAGGAACTGGTGTGGAAGACAGGGCAGATCAGAGCCACAGAAGAGATGTGGGGAGACCACTCAGAGTGTGCTGGCATCACCCAGGTAGAAGATGTAAACCTGGACAGAGACTGGGGATGGGTCTCCTGTGGGTGGTGGAGGTGATGGCGTCAAGAGACTTGCACGTAAGATGGACATGAGTTGGATTTGTCTGGATGCAGGAGTTGGTGGAGACGGACGTGTTGAGGAGCTGTCAGGGGCTGTACCCAGCCTTCTAACCTGCAGGGCAGGTGGGAGGAGCAGGAAAGATCATCAGCTTCCTCCCAGGCATACTGAGCGAGAGGGGCCTTTTCCACATTCACAGGAGATGTGGGATTCAGGACAAGGGTGAAAGTTTGGAACAGACTCTGAGGGGCTATGGAGAGGATGATCAAAGACACAGGCTGGCTGAGCAGCCCAAGGGACAAATAGAAGGGAGACAGCATGACTCTGTGGTGGCACCAATCACCACACATGATGGCCCCAGCGCCTCAGCAGTTCAGATGTGGGGAGAGAAGGTCAACTGTCACCTTGAGGTTTTTATTAAACAGGAGGGGCAGGACGACAGGGAACAAGGGAGTGCTGCTGAGTTTCTGACTGACACCCAGAGGAGGGGTGGAGGGAGAAGGTGGGACAGGGTGGGATGCAGAGTGTAGCTGGAAAGGCCTTGCTTCCTTCAAGTTCAGAAGGAAATGTGAGAGAGTCTCATTACCCAACAGGACTAACAGCATGATGTGAATAATAGTAATAGCTTACTTTTGCTGAGCCACTCACCACGGGTTAGGCCCAGTGCGAAGCAGATTCATGATAATCGATTACATCCTCAAACAACCCAATGACACAAAAGCTATTATGACTAGCATTTTCCAGGAACAGACTGAGTGTAGCAGACCACACTCACCCAACACTTTGCTCCTCTCCTTGGACACACAGCTCAGCCTCATTTCCCAGCCCAAGGCACCCAAGTGAGGCCAAATGTCTTGTCAGTGGAAAGGGAGGGGAATAATGTGTGTGAGAGTCAGTGTGACATCTTCCATTTTCTGTCGTTTCCCCTCTGCCAGCTGGAGGACGCCAGGACACCTTAAAGTCTCATGTTGATGACAGAAGGTACTTGGGTCCCTGAATAACTGCGTGGTACCCAGCTCTCTGCTGACCCACATGGTCCTTGGTGTGAGGAAAATACTTTTCATACACTGAGCCACCAAGACTTGGAAACAGCTTGTCAGTGAGGTTTACCCTGGCTGATCTCATATACAAAGGCACAGCAAGAGGTGCGAGCTCCTCAGGGCCACAAGGCTGCTGTGTGTCACAGCTATTGTTTTTTTAAGCCCAAGCAGCTGGAGCTGAGAGCCTGAACTTACCTACATACCCCCAGGAGCAGGAAAGAGTGTGATGGGGAGGAGGGGAGGGAAGGGGGCAAAGGGACCCCAGGTTAAAAGGCTCCATGGACCCCAAGCCTCCAGAAAGTCCGCAACAAGGGAACTGCCACAAATTCCAGACGCTGTGGTCGTCGCGCTGTCTGCAAGCTGCTGTGACCCCCACTGGCCAGCTGCTGGCACCCACCTGTGCAGGAGCTTGGGGAGAGGCCTCTCTTCAACGTCCATAACTCTGGGCTGTGCTCCAACTGGTAGATCAGCTCTGGTTTGGGTAAAGGACAGCCTGTTCACAGAGAAAGGAAGAGGACATGGGGATTTTAGTGAGAAGAAACTCCTCGCTCTAGATTGGGACTTCAGGATTTGGAGGAGACCTGGGAATGGAGCTGCTCCCATCCGTGCAAACAAAATGCTGGGACTTGGAAATGAACTGCAAAAACCCCAGCACCAATTCCCTTTGATCTCTACCCTATAGAGTCCCAGCACTGCTCAGACATATTTCCTGAGGATGCTTTCTAATGACTCCAAGTCAGGGGCCTCAACCTCCCTGCACCTCCTAACGCCTGGGTGCCTGGCTGCCACCGTAGACCACTTCAAACAAAATCTCTTGGGGAGGCCTGGGTATCAGCCGACTTTAAACACACCCCCGGTGATGGCAGCCCGCCCGGTAGGTTAAAAAGCCCTGGTTTCCATCATCTCACAAATGGCATCCCTGATCATCGGTAGTCTGAGGCAGGCAGGTCACCTATGCCAGCCACTCTGAGTAAAGAGGAAGCCTTATTCCAGAAGCAATGAACGAGGTGCCTGCAGCTCCTGTCATCCTGAAGCATCTTGTGACTTCTGTGAGGGAACCATCCTGAGCATCAGGATCAAGGAGAGGAAGCAAAGAAACAGATAACCGGGTTGCCACCCACCAACCTGAGAGCCAGCACCACCTTTGAACTTCTTATTAGGCAAGATAATAAATTTCTTCAGGGTGAAGACTGTTTGAGCTGGTCTGTCATGTAGCCAAACACATACTGACAAATATATGGGTAAAGACTCTGTAGAGAAACCAACGGCAGAGGTTCCAGGACCCACAGAAAGCTCATTGGCAGATCCTGAACCAAAGCTCAGACTCATCAGTCCTCGCTAAGAAAATGTTCACTGATGTCTGCCAGAGGGCAGTGGAAAGATAAATGAGACCTTCCTTCAGCTCTGTCAGGAGTCATGCCCCTCTGACCTCAGGACCTTTGCACACATCAGCCCTTCTACCTGAAATGCTGTTCTCTCCTCATCTTGCTCCATCCAGCCAACTCTCTTTGGCTCTCAGCTCAAATATCATTTCCTGAGAAGACTTCACTTAACTGTGGCTTGTGAGTTCATGTGCTTCATCGGTCTGCCATGTTGCCATGGGATTTTTAATCCTAACAGTAAGCCAAAAACTAATATTTAGGGAACTTTCTGGGTTCAGTTCTGCATGTAGGAGCTTGGAAGTCACCACTCCATCCTAACAAGTGAAAAGCTGAGCAGACTAAAAAATCAACTCTTCTTGGATCAGTAACAGACGGGAGGACACAGGGCAAACTGCTATCTCCAAGACTGGAGAGATAGGCAGTGAACATGGGCAGTCATGGCACAGGAGCAGAGACCTGTGAGCAGAAAAGCCATGGAACCAGTGCCAGGATAGCAAATCTGAAATGTAATGAATGAAAGGCTAGAGGCTTGGTGTGAACAACGCTGAGAGTAAAAACACTGCAGGGGGACACAGTCATGGGGGAGCCCTCACAGTATTATGAGATTTACCTCCAGGAGCTCAACCAGATTCACACAGTAAATAGAAGAGAAAAAGCCCCTTCAGCTTCTGGCAGGGGGAAGGAAACAGAACTAATTTTGAAACACACCACAGCACTCTGTTCTTAACAAGGCCTGCCTTCAGGAGAGGCTAGTTACCCGGAGCCTACACCGCTGGGGTTTTATCAGAGCCTAACTGACCTGGGGAAGGAAAATACCCAACTCCAGTCAACTATAGCCATCTTGTCCTACCTAACAGGCAGAGAAAAAACTGAGGAACATTCGTGACAGTTACAGTTGAGGCAGTGGCTCAGTGAAAGCCCAGCCCTAATCCTAGGACCACAGAACATCTTGCCCTCTCCCCACCTCTCACCACCTCATCACTAAAGGCCTATTTACAGCACCTCCTTTTACCCACCACATCATGTCTGTCTATCAAGAAAATATTACAAGTCATACCAAAAGGCAAAAACCACAATTTGAAGAGACAGAACAAGCATCAGAACCAGACATGTCAGGGATGTTGAAATTATCAGACTGGGAATTTAAAACAACATGCTCAGGGCTCTAATGGATGAAGTAGACAGTACACAAAAAAAGATGGGCAAAGTAAGCAGAGAAATGGAAATCCTAATTACGAACCAAAAAGAAATGCTACAGATCAAAACCACTGAAGAACACCTTTCACGGGCTTATCTGTAGACTGCACACGGCTGAAGAAAGAAATCTATGAGCTTGAGGATGTATCAACAGAAACCTCCAAAATAGAAAAGCAAAGAGAACAAAGCCTGAAAAAAACAGAACAGATTATCCAAGGACTGTGGGATAACTATAAAAGGTGTAACATACAAGTAATGAAAATAACAGAAAGAGAAAAGACAACAAAACAGAAGAACTACTTGAAACAATAATGACTGAGAATTTCCTCAAATTAATGTCAGACAACAAACCACAGATACAGGAAGTGGAGAGAACACCAAGCAGGATAAATGCCCAAAAAAAACCCCAAAAGCAAAAAAAACCACACCTAGGTAGGTATGTCATTTTAAAACTACAGAAAATCAAAGATAAAGAAAAAAGTCCCAAAAGAAGACAGAGGGAAAAGACACCTTACCTACAGAGGAACACAGACATGAATTATATCTGATTTCTCCTCGGAAATCATACAAGCAAGAAGACAGTGGAAAGAACTATTTAGAGTGTTCAGAGAAAAATCCCACCAGCCTTAAATTCTGTACCCTGTGAAATTACCCTTCAAAAGTGAAGGAGAAATACAGAATTTCTCAGAGAGGGGCCAGCCCCGTGACCGAGTGGTTAAGTTTGCACGCTCCGCTTCAGTAGCCCAGGGTTTCACTGGTTCCAATCCTGGGCACAGACATGGCACAACTCATCAGGCCATGCTGAGGCAGTGTCCCACATGCCACAACTAGAAGGACCCACAACTAAAACATATGCAACTAGGTACTGGGAGGATTGGGGGAGAAAAAGTAGAAAAAAAAGAAAAAAGAAAAAACAACAGAAAAGCAAAGCAAATCTTTAAAAAAAAAGAATTTCCCAGAGAAACAAAAATTAAAGGAATCTGTTGGCATCAGACCTGCCTTACAAAAAATGTTAAAAGTTCTTTAGAGAGAAGTAAAATGATATAGGTCAGAAACTTGGATCTACATAAACAAAAGAGGAATATCAAAGAAGGAATAAGAAGATAAAATAACTTTTATTTGTTTTAACTTATCTAGGAGATAACAGTGTGTTCAAAATAATAATAGCAACAATGTACTCGACTGTGTACACTTATGTATATATCTGGTGTGTGCGGGTGTATATACATGCTTACCTGTGCTTATATAGAAGTGATATGAACGACAGCAATGATACAAAGAATAGAAAGGAGGAATTAGGATTATTTTGTTATAAAGTCTCACACTACCTGTGAAGTAGTACATAGTGTTATGTGAAAGTGGACTTTGCTGTAAATGTATATTGCAAACTCTAGAGCAACCACTAAAAAAAGTAAGGGAAAAAAAACTATAACTCATACACTAAGAAAGAAGAGAAAACGGAATCATATGAAATGCTCAACTGAACAGCAAAACGAGAAAAAGAACAGAAGACAAAAATAGGAACAAAGAACAAGGATGACCAATAGAAAACAGTAACAAATATGTAGATATTCCTTCAACTATATCAATAATCACTTGGAACATCAATGGTCTAAATGCTCCAATGGTCTAAATGTCCCATTGTTCCAAACCATTTGCCCTCACAATAGCCCTGTGAAATAGATACTATATTACCTCACTTTATCTATGAGATACCTGAGGTACAGAGGGGTTCAGTAACTTGCTCAGGAATATACAGTTCACAAGCAGCAGAGTGGGGATTGGATATCCGGGCTGTGGCACCAGACCCATGTCTGCCAAGTGCTACACAAAAGAGGACCAGCAATGCTCCTGTGTGGGTCTAGCAGCTTCAGACCAAGTGGGCTATGGTGGTGAGAAAGATGTGAGCAGGAGGATTCAATCCCCAGGAAACAGGGGCCACAGGGAGGGGCAGACCTGATGACATCAGACTTTAGCATTTCATAAACCACTAAAAATAAAAAATTGGAGCTCTCATACAGTGATTTGGTCAAACAGAGACATTTGTATAAACATCAAACAGCATCTATTCTTATCAACATTTTACAAAAGAAAGAACTTGCACTACCAAAAAATGCAGGAGAGAGCTTTTCACATGAAGACGTGTCTTTTCTTTCTTTTTTTTTTTTGTGTATGAGGAAGATTAGCCCTGAGCTAACATCCGTTGCCAATCTTCCTCTTTTTGCTTGAGGAAGACTGTCACTGAGCCAACATCTATGCCAGTCTTCCTCTATTTTATGTGGGATGCCGCCACAGCGTGGCTCAACAAGTGGTGCTAGGTCTGTGGCCAGGATCTGAACCTGCGAACCCCAGGCCACTGAAGCGGAGCATGTGAATTTAACCACTACACCACCATCAGGCCAGCCCCTGAAGATGCGTCTTTTAAATTGAACGGATTAAGCTTTATGAGGGACACACTGCAACAGCCCCATTTTCCTTACTTGCAGAGGATGGCATGCTGGGAGAATTAAACGAGTGAAGCATGAATAGAGACAATATAGACATACAGAAAGAAGTAGAGGCAAGGAATGCGTGGGCCTCAGAGAGGCAGAACTAAGTGACAACAACCATCTGCAAAATAAGTGTGGCGAAAAAAAACATTGTGAAAAGACAGTGACACGAGCAGACCCACAGAGAGAAGCCAGGACAAGAGACCCAGAAGCCAGGGCACAATCGAGCTTCTCTAGGTTCCTATACCAGTCCATCAAGGAGCCTCGCTGGAATGCCTGCCTCTGGGTTCTGCAAGACACCCTCATTTCCTCCCAACACATCCCTCTCCTTTGGCTGTGACCAAAGGCAAACCGCATTTCTTGCTCAACCCTCTCTAAGTGAGACATAAGGAGACCATGCAGAAAGAGGTAGTCCAGAAAACAACTGAGGTTGTGGGGAGGAGGGCAGGCAGGCTACAGAGGCCTTCTGAAGCAGCCAGGCCTGGAGCCAGAGGGTGGAATGAAGAAGGTGACAGGTCCTCCACATGGCAGAGTTGGGCACGCCTTACCCAGAGAGACCAGGAGCCCGCAGGTCTCCAGCATCACCTCCTGGTACAGGGTCCTCTGGGTGGGCTCCAACTGCCCCCACTCCTCCTGGGTAAAAGTCACGGCCACATCCTCAAAGGTCACAGACATCTGGAAAGTCAAAGAGAGGTAGTAGTGTTGGTCGTAGGGCTGTTGGATGAGAACAAAGACCGTCTCTCTCGATGGTGAAGGTGCAATGAGACCAAACACCTCCCAAGGACTGAGCTCCGTGCTAAGCTCCAGGAGGCGGACACTGCTTTGCACTGATTACAGCAGAGTAGGGAACAGAAGCCTCCTATGCAGGAGCCAATGGAGAACGACACGGTCAGCACCATCCTGTGTGGGACAGAATGGTAAGGACTCTAACATGTCAGATGAAAGGAAAGAATAATAATGATAATGAAAACAATACAGTAATTACAGCAACAGCGCCTGAGACTCATTGGTCCTCACTGTGTGCCAGCCTTGTGCTGAGGGCTTTACATGTCGTGTTAAAGAGATTGAAAGTTCCCAGCTCTGAAGTCATACTCCTGAGGCTTGAATCCAAAATATTAAAATCAACACTTGCCTGCTATGTGAACTTGGAGATCTCACTTCATTTCCTGAACGTCGATTTCTGGATCAATACAATAATTCTCACTCAGCAATAATAGTTATGAGAATTAAAGAAAAAATACTTGTAAAAGAAACACTAGGGTGACTGGTCATAGCACGTGAGGTCAACACCACCATCATCTTCACGTCAGTAGGGAACCTGAAGTCCAGGGAGCTCTACCAGTTCACCCAAAGTTTACATGTGTTCTGAGCAGAGACGGCATCTGAATTCAGTTCCCTCTGGTCTAGAGGCTAATTTCATAGTGCCGACACTCCTCCATTAGTTAGCAAAGTAAAACTACAGTTACCAAAGACATGAAGCATTTCAACTAAATTTTGCAGTTACATTCATTTCTGCCACCACTGGAAACATTTCTGTAGACATGGGCAGAGGAGCTGGCTCATTATCACCCACCTTGGAGGACAGTCACCTGAGTTGCTGGCACCTGCTTGGGAAGTGGCAGGGCCTGGACCAGCTCCTGTCACCTTCTGCACCTCGGAGAATCCACAAGGAGCCATTACTTCTTTTTCCTACCTCAGTCCTGACAACACGTATCCCTGAGGACAGACTACTTCAGGACTAGGAAACAGGACTTGCCGAGGACAATGCAGGCTGGGCCATGAGAATAATGGCCTCCGACTGGCCACATTTCTGTTCTGGCTGAGCAGGATGGAACATTCAGCAAATGACACACAGTCTGGCCGTCCTAGGACATGTCTCAGCACATGGGAGGGGAGGGCAACCATGGCAACTCCACAGGTCCTCTGGGGACCCCTTAAACAACCAATATACCTTTTTTCTGTCCACACATTTCCACCTGCTGAAATACCACGTCGCCCACTGGTGCCCAAGACCACCACTGGAAGGAAGCCCACTCTGCTTGCAGAGTTTACCTTAGGTGTCACCCGCAGGCCTCCCTATCCACTGTTCAGGGAGATGAGGGTAAAAACACAGGTTGTGGTGGTGAAACACTGGTTGTCAGCTTCTGCTGCTTAAGAGCTGCAGCGAACTTGGCCAGGTAACTGAATCTCTCTAAGTCTCAAGCCGTACTTCTGCAAAACAGTAATAGTACCAGAACTTAACTCTGAGGAGCCGAGGATTAAACGAAGTGACACATTACGCCTGCCTGTCAGCCCACAGCAAGGACTCAATGAAGGCCAGCTATTATGGTTCTTTTATTACTGTTTCTTCTTTGTTCCCACAACATCCTGGGCAGATTCCACGATGCCCCCTTATTTAATGTTGCCAGGTTTCCTACACAGAAATGCCAGAGAATGAGCAAGCCGGGAAGGGGTCATTTTAGCCTGAACTGCCAGGAAAGGCCTCTCCAAATGGGTGACATCTGAGCGGAGGTCAGCAGAATGTGAGAGGGAGGCCCTGCGAAGACACACGGACAGCGTCCCAGGCAGAGGCCAGCGCAAAGACCAAGGCTGGGCATGAGAGGGAACCGAGCACGGCCAGCTGGCTTTGTCTGAAGACCCGTGAGCCAGGGAAGAAGGACGGTCAGAAGAGGGGGCGGGGGCAGGGGGCGGGGGCGGGGGACCGGACCTGCAGGCCTCGGCGGCGCGGGCCTTGGAGGGAAGCTTCATTCATCCTTCCCGCACCGACTGAACACCCGCCAGAGACCCGACACTGCTGCAGCACTGCGGATAGGGACAGCCCGGCGCCACTTGCTGGGAACAAACGATAAGGACAGAAAGAAATCGAGGGGCTCAGCTGGCCTCTAGCCCGCACAGGAGCCCGCCCCGAACCAGGAGAGAGGCGGCAATGCCGAAAACGCCGTCCACTCACCCGCGCCGGGTCACTCCACGGCGTCGCCATCATGGCCCCCCGTGGAGAGCGCGGGGCCCGGAGCGGCGGCGACAGACGCGGCTTCAGGATTCAGCCGACCGCCACTCCCCCCACCCCCGTACCCAGAGCGGGGTGGCCTCGGCTGACTGTCGCCCTCCGAGCTTCCGTTTCCCCGGCGTGAAAGGCGCACCAGACCCAGGGCGTCGCGTCAGGGGACAGAGGCCAGGGCCCCTGGGGGCGCTCACGGGACACCCCCGTCACGGAGGACGCGGCCGGGTGTCGGGCCCGTGCAAAGACGCAGAGGCGGACCCCGCCTTCCTCGCCGCCCCTCCCTGCTCGGGCCTGGGGAACGCCCCCGGCACTTCTCCCACGGCCCCACAGGCGGGGAGGGCCGGCCCGGCACAGGCAGACGACGTACCAATCGGAGGGCCGGAAGCCCGCCCCCGCCGGCCTGGGCCGCAGGAAACGCTCCTGTCCTGGGCCGTCATTGGCCCAGAGCCCGCGGCAGACGCCCGGTGCACAGCCTTCTGGGTAGTGTAGTTTTTTTCCCCTACAAGCCACCGGCCGGGGTTAACTTTCGGAGCCTGTGTTCTCCCGCTGAAGTGCGCACGAGGACCCGAACGCCGTGTCATCCCGCCTTTTCGCAGTCGGAACAATTCGGGGGAACGAAGGGGGGGCGAGACCGTGCGTTCTACGCGCGGGGAAATCGAGGCTCAGGAGGCGGGCACCTTCGCCCGGGGTCGGGGCAAGTGCAAAGGGGCGGAACCGGCCCGGCTGGGCTTGGGACTCCCTTGCGCGTGGTCTCCGCCCCGCATCCTCTTATGGGGATGCTGGTGAATGAGCCGTCAGAATACCCGCCAGAGGAGGGCGCCGGAAGTCTCCCTCCCGCGCGGCGTGCACCCACGCACCCGCCTCTCTTGGGCCTTCTGTGACCCAGAGCCGCCTCCACGCCGTGCACGGATTCCTGAGTGATGGAGTTGGCCCGGAGCACCGCAGGAGTGGATTTGCCATCCCCTGAGGTGGGGAGGCAGCAAGTAGGGGCGACTTGGAGGAAGCTCAGGACTCCAGTCTCGAGCATGGTCCGTTTGAAATGTCTATAAGATCACACAGCGTGGGGCTGGCCCTGTGGCCGAGTGGTTAAGTTTGCGCGCTCCGCTGCAGGCGGCCCAGTGTTTTGTTGGTTCCAGTCCTGGGCGCGGACATGGCACTGCTCATCAGACCACGCTGAGGCAGAGTCCCACATGCCACAACGAAGAATATACAACTATGTACCGGGGGGCTTTGGGGAGAAAAAGGAAAAAATAAAATCTTTGAAACAAACAAAAGATCACACAGCGTGTGTGTCTTGTATGCACTTCAGCCTGTTTGAACACTGGGAGAGGGTTCAGGCCTGGATATATGAGTTTGGGTTGTTAGCGTGCACTTTCAAGTCTTGATACTGGGTGAGACCAACAAAAGAATGAGGAGATGGAGAAAGGAATGGACGGGGGTTAACCCTGAACCAACCCAACACTAACTCGCAGAGAAGAAAGGAACAAAGTTATGTTAGGAATTGTAACATTCCTTCTAGAATTATATTGAGAAATGTCTTAGAAGTCACCATCCGGGACTTTTTTTTCTTTTCACAACTATGAAGGTGAGAAAGTTAAAATCCAGCTTCCAATGAATTGAGGAAACACACAGTTACAAAAATGGAAATGGTGTGCATTTGACCTGCTGTCTTGTCACAGATGATTACTAAATACATCACAAAGAAATTGACCTTCCTTTTCTCACCCCCCTCACGTGTATAAAATGGGAATTACAACACGCATAGTTCTTATAAGTACTGCTATTTGACTTTTTAAAAATAAGGACAATAGTAGTGCTCTCGTGTAAATAAAAAAAGGAGGATAAGACATCTTCCTGAAGAAGAGTTCCAAGTGAGACACAGATACTCCTACTTCACATGGTGGAGCTTGATTCCTTTTCCCTTGAATTGGCTGGACTTAGTGACTAAGTGGGGTGTTGACGCAAATAATCCATAACCAATCTATAAATCAAAATTGAGGTGAGTTTATTATGAGCCAGATTTGAGGACCATATAGCCCGGGACAGTCCTTCCACAAAGGAACGGAGCACTCCATAGAAGTGGGGGTGTACAGAGTGGTTATATCCTATTGCTTGCCATTTGTTTATCAATGGAAAGAGAAAAACAGTAACTTGACAGTGGAGGAAACTGACAGTCACCACCCTAACCAAGTGATCAAGATCAGCGTCATTAGTGATGTCATGTTGACATCATGCACCACATGGTATGGTTCAACAAGGACAGTTCACCACTGTAATGTCCTTCCCCAAAACCCACAACTCCACTCATGAAAAGGGATCAATGAGATTGAGGGACATTGTATAAAAATACCTGGTAAGTACTCATCAAAAGTGTTTGAATGAAGAAAAACAAGAAATGACAGAGCCAAACAAAATAAAATAAAATAAAACCTCATAAATACAATAGATTAGTGGTTACCAGAGAGGAAAGGGGTTTGGGAGTGGGCGAAACGGCTGAAGGGGGTCCATTGTATGGTGATGAATGGTTCCTAGACTTGTGGTGGTGAGCACTTTGTAGTGTATACCGATGTTGAATTATAATGCTGTACACTTGAAACATATAATAATAATAATGACACGACAGAGCAACTGTCAGAGATGAGAGAAGACTAAAGAGATAGGATGATTAAATGCGACTTGGTGTCCTGGATGGGATCCTGCAACAGGATATTAGTGGGGAAAAAATGGTGAAATCCAAATAGTGCCTGTAGTTTACTTAACAGTATTATATCAATGTAAATTTCTTAGCTTTGACAAATGTGCCATAGATCTGTAAGATAGTAACATGAGGTGAAGCTGAGTAGAGGTTATATGGGAACTCTCTATGCTATCTTTGTCACTTTACAGTAAATCTAAAAGTGTTTAAAAATTTTTAAATTAAACTAAAACAGAGCAAGGAGGGACTTTTGGCTTAACAATGTGGGGAGTTTTGTGGACTCACTTCTCAGCGAAACTGGTGAAAATTATTAACAACCAAACAAAAACAAAAAATGTTAATGTCTCTGGAAATGTTCCTAAGGATATACAGCAAATGAAGAACATTTATTCGAGATAATCGATAATTCCGTAGGAACAGTGAGAGTCTGCAGTATTTGAACTGAGGCGCTCACTCTCCCTCAAGCCTCCCGATTCAGCGAGATAGAAGATTCACTACACAGTGGTACAGGCGAGAACACAAGGATCACTCACTCCCAACTCCCAGTTGGAGAGATATCTTCCCAGAAGGGGCAGGAGATCAGCATTTCTCATCCTGCCCCCAGTTATTTGTTGCTAAGGTTAAATTCCTGACCAGGATTGTCCCAGGGTGGGGCTCCCTTCTTCCATCCAGCCAGCACTTCTGGGATGGAGGCCCTACCTGGGGCACCATGCTGCTGAGAACACCAGGACCCTATCACTCTTGCCAAAATGAAGTGTTTCCACGCTAGGAGAGGGTAGTTGAAAAGACTTGAGGGTACTGACACCCCTACTCCATGATCCCTCAGCTCCTAAATTGGGGTGTCAGAGAGAAGTGGGCCACTGTCCCCACTCCTAGTTCCTGAGCTCTGGCTCAGTAATTTTGCCTCGGAGGGGAGAAGCAGAGAAGCTGAGAAGAGGCAGTTGGGAGTAGCCTGCCTGGGGCAGAATGAATATCAAACACCATGGGAACCCCAGAAGCCCGAATATTTTTGGTTTAGCCTGTGGAGCAATTCACCCCAGAGCATTGTTGAAAGCAATATAATTCTGAGCTCTCTCCTCAAACTCCATGAATGGTCTCTGTGGGCGGAAAAACTCACCAACTCCCAGGTTCCTTCTGGCAGGGAATGTGATAAATGGGTGCTGAGCCTGGAATTCTGTAAGCTACTGCATCCTGTTCATCCCCAGTGTCACTTAAGGGGGACTCATCCTCTACCAGGTGTCTGCTCCAGTCAGCTCCTCCTTCCATTCCTTGTAGAATCTCTCTTGTTCTCATGGAACCAGGAGCACAAACATATCTTAATCCCAAACCACAGCTCTCACCCTGAAACTGAAGACGCCCCCTACCCGGGAGCCACAGACTAGTTTCTGGGAGCAGAGACAGGGAACTAGAGGATAAACAGCCAAGTTTGACCCAACAGTCCTAACAAGGGTCCCAAGAGACCCAGGGCATTTAGTAGCCTCATGGTAAAATCCACTCAACATTCACTCTGCAAATACTTCCTAGAGAAGCTGAGGGAAGACACTTTGCAAGGTGCTGTGAAGGATACCGTGCTGAGTCGCTGCCACCCGGCTTGTAGACGTAGTCCAAGCTGACGGGACTCCGCTTGTGAACCATTGCCTCCTCAAAGACGCCTTCCCAGACGCCTCACTTTAAAGCAGTCCTCCGCCCCAACATCACTCTGTTGTATTTCTCTTTTGTCACTCATAACCATTTGAAACTATGTTTATGGATATTTATTTACCTGTTAACTAATTCAATGAGTATTTATTGAGTGCCTATCTTTTGACAGGCACCTCTCTAAACAATGCAAAAAAGAGTATATTCCTATTCTTGAGGATCTTTCATCCTAACAACCAATAATTTAAAAAGAATAACAACAAAACTAAACAATACAGAAGGTTAAAAGGAGGTAGTACTATGGAGATAAGAAAAAGTAGAGCAGGTAAGACTTAGTGGGAGAGTGGAATGAGAGCTATTTTGCAATATTGAGTAACGTGGCTGGGACAGGCCTGATAAGACATTTACATCTGAGCACAGACTTTGAGGAGTGAAGGAGTCACGAAGTGGGTATCTGAGGGAACAGCGTCTCACACAGAGAACGCCTAGGACGAGGAACTAAAGTGGAGAGCACTGGGGGTTTGAGGAAAAGCGAGAAGCCTGCTGTCGCTGGAGCTGCATCTGCGGGGGTTACATTGGGACGAGATGAGTCAGAAAGAAATGGAGACAAATTGTGTAGAACCTCAAGGCCCTTGGAAGGAGGTTTTAATATGCTCCCTGCATGTTCTAAAATGCGCCCAGGAATTGGTTAACCTGGTATGGTAAGACGCACAGACCTGGAAATGACTGTCATGAAGAACGAAGAGGTCTATACTCACAGGTTCCTAGAAACAAGAGGCAGAGCACATCACACAGGGCCACGCAGGGAAGCCCAGGGCGGTGAGGAGGCAGAAGAGAAACCGATGACCTCAAAAAACTGCTACCATAAGATTAAGGGCAAGAATCAATTACACAGGACTGAATGAAGCTGAGGATGATTATAATTTGTGGCTTTTCATTTGAGATATTGCTGATTTTTGATGTTTTGTTTGGTTCTGTCAGGTTAAAGGAAATCTTTTTTCTCTTACGCTAATTATGACTTATAGCAATTTGGTGAAATTATACCTTTGTAAGCAAAATTGAAACATTTATCTTTTTTCTCCCTACCTGATCCCTCCAGAATTTGGAAACTCTTAGTAAGTATAGTTATTTTCATGGCAATATGGCATTTGCATAAGTTCAGTAAGAATCTATTCTCCTTATAACAGGACACAATAGGAAACGTTGGTTATATTACCAAGGCTTTGACTGGAATGACATTTTTGAGAGAAACATATAGGCTCAGATATGACAAGACAGCTCTTTGGGAACAAAGATTGGACTTTCTGGAATAAAGCCACTTGGAAATATTGGCCTGGTACCTTGTTTACAGAGATTCCAGCAATATTACCCGGTAAGTAAGGAAGCTAACTTATCTGGCAGGTGCCTGGAACCTCGAAATATTTTTGAGGACTTTGAGAAGAATCCACCCAAATCTGTAGGTATTACAGGCAAAATCTGATGGCAAGTCTTTGGCTTGGCTTTCCTGGCCTTGAGAAGCCTTTAAAGTTCAATCTCAGATTCCTTATAAAAAGTTCCAGCAAAGCAGATTTAAAAGAGCCTATATGATCAATGGCTATTCTTGCTGCACTTATGTAAATAATTGGGTCAAGTTTATTGAAATTAAACTTATTTTGCAAACCAATTAGTCTTAATTTGGTTATCTTTGGTAAAAATGGGGGTGATTTTAGAGATAAAAATTACGTTTCAATAAAAAACTATAATACACATTTGTGAATATTAGATCCTAATTCTGTTAATTGTCCTTGAGGGTTTTTCTACCTGTGAACTGGACAGGATCCTGAATTCTTCTAGTCTCCTGAAATATCTGGCTACAAATCTCCAAACTAACATTTTCAATTTTTTCCCTCATTTTCATTTGGAATCATTGAGAATTGAACCTGCCCTTTTTCCTGAAGCCTTGCAAAATGAAGCTGAACAACTTGATACAAACTTGAGAGATTCCTGTCTGTTGCCATGTAAGCTGTAAGCCACTCAGAAAGATACCGGAATGCCTGATGACATCATCAGAGACATTTCAAGCTGCAAAAGACGCTTCAACTCTGACATCTAGAAATTTTCTTGACTGGCTGCCCCCTGGGCTCAGGAACTGGTTTATAATTTGCTCCAACCATTAACCTTGTTTTTTCCTTTTTATTTCCGTAGAAATACTTCTTATTGGGGCTGGCCCAGTGGCGCAGCGGTTAAGTGTGCACGTTCCGCTTCTCGGAGGCCTGGGGTTCACCGGTTCGGATCTGGGGTGTGGACATGGCACCACTTGGCACACCATGCTGTGGTAGGCATCCCACATATAAAGTAGAGGAAGATGGGCACGGATGTTAGCTCAGGGCCAGTCTTCCTCAGCAAAAAAGAGGAGGATTGGCAATAGTTAGCTCAGGGCTAATCTTCCTCAAAAAACAAAACAAACAAAACAAAAAAAGAAATACTTCTTATTAAATACCTGGTTGCTTGCTTCCGCAATATAGGCCTAACTTTGGGAGGCCATCTGCATCACCACCTTCTAAAATGAATTTAACTGGACTGATCTATTATCAGGACTAAGAAATATGTTCAGTGAGATGAAACAATCTACCACTCAGCTTCTGGACTATGAAACTTCTTAAAGTTTCAAAGGACTGTCAAACTTAAAAGTTTCAAAGGTGGGACAGTGGGGGACTGGAATTGGTCACCCCAAGATATGTCTCTTCGGCATGAGGATTATTTTGGGCTGGTTACTTTTAAAAACTGCAAACATGAAAGAAAGTCAGAAAAGTAGAAGTTACCCTTTGTTAAGAGACATTTACATTTGTAAAGGAAATCTCCCTCTCTGTAAAGTTGTCTCCCTCTGTGTACTGGGAAGAAGGGGGGATGACCTTATCTCTAGAAGCTCTTATCAATGCAGAAGGCAAGGACTTAAATCCATGTAATAACCTTACTCTTGTTTACTGTGCTTTTCTGGTAATCTCCTGTAACTGACTCCCTCCACCCCCATCCTCCTCCTTTGTCTTTAGCAGAGGATGGTATTTAAGGTGAGAGCATCCACCATTTTGGTGAGTTATTCAGTTTTCCTGAGTCTCTCCCATGTATACATGTTATAAAGCTTTGTTTAATTTTCTCCTGTTATTCTGTGTCATGTGAATTTAATTCATTGTCCAGCCAAAAGGACCTAGAGCAGGTAGAGGAAACGTCTTCCTCCCCATCACCAGCAAGCTGTAAGAGAGAAACCCTTTCTCTCCTACCACCTTGCCTCCTGACTATTGGTATGTCTTGAGGTGAGCAGAGGACCCCCCCCCCCCCGCCCCGCCTTGGGCGGTAACATAGTGACAGGGGAGGTGGTTTATCACAAAGTACAAATAGCAGTTGATCAAAAAGGACAAGTAATCAAATTAGTACAAAAACGTGGATATGAAAGTAATGGCTTTATAGGATGGATTACTTGTTTCTTTAAATGTCTGTACGCCACACTGCCTCCTTCAAATGTTAGGCATATTCCTGATGATACGATGGTGTATGTTACAGAAATACTTTACTACATGTAGATGCTCAGGCAAATATGGTTGTCTTGCTGTAACAGAGCCTCGGCCAAGGGCCAATGGAGTGGATTGTGCAGGAAAGTGTTAAATGAACAGTCATTGGTTGCTCAAATGCTACACATTCAAAAGAAATGACTTGCCCTTACCAGCTGCAGGAAACCCACCTGAGTCCTTGGAATATCTTGCTGGTAAGAGTGATTTTTTATGCCTAAGGCCTTGGGTCCCACTGTATCAGTTTGACCAGATAACTTATGCTAACAGTATGACTCCTGGTGAATGATGGGTTTTGTACACCTGGGGCCCTGGGCCACACTGCATCTTTGCCTTCTGAGGATCCTGGAGACTGAGCATCCATGGTTAGTCATGTAGGTACCATGCGCCTCAATGAAAACCCTGAACACTGAAGCTTGGGTGAGCTTCCTTGGTTGGCAACACTTGAAAATGTTGTCACATCTTTGCTGAAAGAATTGGCTCCCCATGCAACTGCCCTGGGAGGGACACCTGAAAGCTTGTGCTTGGTTCTCCTGGACTTTCCCCCACGTGCCTTTTCTCTTTGGTCATCTTGATCTGTGTCCTTTTGCTGAAATAATCCGGAAGCATGAGTTTAACCACTTTCTGAGTCTAGTGAATCCTTCTAGCAAACCGTCGCACCTGAAGATTGTCTTGGGGAATGAAGAACTGTATATACATATATTTGTGAAAAAGCAAAGTTATGACCTGGATGGGTGTTGTGGTGAAGGCTTTCCTGAGGAGGTGCTAGTTGAGATGAGAGGGACAAGCACTCACTCACGGACCAGAGTGGGTAGGGAAGAGCCCCACAGCAGGTGGGAAAAAGGGACAAGAAAGGGAAGCAGGAAGTGAAAAGAGAGCTGAGAATTGTGCAGGAGAAAAGGCGGTAATGTAGGCACATCCCACACCAGGTAAGGCTCCCTGGATGGGCCACATTAAGGATTTGGTGATCTTTTTTTTTCTCCCCAAAGCCTGAGTACATAGTTGTGTATCCTAGTTGTAAGTCATTCCAGGTCTTCAATGTGGGATGCTGCCACAGCATGGCTTGATGAGTGGTGTGTAGGTCCGTGCTCAGGATCCAAACTGGCAAACCCCAGGCCACTAAAGCATAGCACATGAACTTAACCACTCAGCCCCGAGGCCAGCCCCAGGATTTGGTTTTATCCTAGGAGTTAAGGGAAGTCATGAAACACTTTAGGGAGTGCGGCAGGCTGAGTAGTACTTGATCAAATCTGAGCTGCATCTCTGGCTTCAGTGTGGAGAATGGATTAGAGAGGAAATGTGGATACAAGCAGACCCCATTAGTAAGGTGAGGCAGAAGTTGAGGTGATGATGGTTGGATGGACTAGGGAGGAGGCAGTGAATGAGAGGGATGACAGACTTGAGTGGCATTTAAGAGGTGAATGTGGCAACTCTCTCTGATTGTACATGGGGATGAGGACAGGGAGGTAATTGTGCTGAGTCAGGGATCTCTGTCCTGGGTAACCGCACAGTACAGGTAGTACTGAGGGAAGACTAAAAGTGGATCAGAATCTGGGAGGAGTCGGTTTTGAATCTCATTAAATCACATGGAGACCAAGGCATCTTTGAAACATCCAAGTGGGGACAGCAAGAAGACCATCAGGAATTCAGGTCCAGAGCTCCGAGGAGAAGTCAGGATTGGGGTAAAAAATTTCAGTGTCTTCAAAGCAAATACGATACCTGAAGTCCGGGGCACAGATGAGGGCTTGGCAGAGACCTTGTGAGAAATAAAGCGGTCTAGGGCAAAGTCTTTAGAAATTTCAACACTGAATGGGTACGTGGACATGGATGAGTCAGCAAGAAGGAAAAAGAGAGAAAGTGGGGCCGGCTAGGTGGCGCAGCAGCCAAGTGCACATGCTCTGCTTCGGCAGCCTGGGGTTCGCCGGTTCAGATCCTGGGTGCGTACATGGCACCACTTGGCAAGCCGTGCTGTGGTAGGTGTCCCACATATAAAGTAGAGAAAGATGGGCACGGATGTTGGCTCAGGGCCAGTCTTCCTCAGCAAAAAGAGGAGGATTGGCGGCAGATGTTAGCTCAGGGCTAATCTTCCTTAAAAAAAAAAAAGAGAGAGAGAGAGAAAGCAGGGAGAGACAGAGGGCAGGCTCAAGTGAGCACCAGGAGAATGATGTTCCATGTTCCAGAACCAAGGAAACAGAGTGTATTTCAAGAACGGAGTGCTCGACACAATCACATTCTGCTGATAGCCAGGTAAAGACAAGGCCTTAATGGGAGTCACTGCTGACCTTGGCAAGAGCTGTGTAGGGGCTGGCAAATTGTAGTAAGGATGTTCAGGACGCAGAGTAGAGGTTTTGGGAAGTGGAGAAGGAACAGAGCAAGGAAGAGGTAATGCTCAAGTCAAATACTACATACACACAGAGAGAACCCCAAGGGGCTCCTTGGTTAAACAGAGAGAGGGATGACAAGACAAACAACTCAGTTTCCGCACAGATGTAGGGTCACAGTGGTGATGCCTGTCACTGAAGCCAAAGTGTGAGGGATCTCAGGAAGGGCAAGAGTGAAAACAAAAAACAGATGAAAAACAGGTGTGCAGGTGGCTGTGGTATCTAAGGTGTAAGGCAAGAGGAGACTCTAATACAGAGAAATAAGGCGACACTGCTTATGTGTGATTTGGCTGTCAACAACAAGGGGCAAGGTGAGAAGAAAGCGCTCTGAACCTGTGTGAGGACTGAAAGCAGGGACAGGGAAAGGAACTAAGAAGAGCAAGAGTAGCAAACAGAGACGATGAAAGATGACGCAGCTGAGGAGGGAGAGTGACGAGGATGCCTGTGAAAGGGAGGATGGTCAGGAAAACAAATGGAGACAGCACACAGAAGGGCATTTCTTCCTTCAACCTAAAGTAGGAGAAATGACACAAGGAGAACATCTGAAGGCATTGTTTGTGTATTTGGAGGCCTTAATTAGTTGAGCTTGGCCATTTTCAGAGGTATGAGGCTAGGAGAAGGACTTCTGTAACAATCTTCCTAAAATAGCACCCCACAGGAGATAACTCGGACCTTACTAACACCATGGTCCCTCAAATGCCTGGTTTCTTGTCTTTTTTTTTTTAAGATTGGCACCTGAGCTAACATCTGTTGCCAATCTTTTTTTTTCTTTTCTTTCTCCCCAAAGCCCCTCAGTACATAAGTTGTATATTCTAGTTGTAGGTCCTTCTGGTTGTGCTATGTGGCATGCCGCCTTAGCACGGCGTGATGAGCAGTGCCATGTCCGCGCCCAGGATCCGAACTGGTGAAACCCTGGGCTGCTGAAGTGGAATGCACGAACTTACACACTCGGCCACGGGGCCGCCCCCATAGAATGCCTGGTTTCTACTTGCTCACCTGGACAGCCCTCCTTGGCATTGCTCCCTCCTCTGTCCAGGGCTCTCCACCTTGTTCTGACTTAAAGATCACATCTGGCTTGGTGCATTAACACCCCATTCTTTGGAAGTGACATAGAAATGGCCAATTTGCTAAACTCTTTAAATTTACCCCCACATCAATGCTTTGAGCTGGATTGCTTTAAATTGTAGGTTTCATCGTTATAAATTTATGGTAAGGCCAACAGATCAGGAGATGACTGCCATCAAAAAGATAATTTGTTACTCACAGTTCAACACCATACCATGCACGGTCACATGGGGAAGCACCAGGGTCAGCCAAGAAGCAGGAGGAGCGAGGGGAAAGCATGGGCAAGGGTCTTTATTGTGCTTTTCACTGAAAGGAATGGGCAGGAAGGTAAGCAGGCTAAGCAGGCTCAGCATTAACTAGTTTGAACAATTTCAGTGGGAACTGCCCTTAGTTGCCTGATCGCTGGCCCTGGTTGATTAGGCCAAGGAGACACTGGCTCCATGTGTGAGACCTTGACAGGAGGTAGCTGACAGGTATGGGCTTTGGATCAGCTGGTTTGCATGTGACAGGCCTGCTCAGACGGCAGTCCTTTGCTACCTCTAGGAAGTAGGTAGCCCTGGGAGAAGCAGTCTCTCCAGCATCAGCAAGGTGCCAGGAACCAAAACATTAGAATAAAAAGATATGCTTAGTGCATAGATTTCCTAATTAAAGGGAAGCACAGTGGTCAGGAATTTCCTTAAAGTCATCCAGCAGGTAAGAACAAGGCCGGGAAGTATAACCAGGTAGTTTGACTAGAAGGCTGATACTCCTGACACTGCTCTGAGGGAGGCAAAGTTGCCCATTTACAATTTAGCTTAGACCATCTCATTGTGAGGTGTGTAACATATCCGTGAGCCAACAGATTACAAATCTTTAACCCATGAAACTCACGGATGACATCACTGAACATTCCAGAGGCACTCAGCTTCCTACAACTGAGACAGGAAAGGCCATCTGTGGGCTGGAGTGTGAGGACAAAGGGAATATGTACATACACCCAGAGACCAGATTTCCATAGGTTTCTAGCATCATGACTCTGTAGAGGGCCTCCCAGCTGGGGCCACCCGCTCCCGCCCCTCCAAGTGAAACTCACAGATCCAGGAAGGTGACTAACCCTCCAACAACACACTCTTTAGTCTCAAGTGATGCACATTTAATGACGCAGGAACTATTATGACTCCATATTCTTTAATTCTTTTTGTTGAAGCCAAAGGCTACAAGTTTCAATAGTGGGAACAAAGAGTAGACGAGAAATTGTTGACATATGTGCAATGGAAATACACAGCATTGACCTGGCCATTACATCTTTATAGAAATAAAGGCAAATGAAGGGAATATTCAAAAGTCAAATGACTTGAAGACATATCTATACAGATAATGAGAGAGGCAACCTCCTTTCTTATCAGATATTCTCTGTACTTGTCATCACTAAGTTAAATCCTGTCTGCTTCGTTTGTAAGAATTTCCATCGTGATTTAACTGATTCTTTTAGTTACAATGGTTTACATGTATATATGACTTTACCTCAAAGCTATGACATATTTTGTTGTAGCAAACTTACTTGTTCGATATTTGTTACAGATATTTGAACTTACTCAACATTTTAGTACCGTTTAAATCACTATGAAGAGTAGTTAACGTAGCAGGCCTTAGACTGTCATCCTTTGAGCTTCAAAGTTTGCACATGGCTGGAATTTGGAAGCTTAGATTTCGGGAGATTTCCCATCATTCCCAGAAACAAGGAATGGCTCAGTGTGCCTATCGTTTGTGTAAACATGTGGCTTATGCTGGTCACCTGCTATCCTTCTGGAGGTCTAGAATTCTGGTTATGTTCTAGACAAAGGGAGCCCAATAAAAACCCTGGGGCAGTGAGTTTCTAATGAGCTTCCCTAGTAGACATTTCACACATGCTGTCATAACTCACTGATGGAGCTTAAATTAAACATCAGAACTCCTGAAACATGTCTCTGGTTTCCACTGGACTTTGGTCCTTGTGCCTTTTCCCTTGCCTGAATCTGTTTTGTATTCTTTTTGCTGTAATAAATCATAGTCATTGAGTATGATAATATGCTGAGTCCTGTAAGTCTTCCTAGTAAATCATCAAACCTGGGGTGACCTCTGGGAGGACCTCTGACACAATCATTCATTATAACTTTTAGAGTCTTATATATCAGACCATAAAACCCCATGTAGATTCTCTTTGAATCATGTCATATACTGTGCCAAATATATTCACAGCTTTGTGTAAACATTCTGCGAGGACCCAAACATTGTAATAAAAATATCCTGCTGTGTGTAGCCACTCACTAAAACACACATCTGTTGAGTGTCTACTAAGGAAAATAAAAAGGTAAAATGAACAGAACGGGAGAGTGGCCAGATGCCAGGATGATGACAGAAAAATGGCTGCGAGGTGTCTGGCTTGGGCGACAAGGCAGAAGATAGTGGGATTCACTGAGCTGTTCTGCAGGCACCTCAAACACAATGCTGAAAACCAAATGCCCACCTTCGCCCTTCTCTGCCTCCCCCCGACCTCAAATGCAGAGATTATCTGCATTTTCTACACAGTTACACCAGATTATGCAGCCATTAGAGAGAGAGTCTGGTTTATCTCACTCAACCTGAAGGGACGGCCAAGATGTACCATCAAATGAGAAAAAGCGTTATAGCTAAATGAGCACTATTTGATTCATTTTAGTAAAAATGAATGGTGACCAGGAAAACAAAGACTCATCCCATGAGAAGCAACACAGGAAAGTGAGAAGGGCATGGATTCTGCAGCCAGCCTAACTGGCCTCCCACCCCTAATCTCATACTTTCTAATTCCTTGGCAAATTCCCTTAACTTTTCTATGCCTCAGTTTTCTGATCTGTAAAATGGGGATAACATTACCTACTACAAAGACTTGTTGCAAAGGTTAAAAGAGTTGATGTGTGTAAAATATTCAAAAACAACAGCTGATACATAGTAATACTATATGCTTGCTTGCTCTTATGATTACTATGGGTGCATCCTCATGGTGATGGCCACGTGACATGTGCATAAACTCAGTGAATATGAATACAGAGAAGGTGTGGAAGGGTGACCAGTGGGTAACAGACATGAGAAATGCTCAACCTGGAGACATGGATTTGGGGGAACTCTGTAGACCATTAAGAGTAAAATCCCTTGAGAGGGAATTAACTCACTCATGCCACACATCACAAGTGAGAAAGCAATGGCCAAAGATGGATCCTGGAAAGCAGCATTATTTAATAGATGGAAGGAAGACATAGGACCTCTTTAGGGGAAGGGCAGGAACTCACAGAAACAAGGAAAGGATCTTCAAATCAAAGAGGTAGGCAGCAGTAAAAACGTCCAATAATGGAGTTGGGAGAGGGGCGACCACCACGATGCAAAAGGGAACTTTGTGAGAAGAGCTTAAGTCAGGAGACAGTGGAGGCCATTCTTTAGTAGTCAGTGGAGTGAAAGGGAGTACGGGGTGGGGACAGACAGTGGACAGGACAGTTAGACAGGGTGAGTCTGTGAGAGAAAGGAGAAAGACAGAGCTCAATGGGCTTACGGGGCAGAAAGTGGATGGGGGTAAGACTAGACTTGAACATAGGTACAGATTATGAGGATAGAAGGGGCTTAAGAGGAAAATGTTAAAGATCTAGCAGTGGGGATGTAAAAGAAAGTGGTCCTAGAAAGTTGAAGAGTAGGGGAAATGTGTTAAAGCATAAAGAGGAAGAGTGATCCTGGCAGAGGGGTGGCCCCATCTCCTTTGAGGCTGTAAGAGGGTATAGAGAGCTGGGGAATTTTACACACAAATCTTTCCTGGAGAACATAACCCTGAAAATCTGTGGATCACCCTCAGTTGTTAGATTTGTTCTTAGAAATACTTGTGGATGCCAACACAGAAGACTGTAGGCCTTCCA
This sequence comes from Equus przewalskii, assembly GCF_037783145.1. Taxonomy (NCBI): domain Eukaryota; kingdom Metazoa; phylum Chordata; class Mammalia; order Perissodactyla; family Equidae; genus Equus; species Equus przewalskii. Next base: position 25,600,621 of record NC_091839.1, on the reverse strand, counting down.
TTCCTCCAAATAACTTAGGATTTCTATTTCAACATCAAGATAAACCACCGGAGAACCATGACTTTGGACTACACAGTTTTGTCTGTTTTCTCAGAGTCCTTCTTTGGCATTATAAACTAGGCAAAGAAATAGAAGACATATAAAAAAACCAAATGGAAATTAAACAATTGAAACATCAAAAACCAAAAGGAAAACTCAGTGGGTGAGCTCAATAGTAGTTTAAATATGAGAGAGAAAAGAATCAGTGAGCTCAAAGAAAGATCAGTGAAAATTAATCAATCTGAGCAACAGAGAGAAAACAGACTGGGGGAAAAACCCATGAGAGCCTGAGGGACCTGTGAAACAAGAAAAGATCTACCATTCATGTTATTGGAGTCCCTGAAAGAGAGGAGAAAGTATAGGGATGAAAAAATATTTGAAGAACTAATAACTAAAAATTTCCCAAATTTGGCAACGGGCATATACTAATAGATTCAAAAAGCAGAGCAAACACTAAACAGGATAAACCCAAAAGATTCATGCCAGGTTACATCATAATCAAACTTCTGAACTCTATATACAAAGAAAAAACACTCTGAAAGCAGCTTGACAGAAAGGATGCATTACAGATAGGAAAACAATGGGTCAAATGCGGTAGATTTCTCATCTGAAACAAAAAAGGACAGAAGGAAATGACATGCTTTTCACGTACTGAAAGAAAAGAACTGCTGAGCCCGAATCCTATGTCCCACAAAAATATCCTCAGGAACTAAGGGACATAAAGCCATTTTTAGATGAAGGAAAACAGAAATATCTGCTCAGAAGACCTACTCTAGAAGAAAGACCACAGGAATTCACAAAAAAGAAAGGAAATGTTAACAAAAGAAATCTTGGAATTTCAAAAAGGAAGAAAGAACAATGGAACGGGTAAAAGTAGACGTAAACTATGCTTCTCATGAGATGTGTAAAAATGCTTGACAGCTGAAGTAAAAATGAGGACATCGTCCAGTATGGTGCTCGTGTACGAACAGGAAATACTGAAGATTGGGGACTGTAAGGGGACCCCACAGAAGTAAGGTTTCTACACATCAAAGTGCTAAAATGGAAGGCTGTGATGTCATGTGTATACAACATAACACCTAGAGTAACCACTAAACTACAAAGAGATCTACTCAAAAACATCATAGATATATCAAATGGAATTATAAAAATTAAAGTAACCCACAGGAAGGCAAAAAAATAACAAGAGGAACAATAAATGGAACAAACACAAAAAACAAATCATAAAATGGGAGACTCAAACCCTATCATATCAATAATTACTTTAAGTTTAAATGGTCTAAATATACCAATTTAAAAACAGAAATTGGTAAAATGTATAAAAAGAAAGCATAACCCCGACTATATGCTATTCCCAGAAACTTACTTCAAATGTAACAATATAAATAAGGTTGAAAATAAAATTATGGAAAAATATAAATCATGCAAACGTCAACTACAAAATGCAGTAGTAACTACATTAATATCAGATAAAGTATACTTCAAAGCAAAGAAAATTACAGGGGCAAAAAGGGACATTATATAAAGATAACAGGGTCAATACATCAAGATGACATAGCAATCCTAAGTGTACGCACCAAACAACAGAGCTTTGAAATACATGAGACACAAACTGACAGACCTTAAAGGAGGAACAGATAATTCCAGAATTACAGGGCAGGGCTTCAACACCCCTCTCTCAGCTATTGATAGAATTACTAGCCAGAAAATCAGCAAGGATATAGAAAATCTGAATAACATCATCAACCAACATGATTGTGTAGACATTGATACAAACACCACCCAAAGACAGTAGATTACACATTCTTTTCAAGCAGAATTACAGAACATTCATCAAGCTAGACCATATCCTGGGTCATAAAACAAATCTCAGCAAATTTAAACAGCCAGATCAAATGTAAAACGAACAGGAAATCAATAACAAAAAGCATGAAATACTCCAAACACTAGGAAATTAAACAATACTAAATAATCCACAGATTAGAGAGGAAGTCTCAAATAAAGAAATAGAACTGAATGAAATATAATTAAAATGTATTAAAACTTGTGAGATGAAGCTAAAACAGTGCTGTGAACAAAATTTATAGAACTTAATGCTTACATTACAAAATTAAAAAAACTAAGCAACCATCTCAAGAAACTACAGAGCAAAATACAACCAAAACAAGTAGAAGAAAGGATATAATAAAGATCAGAAGAGAAATCAGTGAAATTAAGAACAGAAAGATAACAGAGAAAAAAAACAATAATATAAAGTGCTGGTTCTTTAAAACAGTGAATAAAATTGAGAACTGTCTCAGAAGACTGACAGAGAAGACATGTTTCCAACAACAGGAATAAAACGTGGGATATAAGTACAGATTCTGCTGCCATTAAAAGGATTATAAAGGAATACTCAAAACAAATCAGAAAATTTAGATGAAATGGAACAAGTCCTAGAAAAGAATAAACTATGAAAATTCATCCAATATGAAACAAATACTCTGAATAGTTCTATACATATTAAATAAAATAAATAAATAAAAAGCATTCAAAAGAAAAATCTCCAGGCCTAAATGGTTCACTGGAGAATGCTACCAAACATTAAAACAAATAAAACCGATTCTACACAGTCTTCCAAATAATAGAAGAAAGAACACCTCTCAACACATGTTGGGAGGCCCGTATCATCTAGACACTAAACTAGACAATGACAGTACAAAAAAAAGAATGAACAAAAGTAAGAAAGAAAAATGCATACCATGATCACTCATGAAACAGAGGAAAACTTCCCCAACAAAATACGAGCATACTGGATACTGCAATATAATATATAAAAATAACTATATTCCATGACCAAGTGGGACTTAGTTCAAGGATACAAAACTGGTTCAATATTCAAAATTCAAATAAATGTAACACATCATATGAACCGGCTACAGAAGAAAAAAAAACATGATCTTATCAACTGATAGAGAAAACGCATTTGACAAAATTCAACACCCATTCACAATAACAAATCTCAGCAAATCAGGAATAGAGGGAAACTTTCTAAACTTAAAAAGAAACCTCTATGAAGGAAGCCTTACAACTAACATCATACTTAATGATGAAAAACTGAATGTTTTCCTTGTAATACGAGGAACCAGGCAAGGATATCCTTTCTCACTACTACTACTGAACGTCATATTGGAAATCCTAGCCAGTACACTAAGACAAGAAAAAAAAAAGGTATATGGATGGGAAGAAAGAAATAAAACTGTCTCTATTTGCACGTTATTTCTGTGTAGAAAATCCCAAGCATATTATCAAAAAAAAAAAGGCTACAGTTCAGCAAGATTGCAAGATACCAAAATAACATCCAAAAAATAACTGTATTTCTGTATACTACCAAAGGTTGTGCGAAAATTGAAATTTTAAAAATCAATGCTATTTATAATCACTCAAAATAAAGAAATACCTAGATATAAAGCTTACAAAAATTGTACAGGACCTATTACTGAAATTTACAAAACAGTAATGAAATAAATCAAGTGATATTTAAATGAATGCTGAGACATACCGAGTTTATGAATTTGAAGACTCAACACAGTAAAGATGCTGATTCTCAAAAAACTGATCTACAATTTAACTCAATTTCTATCAAAATTTGATAAAGATTTTTGTAAAAATAGACAAGCTAATTCAATCTTTATATGGAAATTCAAAATAACTAGCAGTATTAAACTAACTTTAAATAGGAAGATTAAAGAGAGATGAATTGCCTTACTCAATTAAAAGATTTACCACATAGCTACAGCAATCAAATAAACCAATAGAACAGGATCAAGAAAAAGTCTGATTATCAGTTCTTTAAAACCACATGAAGAAAAGGTTTGTTTTTTAAAAATCAAAGCCTTAAACAGTCTTAACTGATGCAGTAAAATGTGCCCATTCATATGTGTACTCTTATCTCCTCAAATATAAAGGTATTTGATGGCTCAAGCCTTCATACTTCTCACAAAAATTAAGCTCCTTAAGAGTAGAGACAATGTTTTAGAAGAAAGATGTTCAATGAAAGTTTCCAGACCTGCCCTCCACTGTCTAACTCGCCTCACGCTGGACAGCAATTAACGTATATACCAAACACATAAAGAGTCTAGGTCCTTTATCTCTGAAACAAACTCTCTTCCTACAAAGTAAACTAAGGGATCCATGACAAAGTGCCATAGGCTTGGCAAGGAAGTCAGAAAGAAACTGTGTTTGCAGGTCATTTTCTCTTGTAAGTCTCTTCCTTCTTCTTAAAAAGAAAATTCCTGAGATAACACTGCAGTGTAAACTAAGGAGAAAGATGTAGCTGAAGGTTTTCCTTAGTGCATAATAACCACTGGGTCTCTCTCCTGGATGAATCTCAGACATGGAATAAGGCTCTAGGCTGGGTCAATTTCCAGTATGACTCTTCAGATGACAACTGATATCCTGCAACAGGGTTTCTCACAGAGAAGAAAACTGAGGGGTTTCTCTTTGGTATGAATGATCAGATTCTGAGTAAGATGTTTCCTCTGGCAAAAGATTTTCCTCAGTGGTTACATTCAAAAAGTCTTTCCCCAATAGGAGTTCTTGGAGGTTGACCGAGGATTGCCCATTTGGGAAGGGTCTTCCCACTTCTGTTACACTGACAGGGTTTCTCCCAGAATGAACCCTCTGATGCTGAGTGAGGGATGAGCTTCGACTGAAGGACTTTCCACACTCACTGCACTCATAGGGCTTCTCTCCAGTGTGGATAATGGAATGTCGAATCAGGTTTGTGCTCCAGCAGAAGGTCTTCCCGCACTCGAGGCATTCATAGGGCTTCTCTCCACTATGAATCCGTTGGTGCCTCGTGAGGCCTGACCTGCGGTTGAAGGCCTTCCCACACTCCATGCACTCATACGGCTTCTCTCCAGTGTGGATGCTGAAATGTCGAATGAGGTCTGCCCGATTGCTGAAGGCTTTCCCACATTCTTTGCACTCAAAAGGTTTTTCTCCAGTGTGGGCCCTTTTATGCAAGATAAAAGTGGAGCAGTGGGTAAAGGCCTTTCCACATTCACTGCATACATAAGGCTTCTCCCCAGTGTGAATCCGCTGGTGCCTCTTGAGGTATGACCTGTGGTTGAAGGCCTTCCCACACTCCAGGCACTCAAAGGGCTTCTCCCCAGTGTGGATGACGTAGTGGTGAATGAGGGCTGCGCTCTCACAGAAGGCTTTCCCACATTCACTGCACTCATAGGGCTTCTCCCCAGTGTGAGTCTGCTGGTGCCACATGAGGTATGACCGGTGTTTGAAGACCTTGCCACATTCAAAGCATTCATAGGGATTCTCACCACTGTGGATGATGTAGTGTCGAATGAAACCAGGCCTATCTCGGAAGGCTTTTCCACATTCCTTGCACACAAAGGGCTTTTCTCCTGTGTGGCTCCTGTTATGCAAGACAAAAGTGGAGCGGTGGGTGAAGGCTTTTCCACATTCATTGCACTTATAAGGCTTCTCTCCACTGTGAATCCGCTGGTGTTGTGTAAGGTGTGACTTGCGGTTGAAGGCTTTCCCACACTCCATGCACTTATAGGGCTTCTCCCCAGTGTGGACCATATGGTGTTGAAGGAGGTAAGTGCTCTTACTAAATGTTTTCCCACACTCTGTGCATTCATAGGGCTTCACTCCAGAGTGAATCCTCTCATGTCGAGCAAGGAGGCGTTTCTTGTTAAAAACTTTCCCACATTCATTGCATTTAAAGATGTTTTCCTCTTCCCGAATCACGGGATCTCTACCTGATCCACAGGAGTCATGGTCAAGGACAGCACCTCCCAGAGGGACTGGCTCCTGTACAATCCATGAACAGACACCATCCACTGTCCCTAAACCATCATGTTCAGGGCTCATTTTCCCAGAGAGCTTCTTCCTCTGGGGGTCTATCCCTGGTCTCAAGTGTCCTTCTTGCATTTCCGATGGCCCATCCTGATCCTTGGTTTGGCCCACCTGGGAGTCCCCTGGGGCTCCTTGTGTTAGTTGTTGCTGGAGTAAGGCTCCTTCAGACTGGGCTGGCTCACAACTGGTAGGTTCTGTGATCTTGGGTTTTCCTTTATCACCTGAAAGAAATCCAAAACACAACAGGGCCTGTTAGTAATGCCAAAACAGAAGAAACAAAATCCGCATTTCTGTGAAGAAAGTGAAGATTAAAACACTGCCTCTGTGTCTACTGTGTTTTGCTACCTCTCAATCCCAGGATAGCAATCTTCTTCTTGCCTGGTCCTTGAACTGTTGACACCTTGAAAGTGAGAGCTAGGAGGAGAGGCTGGGTTAGGGGAGAGAGTGCTGGAGAGGAGACACAGTCAATTCCAGACCAGATATTTATGCAAACAGGTAACTCATTTGGGTCCCCAGATAGTTTATGCTGAAGAGATAATTCAGAGCAAGGCTTGGCCACACTAGAAAGATCAACCATGTGATTAGAGGGTTGGGGTTTTGAGCCATAAGATAACAATTAAGCTGATGGAAAGAGGACAGGAGATTGAATCCTGTAGGCAATGATTCAATCAACTGTGCATATACAATGAGACTCAGTAAATCTCTGGACTATGAAGCCAGATGAAACTCCTAGGTTGGCAATACTTCATGTATGTCTTACCATACATCAAAACCAAGAAGGTAACGAGTCCCTGAGGACGTGGTAACTCATGTTTGCAACCCCTCCAAAAACTAAAAAACACCTGATGCAGATCTACGAGAGAAAGACTTAACAACAAGCATCTTAAAGGAGCTAAAGGAAGATATGGAGAAAGTGACAAAAACTATGTATAAACAAAGGGGAAATATCAATGAAGAGGTAGAAAAACAAAACAAACCAAAAAGAAAATCTGGAGCAGAAAAGTACAATAACTTATGAAAAATAAACAAGTGATTCCAAGGAAGATGTGAGCAGGAAGAAGAATCGGTAAGCTTGAAATAGGACACTGGACATTATTGAGTCTGAGGAAGAGGGGGAAAAAAAAAGACTGAAGAAAAGTGAACAGAGCCTAAGGGACCTGTAATACACCATCAAGCAAATCAATAAACTCATTGTGGCAGTCCCAAAAGGAGAAGAAAGAAAGGTTCAGAGAGAATATTTGAAGAAATGGCAGAAAACTTCCCAAATTTGATGAAAGACATCAAAGAAGTTCAATAAACTCCAAGATGAACTCAAATAGACTCACATGGAGAAAAATTATAATCAAACTATGAAAGCCAACGATAAAGAAAATATCTTGACAGCAAGAGTAAAAGCAAATTGTCACATACAAGGATTCCTCAATAAGATTATCAGATTTCTCATCAGAAACTTGAGAGGCCAGAAGGCAGTGGGTCAACATAAGCAAACATAAAAGAAAAAAACTGCCAACCAAGAATCCTATGTCCAGCAAAACTGTTCTTCAAGAGTGAGGGAGAAATTAAGACATTCCCATATGTAAAAGCTGAGGGAGATTGTTACCACTAGACCTGCTTTGCAAGAAATTCTCAAGAGTCCTGCAGGTTGAAATGAAAGGTCACTAGACAGTAATTCAAGACCATATGAAGAAATAAAAATGTCAATAAAGGTAAATATATGGGCAATTATAAAAGCTAGTATTACTGTAACAATGGTTTATAACTCCACTTTTTGTTTTCTATATGATTTAAGAGACTAATTTTTAAAAAATTATTAGTCTAAAAGCTGGTAGTATTGTAACTTTAGTTTACAACTTCACATGTAGTTTCCTACATAATTTAAGAGACTAATATATTTATGAGAGTTATTAGTTTAAGTTTTTGGGTATACAATATATAAAGATGTAATTTTGTGACATGAATAACTGAAAGAGGTAGGGATGGAGGTTTTCAAAGGAGTATTTTTTATGTTATTAAAGTTAGGCTAATATAAATTCAAGTTAGTGTTATAACTTTAAGTGTTAAATGTAATCTCCGTGGTAACCAGAAAGAAATTAGCCATACAGTATATGCAAAAGGAAATGAAAAAGAAATCTAAATGTTTTACTGAAAAAGTCAACTAAACACAAGAGAAGACAATAATGTAGAAAATGAGTGACAAGAAAGCTATAATACATATAGACAACAAATATCAAAATGACCGGGGCTGGCCCCATGGCCGAGTGGTTAAGTTCACACATTCCGCTTCGGTGGCCCAGGGTTTGCTGGTTTAGATCCTGGGTGCAGACCTCCACCACACTCATCAAGCCATGCTGTGGCAGCATCCCACATAGAAGAAGTAGAATGAACTGCAACCAAGATATACAACTATGTACTGGGGCTTTGGGGAGAAAAGGGGGAACAAAAAAAAAAAAAAAGGAAAATTGGCAACAGATGTTAGCTCAGGGCCAATTTTCCAAGAAAAAGAAACTAAGCTCTTTCCATATGTAATACTAATTTAAAAAAAATGCCAGAAGTCTCTCCATATCAGTAGTTACTTTAAATGTAAATGGATTAAACAGAGATTGGCAAAACGATAAAAACACATGATCCAACTATGTGCTTTCTACAAGAGACTCACTTTAGATCCAAAGACACAAATAGATTGAGAATGAAAAGAAGAAAAAAGATATTCCATCCATATACTAACTAAAAAAGAGCAGGGATGGCTCTATTAATATCAGACAAAATAGACTTTAAATCAAAAAAGATTATGAGAGACAATTAGAAAAGGTATAATTCAGCAACAAGATATAACAGTGGTAAACACTTACATACTTAATGACAAACCATCAAAATACATGAAGCAAAACCCAACAGAATGGAAGGGAGAAAGAGACAGATCTATGATAAGAGATGGAAACTTCAGTACCCTACTCTCAATAATGAATAGAACAACCAGACAAAAGACAAGTAAGGAAACAGAGGACTTAAACAACATAATAAACTGTCTAGATCTAACAGACATATACAGAACATTCTACCCAACAATAGCATACACATTCTTCTCAAGTGTACTCGAGACATTTTCCAGGATAGACTATACGTTAGTCCATAAATTAAGTCTTGAGAGATTTTAAAAGGATATCATACAAAGTATAATTTGTTTCTAATGAAAATGAAAACTTAACATACCAAAATTTATGGGATGAAGTAAAAGCAGTGTTAAGAGGGAAATTTATAGCTACAAATGGTTACATTAAAAAACAAAAAGATCTCAAATCAACAACCTAATTTAACAACTTAAGGAGGGAGGAAAAGAACAAAGTAAACCCAAAGCTAGCAGAAGGAAGGAAATAATAAAGATTAGAATAGAAATACATGAAACAGAGAATAGAAAAATAGAGAAAATCAATGAAACAAAAAGCTGGTTCTTTGAAAAGATCAACAAGAATGACAAACCTTTAGCTAGATGGACTAAGAACAAGAGACCCAAAACACTAAAATCAGAAATTGAAGTGTGGACATTACTGTCAATTCTACAGAAACAAAAAAAGAGGTCTAAGAGAGTATATGAACAACAGTACACCAAAAAATTGGACAACCTAGATGAAATGGAAAAATTCCCAGAAACAAAAAACCTGTCAAGACTAAATCATGAAGAAATAGAAAATCTGAATAGATCTATACCTAGGAAGGAGATTAAATCAGTAATGGAAAGTCTCCCAACAAAGAAAGACCCTCAACTTAATGGCTTCATTGGTGAAGTCTACCAAATATTTGAAAAGAACTAACAACTAACACTAATTAAAAATAATAATACCAGTCCTTGTCAAATTTTTCCAAAAAATTGAAGAGGAGGAAACACTTCTTAACTCATTCTGAGGGCAGTATTACCCTGATAACAAACCCAAAGACACCACAAGAAAGGAAAACTATAGACCAATATCCCTCATGAACACTAACGCAAAAATCCTCAACAAAATATTAGCAAATCAAACTCAGCACATTAAAAGGATCATACACCATGATCAAGTTGGGTTTACTCCTGTAATGCAAGGATGGTTCAACATATGAAAATTGATCAATGTAACACACCATATTAACAGAATGAAGGAAAAAACACACATGATCATCTCAAGTGATGTAGTAAAAGCTTTTGACAAAATTGAACACCCTTTCATAATAAAAACACTCAACAAACTAAGAACAGATGGAAACTACCTCAACATAATAAAAGCCATATATGAAAAATCCACAGTAAACATCATACTCAATGGTGAAAGACTGAAAACTTTTATTCCAAGATCAGGAATAAGGAAAGGATGTCTGTTTTCATCACTTTTTTTTTTTTTTTTGAGGAAGATTGGCCCTGAGGTAACATCGGCCACCAATCCTCCTCTTTTTGCTGAGGAAGACTGGCCCTGAGGTAACATTCGTGCCCATCTTCCTCTACTTTCTATGTGGGACGCCTGTCACAGCACGGCTTGACAAGCAGTGCAGGTCCATACCCGGGATCCCAACTGGTGAACTGCAGGCCACCGAAGTGGAACATGAGAGCTTAACCGCTGTGCCAGTGGGCCGGCCCATTTTCACCACTTATATTCAACATAATACTGGAAGTTCTACCCAGAGCAATTAGGCATAAAAAGAGAAATAAGGGGCCGGCCCAGTGGTTGGGTTTCTATGCTCTGCTCAGCACCCAGGGTTCATGGGTCTCACATCCAAAAGAGAGGGAGACAGGCACAGATATTAGCTCAGGGCCACTCTTCTTCAAGCAAAAAGAGGAAGACTGACTACAGATGTTAGCTCAGGGCCAAACTTCCTCACAAAAAAAAAAAGAGAGAGAGAGAGAGAAATAAAATACATCAAAATTGGAAAGGAAGAAGTAAAATTACCTTTGTTTCTTATCATCATAAGATGATATGATCTTATATGTAGAAAACTCTAAAGATGCCACAAAATAATTGTGAGAAGTGATAAATGAATTCAACAATGTAGTAAGATACAAAGTCAACACAAAAATCAGTTGCATGATTTCTATATATAGTAATGAATAATCTGAAAAGGAAATTATGAAAATAGTTCCATTTACAATAGCATAAAAAAAATAAAATACTTAGGAACTAATTTAAACAATGAAGTGAAAGAGTTGTACAATGAAAACTACAAAACATTGCTGAAAGAAATTAAAGAATATGTAAATAAGTGGAAACATATCATCTTCATGGACTGGAAGACAATATGGTTAAGATATTGAGACCACCCAAAACGATCTATAGATTCAACACAATCCCTATCAAAATCCCAATGACATTTTTTGCAAAAATAGAAAAATCCATCCTAAAATCCATATGGAATCTCAAGGGATCCTGAAGAACCAGAACAATCTTGAAGAACAAAGCTTGAGGACTCAAAATTCTTTATTTCAAACTCACTACAAACCTACAGTAATCAAACAGTGTGGAACTGGCACACAGAAAGAAAAACAGACCAAGGGAATAGAATCATGAGCCCAGAAATAAATCTTCACATACACCACCAAATGATTTTTGACAAGAGTGCCAAGACCATTAAACGGGGAGAAGAAGTTTTTTTAAGAAATTGTGCTGAGAAAACTGGAAACCTACATGCAGAAGAATGAAACTGGACCCTTATCTAATATCCTATACAAAAATTAACTCAAAATAGATCAAAGACTTAAATATAAGACTTAACACTATCAAACTCTTAGAAGAAAACCTAGGCATGGCATTGGATTCGGCAATGATATCTCGAATATGACACCAAAGGCACAGGTAACAAAAGAAAAAATAGACAAATCAGAGTTCATGAAAATTAAAAAAACTTTGTGCATCAAGACACTACCAACAGAGTAAAGGGAACCCAAAGAATGGGAGAAAATATCTGATAATCATGTCTGATGAGGGATTAATATCCAGGACATATAGAGAACTAAAACTCAGTAACAGAAAAAACAAGCAATCCAATTCAAAAATGGCCAAAGCACCCGAATAGACATTTTTCCAAAGAAGATATACAAATGGCCAACAAGCACAAGAAAAGATGTTCAACATCAGTAATCATTAGGGAATGCAAATCAAAACTACAAAGAGAGATCTTCTCACACCCATTAAGATGGCTACTATTAAAAAACACAGAAAATAAGTTGGTGAGGATATGGAGAAATTGAATCTCTTGTACACTGTTGGCAGGAATATAAATGGTATAGTCTCTGTGGAAAACTGTATGGCAGTTTCTCACAAAATTAAAAATGGAGGGGCCAGCCCCGTGGCCGAGTAGTTGGGTTCGCGCGCTCTGCTGCAGCGGCCCAGGGTTTCGCCAGTTTGGATCCTGGGTGTGGGCTCGTCAGGCCATGCTGGGGCGGCGTCCCACATGCCACAGCTGGAAGGACCCACAACTAAAGAATATATACAACTATGTACCGGGGGCCTTTGGGGAGAAAAAGGAAAAAATAAAATCTTTAAAAAAAAAAAAATTAAAAATGGAATTACCGCATGATCCAGCAATTGAAGTTCTGTATATATGACCAACAGAACTGAAATCAGGGCCTCAAAGAGATATTTTTACTCCCATATTCATAGTAGCCTTATTCAAAATAGCTAAAACATGGAAGCAACTCAAGTGTCCACTGAGGGATAAACAGATAAGCAAAATGTGGCGTATGTACATAATGGAATATTATTAAGCCTTAAAAAGGAAGGAAATTTTGACACATGCTACACAACATGGATGAGCCTTGAGAACATTATGCTAAGTGAAATAAGCCAGTCACACACACACAAAAATAATGCATGATTTCACTTATATGAGGTACTTAGTCAAAATCAGACACAGAAAGTAGAACTGTGGTTGCCAGGGGCTGGGGGGGGGATGGTGTTAAGGAAATGGGGGGGTTATTGTGTAATGGGTAAGAGTTTCAGTTATGTAGATGAATGGTGGTGATGGTTGCATGACATCAACATATTTAATACCACTCAATTGTACACTTAAAAATGGCTAAGATGATAAATTTTATGTAATGTGTATTTTTACCCCACACACACACACACACACACACACACACGATGATATGAGGAACGTACAAAGAATCCCTACAAATCAAAAAGAAAATGCAAACAAGTTAATAGAAAAATAGATATCGACATTTTAAAGAAGAAAATACAGACTGGCCCAAAATCATATGATAAGATGCTAAAGTTCCTTAGCAGTAAAGGAAAAGCAAATCAAGACCATATGAGGTAGAATTTTGTGTCCACTTGATTGTCAAAAATTGAAGAGTCTCATAGTATCAAGCATTGGGCAAGGTATAGGCCGAAAGAACCTCCACTCTTTGCTGGGAGAAGTGTAAATTGGTATAGTTCCTTTGGAAAAAATGAGAAGTATCTTGTAAACTTCAAAATCTGCATAGCCTATACCAACAATTTGACTTTGAGAAACATCAAAAGACACCTCTAGTCATATGCAACATGACCAATACACATGAATGTTCTTGGCAGCACTGTTTGTGAGAGTGAAAAGATGTGAAAAATTAAATGCCCTAAAAAGTGGATGAATACAACATGAGACAGGACCATTTTTAATTTTTTTCTTCAAATGTAAGGAACTTGCGCACATTTTATATTGACTAGGGAAAGGATGAAGCTGCAAAACAAGCAGAATATAAGTGAAGCAAGTATTTCCATGAAAAGGTGATTTCTAGATGCTGGTGTCAGAATTGGCCATGGCCAAGGGCAAGACTTCTTCCACTAGCTGAAAAGAGAAGCCACAGACATGAGATCCTTTTTTTCTGGTGAGGAAGATTTGCCCTGAGTTATCATCTGTTGTTGATCTTCCTCCTTTTGTTTGAGGAAGATTCAGCTGAGCTAACATCTGTGTCAATCTTCCCCTATTTTGTATGTGAGTTGCTGCCACAGCATGGCTGCCAATGAGTGTTGTAGGTCCGTGCCTGGGAACCAAACCCAGGCCGCTGAAGCAGAGTGCACTGAACTTAACCACTAGGCCACAGGGCTGGCCCCCAGACACAAGATTCTAAATGAGGTTAAGTGGTTAAGTTCACGCACTCTGCTTTGGTGGCCCAGGGTTTCAATGGTTCGGATCCTGGGTGCGGATCCTCGGCACCACTCATCAGGCCACGCTGAGGTGGCATCCCACACACCACAACCAGAAGGACCCACAACTAAAATATACAACTATGCACTGGAGGGATTTGGGGAAAACAAACAAACAAACAAACAAAAAAACCAAAAAGACTGGCAACAGTTGTTAGCTCAGGTGCCAATCTTTAACAAATAAAGAAAAGAAAGGAAAAGATTCTAAAGAGTGTGGAAGGGTTGAGGATCAGGCAGTAGAAGGAGGTAGACTTCACTTTCAACATGAAAACTAGCTGACACATTAGTGGCCAGATACTGAGACATCTGTAGCTGGAGAAGTGGTAACTGTTTGGAACAAAGTCTGAGCACCTGGGCTGGCTTGTGCAGGACACAGAGCTGACCAGAGGCACAGAGTAGATGGACAGACCAGTTAGGAGACGATTAGCACCCCCAGGGAAAAGATGACGAGAGCTCGGATTGAGAGTGTGGGGACAGATCTCATGGAAGTGGTACAAGTGATGGATTCAGGAGACGTACATGATGTAAAATGGACAGGATTTGGGGATGGCCGGATGTAGGGAGGGATGGAGGTGGAAGTAGGAGAAATTCTGTGAGGCTGTATCTAGTCTCTAACCTGCTTCTAACCACTCACTCAAGCTCAAGAGGTGGGAGGAGCGAGCAACATTACGAGTTCCTTGCCAGGCATGTTGACTTCGGGTGACTATGAGATACTCAAGTGCAGATGTGGGATTGAGGAGAGGGCAGAAGGCCTGGAACAGACTCTGAGGGGCTGATGATGACCTATATATGGACACGCACAGGCTGGCTGAACAGCTCAAGGGACCAATAGAGGGGAGACAGAATGACTCTGCAGTGGCACCAATCACACACACGATGGCCCCAATGCCCTCAGGAGCCCAGATGTGGGGCAGAGAAGGTCAAACGTCACCTTGAAGTCTTAGCAATCAGGAGGGGCAGGAAGACAGGGACAAGGGAGTGCCTCTGAGTTTCTAACTGACACTCAGAGGAGGGGTGGAGGGAGAAGGTGGAAAGGGGGTTGGCAGAGTGTTGCTGGAGAGAGTGAGTGGGAGAGGAAGGCCTTTCCTCACTGTTCAGAGAGACACGTGAGACACACTCTTCATTTCTTCATTCTGACTAATATGACAGGAACACCACTGAGAGCTCCCTTTCACGATGGCTCAGACGCTGCGCTCAGCAGTTTTCCGCATTAACACACTATGTGACTACATCCCAACAACCCAATGACACAGAAGCTATAATTACTAGCATTTTCCAGGAACAGACGGAGTGTAGCAGACCACACTCACCCAACACTTTGCTCCTCTCCTTGGATACACAGCTCGGCCTCATTTCCCAGCCCGAGGCACCCAAATGAGGCCAAATGCCTACTTCTTCTAAGTGGGATATGAGGGGACCTGGTGTCTGTGGGAGTGGGTGTGACATCTTCCCTTCCCCTCAGTCTCCTCTGCCAGCTGAAGGACGTCAGGACAAGCTTAAAGCCATATGTTGATGACAGAATGGACCTGGGTCCTTGAACAACTGTGTGGTACACAGCTCCCCGCCGACCCACATGGACCTTGGCGTGAGTGAGAAAAACAGCTTCCACATGCTGAGCACTGAGATCCTGGAGTCTGTCTGATACGGTAGCTGGCTTTAACTCAGCTGAACTCATACACAAAGACACATGAGATCCTGCACCTTGCTAGAGCCACAGGGCTGGTGATCGGCAAGACAGGCTTTCAGCCCAAGCAGCTGGAGCCCAAGTCAGATCTCAGCTCATATACCTCTGTCTGCTGGGAGGATAGAGGGCCCAGGGGTCAAAGGGCTCCATGGCGTCCAAACCACCAGAGGCCATGACAAGAAGCTTCCCAGGGAACCACGGCCAGAGGTCTCCCCCAGGCCTCAACCCTGCAGGCTCTCCCACCTGCCCACCAGGGCTCTTACCTGGACAGGGGCTTTGGGAGAGGTCTTTCTTCACAGTCCACAGCTCTTGCCCGTGCTCCAGCTGGCAGATCAGCTCAGGTCTGGGAACCGGACACCCTGTTCATGGAGAAGGAAAGAGGACACATAAGGGTTTTTGAGAAATGAAGTAAAACTTCTCAATCTAGCCTGGGACTTCAGAATGTGGACAAGATCTCAGAATAGAGCTGCTCCCATGCACACAAAATGCTGACCTGAGACCTGGAAACCATACTGCCGTGGAGTTTTTATTCCTGATACTAAGTCAAAAACTAATATATAGAGAGAGTTTAATCATATTCAAAGGACTGTGTCAAGAAACATCCATGTGTTATGTCATCTCAAAATTGAAATTAATCTATAGAGTAACTCAAACAACTGACATATTTAAAATATTGGCTCTTTTCATTCAAAACAAGGTATGTGTCGTCATTGATCTAGGTCTCTTTTTAGATCCTAAGCAAAGTTTTGTATTGTTCTTCCTCTACACCACAGACAAAAATTAGAATTTTATCTTAGGATTTCCTCACAGCATCCCCAGCAAGTCTGCATTGCAATCAGCACCATTTTATAGATGAAGAAACCAGAGCTCAGGCACATAACGTGATTTACCAAAGAGCACAGAACTGGTGAATGGCTGAGCCAAATGGAAATGCAGGTCTAGCCATCTCTGCTGTCTGCGCTGTTTTACCACAAAGCTACAGGACTCTGCTCCAGAAGATGCTGAGTCGAGGCATGAGGACGATGAGAATCCTGATGAGAGTGACAGCAGCGGGGGCAGCGGGGCTCTCAGCTGCCACCCTGCATACCGCCTGGTCCCATCAGGCACTGTTCTGAGTCCTTTTCCTAAGCTCCCCATTTACCCTGGCTACAGTCCCAGGAAGCAGACACCACAGTACCCCATTTTACCAAGGAGCACACTGAGGCATGGACAGGTTCAGCAACTTGCCCAGGCCCACACAATCTTTAAGAAGCTGAGCTAGGACTAAACACCAGGGGTCTGGCTCTGGACCCTGGTCTCCCAAACACTACACTAGGGAGGAAACAGCGAACACCCTTGTGTGGGGCCAGCAGCCTGAGACCAAGTGGAGGGTGGTGGTGAGGCTGGGACATGAGCACCAAGATTTATCCTTAGGGAACAAGGGCCAGGGGAGGGGCAGACTCAGCAACTCTAGACCTCAGCATTTCATGAACTACCAAACAATAACAAAATTGAAAATCTGACACAGTGATATGGTCACATATGGACATTTACAGAAATATCAAATATTATCTCTTGTCAAATTTCAGAAAAAAATGACTTTTACTACAGAGGACAGCTTCATAAAATGAACATGTAAGTTCAATACCGAGTTAAGTTAAGCTGCATGAAGGACTCGCCGTAGTAGCTGAGTTTTCCTGACTTTGCTGAGGACGGTGACACCATGAGAATTAGATGAGTAGAGCAGGAACAGTGCCTGGAACAGACCTGACAAGCAGCCAGTACTCCAAGGACCTGAGCAAGCTGGTGACTACTATAAACCACTTTTCTTAAAAGTGACTCACTTTTAATTTTCCTTAGATTCTTTCAAAAAGGGAATCCTGCATTGCTCTGGTAAATGGGAAACCAAGTCCCTTGCCTTGATGGCAAGTCACCCTGAAAATGCAGACACACAATCAAAGCGATGTTGCTGAGGCCTGGCAGGCTCACACGGCCTGCTTGGGGCTGTGCATGTCCTCTGCTGAAAAGGGGAGGCAGCCACAGTTGCGGGGTGGAGTGTTAAGATTCAGCCCTAAACTCAGATTTTCCTTCAACAATCAGGAGGCGGGAAAGAGATGAAATAAAGGAATGGCTTCCTCAGGGAGTCTCTCAATGCCCATGATGAAGTGTCTGTGTGCCCTTTGAAATAGGGTATCTCAAACTCTGCATGACTAACATTTAGATCCAGAAAATTCTCTGTTGGGGAGAGAGGGAGGGAGTGTGTATGTCGTGTACATATAAGGATGTTTAGCAGCATTCCAGGTCTCCACCCACCAGATGCCTGTAGCATCTCCATCCCAGTGTGACAACCAAAAATGTCTCCAGACATTGCCATGTGTCTCTAGGGGACAACATTGTCCTTGGATGAGAACCACTGGCATAGGAGGATATAAATAGGGTGATGGGAGAAAGCGAGTGTGACAGAGGAGGGACCTCCATGAGATTTTGGGGTCATGAAGCCACTGGTGAGGAGGTGGTGACTGTGCTAAGAAGGGGTGACCACGTAAAGGTTGAAATACCCAGGAACAGTCACCAGGCAGAGAGAACAGCAAGTGCAGAGGCCAAGGCAGGCATGTGCAGGCGGGGTGCAGTGGAGGAAGGGAGAATACGGCAAGAAGCCCAGCATGAGCAAAGCAGAGCGACCTGGAGGAGACTATGTGAAAGTGAGGGATGCACTCAGCAGGGCTACATGTGGACTTTTACAGCCACATGTCACTCAACAACAGGGATACGTTCTGAGAAATGCATCGTTAGGCAATTCCATTCTTGTGCAAACATCAGAGTGTACTGAAGGGGAACAAAATTCGCCACCCCAAAACGTATCTCTTTAACATGAGGATTATTTTACACAGATTTTTTTTTTTGGAAGATTAGCCCTGAGCTAACTGCTGCCAATCCTCCTCTTTTTGCTGAGGAAGACTGGCCCTGAGCTAACATCCATGCCCATCTTCCTCTTCTTTATATGTGGGACGCCTACCACAGCATGGCTTTGCCAAGCGGTGCCATGTCCGCACCCGGGATCCGAACTGGTGAACTCTGGGCCGCCAAAGTGGAACATGTGCACTTAACTGCTGCGCCACTGGGCCGGGTCCACAGGCAGATTATTTCTAAGAAACAAAAGACTCAGAAAGTTTTTCTTGTTACCTCCCCCTAACTGCCTAAAAGAATTCAGATAAAAAACCTGTCTTGGGGCCAGCCCAGTGATGCAGTGGTTAAGTTCACACATTCCACTTTGGCGGCCTGGGGTTCACCAGTTCAGATCCTGGGTGCAGACCCACACACTGCTTGTCAAGCCATGCTGTGACAGGCATCCCACATATAAAATAGAGGAAGCTGGGCATGGATGTTAGCTAGGGTCAATCTTCCTCAGCAAAAAGAGGAGGATTGGCAGGAGGTTAGATCAGGGCTAATCTTCCTCAAAGAAAAAAAAAAAGTAGAGTCTTAGAAAGGTCATCACAGAGAGGGGCGGAGCAAAATGGTGGGGTGAGCTGACCCGGGACTCTCTCCCCTCCAAATTACAACAAAGGATTGGAAAAACTGAATTTCAGATAATAAATCTAATGCCAACACGTCAGAGACCTACAGGACCAAGAAGACGGAGGACGGAAACCTTGCTGCTGGCCTCAGAGCAGCTGGAAAGGGGTAGGAGAGAACTTCGCTGGAGAGATCAGGATCACTGCCGGGAGTGTGGGAAGGAGCGGGGGAGGGGCCACAGGACCAGGGGATCATCCAGGACTCCCGCTACTGGTACAGTGGAAACCCGCTGACAGGGGAAAGCTTCCGTGCACGGGGACCCCATAAACCCAGGGCCCCAGGAGACCAGAGAACAGAACTGATCCGAATCCAGATCGGCAGGTGAGAATAGCAGCCCCTCCCTCCCAGCAAAGTGCACTGGGCTCCGCCATCCTGCCGAAGGCAGAGAGCTCAGAACACGTGGCTCTCGACCCCCATCTAGCGGCGACAGGCTGTAACTGCAACCGAATTCTACCACTATGGGAAAAAACCGCTCCTCTACCATCCAGCAATTTATAAAAGCCCCAGAGCAGAAGGAAAACAATAAAAACATAGAATTAAGTCCTGAGGACTTGGAATTAGGTGAACTAAGTGAAAATGAGTTCAGAGCAGCTATAATCAAAAAACTCAATGAGGTAGAGAGAAAGATAGAGAAACAAGCCAATGAGTTCTGGAGTTACTTCACAAAAGAGGTTGAAATTATAAAGAAGAATCAAACAGAATTACTAGAGATGAAAAACACAATGGACCAGATAAAACAGAATACGGATTCCCTGAATGCCCGTGTAGACACCACAGAAGAGCAAATTAACATAATCGAAGATAGGCTGAATGGCTCCAGACAGAGGAAGAAAGAGAACTAAAAATTAAAAAAAATGAGGAAAATCTCCAAGAGATAGTGGATTCAATGAAGAGAAAGAACTTAAGGATCACAGGAATTCCTGAGAACGTGGAAAAGGAGAATGGAGCAGAAAGTGTGCTTAATGAAATTATAGAAGAGAACTTCCCAAATCTAGGGACTGACGGAGAAATGTGTGTAAAGCAAGCTTTCAGATCTCCTAGATTTGTCAATGTAAAAAGACCTACTGCAAGGCACGTAGTAGTATAAATGGCAAAGATGAAAGACAAAGAAAGAAAACTCAGGGCAGCAAGACAGAAGAGAATAACCTACAAAGGAGCTCCTATCAGACTTTCAGCAGATTTCTCTACAGAAACCTTACAAGCTAGGAGAGAATGGAGTGACATATTCAAAGCTTTAAAAGATAAAAATCTTCAGCCAAGAATACTCTATCCAGCAAGAATATCCTTCAGATATGAGGGAGAAATTAAATCTTTTCCAGACAAACAAAAGTTAGCAGAATTTGTAACTAAAAGTCCTCCACTACAAGAAATCCTCAAGAAGGCTCTCATATCTGAAAAAAGAAAACAGGGAGAAAGGGGTCCCAAACCCCAGAGTAGGGAGACCGATGGACAGAACCAGAACAGGATAGCAAATATTCAACTACAGCATTAGGGTAAAAGTAAGGAAACTACCAAAGCAAGGACAATCTTATCACTCTAACTACAAATTCATAACACGAGTTGGAATAAGAAATGAAAATAATTATTTAGGAGGGGAAGAGCAAAGGGTCTAAGTCAGTCTAGGCCAAGTAAGTAAGAGACTACCAGAGAATAGACTATATTATACACGAGATTCTAAATACAAACTTCAGGGTAGCCACTAAACTAAAAAACAGAACAGAGCCACAAAACATAAATAAGGAAAAATCTAAGAAACCCAGCATAAGAAACTGCAGTATTAAATGGGTAGGCTAAAGCACACAGGAAAAGAAACACAGGAAAACAAGATAATGAGTGACAGATTGACAGCATTAAGTCCACATGCATCAATAATCACTCTCAATGTAACCGGATTGAACTCTCCAATAAAAAGATACAGAGTGGCAAAATGGATTAAAGAACAAGATCCAACAATTTGTTGCCTCCAGGAAACACACCTCAGCCCCAAGGACAAACACAGGCTCAGAGTGAAGGGGTGGAGGACAATACTTCAAGCTAATAGCAAGCAAAATAAGGCAGGTGTTGCAAATCTTATATCAAAGTGGATTTCAAAATAAGACAGGTAAAGAGAGACACAGAGGGACAACATATAATGATCAAAGGGACACTTCACCAAGAAGGAATAACAGTTATAAATATCTATGCACCCAACATAGGAGCACCAAGATTCATAAAGCAACTATTAACAGACCTAAAGGAAAATGTTAAAAACAACACAATAATAGTAGGGGACCTCCACACCCCACTCACATCAATGGACAGATCATCCAGACAGAACATCAACAAGGAAATAGTGGAGCTAAACGAAAAACTAAAACAATTGGACTTAATAGACACATATAGATCACTTCATTCTGAAACAGCAGATTACACATTCTTCTCAAGTGCACATGGAACATTCTCAAGGATAGACCATATGTTGGGAAACAAGGCAAGCCTCTACAAATTTAAAAAAATTGAAATAATAACAAGCATCTTCTCCGATCATAATGCTATAAGGCTAGAAATTAATGACAAGAAAAAAGCTGAGAAAGGCACAAAGATGTGGAGACTAAACAACACACTACTGAACAAGCAATGGATCATTGAAGAAATTAAAGAAGAAATCAAAAAATACCTGGAAACAAATGAAAATGATAACATACCATACCAACTCATATGAGATACAGCAAAAGCTGCATTAAGAAGAAAATTCATAGCAATAAGGCACATCTTAACAAACAAGAAAAATCCCGAATAAGCAGTCTTAAACTACACCTAACTGAACTAGAGAAAAAAGAACAAATAAAGCCCAAAGTCAACAGAAGGAGAGAAATAATAAAAATCAGAGCAGAAATAAATACTATTGAAACGAAAAAAGCAGTAGAAAGGATCAATGAAACAAAGAGGTGGTTCTTTGAGAAGATAAATAAAATTGACAAACTCCTAGCCAGACTTACAAAGAAAAAAAGGGAGAAAGCTCAAATAAACAAAATCAGAAATGAAAGAGGAGAAATAACAACAGACTCTGCAGAAACACAACGGATTATAAGAGAATACTACGAAAAACTATATGCCAACAGAATGGATAACCTAGAGGAAATGGATAAATTCTTGGACTCCTACAATCTCCCAAAGCTCACTCAAGAAGAGGCAGACAATTTGAACAGACCAATCACAAGGAAAGAGATTGAAACAGCAATCAAAAACATCCCAAAGAATGAAACCCCAGGACTAGATGGCTTTCCTGGGGAATTCTACCAAACTTTCAGAGAGGATTTAATACCTATCTTTTTCAAGCTATTCCAAAAAATTAGGGAGGATGGAACACTTCCTAACACATTCTATGAGGCCAACATCACGCTGATACCAAAACCTGACAAGGACACCACGAAAAAAGAGAACTACAGGCCAATATCACTGATGAACATAGATGCAAAAATTCTAAACAAAATTTTGGCAACCAGAATTCAGCAATTCATCAAAAGGATCATACATCATGATCAGGTGGGATTCATACCAGGGACACAGGGATGGTTCAACATCTGCAAATCAATCAACGTGATACACCACATCAACAAACTGAGGAATAAAAACCACATGATCATCTCAATAGATGCAGAGAAAGCATTTGACAAGATCCAACAGCCATTTATGATAAAAACTCTGAACAAAATGGGCATAGAAGGGAACTACCTCAACATAATAAAGGCCATATATGACAAAACCACAGCCAACATCATACTCAATGGGCAAAAACTGAGTGCCATCCCCCTGAAAACAGGAATGAGACAAGGATGCCCTCTATCACCACTCTTATTTAACATAGTACTGGAGGTCCTGGCCAGAGTAATCAGGCAAGAAAAAGGAATATAAGGAATCCAAATAGGGAGGGAAGAAGTGAAACTCTCACTGTTTGCAGATGACATGATGTTTTATATAGAAAACCCCAAAGAATCCATTGGGAAACTCTTAGAAGTAATCAACAACTACAGCAAAGTTGCAGGGTATAAAATCAATTTGCATAAATCAGTAGCATTTCTATATTCTAATAACAAACTAACAGAAAAAGAACTCAAGAACACAATACCATTCACAATCGGGACAAAAAGAATAAAATATCTCGGGGTAAATTTAACTAAGGAAGTGAAGGACCTATATAATGAAAATTACAAGGCCTTTCTGAGAGAATTGGACGACAACATAAGGAGATGGAAAGACATTCCATGTACATGGATTGGAAGAATAAACATAGTTAAAATGTCCGTTCTACCTAAAGCAATCTACAGATTCAACGCTATCCCAATCAGAATCCCAATGACACTCTTTACAGAATTAGAACAAAGAATCCTAAAATTCATATGGGGCAACAAAAGACCCCGAATTGCTAAAGCAATCCTGAGAAAAAAGAACAAAACGGGAGGCATCACAATCCCTGACTTCAAAACATACTACAAAGCTACAGTAATCAAAACAGCGTGGTACTGGTACAAAAACAGGTGCACAGATCAATGGAACAGAATTGAAAGCGCAGAAATAAAACCACACATCTATGGACAGCTTATCTTCGACAAAGGAGCTGAGGGCATACAATGGAGAAAAGAAAGTCTCTTCAACAAATGGTGCTGGGAAAACTGGAAAGCCACACGTAAAAGAATGAAAATTGTCCATTCTTTTTCACCATTCACCAAAATAAACTCAAAATGGATAAAAGACCTAAAGCTGAGACCTGAAACCATAAGGCTTCTACAAAAAAAGTAGGTAGTACACTCTTTGACATCAGTATTAAAAGGATCTTTTCAGACCCCATGTCTTCTCAGAGAAGGGAAACAATAGAAAGAATAAACAAATGGGACTTCATTAGACTAAAGAGCTTCTTCAAGGCAAATGAAAATAGGATTGAAACAAAAAAACACCCCACTAACTGGGAAAAAATATTTGCAAGTCATATATCTGACAAAGGCTTAATATCCATAATATATAAAGAACTCTCACAACTCAACAACAAAAAATCAAACTACCCAATCAAAGAATGGGCTGGAGACATGAACAGACATTTCTCCAAAGAAGATATATGGATGGCCAACAGGCACATGAAAAGATGCTCATCATCGCTGATCATCAGGGAAATGCAAATCAAAACTACACTAAGATATCACCTTACACCCATTAGAATGACAAAAATATCTAAAACTAATAGTAACAAATGTTGGAGAGGTTGTGGAGAAAAAGGAACCCTCATACACTGCTGGTGGGAATGCACACTGGTGCAGCCACTATGGAAAACAGTATGGAGATTCCTCAGAAAATTAAAAATAGAACTACCATACGATCCAGCCATTCCACTACTGGGTATCTATCCAAAGAGCTTGAAGTCAGCAATCCCAAAAGTCCTATGCACCCCAATGTTCACTGCAGCATTATTTACAATAGCCAAGACATGGAAGCAACCTAAGTGCCCATCAACAGATGATTGGATAAAGAAGATGTGGTATATATATACAATGGAATACCACTCAGCTGCAAAACAGAACAAAATCATTCCATTTGCAATAACATGGATGGACCTTGAGGGAATTATGCTAAGTGAAATAAGCCAGCTAGAGAAGGATAATCTGTGTATGACTCTACTCATATGAGGAATTTAAAAATGTGGACTAAGAGAACAGTTTAATGGATACCAGGGGAAAGGTGGGGTGGGGGGTGGGCACAAAGGGTGAAGTGGTGCACCTACAACACG
The DNA here is from genome assembly GCF_037783145.1 of Equus przewalskii. NCBI lineage: Eukaryota > Metazoa > Chordata > Mammalia > Perissodactyla > Equidae > Equus > Equus przewalskii. The sequence goes on along the minus strand of NC_091839.1, from coordinate 25,575,579 downwards.
AATGACAAACATTAATGTACAACTGAAATTTCACAAGATAGTAACCTGTCATTAACTCAATAAAAAATAAGAAGTATCAAAAAAAAAAAGTAACAACAACAAAACCTGTCTCAGGAGGTGACTATATCACCTTAGCATAACACGAACTAGGCAGCAGATAGGAAGGAACCTAGAAAAGCCTGTTTGTTGGGCTCCCCTGTGTGTTCTTCTGTTTCTGTGTGGCCAAATACTTGTTTTTCAAATGTTTGCTCCTTTTCACCTATCTGTGAATTGCGTTCCTTTCCTTTGAATTTGCTGCTTTCCCCAACTCCATCTTTTGTCTTTAACTAAAGATGATATTTAGAGAGAGAGCTTCCAACATTTTGGCAAGTTACTTGGTTTTCCTGGGTACTTACACAAGCCTAGATGGTATAGCCGACTACATACCTAGGCTATATGGTACTAATGTTATGAGGCCACCATCATCTATGTGGTCCATTGTTGACTGAAATATGGTTATGCGGCACATGACTGTATTCAAAAAAGTTTTGTTACAAAATACCTAAATATATCGAACTTTTTGTAACTTTGTTTAATCTCTTCTCATTGACACAGATCATAATTCCAGTTCTCTAAAATACGCGTGTCTTCCTCTAAGCCATGAACATACAGCACTCCTCTCCCTCAAACTGAGTGGTCTACGGTGATTATCCTCAAGCTCAGAAACACCTAAGCTGGTGTTTCTCAATGGTGGCACTCCTGACCCGTGGGCTGGGTAATTCTGTGTTAAGGGAGCTGTCCTGTCCATGTAGGATGTTTAGCATCTCTGGACTCTACCCACTAGAGGCCAGTACCACCCACACCCAGGTGTGACAATCAAAAGTGGCTGCAGGGGCCAGCCCGGTGACGCAGCGGTTAAGTGTGCACGTTCCGCTTCGGGGGCCTGGGGTTCATGGTTCGGATCCCGGGTGTGGACATGGCGCCGCCTGGCAAGCCATGCTGTGGTAGGCGTCCCACATATAAAGCAGAGGAAGATGGGCACAGATGTTAGCTCAGGGCCAGGCTTCCTCAGCGAAAAGAGGAGGATTGGCAGCAGTTAGCTCAGGGCTAATCTTCCTCAAAAAGAAAAAAAACGTGGCTGCAGACACTGACAAACGTCTCCTGGGGGGCAAAACCACCAAGTGTTGAGAAGCACTTCCCTAACTTTCCTCTCTTGTACTAGCAGAGGATCTCGGTCCTGGACTTAGGAAACAAGAGACGATTGTGACGGCTCACACGAGAATGAAGAAGCTCCATAACCGAGATCATGCTGCTTAGAACAATACCTGTTGGCACTGAAGGCAAAGGCCTCCTGGGGCCTGCCTGACTCACCCTCTTCCTGGAGAACATCCCAGCACTCACGGCCCTGCTAACTGGACTGCAGGGGACACCTGAGCCAACCAGGCTCAGTCGGGTCCCTCTCTGGAATGTGAAATAAGAACCTCAGACAGAGGCCAGTCTGTGCTGGGCCCTGGGGTGAGAGGTTCAGGAAAGGATGGGCTCAGGTGGCCACTCCTGCCCCAAGGATGCCCCAGAGAGCCCAGGAGCAGAGAAAGAAAGAGAAACAACATAAATATGCAAGGAAGCAGAGGCAAGGAACCTGGGGGCCACAGAGAGCAGGGACTGAGGCAGCCAGTCCTGCTGCAAACTCGCTGAGGAGAAAAAGCCATTCTGAAAAGACAGTGACATGAGCACACTCAGAGGGAGTAGCCAAGGACAAGAGACTCAGAAGCCAGGGCATAATTGTGGTGGCTCCCAGTTCCTATGTCAGTGGCACCCAGGGCCCAACTGGAAATCCTGCCTTTAGGTTCTGTGGAACACCGCCACTTCCTTCCATCACTTTCTAGGAGCCAAAGGCTCCTCTGTTTCTTGCCCAAAGAGACACAGGGAGACCAGGCAGGAAGACGTGAGCCTAGAAAACGACCGAAGCTGTGGGAAGGAGGTCGGGGAGAGGGGCTTCCTGAAGTCTTCTTGACCAGCTGAGATGGAGCCAGAGGTTGGAATGATGGACCTAGCAAGTCTGCCCAAATGGTGGAGTGGGGACGCCTTACCCAGAGACACCAGGAGCCCACAGTTTTCTAGCATCACCTCCTGGTACAGAGTCCTCTGGGCCAGGTCCAGCTGCCCCCACTCCTCCTGGGTGAAAGTCACAGCCACATCATCGAAGGTCACAGACATCTGGAAAGTCAAATAGAGGCAGGAGCATTAGCTTTGGGGCTGGTGGACGGGTTCACAGCTTATCTCTGCATTGCTGGTAAAGGTGCAGAGAGATCGAGGCCCTAATTCCCGGGCACCTCCTGAGGGCCAAGCTCTGTGCTGGGCTCAAAGTGGGGAGTGGTGGTCAATGCTTTGAACATATCCAATAGTGTCAGAGAGAGAAGCTTCCTATGCAGGAGCCCTTGGAAAATGACACAACACAGTGGAAATGACATGTAGACTGTGAGATGCAGACAGTAATGGCTCTAGGATGTCAGAGGAAGGAGAAAATGATGATAATACCAATGATGGTAACAGCAGCAGTACCTGAGCCTCACTGGTCCTGCTAGCTGCCTGCCCCACGCTGAGGGCTTCACATCATGTCTTAAAGTGACTAAAAGTCCCCAGGTCTTAAGTCATCGTTTTCACCAGTGTCTCCTGACTAAAAACACTTCGTACGGAGTTTGCCTTGCTAACGTTAATCCCACCACCATATTTCACACATTCTCCTCAATGCGAAATGTCCAGCACACGCAGGACCACGTCCCTATTATGACCAGACTAATTAAATATAAATAATTCAGCCCCTCCACTCTGACATGAACAGCTCCCACTAGTGCAGATCCATCATTTAAATGCTCCAAGACACTGACTCATGGTTTTTCACCTGCACGTTCAGTGCTCACATCTCTGTACTTTCTACCCTCATCCTCTCTATCAGGTTTCTTGAGTTAATATTTTGATCAAATCGTTGGCAATTCCTAATAAATTAACTGCTTCATACATAGGAACCCTGCAATGTTACTCACTTCCGGTGCTCGATAAACAGACATCACTGGGCACATTTTAGGCAGACAGATAAGAACAGAAAAATCAACTAGGGTCTCAACATTTAAAACATGATGATATATGTTTAAATAATGAAAACTCTCTGACATGCAATCATATAGCATCCTATGTAGCTGGTTAGGGGTGCATACATGGCTTTCTCTGGTTGGTCTTAAGTTGGAAGTCGGGGAAAAATTAGAGAAAGAGTCAGTTATTAATCATCCTGGCCATTTTGGGCCGACTGTTACAGAAATCATTGTTCAGCTTCCTGGATTGCCACTAGAGATAGTAATGTGATGTCCGGCAAGTCTGACTTAAAGAGCGGGTGGTTCCCTGGGTTGTTTATTGTAGACGAGGGGTTGGTTTTCCCGCCAGGGTGCTGCAGGTTCTGAGTCAGAGTTTTGTTTTTATACGTAGCCTGCCTATCGTCCCCTCGTATATTCAGTCTCTCATGTCCTAAGACTGGAAATAAAGCAGGTGACAAGCCGGCTCCACTTGTCATACACAAACACAACTGCAAAGAGAAAGCCAGTGCCTTTCCTGACTCCCACCCCGCCCAGGAGCCCTCCGCCAACTAACAGAGAACCAGCAACGCCGAAAACATCGTCCACTCACCTGCGCCGGGTCCCTCCACGCCGCCGCCATCATGGGACCCTGTGGGGAGAGCGGGGCCCGGAGAGGCGGCGACTGAGGCGGGTCCCGCGGGCTCAGCCGAACGAAACCTCTCCCCTGCCTTGCGTGGGGTGACCTCAGTTGACTGTCGCCCTCCCCGCTCACGGGGAGGCTCACGGCTCGTCCAAAGGCGCGGAGGTGAGTCCCAGCCTCCTTTCTGTTCCTCCTTTCTGCTCACTTTCCAAAAGCCGCACTGATACCGGCCACAGAACAGCGAGCGACCCCCGCCCCACAGCTGGCGTGGACGGAACCGTCGCATACAAATGACGTAGGCCATCAGGGAGACCGGAAGCCCCACACCCACGACAGCCGACCGCAGGAAACGCCCATGTCCTGGGCCGTCATTGGCCCAGCGCCCGCCGCAGACGCACGGTCCATAGCCTTCTGGGTAATGTAGTTTGTCTCTAAAAACACACACCGGTGGAGCGTGTCCAAGAGCCGGTCTTCCTCGATGTGAAGGACTTACCAGGCCCAGAGCGCCGTGTCACACCCGCCTCTTCGCAGTCGGAACAATTCGGGGGAACGAAGAGGGGGCGAGACCGTGCGTTCTACGCGCGGGGAAATCGAGGCTCAGGAGGCGGGCACCTTCGCCCGGGGTCGGGGCAAGTGCAAAGGGGCGGAACCGGCCCGGCTGGGCTTGGGACTCCCTTGCGCGTGGTCTCCGCCCCGCATCCTCTTATGGGGATGCTGGTGAATGAGCCGTCAGAATACCCGCCAGAGGAGGGTGCCGGAAGTCTCCCTCCCGCGCGGCGTGCACCCACGCACCCGCCTCTCTTGGGCCTTCTGTGACCCAGAGCCGCCTCCACGCCGTGCACGGATTCCTGAGTGATGGAGTTGGCCCTGAGCACCGCAGGAGTGGATTTGCCATCCCCTGAGGTGGGGAGGCAGCAAGTAGGGGCGACTTGGAGGAAGCTCAGGACTCCAGTCTCGAGCATGGTCCGTTTGAAATGTCTATAAGATCACACAGCGTGTGTGTCTCGTATGCACTTCAGCCTGTTTGAACACTGGGAGAGGGTTCGGGCCTGGATGTATGAGTTTGGGTCGTTAGTGTACACTGTTATTTCAAGTCTTGATACTGGGTGAGACCAACAAAAAGAATGAGAGGAGATGGAGAAAGGAATGGCCGAGGATGAACCCTGAACCAACCCAGCATTAACTCGTTGCAGACAAGAAACCAACAGCCATGTTAGGAATTCTAACAATCCTTCTAGAATTACAGTAGTCCCCCCTTATCCGTGGGGGATACTTCCGAGACCCCCAGTGGATACCTGACACCTCGGATAGTACAGAACCTAATATATACTGTGTTCTTTTCACTTAAAGGAAGCACTTTACAGCTTCTCTTTGACATATCCAAATTGCCAGCACTTGGGCACTCTTCCACTTTGAGGCCATTACTAAGTAAAAAAAGGGTTACTTGAACACAAGCACTGTGATACCAAGAAAGTCATCTGATAACCCAGAGGCTACTGAGTGACTAATGAGCCAGTAGCCTATACAATGGATACACTGGATAAAGGGAGGATTCACGCCCTGGGCAGGCTGGAGCAAGACTTCATCACACTACTCAGAATGGCTCACAATTTAAAACATGAATTACTTCTGGAATTTTCCATTTAATATTTTGAGACCAAGGTTGACCTCTGGTAACTGAAACCACGGAAGCTAAAACCTGGATAAGGGAGGACTACTGTATATTACACACAGTATTAGTCACTGTCAGCGACTTGTTTTGTTTTCTTATGGCTGTGAAGGTGAGAGAATAAAATCCACCTTCTAATGAGTTGAGAACACATACAGTTATAAAAATGGAAACATGTCCAGAAAATGCCCTCAAGATTTTTGCTTTTAAAAGTAGAGAAAAGCAAAGTGACAGGACATTAATTGAGTCAAAGAGTAAGGTACAGTCAATTTCCCAGAAGATGCTATTTATAAAACGAGGTTATGGGGCCAGCCCCAGTGGTCTAGTGGTTAAGTTCGCTGTGCTCCACTTTGGCCACCAGGTTCACTTCCCAGGCGCAGACCTACACAACTTGCCTGTCGGTGGCCATGCTTTGGTGGTGGCTCACTTACAAAAAAAAAAGAGGAAGCTTAGCAGTGGATGTTAGCTCAGGGAGAATCTTCCTCAGGAAAAAAAAAAAGTTATGGAGAAATATGACTTAATTAGTACACAAAGAACAGTGTTATCCATCATTTGCAATAGTAATTTGACCAGATTGAGAGAGACATAATTCTCCTTTTCACATGTGGTTGACTCTTATGGTTAAATTAAATGGTTGTGGGTTAGCATGTAAAACAGATATTAAAGTTAAGATTTTTATTTTCTCTGTGTCATGGGAGGCAGAATGTCTGGAATGAGGGTAGGTGAGGAAAGCTATGTAGCTATTGGAGAAACTTTGAAATCCTTACTGTAAAGCGTGTCAGAATTTTCGTTATTTAACCATATATCATCTGGTAGTCAGTGTTGAGGTCCTGGTTGATTTTTCTATTCTTTCCTACCTGCCCAAAATGTGCCCAGTGATATGAGATTTTCCAACACCAGAAATGAGTAATATTACATGCTTTGTGTGTACAAGCCAGTTAATTTATTAGGAATTTCCAAGTGTTTAATTGAAGTATTAACTCAAGAAAACTGATAGAGAGGACAAAGCTAGAAAGCACAGAGCTGTGAGCACTGAAGATACAGGTAAAAAAACCATGAGCCAAAGTCTTTGCACATTTAAATGATGGATCTGCACTAGTGGGAGCTGTTCATGTGAGAGTGGAGGGGCTGAATTATTTATATTTAATTAGTAAGTCTGGTTATAATAGGGACGTGGTCCTGCGTGTGCTGGACATTTCACATTGAGGACAATGTGTAGAAGATGGTGGTGGGAGTAACGTTAGCGAGGCGAACTCCATATGAAGTGTTTTTAGTCAGGAGACACAGGTGGATACGATGCCTGCAGTGAGCAAAAAACATGTTTGAGCTTCCAGCTGAAGAGCCTAGGTGTTTACTCTGGTACAGAGAGCATGCCATGGATGAAGGGAGCAGCTGCCACATGAAACTGTGACAGAAGGATATTGCTGCAGGTGGAGGGTGATTTCAGAAGTGATGTTACATTTATTATTAGGGATGATTTATTCTGATGCAATCAGAATATGACATACCATGGAGGTGCTACTGAATTCATTTGAGAATTTGGGGAACATTGAAGTGCAGTGAAATATTTTATCTTGAAGATGGCAGCATGTTGGATATCAGTATAAAGAGAGTGGACCTCTGGCTTGATCAGAGTCCTGTGTTACAGGTGGTATACTCCTGAGAACCTCGGGAATAGGAAGTTGAGTCTAGGAGCCACTGTGACAGGTGGTAGGTTATGTACCGCCAGGGCAATTATCTGCAGAGAGTAGTAACTAGTTTTCAAGGAGAGTGCTTAAGTCACCATCTCTGGGGGTCGGGGGGGCATCATCTTGCACTGCTCTCAAAGGGAAGAGTTACTACAAGAAATAAAGATTCTACCCAATCCCACACCGACTCACACAACTATAAAGACCTGGTACAAAAAGATTCAGCTTTTATTAATTAGCATCTTGCACCTTAAAAGAGAAGAAACAAAAGACGGGAGTTCTCCTTGAACAAACTCAAGGGAGGAGGGGCAGACAGGGCTCAGGAAGCCATCTGAGCAGATGGAGGCAGCACCCTCCGGGAGTGGGCCCGGACCCAGGGATGCTCCAGGATCTGGTCCAAGGGCAGCCGCTCCAAGGGCTGGTATCTGAGAAGCTTGGAGATCAAATCCTTGGCCCCTGAAGGTATTGATGGGGGAAACCTTACATCTACCTGATGAGGCCAGAGAAGAAGAAAGAGAAGTACGGTTCATTTCTTTGGTCTGTGTTCTCTCTGTTCCTTGAATTTCCTCAAGGCACTGTTCTGGATCTTAGTGGACAACCTGTGTGTGTGCCCCAGGCTCCACAGGCCCACCACCCACCACTGACTTGCTTCCCCATGAATACCTAAGAGTGTGGCCATCCCACCTTGAGGATGCGTCTGTAGGTCTCATTGTGGGAATTGCTCTCAAAGGGCGGATTTCCCACCAGCAGCTCGTAGCAGAGCACCCCAATGCACCACAGATCCACCTTCTCATTGTATGTTCTCCCCTCGATCATTTCTGGGGGCAAATAGTCCAGAGTTCCACACATTGTCTTTCTCCTAGAGGAGAGCAGAGAAAGGAGCACTGCGCAGAGGCCCAGAACAAGGAGAACCCTCCTTCCCCAGCTTCCAGTGAGATGGGAGACCCTAGGAAATCCCGAGCAGTCCCCTCCTGAGCACAGGAGTTTGGAAACACCACTTGTAATATGGATCAAGATGCAGAGAAGGCAAGCACTGGGACCCACCAATTCCTGTTTTGCAATTATCCATATAATTATTTAGCTCATGATCCAGGATGTTTTCATAAGAATGTTCTGGGCATCAAGAAAGGTTTGGAACAAACTGATGGTCCATCAAGAGGGACCAAGTAACTTAATTATGGTTTATTCATACAATAAGATTCCTAGAATTATGGAGCAATGGTCCTTAATTTACATGGAAACTTGTTGGTAAAGTTATACGTTAACAGAGATCAAGAAATAAAAAACATGGTTGAACCACATTCTTTCAAACTACAAATACATATTAAATATATGCATTTGATAAAGGCAGTATTCAAATACAAACCCAGGTTTGTATCTGGGTCTTCATGTGGAATGAATTAAATTGGATCATTCCTAACTGGCACCCAGGGCCCATCCCACCACACCTGACCTACCTCAGAGAGGGGGTGTGCACAGACCAGCCAAAGTCTGCAATCTTCACCTCACCTCTGAACCCCAGCAGCAGGTTCTCGGGCTTAATATCCCTGTGAATCACCTTCTTCTCATGGCAGTAGGTCAGAGCATCTGCCAACTCCTCCATTATCTGTGTGAGCAAAGAAAAAGCAGTCTGGAAATGAAGCCGGCCACAATTTCCCTATGAGGTAAAATACATATCGTGTATTTTATAATTGTAGTGGAATCTTTTGTTTCCTGGTTACTAGCTCCATTACCTCCTTAATAGCACCACAATTATTGGTGAGGGAGGATTTCCCCTCCACTATTTTATGCGGTCTTACAGGATGGATGCTAAGATGGACAGATCCTCCCTTTTGCCCTAGCACAGCAAGTGGCCAGATGGAGGACCTACACTGAGCCAATCAGATGATCTCCCACAGGACTTGAGGCCTGAGGAAGTGATACAAAAACAGGAGGAAAATTGGAAGATCAATCATTCTGACAGCAAGCTGACCCAATCATTCCTGCTGGGATGATCATCACTCTGGTTCCCTGTCTGGAGCCCTCTAGAAAACTCATGCTTCCTATTTCTGGGCCAGTTCATGCATTTACTCAGCAAACTCCCTCACAACCTTTAAATAAGTTTCTTTGCATAAGGTAGTGGAGTTAGATTCTGTTGCTTACAACCAAAGAATCCAAACTTATACACCCTTCTTATAAATACTCTGGGGGTAGTTAGGGTATCCAAATGTGAAGTTGTAGGATGTATGTGTCATATAAGATTTATAGAATAAAATTCAGAAATAAACTAAGGAAAAACCCAATTTGGACACCAGAACCAGCCAGAAGCAGTGACCCCACCAGCCCACAGTAAACTCACACACCCCAGAGCACCCATCCCCCCACCTCACCGTGGCCGTACGCTGTTCATCTAATGTGTGGCTCTTTTGCAGCTCCTTGTAGAGCTCACCCCTTGGAGCATATTCCAGAATCAGGTACACTCGGCGTGCATCATGGAAGTAGTTGTACAGGCGTAGGATATTTGGGTGTCTGGAGGAGGGATGGAGGAAAGGTCAGACTCCTCCCTGAGGCTCAACACATGATGCTAATACAAGTGATTGGTCATACAGGGGGCAAATTGAAATTGTGCTGGGACCAGTATAAATACAGTCTGGTCTGGGAGTGTGTGAGGGGAGAAAGAAGGAATGGGAATCAGGGTTCCAGTGTGACACAGAGGGAACTTTACATAGTGTAATTGGAATGAGTTGCAGAGAGAAGTCTTCAAGGTGGAAGCAAAGGGCTTATTTGGGGGTAGTACTGGGTTCAGATGGCAGAAATATCAGAGGAAACAGAACAAGAGTGAGGAACCACTTCTGGAATCTCATGCAGAGACTGTCCTTACTGTAGATGCGCCTGGATTTCAATTTCCCTGCGCAGCTGGTGTTCCAGTCCTTCCTTCTCTATCTGGGACTTAAAGAGGACTTTCAGAGCAACAATGAAATGGCTTTCCTTGAGCCGAGCCAGGTACACATTCCCAAATTTTCCCTTGCCCAGAGGACGCCCGATTTCAAAGTCATCAATTGTGAGATGCCGCCTGACAGGAGAGGAAGAGAGCCTCAGTTTGGGAGGTGGGTGGAGGGAGTCAGGGACTTGGAATGCTCACCTTCCTCCTTCACTTTACCCTCCCTCCGCCCCTTTCCCTTCTCAAGGGCCCAGCTGGGGTGTTTGATCAACAGCTCTCAGCCACATGAACCAATGCTGCACACGCGCAGCTTGGTCTTCTTCCTCAGTCTCACTGCCCTTCCGCTTCCAGACACAAAGCCAAAGGCACTCACACGGTTGGGAAGCCGGGTTGACTTTGGCCTGCTGTAGGTACTGCAATAAAAAAGAGATGTCAACGCTGTTCTGTGCACCCCCAACCCCAACAACTGACACCAGGCCTTTCTTCTCAACCCTCCTTCTCTGGTCCTGGTTCTGATCCGTTTCACCTGCGGGCCGAACACTGCCCGACTTCATCACAGCTTCTGGGAGACTCATGAGAAGAGAAGACGGAGAGGGGACGCCTTCCTGAGCCCTGCGGAACTGCGTGTCCAGGTCCGGGGGATCCTGCACACGGGTGGGAGGAGGAAACACTCAGGCTGAGGCTCTTCAAGCCCAGACCTGCGCCCACGACGGCGGGCAGGGACCGGGAACGCACCGCTCAGCTGCCCCTTAGCTTCTCACCACCCCTCGACGCACGGAGTCGGAGATAATCCTGGGCAACGAGAGCCAGGCCCTTTATACTGCGCGCCACGGCCCCTTTGCCCGGTAGTTCCTGACCGCTCCCATTGGCTGAAATTTCTCAGGCCGCAGGCAGCGTGCCCAATAGAAGAGACAGAACGGGGAACTTCCGCCGGGGAGAGGAGGGCCGAGGGGACCGGGCCAATGAGACGACAGGGCGCGGAGGCCGGAAGGCGGGCCGTGGGCGGGGCCGGGCCCGGCAGGCGGTGCGCACGCAGCTGCAGAGCAGTCCCGGAAAAGGGCGCGGGCGGGGGTGCGCTGAGGCCATGGTAAAGGGGCCCGGGTGAGCGAACGGGTGTGTAAGCCCCGGCGTGAGCGAGTGCGTTAGCCAGCCGACGTGACGCGCGTCGGAAGAAACAGACGCCGCTGGGGTCGGCCTTGTGCAGCTCGCAAACGCCAGGCCGCACGCGCGCCCAGCTGGCCCCGGCTCCAAGCTTGTGTCCGGCTCAGGCCACTCCCTGGGGTCCTCCTCAGCCACGCACATACCTGAGGGTCCCCGCGGTTCGGTTCCCCGAAACGTGTGCCTGTGTCCCCCGACACCCTGCGGCTTGTGGCCTCCCCCATCCCCCCGCACCCCCAGGAGCCGCCCCCAACCCAGGACTGCCCGTAGGTGGCTTGACTCAGTGACGCGCAGCCGCACTCACCCATCGCACCTTTTCAAAATAATTAGTCTTCAAGTAAGAAAACATGATAGCACCTTTTGTTACACATAGTTCATCCTAAATATACCTGGTAATGCGGGTGATCGTCGGCCGTTACATTAGCCTTCTACAAGGGAAAACAAATTTCTCATTTCTTTACGACAGAAGGTAGTTTTGCAACTTGGAGTTAGGTGCCCACGAAGTTAGGCTCCTAACCTCCCACAGAAGTGGGGAGCTAGAGATGTTATCTCCCTTTATGTCTTCGTTTCAAACAGATGGCTCCTAGGTCCCTGAGAAAGACATTCCTGGGTTGGGACCATGGTGGGGCGGGGGGGAGTTGAGGAAAAGCAAGGAGGCTAGTGTGGCTAGAGCTGCATCTGCAGGGGTTACAGTGGGACAAAATGAATCAGAGAGAAATGGAGACAAATTGTGTAGAACCTTGTCAACCACTGTAAGGAGGTTATAACATACTCCTGAATGTGTTCTAAAACTTACCTGGGATTTGTTTAATCGGCTGTGGTAAGACATGCAGACCTCATATCATGAAGGAAGCACCTTCCGCTCACAGATCCCTAGCAAACAGGAGTCAGGGCATGCCACACCGGGCCATGTGATGAAGCACCAGAGTGGGTCAGAAGGCAGCAGCAGCAAAGGAGAAGGCATGGCCCAGCACCTTTATTGTGTTTTCTGCAGGAAAGGCAGGGCAGGGCAGGTAAATAGCTTAGGATTAGCTGGTTTGAAAAATACAGTAGAGCTTTGGGGCATAGGAGGTATCTTTGCTGTCTGGTACCTAGCCATGGAGTTTTAGGGCAGAGGAATACTGTCTCCCAAAGTGCAAGAACCAAATAGAGGTGGTTAGTTTACACATGAAAGGCAAGGTCCTGGGCAAGTTGTTTGCTGTCTCTCCCCATTCACCGAGGTGCCCAATGCCAGAACAAGAATACAGAAAATAAAAAAATACATAGTACACTGTGAAATAGGTAGCCATGGTGGGGTTTTGAGCTGAAGAGTAATGTGATCTGATTTGTATATTAAAAGGATCACTCTAGGCACTGCGTGGAAACTAGACTAAGGAAGGGGCATGAGAGGGGGAAGGGGACCTTAAGAAGTTCTGCTTTCCAGATGGGTGAGGGTGATGACTTAAACCAGTGTAGTGACAGAGGAGGTGGTTTATCACAAAGTACAAATAACAGTTGATCAAAGAGGATGAGTAATCAAATTAGTACAAAAACCTGGATACGAATGTAATGGCTTTATAGGATGGGTTGGGGGTTCGTTTAAATCTATCCATACCCCACACCGCCTCCTTCAAATGCTAAGCGTATTCCTGATGGTACTGTGGTGTGTCTGTTACAGAAATGCTTTACTTCATGTAGATGCTCAGGCAAATATGTTTCACTGTAACAGAGACTAGGCCAAAGGCCAACAAGGTGGACTGTGCAGGAAAACATTAAATGAACAGGCTTCAGTTGCTCAAATGCTGCACATTCCAGAGAAATGACTTGCCCTCGACCTGCTCCAGGAAGACCACTTGAGTCCTTAGGATATCTTGCTGGTAAATGATTTTTATGCCTGAGGCCTTGGGTCCCCCTGTATCAGTTTGACTAGATAACCTATGCTAACAGTGTGACTCCTGGTGAATGGTGGGGTTTGTACACCTGGGGCGCCAGGCTACACAGCATCTTTGCCTTCTGAGGCAGGATCCTGGAGACTGAACATGCATAGTCAGTCACGTACATATCATGTGCCTTAATGAAAACCCTGAACACTGAAGCTTGGGTGAGCTTCCTTGGTTGGTGACACTTGAACATGTTGTCACATCTTTGCTGAAAGAATTGGCTCCCCATGCAACTGCCCTGGGTGGGACACCTGAAAGCTTGTGCTTAGTTCTCTTGGACTTTCCCCTATGTGCCTTTTTTCCTTGGTGATCTTGATCTGTGTCCTTTTGCTGTAATAAACTGGAACCATGAGTTTAACCACTTTGAGTCTAGAAGATTGTCTTGGGGAGCAAAGAACTGTATGTATATATATCTCTAGATATTCACATATATACATACTTTTTTTTTTTTTAAAGATGATTAGCCCTGAGCTAACATTTGCTGCCAATCCTCCTCTTTTTGCTGAGGAAGCCTGGCCCTGAGCTCACATCCATGCCCATCTTCCTCTATATGTGAGATGCCTGCCACAGCATGGCTTGCCAAGCGGTGCCACGTCTTCACCTAGGATCCGAACCGGCAAACCCCAGGCCACCGAAGCAGAACATGCGCAATTAACCGCTGTGCCACCAGGCCAGCCCCCACATGTATGTATTTCTGAAAAAGCAAGGTTATGACCTGGATGGGGGTTGTGGTGAAGGCTTTCCTGAGGAGGTGCTATTTGAGATGACATTGGAGGGATAAGCACTCACTCACTGGCCAGAGTGGGTAGGGAAAACCCCACAGCAGGAGGGGAAAAGCACAGGAAAAGGAAACAGGAAAAGAGAAGAGAGGTGAGGCTTGTGCAGGAGAAAAGGTGGTAACATACGCAGGCCCCACACCAGGTAAGGCCCCCTGGATGGGCCACCTTAAGGCTTTGGTGCTCAGTCAGGGGATCTCTGTCCTGGGTAACCACACAGTACAAGTAGTACTGAGGGAAGACTAAAAGTGGATCAGAATCTGGGAGGAGTAGTTTTTGAATCTTACTAAATCACATGGAGACCAAGGTATTTTTTCTTTTTCTGCTTTATCTCCCCAAACCCCCCCAGTACATAGTTGTTTATCTTACTGCAGGTCCTTCTAGTTGTGGCATGTGGGACACCGCCTCAATGTGGACTGACGAGCAGTGCCATGTACTCGCCCAGGAGCGGAGCCAGTGAAACCCTGGGCCGCTGCAGCGGAATGCGCGGACTTAACCACTTGGCCATGGGGCCGCCCCAGCAAGGTATCTTTGAAACATCCAACTGGGGACAGCAAAAAGACAATAAGGAATTCAAGTCCAGAGCTTGAAGAAGTCAGGATTGGGGTAATAAATTTAAATTTGTCAAAAGTAAAGAAGATAAGTGAAGCCACGTATGCAGATGAGGCCTGGGGAGACCACAGCATGAGAGAAAATTCTTCAGGAATTTCAAAACCAAATGGGTGGCTAGAGTATGAGTCAGCAAGGAAGGAAAAAAGGAGGGAGGGAGAAAACCAGGAGTGATGTCACAGAACCAAGGAAAGAGTGTATTTCAAGAATGGAGTGGGCAATGGGGACAAGTTCAGTCCTGAGCACAATAAAGACAAGGGCTGGAAATTTATGAATACAGGAGTCACTGCCGACCTTGGCCAGAATGGCGAAGATGGTGGCATTGTAATAAGGAGGTTCACAAGGCAGGGAGGTTTGGGAAGTGGAGAGTAAGAGGTAAAGGTGAAGTGGAAACACTGCATGGAGAGGAAAACTGCCCCAAGGGGAAGAGGGAGGAAAAGACAAAGAAGTGAAAGTGGCAGAAGCCAAGATATAGGAAAGATCACAGTGGTGATGTCTGACACTCAAGCAAACAAGCAAAGACAAGTCACAAAGGGTGAGGGGCAGAAGAACATGCAGACAAAGAGGCCTATAGGCTCTGCGATGACATGTGACATAAATGTCAGGCAGTCTCTAAGATGGGGGAAAAGGGTGATAATTTCTTAAGTGATTCCAGGGTTCAAGGAGAGACACGGTGAGAAGGAAGTACTCTGAACCTGTGTGAGGACTCTTATCTGAAAGCAGGGACATGGAAAGGAACTAGGAAGAGCAAGACTAGCAGAGATGATGAAAGATGACGCAGCTACAAATGCCATAAGGGATGAGGCAGCAAAATGGTGAGGATGCCTGTGAAAGGGAAAATGATCAGGAAAACAAATCAAGACAGCACACACAAGGGCATTTCTTCCTTCCGACCTCAGAAGTTGGAGAAATGATATAGGGAGAATACCTGAAGTCGTCAAGAATTTGCAGCCTGCAGTTAGTTGTGCTTGGTCACTGTCTGAAGTGTGGGGCTTTAAGAAGGGCATCTGGAAGAATCTTCCTAAAATACCATGGCAAATAACTGGGATCTTACAAACACCAGGGTCCCTCGAAGGCCTGCTTTCTCCTTGTCCCCTCCTCTGTCCATGGCTTTCCACCTTATTCCAACTTAAACATCACATCCAGCTAGGTGCATTAACACCCTCTTGTTTGGAAATGACAGGGAAATGGCTGACTTGCTTTGCTAAATTCATATATGTACCGTCTCATTAATGCTTTCAGGTGTATTGTTTTAAAATGTAGGTTTTCACTATTATGATATAAAGCCAACAAATCAGATGGTTGCCATTGAAAAGACAATTGTTACTCACAGTTCCCATAAGAGGGCAGACCATGTTCAGGCCACAAGGGGGTGCACCAGGGCGGCAAGAGTCACCAGGAGGGTGGGCAAAGACTATACTGTCGTTTTTGTTGGAAGGAATGGGCAAAGTGAGGTGAGCCAGTCTAGGATTAGTTTAAATAATTTCAATGGGCTCCAAAGTGTAGGGACTGCCCCTAGTTGTGTGGCACACAGTCCTGGGGGGATGAGTGAAGGGTCTTGCTGTGTGAGAGCTGGATAGAGGCATCAGATGAGGGGAATGGGCTTTGGGTTGCTTGGCTTGCATGCCAAAGTCCTCCTCACGGGAAGTCCTTTGCTACCTCTAGGAATCGGGTAGCCCTGGGAGGAGCAGTTTCTGCAGGATCAGCAAGGTCCCAAATGTCAAACCTTCGGAATAAAAACACATGGATATCCAAAATAAAGGGAAGCAGAGTGGACAAAAATTTTTTAAATCTCCCAGCAGGTAGGAACAAGGTCAGAAAGTACGAAGTCAAGACTACAGGGCCCACCCTCCTGACACTGCTCTGAGGGAGGCAAAGTTAAGTTGCCCATTTACAATTTAGCTTAGACCATTTAATTGTGAGACATGCAACATACCCACGAGCCAATAGATTACAAATCCTAAACCCATGAAACTCATGGATGACATCACCGAGCATTCCAGAGGCACCCAGCTTCCCACAACTGAGACAGGAACGGCCGGCTGTGGGCCAGAGTGGAAGAAAGGGGAAATGTACATACGCCCAGCAACCAGATTCCCATAGGTCTCCAGCATCACGTCTCTGTAGAGGCCCTCCCAGCGGGAGCCACCCACTCCCACCCCTCCAAGTGAAACTCACACACAGATCCAGGAACATGACTAACCCTCCAACAACACACTCTTTAGTCTCAAGTTAGGTGCACTCAATGATGCACATATTCTTTAGTTCTCCTTTTGTTGAAGCCAGAGGCTAACAGCAGGAACAAAGAGATGAGAAACTGTTGACCTATGTGCTACAGAAACACACAGCATTGATCTGGCCTTTAAATCTTTATAGATAAAAGCAAACCACGTGTATATTTGCACGTCAGACCACTTGAAGCCATATATATATGTTCTACATATATATATGCACCTACAGAACACACATAAAAAACGTTACATACATAATAGGTAGATGCGTATGTTTATATTCATATATGTGGCCCTAAGCAGTGTAATACACATACACATACACATATATATCAGGAAGACACAAGGTCCTTTCTCACCAGACTTCTGCTGTACTTTGTCATCACTGAATTAAATCCTGGCTAGTTTGTTTGTAAGAAGTTCTACTGTGACGGTGATGTTTCGGTTACAAAGGTTATTACATAAGCCTTCACCTCAAAGTTATGACTCATTTTTTCTTGTAGGAAACTGTATTTGCTAATGTTTGTTACAGAAATCAGAATGAGCCTTTTAGTACCATTTAAATCATTATGAAGAAATATCACAGCAGGCCTAAGACTGCTATTGTTTTGAGCTGGCAGTTCACTCTGGGCTGGGGTTTGGGACCTTAGATTTCAAGAGGTTTCCTGCCATTCCCAGAAAGGAGCAGTGGCTCACTGTGCCCAAGTTTTTTGTGTAAACAATGTGGCTTATGCTGAACACCTGCTATCCTTGTGGAGGTCTGGAATTTGGTATGTGCTAGAAAGAGTGCCATAAAAAATCCCTGGCAACTGAGCCTCTAATGTGCTTTGTTAGTAGCCATTTCAATCCACTGTCATAACTGCTTGATGGAGCTTAGATTAAGCATGTCCCGTGCGATGTCCCTGACAGAGGACTATTGAAGGTTGCCCCTGGTTTCCTCTGGACTTCAGTCCTTGTGCCTTTCCCTTGGCCGAGTTTGCTTTGATTCCTTTCCCTGTAATAAATCATGGTCGTTGAGTATGACAATATGCTGAGTCTTTTGAGTCTTCCTAGCAAATCATCAAACCTGGGGTGATCTTGAGGACCTCTGACACAATCATTCATTGTAACTTTTAAAGTCTCATAGATCTGGCCATAAAACCCCTGTGTAGATTCTCTTTGAGAATATGTCACATACTGTGCCAACTATACACAGCTTTGTGTAAACATTCTGTGAGGGATCCAAACACTGTAATAAAAATACTTTGTTGTGTGTGTCCATTCACTAAAACACACATCTATTGAGTGTCTACTAAGGAAAATAAAAAGGTAAAATGAACAGATGAACAGAACGGGAGAGTGGCTGGATGCCAGGATGATGACAGAAAAATGGCTGCGAGGTGTCTGGCTTGGGCGACAAGGCAGAAGATAGTGGGATTCACTGAGCTGTTCTGCAGGCACCTCAAACACAATGCTGAAAATCAAATGCCCACCTTCGCCCTTCTCTGCCTCCCCCCGACCTCAAATGCAGAGATTATCTGCATTTTCTACACAGTTACACCAGATTATGCAGCCTTTAGAGAGGGAGTCTGGTTTATCTCACTCAACCTGAAGGGATCGCCAAAATGTATTATCAAATGAGAAAAGTAATTTGTAGATAAATGATCATGGCTTCATCTATTTTAGTAAAATGAATAGTAAGTTTTGTAAAAAACATTTGTTAGTTGAGGCAAATTATAACAATATTCAGTATAGTGCTCAGTGTATGAAGAGGAAATACTTAGAACAATTATATTAAGAATGGGGAATGTAAAGGAACCTAATAGAATTAAGGTTTCTACACATCAAAGTGCTAAACTGCTAATAACATTAGACTGTGATAAGTTATGTCATGTACAATACGTAGAGCAACCACTTAAAAAATAAGACATAAACTCAAAATACATTATGGCTCTGTCAAATAAAATTCTAAAAAGAAATGGAAATAACCCACAAGGCAAAAAAACTGCCCAAAAACCCACAACAAAACAAAAATAATAATAAAACAAAAAAAACCCAACCACCCAAATAACAAAAACAACCAGAAAATAGAGGAACAATACACAGGGAACACATACAAAAGTCAAAGCGTAAAATGGCACACTAACTTAAGCCCTAATATATATCAGTAATTACTTTAAATTTAAGTGATCTTAATCTATCAATTAAAAAACAGAAAGCAGTAGAATGGATAAAAAAGCATGACCTGACTATATGCTGTTACAGGAAATTTACTTCACATACAACTGTATAGAGAAGGTTGAAAATAAAATTATGGAAAAATATAAACCATGCACACATTAATCAAAAAATGCAGTAGTGACTATATTAATATCAGATAAAGTATGCTTCAAAGGCAAGAAAATGAACAGAGGTAAAAAGGGACATTACACAAAGACTTTAAAAGGGTCTGTACACCAAGATGACATAGCAATCCTAAATGTGTATGCACCAAACAACAGAGCTTTGAAATACATGGAAGCACAAACTGATAGAACTTAAAGAAGGAACAGACAATTCCAGCATTACACTGCAAGGCTTCAACACCCTTCTCTCAGCTATTGATAGAAGTATTAGCAGGAAATCAGCATGGATATAGAAAATCTGAATAATATCACCAACCAATAGGATTGTGCAGACATTTACAGAAACTCCACCCAATGACAGCAGAAGACACATTCTTTTCAAGCAGCCATACAGAACATTCAAGAAAATAATATCCTGGGTCATAAAACAAACTTCAACAAAGCTAAGCAGTCAGATCAAACGTGAAACAAACTAGATCACAAACAAAAAGATAGCATGAAATACTCCAAACATTAGGAAATAAAATAATATACTTCTGAGTAACCCATGGGTTACAGAGGAAGTCTCTAAAGGAATCAAGAACTATTCAGAAATGAATAAACTGTAATTAAAAGTTGTGGTATGAAGCCAGAACAGCGCTGTGAAGGAAATTTATAGAACTTAATGCTAACATTAGAAAAGACAAGAAATTTCAAATCAATAACCTCAACACTCATCTCAAAAGATACAAATAGCAAAACAGGAGAGAGAATATAATAAGGATCAGAATACAAATCAGTGAAATTAAAAACAGAAAGATACTAGGGAAAAACTAGTGATATAAAGTGCTGGTTCTTCAAAATGATCACTAAAACTGACAAATGTCTAAGAAGATTGACAAAGATAAAAAGAGAGTTGACCTATTTCTAAAATCAAGAATAAAATGAGATATAAGTACAGATCCTGTGGGTATTAAAAAGATAATAAGTCTTCCAACAAGTCTACAAACAAAATGGAATATTTAGATGAAATGGAACAATTGCTTGAAAAGGACAAACTACCCAATTTATCCAATATGAAATACTTTCAACAGTTCTATACTTCTCAAATAAAATAATATGTAATTAAAAAGGATTCAAAAGAAAAATCACCAAGCCTAAAGGGCTCACTGGAGAACATTAACAACATTACAACAACAAAATAACACTAATTACACAGTCATCCAAGAAAGCAGAATGCATCAATACCTCCCAATTTAACTTGGGAAGTCACTATCACCTAGACACCAAAAGCCAACAATGACAGTAGTTTAAAAAAATAAACAAAAGAGAACTACACATCATTATCATTCAAGAAATTAGAAAACTTCCTCAACAAGAAATAATCAGATGGAATGCTTTTAATATGGTATATAAAAATTACACTCCAGGGGCTGGCCCCGTGGCCGAGTGGTTAAGTTCGCACGCTCCGCTGCAGGCGGCCCAGTGTTTCATTGGTTCGAATCCTGGGCGCGGACATGGCACTGGTCATCAGACCACACTGAGGCAGCGTCCCACATGCCACAACTAGAAGAACCCACAACGAAGAATATACAACTATGTACCGGGGGGCTTTGGGGAGAAAAAGGAAATAATAAAATATTAAAAAAAAAAAAAAAATTACACTCCACAACCAAGTGAGGTTTGTTCCAAGAATGCAAGCTGGTTCAATATTCAAACTTCAGTCAATGAAACTTATCATAACAGGCTGTGGAAGAAAAGTCAAATAATTATATCAATTGATGTAAAGCATTTGACAAAATCCAATACTTATTCCTAATTACAAAAAATCACAGCAAATGAGGAATAGAAACTTTAAACTTGGTAAGAAAACTAGGAAAAAAACTTACAACTAACATGATAATGATGAAAAACAACATTTTGGCCCCAATACCAGGAATCAAGTCAAGGATGTGACCACTCCTTACTTCTTACTATTCCTATTCAACGTCATACTGGAAGTCCTAGCTAGTGCAGTGAGACAAGCAAAAGAAATAGTAAGTACACAGATTGGAAAGGAAGAAGTATGAAACTTTCCATTCGCAGCTGACACTTCTATTAAAAAACCGCAAGGATTCTATCCAAAGAAATGGCTAATAGTGAGTTCAGCAAGGTTGCAGGATAACAAAATAACATTCGAAAAACAATTATACTTCTGTATACTATCAAAGATCCTGTGGAAAATTAGAGTTTAAACATCAATGCCATTTACTATACCTCAGAAAAAACCAAAAAACCCTAGATACAAATCCTAACAAAAATGTACAGAACCTATATGTTGAAAATTATAAAATGGTAATAACTCAAGAATTACTTAAATAAATGCAGTTATATCATTTACTGTGTTCAGGATGATTCTCAACAAACCGATCTACAGATTTAAATCAACTTCTATTAAAATGAGAGCAAGATTTTTTGTAAAAATAGGCAAACATATCCTAAGATTTATATGGAAAGTCAAAGGAACTAGGAAAGCTAAATCAATTTTAAATAAGAGAGAGAAATTACTCCATTTTTAGATACTGTGTAGCTGCAGAAATTAAACATAGATTGGACGTAAGAAAAGCCAGAGTATTAAGTGTCTAAAACAACACAAAGAATGGTTTTTTAAAAATCAAAGCCTTAAAGAGTCATAATTGGTGCCACGAAATGTGCCATTCATTTGTGTATCCTCATCTCCTTAAATACCTTCTCTCAACTGTCTAAGTCTGCCGACACTGGACAGCGATGAAGGTACATACAAGACACAAGGCCATTTGCTTCAGAAACATTCCCCTTGCCCCAAGTAAACTAAGGAATGCATGACAAAGTGCTGGAGACTTGCTAGAGAGGTCTCAAAGAAAGTGTGTTTGCATTTCATTTTCTTTTCTAAGTATCCTCCTCCTCTTAAAAAAAAATTCCTGAGATAACACTGCAGTGTAAACTAAGGAGAAAGATGTAGCTGAAGGCTTTCCTTGGTGTGCAATGAGCACTGGTCTCTCCCTCCTGGATGAATTCTCAGATACAGAATAAGGCTCTAGGCTGGGTCAATTTCTAAAACATGCCTTTAAATGACAAGCAAAGGTTTGCAACAAAAGATTTTCTCACAGCGAAGATACTTGTGGGGTTTCTCTTTGGTATGTACGATCAGATGCAGTGCTAGATGTTTTCTCTGGCAAATGATTTTCCTCAGTGTTTACATTCAAAAAGTCTTGCCCCAAAAGGAGTTCTCGGAGGGTGACTGAGGTTTGTACACTTGTGAAGGGTCTTCCCACTTCTGCCACACTGAGAGGGTTTCTCCCAGAATGAATCCTTTGATGCTGAGTGAGGGATGAGCTTCGACTGAAGGACTTTCCACACTCACTGCACTTATAGGGCTTCTCTCCAGTGTGGATAATGGCATGTCGAATCAGGTTTGTGCTCCAGCAAAAAGATTTCCCACACTCCATGCATTCATAGGGCTTCTCTCCACTATGAATCCGTTGGTGCCTCGTGAGGCCTGACCTGCGGTTGAAGGCCTTCCCACATTCCATGCACTCAAAGGGCTTCTCTCCAGTGTGGATGCTGAAGTGTCGAATGAGGTCTTTCCTAGTGCTAAAGGCTTTCCCACATTCTTTGCACTCAAAAGGTTTTTCTCCAGTGTGGGCCCTTTTATGCAAGATGAACGTGGAGCAGTGGGTAAAGGCCCTTCCACATTCAGTGCACACAAAAGGCTTCTCCCCAGTGTGAATCCGCTGGTGCCTCTTGAGGTATGACCTGTGGTTGAAGGCCTTCCCACACTCCAGGCACTCAAAGGGCTTCTCCCCAGTATGGATGACGTAGTGGTGAATGAGGGCTGCGCTCTCACAGAAGGCTTTCCCACATTCACTGCACTCATAGGGCTTCTCCCCAGTGTGAGTCTGCTGGTGCCACATGAGGTATGACTTGTGCTTGAAAACCTTGCCACACTCGAAGCATTCATAGGGATTCTCACCACTGTGGATGATGTGATGTCGAAGGAATCCTGGCCTATGTCGAAAGACTTGCCCACATTCTTTGCACACAAAAGATTTTTCTCCAGTGTGTCTCCTCTTATGCAAGACAAAATTGGAGCGGTGGGTGAAGGCCTTTCCACATTCACTGCACTTGTAAGGTTTCTCTCCACTGTGAATCCGCTGGTGTTGTGTAAGATATGACTTGCGGTTGAAGGCTTTCCCACACTCCATGCACTCATAGGGCCTCTCCCCAGTGTGGATCATGTGGTGTTGAAGGAGGTGTGTGCTCTTAATAAATGTTTTCCCACACTCTGTGCATTCATAGGGCTTCACTCCAGAGTGAATCTTCTCATGTCCAGCAAGAAGGTGTTTCTTGTTAAAAACTTTCCCACATTCATTGCATTTAAAGATGTTTTCTTCTTCCCGAATCACAGGATCTTTACCTGATCCATGGGTGTCATGGTCAAGGACAGCACCTCCCAGAGGGACTGGCTCCTGTACAATCCATGAACATACACCATCCACTGTCCCTAAACCATCATGTTCAGGGCTCATTTTCCCAGGGAGCTTCTTCCTCTGGGGGTCTATCCCTGGTCTCAAGTGTCCTTCTTGCACTTCCGATGGCCCATCCTGATCCTTGGCTTGGCACACCTGGGAGTCCCCTGGGGTTCCTTGTGTTAGTTGTTTCTGGAGTAAGGCTCCCTCAGACTGGGCTGGCTCATAAGTGGTAAGTTCTGCAGTCTTGGGCTGTCCTTTGTCACCTGAAAGAAATCCAAAACACAACAGGGCCATTAGTAATGCCAACGTAGAAAAAACAAAATCCGCATTTCAGAGAAAAAAATGAAGATGATAATAGTGCCTCTGTGTCCGCTATGTTTTGCTACCTCTGAATCCCAGGATAGCAATCTTTTTCTTGCCTGGTCCTTGGACTGTTGAGACTTTGAAAGGGAGACCCAGGGGGAGAGGCTGGATGAGGATCTGGAGTGAAGGCACCATCACAATTCCAGATTGGAGGTGGCTTGATAGAGTAATAACGACACCGTGTTTTGGGTTTCCTCTGAGCAAGGAGATCCCACATTGCTGTAAGAAGATTAGGAAAGGGGATCTAATGCCGCCCTGAGAGAAACTAGGAAGTGTGTAATGCAAAATTAACTTACCCTAAAGAGAAGTCTGGTCTTTGTCCCAACTCCAAAGAAGAAACCTCTAAATTTTGGGTATCTCCAGAGTGACAGGAATGACTGTTATCCATGGTGTAACCCTATGTAGTTCATGTTAAAGAGATGACGCAGGGTAAGGTCTGGCCATATCAGAAAGACCAATCATCTAATTAGAAAGTTGGGGCTTTGAGTCCTTAGATATCAGATGGACCTCCGGAAAGGGAAGGAGGCCTGGACCCTGAGTCCCATTGGTAAAGACTCAATCAAGAGTGCTTATAGGAGCTGGTCCTGTGGTCAAGTGGTTAAGTTCGAGCACTCTGCTTTGGCAGCCCAGGATTTTGCCGGTTCGAATCCTGGGCGCAGACATGGCACTGCTCATCAAGCCATGCTGAGGCGGTGTCCCACATGCCACAACTAGAAGGACGCACAACTGAAAATACACAACTATGTACCGGGGGGCTTTGGGAGAAAAAGGAAAAACAAAATCTTCAAAAAAAACCCAAGAGTGCTTATGCAATGAAGACTCAATAAAAATCTGGATACTGAGGCTGTGGAGAGTTTCCTGGGTTGGCAAAATTCTATGTACATCCCGCCCTACATCAACGCCAGGATGTAAGGAGCTGCTGAGGATACAGGAGCTTCATGCTTGCAACATTTCCTGCCCCACATTCTGCATCTCTTCTCATTTGCATCCTGTGTCTATAACAAATATGATAGTGAGTATCAAAGGTTTTAGAGAGTTTGTGATTCTTTCTAGCAAATCACTGAACCTGAGAGAGGTTTTGGGAAATCCTTAAACTTGTAGCTGGTGTCAGAAGACCTGGGCATACTTGGCAGTCTTGGAGTTCTGTGTCCATTTGACAAGCAAAAATTGTTGAGCCTTAGAATATCAAGTAGTGGACAGGAAATGACCAATGGAAACTGCATTCTGTCTAGGTGGAAATATAAGTTGGTAGAGCCTCTTTAGAAAACAATGGCAAAATGTCCATAGTCTATAATCCAACCATTTCACTCAGAGAAACATCAAAGACATCCTAGCCATGTGCAAGATGACCAATACACACGAATGTTCTTGACAGCACTGTTTGTGAGTGAGTGAAAAGATGTAAAAAACTAGATACCCCAGAGAGCAGATAAATACAATGTAAAACAGGAGCATTTTTTACTTATTTCTTCAATTGTAAGGACTTTCAGCATATTTTTACATTGAGTAGAGAAAGGATAAAGCTACAAAACAAGCAAAATGTAAGTGAAGAAAGAATTTCCCTGAGAAGGGGTGATCTAGGCTCTAGTTCAAGCCTTGGCCATGGCCAGGACCAAAACCTCTTCTGCTCAGCCAAAGGAGACACTACAGACAAGAGTCCAAATCAAGCAGTACGAGGAGGCAGACTTTACTTTCAATATGAAAACCTGCTAACAGGTGCCAGCCCCGTGCCCTAGTGGTTAGGTTCGGCATGCTCTGCTTTGGCAGCCAGAGTTTGCTTCCTGGGTGTGGACCTACACCACTCATCAGTGGCCATGCTGTGGAGGCAGCCCACATACAAAAATAGAGGAAGACTGGGACAGACGTTAGCTCAGGGGAAATCTTCCTCAAACAAAAAACAAAACCAGAAAACTTGATGACCAATCCCTGGTCATATGCTGAGACATCTGTGGAAAGTGGTAACTGTCCAGATGGTCGGATGAAGGGAGGGATGGAAGTGGAGGTGTGAGGAATTCTCTGAGGGTGTATCTAGTCTCTAACCTGCTTCTAACCACTCACTCAAGCTCAAGAGGTGGGAGGAGCGAGCAACATTATGAGTTCCTTGCCAGGCATGTTGACTTCGGGTGACTATGAGATACTCAAGTGCAGATGTGGGATTGAGGAGAGGGCAGAAGGCCTGGAACAGACTCTGAGGGGCTGATGATGACCTACATATGGACACACACAGGCTGGCTGAAGAGCTCAAGGGACCAATAAAGGGCAGACAGAACGACTCTACAGTGGCACCAATCACACACACGATGGCCCCAATGCCCTCAGGAGCCCAGATGTGGGGCAGAGAAGGTCAAATGTCACCTTGAGATCTTAGCAATCAGGAGGGGCAGGAAGACAGGGACAAGGGAGTGCCTCTGAGTTTCTAACTGACACTCAGAGGAGGGGTGGAAGGAGAAGGTGGAAAGAGGGTTGGCAGAGTGTAGATGGAGAGAGTGAGTGGGAGAGGAAGAAAGGCCTTTCCTCACTGTTCAGAGAGACACGTGAGACACTCTCTTCATTTCTTCATTCTGACTAGTATGACAGGAACACCACTGAGAGCTCCCTTTCACGATGGCTCAGACGCTGCGCTCAGCAGTTTTCCGCATTAACACACTATGTGACTACATCCCAATAATCCAATGACACAGAAGCTATAATTACTAGCATTTTCAAGGAACAGACAGGGTGTAGCAGACCACACTCACCCAGCACTTTGCTCCTCTCCTTGGACACACAGCTTGGCCTCATTTCCCAGCCCCAGGCACCCAAATGAGGCCAAATGCCTACTTCTTGTCAGTGGGATATGAGGGGACCTGTTGTTTGCGGGAGTGGGTGTGACATCTTCCCTTCCCCTCAGTCTCCTCTGCCAGCTGAAGGACATCAGGACAACCTTAAAGCCACATGTTGATGACAGAATGGACCTGGGTCCTTGAACAACTGTGTGGTACACAGCTCCCGGCTGACCCACATGGACCTTGGCGTGAGTGAGAAAAACAGCTTCCACATGCTGAGCACTGAGATCCTGGAGTCTGTCTGATACGGTAGCTGGCTTTAACTCAGCTGAACTCATACACAAAGACACATGAGATCCTGCACCTTGCTAGAGCCACAAGGCTGGTGATCGGCAAGACAGGCTTTCAGCCCAAGCAGCTGGAGCCCAAGTCAGATCTCAGCTCATATACCTCTGTCTGCTGGGAGGATAGAGGGCCCAGGGGTCAAAGGGCTCCATGGCGTCCAAACCACCAGAGGCCATGACAAGAAGCTTCCCAGGGAACCACGGCCAGAGGTCTCCCCCAGGCCTCAAGCCTGCAGGCTCTCCCACCTGCCCACCAGGGCTCTTACCTGGACAGGGGCTTTGGGAGAGGTCTTTCTTCACAGTCCACAGCTCTTGCCCGTGCTCCAGCTGGCAGATCAGCTCAGGTCTGGGAACAGGACACCCTGTTCACGGAGAAGGAAAGAGGACACACAAGGGTTTTTGAGAAATGAAATAAAACCTCTCAATTTAGTCTGGGACTTCAGAATGTGGACAAGAGCTGCTCCCATGCACACAAAATGCTGACCTGCAACCTGGAAACCCGAGGCACAAACACCATCAGTGGGATCCAAAGACTTTAGACAGTACTGATGGCTGTGTAGACAGCACCTATTCCCTGTGACTTTCATCACATAGAATCCCAATTATGTTTAGTTGTAGTCATGAGAGCCAGGGAACATGACCTTCCAGAAGGTGTTCTCTTATTACTTCAAATAAGTGGGACTCAACCACCTGTATGTGAAAGCCTCCTGGGATGTCTGCCTCACATCCAATTGAAACCAATCTCTGCAGATGAGGCCTGGATATCAGTAGAATTAAGAACCTCCCCAGATGATTCTGGCATCAAGGGAGGGTTGAAAAAGGCTGGTCTCCACCAACTTGCCCGTGGCATTCCTCAATCACCAATAGTTTGGGGTAGCCAGGTGACTTACACCAATCACTCTATGAGGAGAAAGCTTTACTCTAGCATGGTTGAATGAGGGCTCTGCCACTCCTGTCGTCTTGTGGCATCCTGAGACTTTTGTGAGAGACTCTGCCTAAGAACCTAGACCAAGGAGAGGAAGCAAACAAACAGATAACTGGGTTGGTACCCACCAACCTGGAAGCCAGCCCCACCTCTGAACTTCTAATGTGAGACAATAAATTTCCTTCAGGATGAAAACCAAGCTGCTCTGTTACATGCAGCCTAACACAGATGCAGGAGAAAAAAGATCCAAGGTATCGAGAAGTCAATGAGAGACACATGAGGACCCACAGAAGGCTCCTCTGTCAGATCCTGAACTGTAGCCAAGGATTCATTAGCTGTCACTTACGAAATGGTCACTCATGTCTGCAGACTAAGTCCTTCAGCTCTGTCAGGTGTCATTCTCCCTGTGACCTTCGCATGTGTCGGCCTTCCTACTTGGAATGCTATTCTTTCCCCATCTTGCTCCATCTAGCTAACTCTAGCTCAAATGTCACTCCCTAAGAAGACTTCACTGAACTGTGGCTCCTGAGTCTAGGTACTTAAATAATGTGCCACATTGCTATGGAATTTTCCATCCTAATAGTAAGTCAAAAACTAGTATTTATACGGTGTAACCATATCCCAGGGAACACGACAAGCTATTTAAATGCATGCCATTTAAAACTGAAATAAATTAATGGAATAATATAAGACAAGGTATGTGTCTTCATTGATCTAAGTCTCTTTTCAGATCCTAAGCAAAGTACTGAAGGCATGCTCCTTGGGTCGCTTCTGTAGTTTAAAAGTGTGATAATGATGTCTGCAAGGGTTGTAATTCCCTAATTGGCACCTAATCTGGAAGAGATGATCTCCACAGTCTGATTTTCTGCGGTCAGCACACCAAGTTGCTGGGCTGGTGACGCCAGCGGCATCTAGGACAACCGGCTGTTGTACAAGCTAAGGTCCCCTCAGAGACTGTGCTGGGATGCAAGTGTGCCAACCACACTCAAGTCAGCAGTGGGTGCTCAATGAGTCACCCTCCCTCCCATCCTGTAGAACTGATCGCATTGGCATACCCTTTTAAGGGGGCCTCCCTGGCAAAAGATTCGCACACTGGTCCTTGGGGCAATACAGGGATCCACCAGTGATGTGGCATGGGGCGCCCACCTCACAGATGCCATGGCACAAGGGAGGCTTAAACTGCTTAAAGGGCAAGTCTTGCCGTTGGTGACGCCTTACTGCTGATGCAGTCCGTCCTCCGACCCAGTAGGGTATACGGGATGCCATCCTTGGAGACTGGTGGTTCAACAGACGATGGAGTATCTTGTTCCTGCATCCCCTTAAGACACCTGAGGAGGTTTCTCAATTCATTCGAGACTGTATAACCCCGGGCTAATGCGTCGGGGCGCTCCTGAGTGCCTGGTGCTGCCTATCAGCATTCTAAGAGTCTCCTCCTTAAAACCAAATCGTCACACAACCACTGCTCTCCTAGATGCGAGCCCCGGCCCTGTGAGGTTGTTTGGGACATCCCAGAAAGGGAGGCCATCACTCAGCAGAGGCCACTTGGGACTGCCAGGAGCTTAGCAGGTAAATAACCCAAATAAATGAGAGAAAAATTGTTGGAGACAAAGAGGTGACCGAACAGAAGAAGAAGAAAAAAAAAGATTTTGTTTGGAGAGGAAAAAAAAAGAAAAAAGGGGGGGTGCTAATCCCAGGAAGGCTGCTGCCAGAGGCCTTAGGCCCCTCCGCCTTCCTCTCATCAGCAAGGGGCAGACTAAAAACCAAGGCTTCAGGGGGCCAAAGCCCAAGAGGAAAAAAAGGGGAGGGGTCTCTAAACTTTATGTACCCAGCAAATGCCAGGTCAGCAAACAGAATACTAGTTGTAGACTGTGTATTGATTTAAACACAATAACAAAAAACAAACCCCTAGATACGGGGGTAAAAAATAAAAGGAAACTAAATAAGATACAGTATTTAACTAAGTTAAAATACTGTCTATAATTTGACCCAACCAGAAATCCAAAATTTATATACCAAATATTCATATTATATAACAAATTATATATAATAACTATGTACAGCATAAGTATAATAAAATTTATATACTAAAGAAATTTGTATTACAAAAACAAAACAGGGCACTGATTGGTTTTGTGCCTCTACAAGACAGGTTCTAAATTCACTCTAGAATTTGCTAAAATGTACCAACTGACAAATTTCACGAACTGGAGATCAAATTATAGCTATACCTGGGAATTCCACTAATTTAAACATTGTACTTCCCAATCTTAAACAGTAACTAAATATATAGGGGCACATATGTGCGGTGACAGACAAAAACTAGACTATTGGTGGTGAACATGATGCAGCTTATACAGAAAGTGAAATATAACAAAATGTACTCTTGACATTTACACAATGTTATAAGCCAATATGACCTCAATAAAATAATTTTTTAAAAAATTTACTAAACAGAAAATAGGCAAAATAGGTATGCCTTGTTCTAACAGTAGGCTTGCCTAAATTTCCCACAGTCATAGTACCCATTGCCCCATACTGGGCATAGATGCTCTGACACAATACCTCACTAAAATAAATTTTTGGCACTTACAAATTGGCTGGATAAAATGGGACCCATAGACCTCAGTTAAAATAGTTAATATGCTCAGTGTAAGCTGAAAAAGGGCCTTCAGAAAGTAAAACTTATTTTATAAAACCTAATTAATAAAGGGTGATTATTGCCACTGCTTCTCCATTTACCGCCCGACTGTGCCTGTTCTGAAGCCTCGAGAAGATAAGCAAAACCTCCTGGTAGGTTACTATAACCTTAGCACTGTGGTCCTGCCCATTAAGCTCCGTTATGACTGAACTGTAACTCCTAAAGTTCATGTTAAGCCCTAAGCCCTAACCCCCAACATGATATTTGGGGACAGGGCCTTTAAGGAAGTAATTAAGTTTAAGTGAGGTCATGGGGTGGGGCCCTAATGTGGCAGGACTGGTGTCCTTATAGAAGAGGCAGCGAGGGCCTTGCCCAGCCAGCCGAAAGGCCAGGTGAGGACACAGCAAGAAGGTGGCCAGAAAGAGATCCTCATTGGAAACCGATCTGCTAGCACCTGGATCTGGAACTGCCAGCCTCCAGAACTGTGTGAAAATAAATTTCTGTTGTTTAAGCCACAGAGCAACGGCAGCCCAAGCTGACTAATACAGTGCACAAACTCAATATCCAACATCATTAAAATTACTAACGTTAGCCAGTCAACAACCAGAAATGATTTTGAGCTTATAGACTTGGCTAGTTGTTCTGTCCAGGGCCTATTTCAACAGCCTCTCAGCCAGTCTGCCTTCCTGTGTGAAGGGAAACAACACCCCTTTTCCAGGCTACCCATGGGGTAGCTCAGCAGCTCTGCCACCACACAGTCCGCACACAAGATATCAACAGCACCCACCTTGCTCCAGGAGCACAGAGGTGACTGTACACTGACCACAGCCTTGTCCCAGGAGACTCATTTGACATACTCATTAAGGATATGTAAGTCCAACATCTTTTAGTCCTTTTGGGGACTAGTTTTAGACAATAATACTATTTAGTATTATTTTGGGTCTGGTGGCAACATATTCCTCATTTATAGATTTTACTTAACTTCACTGATACTCATACTTACAAATCAACCCACCTCAAATGAGAACCCTTCCAACAAAGGCTCTAAAAGCTATTCAAAACACTGTAAACACTCATTCCCATTAGTGCCCCGAGAGACTCCTTCACTGCAGAGGAACTGACAACCTCTCCTCCTGGCGGCTCTGAGTCACCTATGACGGCCCTAAATTGCCCCAGGGCTTCTAATGGAAGAAAGTGTCCCCCTCAGCCTCGTGCTCTACACTACTAAAATGACAGTGACTAACTACACCCTAGGCTCTCCTGGAAACAGAGGCTCTCACAGACCCTGAGCTGTGACCCTCCACACCCAGCTGCCCATTACGCTGTGGGTCATGGAAACAGAACATCAAAAGCTCACAAAGCTACCAGAGCAAGGCAAAATAAACTAGGATCAAAACAAAGAGACAACCCGCCAATCAGGAGAAAATGTTTGCAAACCATATATCTGACAAGGAGTTAGTCTCCATAATACATAAGGAACTCACACAATTGAACAACAAAAAAACAAACAGCCCAACCAAAAAACGGGCAGAGGATACAAACAGACATTTTTCCAAAGAAGATGTACAACTGAAATCTCACATTGATGTTAACTATTATGAACTCGATTACAAATAAATTAATTAATTAAATTAAATTAAAAAAAAGCTCACACAGCTACCAGAGCCCCAAGACAGGACAAAACCCAGCCTGGGCCCTCTGGTGTATTCCACCTGCAGACGATGGCCTCCCCTCCACTTAGATGCCAGGGTGCTGGAGGTCACCTCTCCCCCAGACCCCTTGGGATTAACTCAGTGAACAATAATGGGGGTTCGTGGACTATAAGAAAGACACTGCCAACCATCATCCATGATGGAGCTCAGAGGAATGTTGCTACTTTCCATCACTTAGCCAGGATGTCCTGAATAAAAAATGGGACTTAAGAAATAGCACTCTGCCGAACTTCAGAGGGTCATCTTGGCACCAGACGCGCTGACCAACAAAGGGCCCCATCTTCACATTCACTATAAACAGATGAGTCACTGCCTAAAAACTGTCTCCTTGAGGGTAAAGACCTCTGGGAATCTCTTGTCTCACAGTTATGCCAAAATAACTGAAAATCACACGTCTCTAAACATAGAAAGGCCACAATACAAGGACCTGTCAGGGCACTCCTTCTTCCCTCTGGAGTGACAGACTAAACCGATAATAACCAAGACACAAATTTCACTTCTCAAATTACACAATGCTGGGCTCCTGAAAGAGGCATTCACTGGAGGTTTACTGGCCCTCATAGGCCCCAAACAGCTGGTTTATCGAAAAGACATAACTCTCTCCTCCAACTTCCAAATTCCAGCCTGGCAAACGAACCCCTAGCAGGTCTCTGTCTTGCCCCTGACCTCAATCTTTCTGGTGTGAGGCCCCTGGGCCTACTGACATCTCACTCACTTTAACCTGTTCCCACTGCCCTTCCCTGTACTTAAAGGGGAATGAGCCTCATCTCCATGTATCCAAAGACTCATTCTATGTTAGGCCCTTCAAAATGCCTCCCCCTATAAGTTACACATTTTTGAGCCTGTCACCACCAAGGATGGAAGCCAGACTAAGGGAGTGTACTCTCCTGGGACCCATTAACCATGGATTGTCCCACAGGCCAGGCAGCTGCTTATCTGATATGGAACCCCTCTTAGCCTGAAAAAAATAAAAAACCCAACCCTTTCAGTGCAGCGGAAAACCATTCTGCTAACTGCTAGTCTTATTACTACTGGTCTGGGTACTTTCGTTGGTGTACAGTTCAGAGGCTCAAAGCCTCCAAGTAAGCCAATGTTGCGACCTAACGTGGCAAAGGCTGAGGTTCACGTCAAATGGAGTGGGTACCTGCTTGGAAAGGTACCCCAGACCCACATCCAGACATCAACATCATCCCAGACCAAGACCTCAGTGATGAAGATGATGTCACCCAGGACACTAAAACCTTCACCCTGCGGTCACCCATGGACCGCCTCTCTTAGGACAGCAATTAGACACGGCACCCTCTGCTTTCTCCTTTTGATATTAGGAATTCTACTACATTCCTGAGCTTGTGCTATTTCCTCAGCCCACGATCCTAGTATATTCCTTGCCTTCCATCAAAGGGAAAGGTGACAGAGGCTGCTGCTGTGACATTTTAAAAATTAATGGAGATTACTGCTTTCCCCGGAAAGGCATCTGCCCCATTATCAACCAATCCCTTAAACTTCTGGAGAGAGGGGCACCCACTCGCCCAAGCTGCCTCCTAGCACCACCCCAGCTCTCACCATGACCTCCTGCCCTGCCTCTCAAGCTATAATCACTCCTACCCTTGGTTACACACTTTGATATAACAAGAACGATGTATTTGGCCTTTGTCCTCCTTCCTGGCACGCAGTGCCTAAAACTCTTGAAAATTCCTAGGCAATACAAGCACCTTTTGTTATATTTGGTTTTTGTCCTTAGAGCAGACAAGGGTGAAAGGAGCATGTTTTGTTATTTAAAACAAGCTCCCTTCTACCACACCTGAGTTCACATAATGGAAAGCCCCTAAGGAGGAGGGGCTGATCACCAGGGGAGCGAACTATGTGATTAGAGGGTTGGAACTTCAGCCCCACCCCCTGAGCTCTGTGGAGGGGAGAGGAGCTGGGGATTGGGTTCAACCACCAATGGCCAGTGATTTCATCATCATGCCCACCTAAGGAAGCTTCCTTAAAAACCCAAACTGAAGTGGTTCACAATTTCCAGGTTGGTAAACACACCGAGGTGTTGGGAAAGTGACAAGCCTGGAGAAGGCAGGGAAGCTCAGTGTCCCTGGCTGTTCCTGAATTGCACCCTTTATAATAAACAGATAAGAAGTAAGGCACTTTCCTGAGTTCTGTGAGCCATTCCAGCAAATTATTGTTCCTGAGGAGAGGGTGGTGGGAACCTCCAATTTATAGCTGGTTGGTCAGAAGGCCAGGTGACAACCTCGACTTGTGACTGGCATTTGAAATGGATGGGTGGGAGATAGACGGGCTGTGGTATGGGACTGAGCCCTTAACTTGTGGGGTCTGTGCTAACTCCAGGTAGTGTCAGAACTGCTTGGCGTGGAAAACCCACACATTTGTCTGAAGTGTTGTGAGTAGAGCAAAAAGAGGTTTTTTCCTTTTACACACAAATGTCATACATGTGTGTATCTCTCTCTCTCAAAAACGTTTAGTATACTTCACAACTCCACTAAGATGTGTGACACCTCAAAAATTTCAAATCAATTTTCTCGGCTAATGCTATATAAATGGGAAATTTAGTTATGGGTCTGCCTGCAGGGTCTTCTTGTAGCTCTACTTGTTGCGTTCCTCTTTTTCACTCTCAAAATGAAATATTTTCTATACTCTTTAGGGCAACTTACACCATCCTTTCTAAAAATCTCCACTACCACCGCCCCAAAGTCTCCTTACTATGATGTCAAACCATCAGAGGACTGGGGCCGGCCAGGTGGCGCAGTGGTTAAGCGCACACGTTCCGCTTCTCGGCGGCCCGGAGTTTGCCGATTCGGATCCCAGGTGCGGACATGGCACCGCTTAGCAAAAGCCATGCTGTGGTAGGTGTCCCACGTATAAAGGAGAGGAAGATGGGCATGGATGTTAGCTCAGGGCCAGCCTTCCTCAGCAAAAAGAGGAGGACTGGCAGTAGTTAGCTCAGGGCTAATCTTCCCCCCCTCAAAAAAAGAGGAAAAAACAACAACAACAAAAACATCAGAGGACCAATTATTTAACCACTCTTTAAATTTTTTTTTATTTTACAATGCTTTGACATCCTGGGGGCCTTCCTCCATGCAGGGCTAGCTAGTTCCTAGGGTAACAACTTTTCTTGGAGCACAAGGTTCATATGCAAACCAACAATCCAAAGCCACACCCACCCACCTCATCTAACTCACACCCCAAGCCAACATTTCCCAGCCCTCAATCAACCCAGATCCAGCTTCTGGACCAAAGGGGACAGCCCCTAGTGCCCCAAAGTCCACCTGAGATATTCAAAGGACTCAATCCTAAACTGTCCCCTGCCCTGTCCTGCCTTTCCCACAGAAACCCCAATAAATGCTCTGGGTCATGCTTTCTTTCCCCTCATCCCGTTTTTCCTCCTGACCAACGCTGGTGCTTCCCCACGGGGCCCTGGGAGACAGTATGTCCCCTTCTTGAGAGCTCCAATAAGTTGTTCTTTCCAAAGCATTACCTCTCCCTGTCATCTGTTACTAAGTCACCTCCATAAAGTGAAATCCCACAGGTACAAATTGATACAGTGGGGATACTGTGAGAATTACATGAGTGGAACATGAACAGTATGTGAATGCTCCTGACATGTGGTCAGTGCGCAGTGCTCAAAAGCAGGAGTAACTGCTTTTCTTAAAAATGACTCACTTTTGGGACTTCATCAGACTAAAGAGCTTCTTCAAGGCAAGGGAAAACAGGATTGAAACAAAAAAACAGCTCACTAATTGGGAAAAAATATTTACAAGCCACTTATCCGACAAAGGGTTAATCTCCATAATATACAAAGAACTCACACTGCTTAACAACAAAAAAACAAACAACCCGATCAAAAAATGGGCAGAGGACATGAACAGACATTTCTCAAAAGAAGATATGGGGCTGGCCCCGTGGCCGAGTGGTTAAGTTCAGGCGCTCCGCTGCAGGTGGCCCAGTGTTTTGTTGGTTCGAATCCTGGGCGCGGACATGGCACTGCTCATCAAACCACGCTGAGGCAGCGTCCCACATGCCACAACTAGAAGGACTTACAACGAAGAATATACAACTATGTACCGGGGGGCTTTGGGGAGAAAAAGGAAAAAAATAAAAAAATCTTAAAAAAAAAAAAAGAAGATATGAATATGGCCAATAAACACATGAAAAGATGTTCATCATCGCTAATCATCAGGGAAATGCAAATCAAAACTACACTAAGATATCACCTTACTCCCGTTAGATTGGCAAAAACATCCAAAACCAAGAGCAACAAATGTTGGAGAGGTTGTGGAGAAAAAGGAACCCTCATACACTGTTGGTGGGAAGGCAAACTGGTACAGCCACTATGGAAAACAGCATGGAGATTTCTCAAAAAGTTAAAAATAGAAATACCCTATGACCCAGCCATCCCATTACTGGGTATCTATCCTAAGAACCTGAAATCAGAAATCTCAAGAGTCCGTTGCACCCCTATGTTCATCGCAGCATTATTTACAATAGCCAAGACGTGGAACCAACCTACATGCCCAGAAACTGATGACTGGATAAAGAAGATGTGGTATATATAGACAATGGAATACTACGCAGCCATAAAAAAAGACAAAATTGGCCCATTCACAGCAACGTGGATGGACCTCGAGGGTATTATGTTAAGCGAAATAAGCCAGTCAGAGAAAGACGAACTCTATATGACTCCACTCATAGGTGGAAGTTAGTATATTGATAAGGAGATCTGATCGGTGGTTACCAGGGAAAAGGGGGGGTGGGGGGAGGGCACAAAGGGGGAAGTGGTGTACCCACAACATGACTAACAAAAATGTACAACTGAAATCTCACAAGGTTGTAATCTATCATAACATTAAAAAAAAAAAAAAAAGACTCACTTTTTATTTTCCTTAGATTCCTTCAAAAAGGGAATCTTGCATCACTCTGGTAAATGGGAAACCGAGTCCCTTGCATTGATGGCAGGTCACCCTGAAAATGGAGCCATGCAATCAAAGCGATGTTGTTGAGGCCCAGGGGGCTCAGGCTGCCTGCTCAGCACTGTGAGCCTGAGGCTACTCTCTGTTGAAAAGGGGAAAGCAGGAACAGCTGGATGGGGTAGGGGAGTGAAGAAGGGGTGTTCTGAACCCAGGCTTTCCATCAACGACAATCAGGAAGCAGGAAAGAGAAGAAACAAAGGAGGGGCTTCCTCAGTGTGTCTCTCAATGCCAGCTAATGAAGCGTCCCTGCACACTCTGCAACAAGATTTCTGAAACAAGCTTTAGGTCAAGATAATTCTTTGGAGGGCGGGAAGGAATCTGTCCTGTTCATTATAAGGGTGTTCAGTGGCATTTCAGGTCTGCACCCACTAGATGTCAGTAGCGTCCACAGCCCAGGTGTGACAACCAAAAACACCTTCAGACATTGCTGAATTTCTTGTGGGGAGCAACATCACTGGCGGGTGAGAACCACTGGATCACAAGGTTATAAACAGGAAGGTGAGAGAAAGTGAGTGGGACTGGGGAGACCCTCCGTGAGATTTTGTGGCCTAGACACAGAGTGAGGTGGCGACGGTGCCAAGAAGGGGTAGCTGTATAAAGGGCTAAAATGCCTAAGAACACTCACCAGGCAGGCAGAACAGCAAGTGCACATGCAAACGTGCATGGGGAAACAGCAAGAAGCCAAGCAGAGCCGAAGCGGTGAACTCGGGGAGAGCAAGCGAAGATGAGTGAAGAGGTCTTCAGGACCAGATGGTGAACTTTT
Organism: Equus przewalskii; assembly: GCF_037783145.1. Taxonomy (NCBI): domain Eukaryota; kingdom Metazoa; phylum Chordata; class Mammalia; order Perissodactyla; family Equidae; genus Equus; species Equus przewalskii. Next base: position 25,537,637 of record NC_091839.1, on the reverse strand, counting down.
TATTTTAGAAAGTTGCCTTACAAAAATATTTAATCTATCAAACTTTTCTAATTCTGCTTTTTCTCTTCTCCTAGATACGCAACATAATCCCAGTTCTCTAAAACAAGCATGTCGTTCTCTAAGCCCTGGACATACAGCACTCCTCTCCCTCAAACTGAGTGGTCTACGGTGATTATCCTCAGGCTGAGAACACCTAAGCTGGTGTTTCTCGACAGTGGCACTCCTGACCTGTAGGCTGGGTAATTCTGTGTTGAGGGAGCTGTCCTGTCCACGTAGGATGTTTAGCATCTCTGGACTCTACCCACTAGAGGCCAATACCACCCACACCCAGGTGTGACAATCAAAATTGGCTGCAGACATTGACAAATGTCTCCTGCAGAGCAAAACCACCAAGTGTTGAGAAGCACTTCCCTAACTTTCCTCTCTTGTACTAGCAGAGGATCTCGGTCCTGGACTTAGGAAACAAGAGACGATTGTGACGGCTCACACGAGAATGAAGAAGCTCCATAACCGAGATCATGCTGCTTAGAACAATACCTGTTGGCACTGAAGGCAAAGGCCTCCTGGGGCCTGCCTGACTCACCCTCTTCCTGGAGAACATCCCAGCACTCACGGCCCTGCTAACTGGACTGCAGGGGACACCTGAGCCAACCAGGCTCAGTCGGGTCCCTCTCTGGAATGTGAAATAAGAACCTCAGACAGAGGCCAGTCTGTGCTGGGCCCTGGGGTGAGAGGTTCAGGAAAGGATGGGCTCAGGTGGCCACTCCTGCCCCAAGGATGCCCCAGAGAGCCCAGGAGCAGAGAAAGAAAGAGAAACAACATAAACATGCAAGGAAGCAGAGGCAAGGAACCTGGGGGCCACAGAGAGCAGGGACTGAGGCAGCCAGTCCTGCTGCAAACTCGCTGAGGAAAAAAAGCCATTCTGAAAAGACAGTGACATGAGCACACCCAGAGGGAGAAGCTAAGACAAGAGACTCAGAAGCCAGGGCATAATTGTGGTGGCTCCCAGTTCCTATGTCAGTGGCACCCAGGGCCCAACTGGAAATCCTGCCTTTAGGTGCTGTAGAACACTGCCACTTCCTTCTGCAGCTTTCTAGGAGCCAAAGGGTCCTCTGTTTCTTGCCCAAAGAGACACAGGCAGACCAGGAAGGAAGATTTGAGTCTAGAAAATGACTGAAGCTGTTGGTGGTGGTGGGGCGGGGGGCGGCGGCGGCTTGCGCTCCTGAGGTCTTCTTGACCAGCTGAGATGGAGCCAGAGGTTGGAATGATGGAACCAGCAAGTCTGCCCCAATGGTGGAATGGGGACGTCTTACCCAGAGACACCAGGAGCCCACAGTTTTCTAGCATCACCTCCTGGTACAGAGTCCTCTGGGCCAGGTCCAGCTGCCCCCACTCCTCCTGGGTGAAAGTCACAGCCACATCATCAAAGGTCACAGACACCTGAAAAGTCAAATAGAGGCAGCAGTATTAACCTTGGGGCTGGTGGACGGGATCACAGCTTATCTCTGCATTGCTGGTAAAAATGCAGAGATCAAGGTCCTAATCCCTGACCACCTCCTGGGGGCCGAGCTCTGTGCTGGACTCAAGGTGGGGAGTGGTGGTCAATCCTTTGAACATAATCCAATAGTGTCAGAGAGAGAAGCTTCCTATGCAGGAGCCCTTGGAAAATGACACAAGACAGTGGAAATGACATGCAGACTGTGAGATGCAGACAGTAATGGCTCTAGGACATCAGAGGAATGAGAAAATGATGATAATATCAATGATGGTAACAGCAGCAGTACCTGAGCCTCACTGGTCTTGCTAGTTGCCTGCCCCACGCTGAGGGCTTCACATTCTGGTTAAACTAACTAAAAGTCCCCAGTTCTTAAGTCAACCTCCTGTGGTTTGCATTCAAACTCTTGAAACCCTGACACTTGTCAGCTCAGTTGGAGCTTGGAGACACCACTTCATTTCTCTGAGCCTGGATTTCTGGATCAATACAATTATAGTTCCCACTTCACCAGTAACAGTTGTGAGATTTAGACCGAAATGCCTGCTGTGCTTCGAGATTTTCATTAATTCTCCCACAGCCCCTGAGGTCAACATTTCATCAACTCCAGGCCACAGTTCTGAGGCTACGGGAGCTCCACCCATTCACCCAGTCTCCAGTCTGACAAACCAGGGGCAAGATACTAACACAGGTTACTCCAGCACAGGGTCTAAAAGAGTACCCGACATTCCCTCATTATCAAAGTGAATACACAGAAAGGAGATTGTGAAGCATTTACACCAATTCTCGGTGTGAAATCCATTTGTCACCCCTGCAAATATTTCTGCAAACACGGACAAAGGAGAAGAGCTCTCATCACTGAACTCACAGGAGAGGCACCTGGAGGGGTGGCACCTACCTGGGTAATGGCAGGGCCTGAACCAACTCCCCATGCCGCCTGGTCCCCTGGGTCCTCAGACTCCCAGGGAGATTGCCCAATGAACCATTAGCCTTTTTTTCCTTCCTGAGTCCTGACAACACTTACCCCTGAGACCAGGATACTTCAGGACCATGGAGCACAAACAGCCAAAGACAACACAGACTTCAGCCATGAGAATAAGGGCCTCTAACAAGCCACAGTATCTGTCTGGCTGATGGTGGGTGGAACATCCTGCAAAAGGCCACCCAATCTCGCCTTCCCAAGACACATCTCAGCAGCTGGAGGAACCATGGCGACCTCACAAGACCTCCTGAGCCTCCTTAAACCACCACTATACCTTGCCTTTGTCCGTGCACTTCTCTCTGCCTGGAAAACCCTGTCCCCCCTTTCCCCGGGCACCTGTCGGAAGGACAGGCGGGCCAGGGTGGATCCTTGCAGTACTTGGTGGGGGTTGGGATTACTCTAAGCACGATGGGAACCCTGGAGGAAGCATCAGACAGCCGTCCAACAACTTACGGAGCATCTGGCAGAGCCCAACACCATTTAGAACAAGGGACAAACTAAGCGATAAACCAGCTGCGCGTGCCGAGACGACACCTTCGAAGGTAAGGCCGGTCGGCGTCCTGGCTCCCGGGCCCTTGGGGAACCGTCCCCACCCTCGCAGAGACCAACTCCGAAGTCGCCGTCCACTTACGCGCGTCTGAGCGCTGGGCGACGCCGCCATCGTGGGACCCTGAGGGGCGAGCGAGGCCGGGGGAACAAGCACCGGGCGGCCCGCTGACCCTCGCCGGGGACCTCGGCCGACTGACGCACCCCGAGCCGCGGAGTCCTTCTGGAAAAGGTGCCCGAGACCCCCGGCGCCGCCCTTGGCGACAGCGGGGAGGGGACGCGGCCGCAGAACCCCCGAGGTGCCGCGCCCGGCGTGCGACTAAGGGACACGCACGGTATACGGAGTCGCGGCCCGTACAAAGGCGCGACGGTGACTCCTGGCCTCCTGCCCTGCTCGGTCGCGACCGAATGCCTGAGAAGCGTCGCCGGGTTAGCCCCCAGCAAAACACCGCCCGCCGGGACCGAACCACAGACGCAAATGGCGTCCGCGGTCGAAAACCCGGAAGTCCCGCCCTCATACGTGGGCCGCAGGAAACGCCCCTGTCCCGGGCCGTCATTGGCCAGAGCCCGCCTTAGACGCACGATGCACAGCCTCCTGGGTAATGTAGTTTCCCCCGTCTCTACCCAACTTCGCGAGGTGGGCCGTAACCAGGCAATCGTCCTCGGCGCAGGTGGCTCACGAGGAACTGATAGCCGCCCGGCCCCGCCCCCTTACACAGGGCGCAACTCAGGAGGAGCAGCCGGCAACGGGACCGGTGCTTTCTGTGTCTGGGAGATTGAGGCTCGGGATGGGGGCACGTTTGCCCAGGGTCAGGGCCAGTGCAAGGGTCCGGAACCCTCGGCTCGCGGCTGCCTTGGTTACTTCCTCTTCCTTTACCTCCTCCTCTCCTGGGAGGACCAAAAAGTAGCTTTAAAGTCTTCAAGAGTAGGATGCCGGAAGACAGCCTCGTGCGTGGCGCGCTCACTGATGGCTGCCCCTTGGGCCGCCTTTGACTCAGAGCCTCTTTCTTGTGACGCATGAACTTCTGAGTCACGTGGTTGACCCTGATTTCCCCCCCCCCCACCCGCCCCCCAAGAATGTATTTGCTCTCCTTTGAGGTGGGGAGGCCACGAGTGGAGGAGGCTTGGAGGAAAATTCAAAATCTGGTTTCAAGCATGGCCAATTTGGAATGTCTATGAGATCACAAAGCCTGTGTCACGGAGACTTTTCAACTATGACTGAAGATTGGGAGAGAGTTCTAGCCTGGATATATAAATTTGGGAGTTGTTAGTGTACGCTGTTATTTCAAGTCGTGATAGGTGAGACCAAAAGGAATGGGTGTAGTCTGGAGAAGATAATGGACAGAGCATGAACCCGGGACGACCCGACTTCGTTAAGTGATTGATGACAAGAAACCAGCAAACTCACATTAGGGGTTATAACGTCCACCCAGAGGTACAGGACGTGATATTAGAAGTCACCATTGGTAATTTTTTTTCATAACTGTGGAGCTGAGAAGAAAATGCATCTTTCGTGATTTAAGGATGCATATGAGATTGAGAAATGAAATCAGGGAGTGCAGAATATACCCTTAAGAGATTTTTGCTTTTGAGGAAGATTAGCCCTGAGCTAACTACTGCCAATCCTCCTCTTTTTTTGCTGAGGAAGACTGGCCCTGAGCTAACATTCATGCCCATCTTCCTCTACTTTATATGTGGGACACCGACCACAGCATGGCTTTTGCTAAGCGGTGCCATATCCACACCCGGGATCCAAACCGGCAAACCCCGGGCCGCCGAGAAGTAGAATGTGCCAACTTAACCTGCGCCACTAGGCCGGCCCCTCCCTGGGTCTTTAGTTACACTCATTTGTAAATATTTGTTTCTTTAACCTCTGACTCCCCGATTCTTACACCCAAATAGAAGTTGCAAATTGTGAAAGTCCAGATGTCCTCAAGCTGGGCTCCCACTAAATTTGGGGCTAATCACAGGAACTTGAAGTTCTTTTACAGAGAAACTAATATCCAGAGAATATCAAGAAATGGAAGCTTCCCAGGACCAACTCCTCGGCTTCCTGATGCCAGAGTCTACATTCCACCATGGAGATAATAGCCAAGGACACTCACCTGAGAAATTGTTTGTCTCCTCTGCTGGAAGCAGCCCCAGACACAGGCCAAAGGGAAAATGCTGACCAAGAGGGCCATGGCCCCCCTCCCCTACCTAGAACCCCCAATAAAAACCCCTACCTGGGGGGTCAGCCCGGTGGCACAGCGGTTAAGTTTACGCATTCTGTTTTAGTGGCCCAGGGTCCGCCGCTTTGGATCCCAGGTGCAGACAAGGCATCGCTTGGCAAAAGCCATGCTGTGGCAGGCAGCCCACAAAGAAAGTAGAGGAAGATGGGTACGGATATGAGTTCAGGGTCAGGCTTCCTCAGCAAAAAGAGGAGGATTGGCAGCAGATGTTAGCTCAGGGCTGATCTTCCTCAGAAAAAAACCCCCCAAAACGAACAAAAAACCCCTACCTGTTTCTTAATGGGGAGCTAGCAATTCTTGAGGCAGTAACCCTTGCTTTGCTCCCTCTGCCTGGCAAAGTAAAGCCTTTCCTTTTCATTCAAGGCTCTGTTCTCGTTATTTGGATTGGCATTGGGTTCAGAGACTGAACTTTTGGTAACAGTAGTGTAGATCGTATTGTTTTTAATTTTAAATTCCACTTATGGGGGGCTGGCCCCATGGCCAAGTGGTTAAGTTTGTGCTATCTGCTTCGGCAGGCCAGGGTTTCGCCAGTTTGAGTCCTGGGTGCAGACATGGCACTGCTCATCTAAGCCATGCTGAGGAGGCGTCCCACATGCCACAACTAGAAGGACCCACAACTAGAAATACACAACTATGTACTGGGGGGCTTTGGGGAGTAAAAGGAAATATAAAATCTTAAAAAAAAATTCCACTTATTCATTGCTGGTGTATAGGAAAGCAATTGACTTTTGTACATTAACCTTGCATCCTGCAACCTCGCTGTAATTGTGTATTCGTTCTAGGAGTTTTTTGGTTGATTCTTTTAGATTTTCTACGTAGATGATCATGTCATCTACAAATAAAGACAGTTTTATTTCTTCCAAATCTGTATAAAAATGGAATATCTTATGATATATTATTGTCTGGACCTTGCTTTTTGACTCAACATTATGTTACTCTGATTCACCTATTTGTTTTCACAGCTGTATAATTTTCTGTCCTATGAATATATCACAACGTATTGTGACCAGTCTGCTCTCAATGGGCACTTGGATTGCTTGCAGATTTTTTGCTGTTGAGAACAGTGCTTTAGGGAACATATAGAAAAGTTTCCCTTCAGTGTATAATCAGGATGAGAATTGCTGCATCATGAGAGAGTATTCAAATTTTCAGTTTTGAAAGATAATGCCAAGTTGTTTTCCAAAAGTTTTGGAAGAAACAAGAGATTGTCGGTGTTGTAATCCAATGTACACATCAGGATAGATGCGGAGAGGGCTGATGGCCACTCTGAGTTTATAACCAGCTTTTCAATATACACATAGCTTACAGCTGTTAAACATACACAGGTGTTCTGGACAATGTAATTAGCGGATGCCAAGAATTCTTAGTGATTTCTCAAGGAGCCCTCCCTCGGCCTCTGTTTTGATATTATCATGTTTTTGCTGTGTTCGTATATTTTATCTTGGAGCATGCTAGGCCTCCTAGGCAACGGCCCCTCCTGCTCCTGATATCCTGTCTCCATCTGTGCCCCTGGAAGACCGGTGCCTGGCTTAGGTTGCCTCCCCATGGAGGTCTTACCCGTCATTGGCTAACCGGCCTTCTCACCTCTGGATCACAGTTTGTTGGCAAGCCTTTTCCAGTGATTATTAACCCTTCCTGCGTCAGGGGCAGCTACAGAGATGTCATTAATTCACGTCTCCAATACTTGGAATTGTCACATTTCTCATATTTTACCAACAAAATCAGTAAATGGAATTGCATGGTGGCCTTGATTTCATTTCCCAGATACTGATGAGGTTGAGAATTTGTCTATCTTTTCTAATTGTTTCCTCTCTTTTGAAACGTAATGTAGTCTCCTCAAGCTCAGAGATTTTCACTGATGAAAATTTTAGGGAATATTTTTCATCATGGCCAACAATTTTCAAAAGACTGTTTTTAAAAAAAAGAAGTTCCAATGACACATTGCTTGGGGGGCCAGCCTGGTGGTGCAGCAGTTATGTTCGCATGTTCCACTTTGGCGGCCCGGCGTTCACCAATTCGGATCCTGGGTGTGGACATGGCACTGCTTCACAAGCCATGCTGTGGTAGGTGTCCCACATATAAAGTAGAGGAAGATGGGCACAGATGTTAGTTCAGGGCCAGTCTTCCTTAGCAAAAAAGAGGAAGATTGGCGGCAAATGTTAGCTCAGGGCTAATCTTCCTCAAAAAAAAAAAGACAAGTTTCTTGGTCATGACTGGCTCATTTATTCCAAAGAATCTTTATCTTTATTTTGTTTTCCATGTGTACTCTTCAGCAGTAAAACAACAGTTCGAATATTTTCAACTCAAATAAAGGTTTAAAAAATTGGAAGAATTTAAACAGAATTTGTGATGATGAAAATTCCATGGTTCATAATGATGCTTTTCTAAAGTAAAGTGTTTTAAAAATACATTCAGATTGACCATTTAATCAGTGATGCTTTTCAGAAGGCTATCAAAAGGGTTAAGTAGGGGTTGACCCGGTAGCACAGTGGTTAAGTTCTCAGGTTCTGCTTTGGTGGCCTGGGGTTGGCCAGTTTGAATCCCAGGTGAGGACCCATACACGACTTGTCAAGCCATGCTGTGACAGGCGTCCCACACAAAATAGAGAAAGACAGGCATGGATGTTAGTCAGTGCCAGTCTTTCTCAGCAAAAGGAGGAGGATTGGTGGCAGATGTTAACTCAGGACTAATCTTCCTAAAAAAAAGAAGGGTTAAGTAGTTTTTCCAAAGTCATACAGAGCTTAAGTAATAGAGCTGATATTCAAAGTGATGTGGCTGGCACCAGTGTCTGTATTCATAACCACTGCACTATATTTCCTACCCAGTGTTGCAAATATTTTTCCATATTTTTAAAGTATTTCATTTTTATCTTTAAATTCCAAAGATTTTGAAATTTCTATTGCCAATGTGAATGGGATCTACTTTTATGTATGTTGTGAACTATTGCTGTGGTCTTGTAAGAGAGCTATTACTATTGTAGAAATAAATATTTTTGTAAGAAAGCTATTAATATTGTAGAAATATATATTTATTGATAAGAAGGGTATCCAATATATTGATACATAAAAAATAGCTCAGCAAACTATATATACATATCTCGTGAGAACTGCAGAATTCTCAGTATACAGCAACCTCCATCCAAACTTCTGCACTAAGAAACTTGACCAAACTCTAAGATGGTTTCTAGTAGCTTACTGCTGTGTCCCTAGGCCTGTGCTGCAATTCATCTATAAAGGTCTGTCAAAGGCCCCAAACAGCATCCCTATCTGCCACTGAGACTTTAAGCACCATTGGATTTACTGGGTCATATGACCCAAGTGGAAGAGCAGTTTGCACGGCAACTTGGACCAGTTGGAGAGCCTTCCCTTGCTCTGGACCCCACTCAAAACTAGCAGCTTTTCAGGTCACTCCATAAATGGGCCGGAGTAACACATCCACATGAAGGATATGCTGCCTCTTTCTTGGTTGTAGAGATGCAATAGATGCGACAACTTAATTGTTCACCTTAGAAGGGATGTCTTGATGTGACCCACACCACTGGACCCCTAGAAGTTTCGCTGAAGTAGAAGGCCCTTGAATTTTCATTGGATTCATTTCCCACCCTCTGTCATGCACATGTCTTACCAGTAAGTCTAGAGTAATTGCTACGTCTCATTCACTAGGTCCAATCAGCACAAAGGCATCAATGTAATGGACCAGTATGATATCTCATGGAGGGGAAAAGTGATCAAGATCCCTGTGAACTGAATTATGCCATAAGGCTAGACAGTGGATATATACCTGAGGTAGGACAGTGAAGGTGTATTGCTGGCCTTGTCAGGTGAAAGCACTATTTTTGGGGGGCCTTATGGACAGGGATGGAGAAAAAGGCATTTGGCAGATCACCAGCTGCATACTAAGCACCAGGGGATGTGTAAATTTGCTCAAGCGATGAGACCATATCTGGTACAGCAGCTGCAGTTGGAGGCATCCTCTGGTTAAGCTTATGATAATTCACTGGGATTCTCCAAGATCCATCTGTCTCCTCCACAGGCCAAATAGAATAGTTGAAAGGGAATGTGGTGGGACTCATCACCCTTCATCTTTCAAGTCCTTGACGGTGGCATCAATCTCTGCAGTCTCTCCAGGAATGTGATGTTGCTTTAGATCTATTATTTTCCCAGGCAGAAGCAGTTCTAATGGCTTCCACTTGGCCTTTCCCACCGTGAAAGCTCTCACTCCATGGGTCGGAGAACCGATGTAGGGATTCTGCCAGCTGCTAAGTACATCTATTCCAATTATGCATTCCGGAACTCTGGAACTAAACACAGGATGGGTTTGGGGACCCACTGGGCCCACTGTGAGGTGGACCTGAGCTACAACTCCATTGATCACCTGGCCTCCATAAGCTCCACTCTGACTGGGGGACTAGTGACATTTTGGGTCTCCTGGAATTAGTGTCAGTTCAGAGCCCGTGTCCAGTAGTCCTAAAAGTTCTGATTATATATTTTTCCACAATATATAGTCACGCTGGTAAAAAGTCCTTTTGGGCAAGGCTGGGAGAGAGACTAACAGAATAAATTTTCTGTAGTGTACTGGGGTTTTCCTCAAGGGGACCCAGCCTCCCTTCATTCAAGGTGTTCTGTGCCTGTAAACTGGCTCAAGTCTGGGAATTGATTGAGGGGCCATGACTCTCTGTTTTTATGATTTGAGTTAGATTTTGTTCATTTGACCTAGAACTTTTCTGCTTATACAGATAAGTAAAAATCTAGTAGGCTTCCAGGGGCCCGCCTGGTGGTGTAGTGGTTAAGTTTGCACACTCCACTTTGGCGGCCCAGGGTTCATGGGTTCAGATCCTGGGTGCGGACGTACACACTGCTCATCAAGCCATGCTGTGGCAGCATCCCACATTTGGGGAAAAAAAAGAGGAAGATTGGCACAGATGTTAGCTCAGGGCCAATCTTCCTCACACACACACACACAAATTTAGTAGGCTTCCTATCTATTTCACTTCCAGGAACTCTATGATTAACTAGCCAACACCCTAAGTCTGCACACTCCAGACTGCTGATTTGCTGCTTTGAAGCTGCTGTCCGTTACAGTAATCACGCCCACCTTGCCTTTGACATTGAGTGCCACCACTTGGCCCTTGCTGCTCCAGAATCCAATTACTCCCATTGCATTTAGGTTTTCCAACTGAGTGGCTGCAGTTCCCACTGTATGGTCTGGCCTGCAGAGAAGAGTAATCTCACAGAGGTCTTTGAGGATCCCCAGCCTTCTCTCACAAATTTATTTCTCAAAGTATTGGTAAAAAGTATGTCTTTTGGGCCCTCCTAGTGTAGGTAAATAGGTCTTAAATGAGAAATCCATAACATCAAATCTTCCTAAGCCTTTGAATCCCCTCCCCTACATTTATTTATTTATTTTTTGAGGAAGATTAGCCCTGAAAAACATCTGCTGCCAATCCTTCTCTTTTTGCTGAGGAAGACTGGCCCTGAGCTAACATCCGTGCCCATCTTCCTCTGCCTTATATGTGGGACAACTACCACAGCATGGCTTGCCAAGTGGTGCCATGTCTGCACCCGGGATTCGAACCAGCGAACCCCGGGCTGCTGAAGCAGAACATGCACACTTAACGGCTGCACCACCGGGCTGGCCCCCCCACATTTATTAAAAATCAAAATTCAACTGAGTAAATTTGAAGATCTAATTAGCTTTATTAAAGGATTCATGAATTGAGCAGTGTCCCATCTAGTGAATAAAAGGGAGCTTTGAGGAGCTGTGCAATGTGAAGTCTCTTATAGGCAGCAGGAAGGTGGGACAAGGAAACAAAAGAAGAATTATTTCAGGCAAACACCTTCCCTTAGGGGGAAGAGCAAGGTGTCTTATCATGCAGATTACCTCACTAGTGTTGATCAGGAAAGTCCAGACTGATTGGTTTAAAATTCCAGTCCTGAGAGAGGCTGAGACTGCAGTTAGGTGAGGTATTAATTCTTGGTGGGGCTTAACAAAAGTGACTCCATTTTGGGTTTGTTGATTCTTTTTAACCCATTAAACCATGGGAGGTTGGGCATTTCCAGTTCACTCATGGTGGGCCACCTTTTGGTCCATGGTTCAGTCAACCAACCAACCAACCGAACTGTGACTGCCCTTTCTAACCTCCTGAGCTGCACCATTAAGTGCAGAATCTCTCCTCTGAGCCCATGTTGATAGATTCAGCCTGATTCCAACTTTCTGTCCCCTCCACCATTATCCCACACCCTTAGTATCCATTTTCACACGTGCTCCCCAGATTTCTGCTCGTATAAATCGGAAATGGCAAACAGTTCTTTTGGAATGTAGTGCACCTCATCGCCGGTCGCTCTTTGTAGCTCACCTTTAGGGGCCTGATGGGACTTGAGTCTAGTGATGGGTCTAAAAGCAAAGACAGGTGGTGAGGTGGGTCCTGAGGAGAATCAGCATTGTCTTCCATGGCGACTGCCTCAGGGGAGGCCATTACTGTTTCCTAAGGCGATGCAGGGTTAATTCCTTCAGAGGTGGAAAGGCGCGTCACTGGGGTGGCAGGCCCTTCCACTAGGGGAGGAGAGACCTTTATGCTGGCAAAGAAGACTCATCAGAATTTAGTCTCAATGTCCCCATTTTCATCAAGGTTGTCCCACACGTCCCCACGTCAAACTATAGGACCCCATTCTTTCTCAGTCAGTGTCCTGGCTTTAACAGTAGACACCCTGTGAGGCTGGGAGTTCAACTTGCCTTGTAATTCAGCCAATCACAGGATGAGGTTCTGCATTTGATTTTCAGCAGTTTCAGCCCTGTGTCTGCAGAAGATAAGGTCTCTTTCAGGGCCTACAGAGAAGCTCTTAGGTCGTTTATGTGAGCTGGGAATTCAAATCCCTGAGCTCAGCCTTTTCTTTCACCACTTTGTCCAGTAACGTTAGGAGCAAGCAACCAACATTATCTATTCCTTAGCTTTCTGAAAATGCTTGAAAGTGTCCTATACAGAGTCACTTAGCTCCTTACCTCTTGTAAGTGGCTGATTAAGAGTGTTCAGTGGAGATGTTTTGGGTATCTCTATAAACAGGTCATGCCTTAGACTATCAGTGCGCTCTTTACCACTGGAAAGTAGAGTCATTAGCATCTTTAAGTCTAATCAGATTAGAGAGCCAGTTCCAGAAACCCCAGAACCAATTCAGGAAACTCAAAATTCTGTTCCTCTAGAACCACTCTTGGTACCCAAATTTATATTAATCAGGGTTCTTCAGAGAAACAGAACCACAAGGATATACATAGATGTAGAGAAAGAGATTCGTTATGAGGGGTTGGCTCATGTTACCGTGGAGGCTGAGAAGTCCCCTGATCTATAGTCTGCAAGCTGGAGGCTCAGGAAAGCCAGTGTCATGGTTCTGGTCCAACCTGAAGAAGGCTTGAGAGCCAGTGGAGTCAGTGGTGTCAATCCCAGTTTGAGTCTGAAGACCCAGGAGTGCCAGTGTCCAAGGGCAGGAGAAGATGATGTCCTGGGCTAGCCTCAGACCACCTGCTGGCATCTCAGGGATGTGCTTGTGATTAGTGGGTGCTCCATGCTGCATATTTGTAAATGACAGTCAAGAGGAAAGGTATCAAAAAATATTCGTAGCGGAGGCTCATGCCTGAGAAGCAGCTTACACCCCTCAAGGGAAAGATTGACTTGACTCTCTTTTTAAGTGGCTTCCTCCACTTACTAGACGGCTTAGGGGACTCTATAAGGGACTCAGCTTCTTTATTTTGGTCCTCAAAGTCACATTTTCCTCTCTTAAGTGCATCATCGCCCTTGTGGGACAATTGTGCTGCCACTGCCAAAAGCACGGGCCTCCTTGCTCATCTCGTCCATGGCCTTGACTGCTGAATCACACAGAGGTTGGAAGCAACAACTGGACTCTTCTCGAGGACCTTGGTATGACAAGTGATAGTTCTATGAGAAAGAGATCTGCTCTTTCTCTTAAATAAAAGAAGGAACTGAGAATTGCTGAACTCTCGGCATTCAACTCTGTCCAAATCCTGCCCTGAAAGACCTGACCAAACTCTCACACGGCTTCTGTCAGCTTCAGGCCACGGAAATGCCTGCCTGACGAAGCTGGACACTGCCGGGAGAACTTACGAGCCAACACGGAGAGAGGACCTGACCTCCCCTCCTCAGAGCATTTCCTTAAAAGGGCTTTGCTTCTGCATCTTTCCTCTGTCCCTTTGAGATGTTTACATATCTCCTGCAACTCAGGAGTGTCTTTCTCAAGGACCTGGAAGGCATTCCCTTGAGACATCATTTTCAGGAAGGATAGGGCCTCTGTTTCCCACTCTTGGTGGGAGGACGGAATCCTGACTTTGAGAACTGCCAGCTGGCAGACGCCGCTGGCCTGATCACATGTACTCTGGCCACCGCCGTCATTGCTCACTGCCCTGCTCTGCTGGAGTCCTGCCTGCTCCTCTGCCCTCCTCCTCCCTTTAAAACACCCCGTCAGCTCTGTGCAAATTGGAACAGAGCTCAGCTCATTTCCCTCCTGACTTCAGTTAGTGAGAAAATCGGTTTTCACTGCTTTAACTGATGTCCGGCTTTGTTTACCTTTGACACAGGATAGGCTGTATATATGTAGATTTACTGAGTCTCATCAGATGATGATTCTGTTCAATTTTGCCTATTTTCTTAAATTTTTACTCTTAATATGTATATATAATACATTTTACTCTGAAATCTGATTTTACTTCATCTGATGAAGCAATAAATGCATGCGAAACATATGAATGAATGACTGTTCATCCATTTTGCCTATTTTTCTATTTGATTGTATGTCATATTCTTAATTGTTTGTAGGGGATTTTATGTATTCTCAGTGCCATCTATTTTTATTGACAGAAGTGATATGTATTACTGTAGAAAAATCAGAAAATTAAACTAAACCAGAGTTAAAAAATAAAGTGTGGGGGGAGTACTTACGATCTCACTCTCTAGAAATGATGCATTTGAGCTGCAAATGGAAAACGAAAGAAAGACAAGAATTCCTTGGAATGAATGAGCAGTGATGATGAAGCAGCTTCTCATTAGAACATTTTTAAAAAACCCTGGTCTTTTGAACATTGTTGACCATCATGAAAAGTAGATTCTCTAAAAATCTGCCTCTGGTCCTGGGTCAGATACGTTTCTGCTCAAATCATTTAAATATTATTGGAAATTGGAAGCTCAAAAGGAACATTATTAAAATTTATTTCAAACAGTGTCTTCTTACTTTCTTACTCAGACACGTGTTCACTAGTTTCTGAAATTTTAGCATTTCCCTTTCTTCATTATTTTCCCCACATGAGAAGAAGATCCTTTAAAGCACAGGGTCTGGCATGGGGCGGACCCTCAAGAAACTCTGGTGAAGAGCGGGGGAAGGAGGGAGTGGAGGAGGAGGAAGAGAAAAAAGAAAAATATTCTTTAGTTAACGCTGAATTTAATGACAATTTTTTTTTAAAGATTGGCACCTCAGCCAACACCTGTTACTGATTTTCTTTTTCTTTTTCTTTTTATTCTTCTCCCCCAAACCCCTCAGTACATAGTTGTATATTTTAGTTGTGGGTCCTTCTAGTTGTGGCATGTGGGACGCCACCTCAGCATGGCCTGATGAGTGGTGCCATGTCTGCTCCCAGGATCCAAACTGGTGAAACCCTGGGCCGCTGCAGCGGAGCGCACAAACTTAACCACTTAGCCGTGGGGCTGGCCCCTGATGACAATTCTGCTTTAACAATGTCATCGTTGGATATTTGATCATTTTAAGTAGCTAGAATACTGTTTTTCTGGTCAAGTTTATAAATGCTGTTTGTAATTCCGATCCACTTCTGCATGCACTTTTCTTCTTTTCTTGAACATTGCACTAATTGGGTTTTTTAGATGCCATATACACTTTTTAATTTTTAGTACAAATTTAAAATATGAACTTTAAAATAAATAATGTAATTGGAGTTAATATATATAAATATTTAATTTATACTCACCAACTTAAATCATACAAATTATGATATTTAACACCCAAATAGGTGTATATAAAAATGTGTATCAAAAAGCAAAATATTGGGGCCAGCCTGATGGTGTAGCGGTTAAGTTTGTGTGTTCTGCTTCGGCGGCCTGGGGTTCGCTGGTTCAGATCCTGGGTGTAGACATACACACCAGTCATCAAGTCATGCTGTGGTGGCATCCCACATATAAGATACAGGCAGATGGGCACGGATGTTAGCTCAGGGCCAATCTTCGTCAGCAAAAACGGGAGGATTGGTGGTGGATGTTAGCTCAGGGCTAATCTTCCTCAAAAAAAAAAAAATCGAAACACTGGTAAATACAAACAGCAGAGAATTGTGCTCTAGGTTTCCAGACAAATTTGATGGAAATAGTGGGAAAAAATTTCATATGTAAAAGTGAATAACATATAATTTATCACTGTTTTAAATGGATAAAGTGTAAAGTTTCCTGGTAAGTATGTTATTTTCCTGGTTAAAAAATTTTGTTCAGAAAATGTTTGATATTTGATCAAATTTTATTTGTTAAGTGCCAAATATGTTGATAAATAAAATTTGTATTACTCACCTAATTACTACTAAAAATATTTTTTAAATCACACAAACATGTTTGTGTAATAAAACAAAAGTTTCCCTTTTATCCTACAGTACTGTGGATTACAGCTATAAACAATTAAAAGAACTTGTCAGCTTCCCTCCAGATTGATCGGTGACCTTGAGAAGGAATCGCAAGGGAGGGATCCTTATTCAGTGCAAGTGCGCCCTGGAGTACACAACTCCTGCCAGTGCAGGGTAAGATCCTGTTTTTATTTACTATTTTTATATTTTGTAAACATGGACTTTTTGCAATTAATTTTTGCTTTTTTAAGTATTGCATTCAAATATTATTTATCTTCATGACAGAATTTTTAGCACCTCCTGAAGTACTGATCCCAGGAGAGAGCCTCACTTGCCTCACCCTAATCCTGATACAAATGTTAAAAACCCTTTTAATTTCATTAGAAAAGGCCACCCCATGGAAAGATAAGCGAAGAGCATGAAAAAGCAATTTAAAAAAGAATACATATGTATGTAATAAACATTGAAAAAAAAGATGTCTAGGGGCCGACTGGTGGCATAGTGGTTAAGTTGGTGTGCTCCACTTGGGTAGCCTGGGGTTCATGGGTTCAGATCCCGGGTGTGGACCTACACACTGTGCGTTGTCAAGCAATGCTGTGGCAGCATCTCACATACAAAATGGAGGAAGACTGGTAACAGATGTTAGCTCAGGGCCAATCTTCCTCACACACACACAAAAAGACATGTAAACGCAATCATACTCAAAGACGCTCCTGTGATGGTTTAGGTGTAAAGGTTGGTATAAATTATTAAATCTCTATTAACGGTAGGAAAAAAAGTCCTATCTAGCCCTTCATGGATTAAGAGGGCCTGTGTTTCTAAGAATTGATGCAATTGATGTAATTAGTAAAGGTGAAACCTTAAAATCATCAGTAATGATTAAACAAATGGGAGGGACCATCCAGCTGATCATATAAAAGCAGGCTGCCACTGGTTGTCTCCTGATCGAATGCTCAGACCTCAGGACTCTGTTCTGACATGGCCCAGGCCGTCTCTCCAAACAGTAAGTTCCCCACACACCTGACTGCGGGTTTGGTTTCATTGCTTTGGGGAGGAAATTGGACTAGAAACCTAGTGTGCTCATCAGTAGTTGTGGGAGTTCCAGTTTTCAAACTTTTCAATAACTACTAGGGTTCAGAAAAGCCAATTTCTCTCATGTGATATGAAAATATGCTGTTTTCTGTGCATTCGAGCCTTGGGAATTTCAGAAAGATGCAGGCATTCAAGAACTAAACAAGACAAATTCTTGCTTCAGGAAGCAGGATGGGAGGAAAGAGCAGATGAGAAGAAAGAGGGGAAGAGACGCACCAAAAGAAAGAAACGATGGGAGGCATCCAAGAGTTCAGAGACCACGTCTTTGGAATCAAAGTAGCTCCTAGATTTCTCTCTCCAGACTGAACTTTTCTCCTGAGCTTCGGATCTGTCCATCTGACTGCCTACTTGTCTCTAACAGGCTCCTCAAACCCAGCGTGTCCTGGACTGAACTCCCCAATTCATACCCAAACTGCTTCCCCTCTCTTGGGAAATGCCGGTTGCTCATGTCAAAAATCTAGGAAACATCTTTGATGCCAGTTTTTCTCTCATAACCTGCATCTAATCAGGCTACAAGTTCTGTTGGCTTTAGCTTCCCAATATTTTAGGAATCTGACCGTTTCTTGGTCTATCCCCACTGTTGCCCCTCTGGACTATTGTGGCACGCTCCTGATGATCTCTCCGCCTCAGCCTCGTCCCGATTCAGTCTGTTTCGGACACTGTGTGATCTCAGTAAACTGTCACATCATGTCTTTTATCTACTCAAAACCCCTCAGTGATTGCCCACAGTACTCACAGTAAAGGGCCCATGGCCCAGTCAGGCCCTCAGTAACCTCCCCCTGCCCCAAGGTCTAGGACCTCATCTGCTTCTGCTTTGTTCCTTCTTCTCCAGACTTTGTAGCCTTCTGGCTGCATCTTGAGCAGGCCTAGTAGGCTCCCATTTGCTATCCTTAGTTCCTGTAACCTTCCTCTCCCAAACGTCAGCATTGCTCCCTCTCTAATCTGCTTCCCGTCCTTGCTCAAGCCATTTTGTCAGTGAGGTCTTCCTGACGACTTCACTTTAAAATTGTGACTTCACCCTGTGCATTCTCTACTTTCCCTCCTTCTTTCTTTTTTGCTACAGAAATAGTCACCATCTGACATACAATGTATTACACTTGTTTGCTTTTCTTCTCCTGGCTTCCCATGAGTTCGAGGATATCTCATCGATTTTGTTTGCAGTGCCTAGAATAGAGTCTAGCTTTTTTTTTTGGAAGATTAGCCCTGAGCTAACTACTGCCAATCCTCCCCTTTTTGCTGAGGAAGGCTGGCCCTGAGCTAACATCCGTGCCCATCTTCTTCTACTTTATATGTGGGATGCCTACCACAGCATGGCTTTTGCCAAACAGTGCCATGTCCGCACCCAGGATCCAAACCGGTGAACCCCGGGCCACCGAGAAGCAGAATGTGCGCACTTAACGGCTGTGCCACCGGGCTGGCCCCCCCCCTTTTTTTTTTGAGGAAGACTGGCCCTGAACTAACATCTGCCACCAACTCTCCTCTTTTTGCTGAGGAAGACTGGCCCTGAGCTAACATCCATGCCCATCTTCCTCTACTTTATATGTGGGTTTCCTGCCACAGCATGGCTTGATGAGAGGTGTGTAGGTCTGCACCTGGGTAGGTGTGCACCTGGGATCTGAACTGGTGAACCCTGGGCCGCCGGAGCAGAACATGCGAAATTAACTGCTGCACCACCAGGCTGGCCCCAGGGGTTTGGCTTTTGAAAGATGCTCTAGAAATATTTTTTTGAACAATTGAAATTAGATGAAAATTTTCTAGTTCATCCTACCAGGACTTACCTGGTAGGCCTGTGGGTAGATTTTATAAAATGTCAATTTTTGGAAGATTTTCAGAATTCAGTAAACTATTATTTTAAATCATCTATACAAGAGGCTACAAAATCATGTATGGATAAAAGATCTATTAAAAATGCAAGACAAGGGGCCAGCCCCATGGCTGAGTGGTTGAGTTCGTGCACTTCGCTTTGGCGGCCCAGGGTTTCCCCGGTTCAAATCCTGGTCTCCTCAGGCCAAGCTGAGGTGGCGTCCCACATGCCACAACTGGAAGGACCCACAACTAAAATATACAACTATGTACTGGGGGCCTTTGGGGAGAAGGAAAAATTAAAAAAAAAATTAAATTAACTCCTTAAAAAATTTTTTTAAAAAGCAAAAAAAATGCAAGACAAACAAATGCATTTAATATAACACAGCATGAGAAAGTTCATTGAAATGGTTTCAGACTCCATGCGGCAACTAACATTTAATTTAAGAAAGTTTCAGAAACTTATTGTTAGTAGACTTTCAAAGGAGAATAGCCGCCATTATCTGAAAGGCTGGAGAGACAGAACTCCTTCGACCTGCATGTCTGCCTGCGACTGCTTGGCTTCATATTCTGCAACCCAAAGATCAAATGCAGGAGCAGAGAGAAAAGTCCAGCTCCCTCCTCTTAAGCTAGACAGCAAGGAGATTCCCAGAAATGTGAAACATGCCTCTTCTCTCAGTAATCGCTTTTGTTTCAGAAAGTAGTCATTTTTTATAAAATGTTATTATTGTTAGAATGTAATTGTTTATTAACATTTTAAAATGGATTAATAAATGTTCTCGCTTTTAATATCTAATAAGGTGAAACAAGGGCCAGCTCTGTGGCATAGTGGTCAGTTTGGTGCCCTCCACTTTGGCGGCCCAGGTTCATAGGTTCAGATCTCAGGTATGGACCTATGCCACTCATCAGCCATGCTGTGGTGTAGCGGCAGCCCACATATAAAGTGGAGGAAGACGGGCACAGATGTTAGCTCAGGGCTAATCTTCCTCAGCAAAAAAAAAAAAGAGAGAGAGAGAGAGAAAGAAAGAAAAGAAAAAAATCACTCCTGTGCTCTACAATCATTGGATTTCTACCATTAAAAAAAAAAAGAAAAAGTAAAACAAAAGCTCTTTGGGTACTCATTAAATTTTAGGAGTGTAAGTGGGTCTTGAGGCCAAAATGATTGAGAATGAGTGATCTGGGGATATTTTCTGGAGAAAAAAGTATTGAAACAATTTTCAAGTTTTTTTTCTTGCTATGATCTGATCCTCAGTCACACAGAGTTGAGTTAATTATATTCCTCAAGTCTGATGTTTTAATATAGATCTGAACAAGGCCTCTCGCTTTTATACAGGTTTTATCTTTATCCACTCCATTTCCTTAACCACTCCTGTTCCTTCCCCACCTCGGCCACAAGCACCCATCTATTCCAGGGTATTACCTGTCCTTTAGATATATGTGTCTATTCAGATATGTGGGTCTCCTTCATAAATTCACAGAATTGTTTTGTATAAAGTGTTTAATTTAGATTAATTGATATTTATTGAATAACTTGCTTTCTTCTAATTTTTTATCGAGGTATAACTACATGCAGTAAAATGCACAAACCTTAAGTGTACAGTTTGATTAATTTTATGATTAATTACAGATGATTAATTTAATTTACAGAAATGCTATTACACTATATATACATTTTTAATTTACAGAAATAATATTACACTATATATACCACGTTCTACTTCTTCCTTTCTTGACCTAATGCTGTCTTTTTGAGACCTTTCTATCTTGCTTCTATCATTTTTCCCTCATTATTTTAGTCTTACATATACGATTCCATCATGGGCATATGCCACATTTTACTTATCCGTTCTCTAGCGATGGCCTTGAGGTTGCTCCCATTGTTACTACAAACAGCATTCCGAAGAGCATGTCATGGATTGCTGGGCGAGAAACGATTGCAGTGTTATAATTACTTACTATACATAATTTTTTTTTTTTTGAGGAAGATTATCCCTGAGCTAACATCTGCTGCCAAACCTCCTCTTTTTTGCTGAGGAAGACTGGCCCTGAGCTAACATCTGTGCCCATCTTCCTCCACTTTTATATGTGGGATGCCTGTGCCAGCATGGCTTGACAAGCAGTGCCATGTCCGCACAGGATCCGAACCAGCGAACCCTGGGCCACGGAAGCAGAATGTGCACACTTAACCACTGTGCCACCAGGCTGGCCCTACTATACATAATTTTAACAAGCGTAGCCTGATTGTCCTACAGATTATCCAGAATAAACTACATTCCAACCAGCTCTTCAGAAGTGTTTCCATCTCCCTACCTCACCCCCATCATTGCAAGCATCTGACTTTTATCTGATTTTCTAACGTTCCGACTGAAGGTTTCTATTATGATGTTTTTAGTTCCAGCAATTTTTCCCATTGTGCGTTTTGGTGTCTTATTTAAGGAACTCTTTTCTATCTCGATGTGACATAGGTTTTCTTGTGCATTATCTTTCATTTATTTTTATCTTTCGTCCATTTTTGGTTTGTTTGGTATTTATTTTATATACTGTGTATTGTGTGAGCCAACTTCAGCTTTCTTCATATAGTCAGCCGTTTTCTTTGCCCAACACTACCATTTCTCACTGATTTTGGAGGCTATTGCTATCCCAGCCCTCACGTAAACAAGGCCTGTTTCTTCGCTTTCTATTGAGTTCCGTGTGTCTGTTTCTGTTTCTGCATCAGTACCCCAGGAAAAAAGGTTTTTTTTTTTACTGCTCTATTGTTTTATCTGGATGAGTAAATCTATCGTCCTGATCCTTCTTTAACAAAATATCTGATCCACTTTGTGAGCCTTACTCTCCCTGTCCCATTTTAGGTTGCCCTCAGAATCCTATTGGGTTCCTCTGCCAAAAACATACCCCAGTCTAATCATGAGAAAAACATCAGATCAACCCCAGTGAAGTTCTACAAATTTCCTGCCGAGTCCTCCTCAAAACCGTCAAGCTTGTCAAAGTCTGAGAGACTGTCAGAGCCAAAAGGAGCCCAAGGAGATGTGACCCCAAATGTAATATGGTGCCCTGGGTAGGATCCTAGAACAGAAAAAGCGTATCAGATAAAAACTTAAAAAACTGAATAAAGTATGGACTTTAGTTACTAACAATGTACGAATATTGATTCATTAGTTGTGACAAATGCACCGTACTAAGATGTTAATAATAGCGGAAAATAGGGATGTGGAATATATGAGAAGTCCCCATACTATCTTTGTAACTTCTCTGTAAATCTAAAAACATTCTAACATAACGTTTACTTGAAAGATCTTTTTGGTATTTTTGTTTGGAAATTGCAGTTCCCTGGTGATGGACATTTAAAATGTTCACTGCCGCCAACCCTATGGCAGTGAAGATCTATTTGCATTATCCACACCCACATCGGTCAGTTCATCTAGGGTATGGACTGAGGAGGGGAATTACCAAGCTGTGCCAAGCTCTGTGCCCTGGAGCCAGAGATGAACTGTATTTTGCTGCTCTCATGCGACTTTGGCTTATTGAGCTAAAACATAGATCCTGGATTGAAGACAGAGATCTTTCTCAGTTTTTCTCTCTTTGCTTCCTTCCTTATGTTTCATCTTTCTTTAGTTCTTTTGCGTCTCCTCCTCCTTCTCTGTGCCCAGCCTCAGCCTGCCAGTGTCTCAGGAAGCCCTAATTTCCTTATCCCCTCCCCCATGTCCTAGGGAGTTGGTGTGGGTTAGTTAAAAGTCCTTATATATCTACTTCAGGGCTTAAGATTCCCTTTAAACTTTTTTGCTCTGTAGGAATTTTCCTTCTAAGAGTGGATCCAGTCAAGGACCTGTGAGCTGAGAATAATGTAGGTGAAGGTATGAGACGGGTGGGTTCCTGTGAGCCTTTTCAACCTAAGGCCAAACCCAGAGCAAATGCCTTTGCTATCAGGAAAAGTCCATCAAAAAAAATTCCATCACAGACTATTTGGAACTTCTCTCCAAGCCGTCATTTCTGAGTTTCTGATTAAATTTTGATTGGTTTGGAGTAGGGGAAGTTATTTCACAATGTTTTGGGGTTTTTGTTTTTTTGTATCCTTTTCTGCCAGAGATTTACTCAATAATTCAAACTTTCAACATATGTTTGTGGAGTAGATTAGTGTCAGCCACAAGAGTACAGGGCCCTAGGCTTAGAGGGCCCTGGGCTTGGTTTAATGCTCTGCTCTCGCTGTCTTGAAATTTTTAACAATTTTTTGAATTTTTAACAATTTTTTTTGCTTGGCATTTTTATTGGAATTTTTGCACTGGTCCCCACAAATTATGTAGCTAGTCCCAATCCTAATCACTAGGAATTCCAGAGTGAAGAAAACAGACGAGAGAGTCTTGTGGTGCTTCTTCCAGAGGGGAAAACAGAAATAAGTAAACGCATTGAAAATTATTTCCAATGGAGATAAGATCTATGAAGGAAACAAGACAGGGGAAAGTGAGAGTGTGGCATGGAGTGTGGGCGACCTTAGACCGGCGGGGCAGCGTCTCCTCAGACCTGACTCTGAGAAGATGCTTGCGCTGAGGCCTGAGTGACGCACAGGAGCGAGCTAGTCCATCATCCTGGGAAGAGCACTGCAGGAAGAGAGAGGACCAGTGCCAAGCTAGGGAGCAGGAAGGAGTTGGGCAGGTTGGGAGACAGAAACAAGTCAGGTGTGGTGGCTGGAGCACACACTTTCAGGGTGTAAAGCCAAGTAGGTCATTATAGGTGATGAGGTCAAAGACAGGCAACGACCTGACAGACGTGGTAAGATTCAAGAGGACTTCTGGGTGATGTTCAAGTTCACCGTCCCCTGTCACTGAAGTACAACACACCAGCGGGTAGTGGACTGGCATGCAGCTGCAGATTTAGGCTTTCAGGAGGGACGAACAGAAAAGCATCCTCGTGGACTGGAAATCCAAATGAATTCTTTATTTTGCTGAAGGAATGTAGTGCGTAGCCACAGTTGGAGTTTACTGGATTCTCCTTTTGCTTAAATGTGGAGTTTGGACTTTTTGGAGAGTGACCTCATAAATATTGCACAACTGTACCGGAGATAGAAAAGAAGGAAGATTCAACTTGTTCTTCCCCATGAGGTGCCAATCAAAGGAACTCAGTGCCTTGGAATCTCTCTTCCTATGAATACAGGTGTTGTGCTCCCAACTGAACCGCCAGCATCCCCAGTAACTTCTCACTAAGTCTAATTCTGTTTGAAAATCGTACGTTCCAAAATGAATGCCCAGGCTTTCCAGATTTGGCTATTTCAAGGAGGTGTCCCATAGCTAAAATCATGTAAGGAAGTATTTATTCCCTATTTGAAGATTCTACTGAAAGCATAGAATTTCTTTTTCAATTGTTTTTGTTCTCCTCATAGTGTTTTAAAAAATATTTTGGAAACTGATTTCTGTTTATCTGCTGTTGAGGGCAATGGATTCCAAAATGAATTAATATCTTCCTAGGAATTTTCACCAGAAAAACTAAAAGAGGCTTAATGGCACCTGTATCACGTGCTCCTCATTTCTGTGGGCTCAAGTATTCATCACTGTAAGATGTATCACATGCATTTTCTTGACTCATATTGTTCTTGATCCATATGAACAGAACACATCATTTTTTCACTGTTTTTGAAAACAGAAGACCTGACTCCCCAGTCACAGCGTTCAGATCGGCTGGAGAAGATGAAGAATCACCCTCGTGTGTCTAAGGGCTTTATAATTGTGGGCGAGCTCTTTCCTAGTGGGTTCTGGTGGATTCCAAACAAAAAAAGGAAATGAGAGACTAGCTTGAACCTGAAGTTTGAATGTATAAACTGACCTGTTAAATAATGCTTTTCTCCTAATCTTTCCACAGACACCACAGCCGCAAATCGTAGACGCAGCCGCACCAAATTCACAGAAGATCAATTGAAAATCCTCATCAATGCATTCAACCAAAAACCTTACCCGAGTTATGCTACCAAACAAAGACTTGCTTTAGAAATCAACACTGAAGAGTCTAGAATCCAGGTAATTTACAAAGTGTACATCTCCAAGCCTAGATGTAGAAAGGGAAACCATTAATTAAGTACATACTATGCGCCAGGGTGCTAAGGGCTTTGTGTGGAGCATCCTGATTGACGTTCAGAATGAACTCATAAGGATGTTGCTTTTATTTCACAAATGTGGATGCTGAGGATAAAAGAGCTGGAAAGAGTCGGGAGGAAGTATGTAGGTACACCTTCAGAGAAGAGGAAATGCTTGAGCTGGCTCTCAAATGCATAATTTGCAGCATCTATTTGTTAACTTAAAAAAATTATTATAGGGCCAGGCCCCATGGCTGAGTGGTTAAAATTCTACATGCTCTGCTTCAGTGGCCCAGGTTTGCGGATTTGGATCCTGGGCGTGGACCTACTCCACTCACCAGTCAAGCTGTGGAGGTGTCCCTCATACAAAAAAATAGAGGGCTAATCTTCCTCAAGCAAAAAAAGAGGATTGGCAATGGATGTTAGTTCAGGGAAAATCTTACTTAGGAAAAAAAAATTATAGCAAATCATGTTGGGATTAGATTGTAGAGGTGCCAAATGCTAAGACTTGACCTAAGACTTAGCTGAATGTGACAGATAATAGCAATAAACTTGAGCTCAGGCCTAATAAGAATCACTCCCTTTGGAGAAAGGCAGTGATGAGGCTGAGATGACACGAACATGTTTAATTCCCTCATTTCCTTTTCATCACTTAGATTTGGTTTCAGAATCGAAGAGCTAGACACCGATTCCAGAAAAGATCAGAACCTGAGGAGCACTTAGAATCAAGCCAAGATGAAGATCACCCTGAAGAAAAGATTCAAAGTAAATGGTCTGCTCCAGTCCTGTCCCCCCGCAGAGATTTTGAGTACCCAGGAGCCTCTACTGTGGAACCCACTACTACTCTGAGTGGGAAAAGAAAGTTCTCTCCCTCAGGGGCTCCTGTTCAGGGTCTTCTGGTGGCAAAGGGTTCAACATGGCCCCTGGAAATTTTCCCTGCATGGTCCATGGACCTTCTGAGACCTTCCACTGCATACCCTCTTTCCATAGGAATCCAGCAACCCAGCCATATACTGTTTCTCCTCTAGAACATTCCACCTGGAATGGGCTAAGACAAGGCCCTTTCAAGCAGAAGTAACAGGTCCCAAACTCAGTGGAGACTGTCCGACATGTTTGGGTTCCTTGTTTGAATATGTAAACTGGTCTCCGAAATGTACTTGACCCTCCATCTTCCACCTGCCCTAGGTAGAGGAGACAGACGGTGCCGTACCAGCTACACTTCCTCCCAATTACACACCCTCATCGAAGCATTTATGAACAATCCATATCCTGGGATTGATTCCAGACAGCAACTTGCTATCGAAATTGGAGTTCCAGAGTCGAGAATCCAAGTAAGTGATGAGGAATTTGTTCCATCCTCCAGGGGTGGAGATTCTAAGTCCTCCTCGGGTTCTGATCTTTTCTGGAATTGGTGCCTAGCTCTTCGATCCTGAAAGCAAATCTAAGTGCTGGATGGAAGGGAAGCCATGCCAGCCTTGAGCTGTTCATCAACAGGCCGGCACATTCCCCTTCCAGCGCCTTCTCTCTCTGTCTGGTAGGTTCTTCTGCCCCCAGGTACCACGTGGCCTGCTCTCTTACACCTCCTTCAGTTCTTTTCTGTCATAATCAATGTCGTATTCCTTGTGTTCTGAACAGTGCCTGACACATGACACTTAATAAAAATCTGTTGAATGAATGAAAGAAGGAATATTACTTTACATTGAATATGGCCAGACATTTGTCTAACGTCTTTATATCTATCATATCCTTTAGCTTTTCTGACTCTCCCATGAGATTGGAATTATGTCCACTTTAGAGATTTGACATTTTCTTTTTTAAAGATTGGCCCTGAGCTAACATCTCTTGCCAATCTTATTCTTTTTTCTTCTTCTTCTCCCCAAAGCCCCCCAGTACATAGTTGTATATTCTAGTTGTGATCCTTCTGGTTGTGCCATGTGGGATGCCGCCTCAACATGGCCTGATGAGCCATGCCATGTCGGCGCCAAGGATCCGAACCAGCGAAACCCTGGGCCGCCGAAGTGGAGTGCGTGAACTTAACCACTTGGCCAGGGGCTGGCCCCGAGATTTAACTTTTAACTCAGAGAAATACAGGACCTGATGAATCCTAAAATGGAGTGTAATTCTGTCCGAGTGCTGTGCTGTCAGTGTGTGTGGTGAACCAGTGCTCCCTCTGTCACCAGGAATCTAATGTGCAGCAGCAGGACTGTCACACCTCACCCCTCCCCTCTCCTCTCTTCTTTCTCTGCCTCTTTCATTTTACGTTCAGACCGAGCACCTGCTATGTGCTAGGAACTGTACCACGGAGGGATGTATTCACAGAGAGGAACAGAAGTAGCTCAGAAAATAACGAGGGAGGTAGGCAAAGAAACCGACAATTTTTATGGTGTGACTGTCTGTCACACAGCAGTCACCTCCTGGACAAATAGGAGTGAATGGGTGGATGTGTCTGGTGTAAACGGGGAAGCAGATATACTCAGTCAGAAATAGTTTCACAGAGGAAAACTTGAGCTGGGGCTTGCACAACCAATAGAAATTCCCTGGGGGAGACTGGAATAGAGGGGGTTAATGCAGGCAGCATTGTGGCAGACTGCAGTCCTAAGAGCAGGCCCGAGGCTTGCAGGAAATTGTGCGTTTGTCTATAGGCTTGAGAACTAGGGTGACACAGGGGTGCTGATGGAGGCCTCCAGTCTGGAGCAGTTGTTGTGGCCCATTGATTGAAGATCTTATTATCAGGTTGTGTCTACACCACCGTCCATTAGCCTGTGAGCTGTGAGATGGGGCTCCTGTCTGATTAATCCCTGTGTGCCAAACAGTGAGCAGAGGTCTTGAAGTGGATTAGACACATGGAAAATGCTCACTAGAGGAGTTTATGCTTTGTCCTTTGGGTGGTGGACACATGCTGAAAGAGTTTAAGCAGAGGAGAGATCGCGCTGTTGTTACGCTTTAAAATCGCTGCTCTTCCTCCCCAGTGAAGAATGGATTCCATTCGGGAGACGGGAAATAATTTAGACATAGGTGAAAAGTCGTAAGGAGGAAGATGAGGCTTGGAAAAGAGTTCTGTTTAAGAAACAACGTGAACATAGATTGATAGCACATATAGGGATGGCGCGTGGAGGAGAGGGATGGTGGAGAGAGAGAGACGAGACTACCAGGAAGATATGCTAGTTTTAGCTTGGATGGATGGCCGACATTGGTGTCATCCAGGAGGAGGACCGTTCTAGGAGAATAAAAGGAGTTCCGTGGGGTCAGAGGCATCCACCTGAGCCATCCAGAATAGACGTTTAAGAGGCAGCTTTGATGAGACTCCAAAGCTCTGGGGAGAGGGTGGGGAAGGAGAGAATGTGCCACAGACCGGCAGACCGGGGCCGGCCCCGTGGCCCAGTGAGGAAGCTCGCGCACCCCACTGCGGCGGCCCAGGCTTTCACCGGTTTGAATCCTGGGCACGGATGTGGCACTGCTCATCAGACCACACTGAGGGGGCGTCCCATATGCCACAATTGGAAGGACCCACAACTAAGAATATGCAACTATGTACTGAGGGGCTTTGGGAAGAAAAAGGAAAAAAAATAAAATCTTTAAAAAAATAAAATAAATGGCAGACTGACTCTTGAGTAAGTTGTTTGGTTTGATTCTGAAAGAAGAAGTGTGAGTTGGAAGAGAAAAAACCAGAAGTCAGTGGTCAAATATGAAGGTAGTCACATCCTAGTATAGCTGACCCCATATCCTTGGGGCTAGTTTTCTCCTCAGAATTCAAAGCTGAATATATCTTTTCCTTGTAAAATCAAGATATTGGTAGGTGCATAAATAATAAGAAATCTCTGCAAGACTTCCCCAGCAGGGGACTAATTCTCAGATATCATAAGCAGGTCAGATGGAAAAAGGGATTTCTGGTTCAGGTATAGAAACTATATCCAGGGCTACACACGTGCAGCTCTTCCAAAACAATCAATCGTTTGTCTGGAGAGTGGCGTTTGCCTGCAGAAAGGAAGTGAAAGTTTCAGTGATATTATGTGACTTCCAAAGTCTGGTTTTTGGACTCCAGACCTGTGCCTATTTTACTTGCACCTCTGGGAAAAGCAAAAGTAGTAGTAGCTGTGGAGATGAGGGGTGTGTGTGAGTGTGATATATAAATAAGTGACTAAAGTTATATTATTGTAAATCATATTATATATGAGTATATATCATATATTTCTAATACACATAAATGTGTATAATTTATGGGCACAAGCAAGGGGTAGCAATTAATTATGTCCTGTGGGATGAAAAATGCCTCCTTAGACAGATAATACTCTGTCACAGGAGAAAAATAGGGGTTTTTGAGATGAAGAAAAGAAGGTAGAAAGAGAATTGCAGGCAGAGAGAAGAGCTGTGGTACCAGGGGTGACGCTTTAGGGAAAGACCAGCCCTTGTAAGAGCGGATTCTGGGGACTTTCGGGATGTGAAACCGGACAATAGGTCACAAAGGTACCAGGTGTGAGGTTCAGAATTTTGAGCTTTATCTTCAGACCTACAGACTGGCCTAGATATCATGTGAAATGTCAGTGATTTTGGAATCAGGCCTAAAATGAACCACTTCTCCCTCCCCTTTGCCTTATGAAAAAAGCAAGGGTGAGGCTTGTGTGACATCAGTTGTTTTAACCAAATCTGTGTTTTACCCACTCAGATTTGGTTTCAAAATCGAAGATCTAGATGCCACGTCCAGAGAAAAAGAGAACCTGATGAGGCCTTAGAACAGAGACAAGACCAGGGACAAGATCTCTGAGGTGAGAGTTCAAGGTCATCAACCTATTGTTCCCAATTTGGCTCATAGGCGGAGCCTCCTGAGAGCCCAGCGCACCCACACGGTGGACTCAACTCCAGCTTCCTCTTGGGAGGGGACAGATATTCCCACTCAAGTGCCTCATTGCGCTCCCCAGGAATTCCGCTGTCCACTTTTCCAGCCAGAGCCTAGAAACCCCGTTAGAATGTGAATTTTGCTGACCAATGTCTTCCCAGTGCCTGGTAAAGAATCAATAGTTTTGTGCAGGGCATGACTGAGTTAACGGAGGGATGCATGCTCAGGTGTGTTCTGCCAGGGCCCGGCTAATGCATGGCTTTCCCAGGAGGTAGTAAGTTCCATACTGGACTGGAAAGGTGGGATAGACTTGACTCCCATGTTTTTGTATATAAACTGGCTTCTTCAATTTTTCTTTCCCCTTATCTGTCCTCCTTAGGTATAGAAACTACACAAAATGGCACCAATCTCACTAGTGACAGTCTTATTCCTCTGGAGCCAGAACAAGGTGGATAGAGAGACAAATTCAGTGTGTTTGATGTCATCAGCCTGGGCTCCAGATCTCTCACTCTTCCTGGGAACATACTCTTTTGTTGTTTTTCTTTTAAAGATTGGCACCTGAGCTGACATCTGTTGCCAATCTTCTTTTTTTTCTTCTTCTTCTCCCCAAAGCCCCCTTTTGTAGTTGTAGCTGTATATTCCAGTTGTAGGTCCTTCTGGTTGTGCTACGTGGGATGCCACCTCAGCATGGCTTGATGAGCAGTACCATGTCTGTGCCCAGGATCCCAACCAGTGAAACCCTGGGCTGCCAAAATGGAGCACGCGAACTTAACCACTTGGCCACAGGGATGGCCCTGGAACATACCCTTCTAAACATTCTTTCAGCTTCTCAGAACCTGAGCCTTCTGGAGATGGTAAACAGGACTTCAGGGGGCAGAGACAGATACCAGGCACCACACAGCCCTACTGACTGAGCCTGGCTCCAGAATTCAGCAGATCTCAAGGACAATGAAAATGTACTTATCAATATCATTTTTCAGTCATCATAGTAATGACTGATTCAGGCAAAAATCATCAATGGATGTGTGATATTGTGATTTATAATAAATATATATTTGGTCTTCATCCCCATTTCTGGCACTGAGTTCCTAAAACCCTTGGAATTTCCTGTGAAGAAGACAATAAAGGTATCTCCTGTTATGTTAATGAGGTGACTTTTGGACCTTATCTAAGGATGGGGGCTGGTTGCCAGGAGAACCAACTATCTGATTAGAGGATTGGAACTTTCAGTCCCACACCTGTGACCTCTGGGAAGAGGAGAGGTGCTGGAGGTTGAATTCATCTGCCAATGGCCCATGATTTAACCAATCATGCCTTCATAATGAAGCTTCCATAAAGACCCAAAGGATGGTGTTCAGAGAGGTTCTGGGTTGGTGAACACATGGAGGTTCAAGGAGGGGAGTGGTGCACCTGGAGAGGGCATGGAATCTCCGTGCCCCTTCCCACACACTGTTACTGAACCAGGGTCGTTTTGCCTGCCAAACAGTAGGCCAATCACTGAGATGGCAAGTTTTGCAGCAAAGAATGAGTTCAATTCATGAGGCAGCCAAGCAAGGAGAGGGGAGAACAAGTCTCAGATGTGCCTCCCTGAAAATGGGGATTAGGGATATTTATGGCATAAGGGGGTAGGATGATCTGAAGTGTGGGGATACATGATTGGAGGTAAGAAGAAGTGAGGTGGAGTTTTCGGCCTCCTGACATCAAAAGGTCACCTATCAGGCATTCGTGCAGGCCTAGTTAATGAATCAGTGGTCTCAATTGGCCTGAACTGAACAAGTAGTCAACTCTCAGTTCCTGAAAGACTTAAGCACCCATTACCATGGTGACCCATGCGTCAGAGATGTCATCTACAGAGTGGACTTTAGTAATGGATTATCTAACTACTGTTGCAAACAGACAACTAACTGAGCATAGTTAAAGCAAGTTGGCTCTCGGTTTCAATACCTTGCCCTATGTATCTCTTCATCTGGCTGTTGATTCATATCCTTTGTTATAAATGGATAATCTAGTGAATAAACAGGTTTCCTGAGTTCTGTGAGATGCTCTAGCAAATTAATTGAACCCAAGGAGGGCGTCAGAGGAATCTCTGACTAATAGCCAGTCAGTAAGAAGCACAGATAACCACCTGGAGCTGAGATTGGCATCAGGGGAGGGCAGACTTAGTACTGAGCCCTTTACCTGTGGAATCTGACGTTGTCTCCAGGTAGACAGTGTCAGAATTAGGTGGAATTGTAGGACACCCAGCTGGTATCCTGAGTATTGTTTGGTGGTGCGGGGGAAAAACCGCTCCCTCCACACATTGGAATTGGGTCCAGAACCCAAATATGATGTTAAAAGCTTTAAGTAAGGAAGAATAAGATATACATTCTCTCGCCTCAAAGACTCGCCTCACAGATTACTTATTAACTACAAAAGAAAAGTGGTAATTTTGCAGTGGAGGAAGCTGGCCAGCTCCACCTCAACCAAGTGGCCCAAATTCACTTAACCAGTAAATGCACAAACCAACACAAGGTGCCTCAGCTGAGGCTGAGTAACAGTCCTTCGTACGCACATAGCACGTTTGATTCATCCATTCATCCATCAGTGGACACTGGGTTGTTTTCATCTTTGGGCTATTGTGAATAGTGCTGCTGTGAACATGGGTGTACAAATATGTGTTTGAGAAACTGTTTTCAAATTTTTTGGATATATATTCAGAAGTGGAATTGCTGAACTATATGGAAAGGAATTTAAAAAATGAATGGATATTATGAAGCAGAATATTCTAAAAAGTAAACAATGTGGCCAAATAAGGATTTCTCCAAGAAATGTGGTAAAGTATTTAATATTTTAACATTTCTTATCCAGTTAATAAAGTTACATTTTATAAAAATAAAGAAATCCATATTATATAATCTATATAAGCTAATCTATTACATAATAGAAAATATGTAAAATTTATATATTTTGAGGATAAAATTATTAATGATTTCCGGCTGGTCTGTGGCTGAATGGTTAAGTTCTTGCACTCCGCTTCAGCAGCCCAGGGTTTCTCCAGTTCGGATCCTGGGCGCCGACATGGCACCACTCATCAGGCCATGCTGAGGCAGCATCCCACGTAGCACAACCAGAAGGACCTATGACTAGAATATACAACTAGGTACCGGGGGCACTTAGGGGAGAAGAAGAAGGGAAAAAAAATTATTGATTTCAAGATGGTGACACAGAGCATTAAACCCCAAGCCTAGGAACCCCTTCAGAGCGTGGGGCCCTGTGTGACTTCACT
This sequence comes from Equus przewalskii, assembly GCF_037783145.1. Classification (NCBI taxonomy): domain Eukaryota; kingdom Metazoa; phylum Chordata; class Mammalia; order Perissodactyla; family Equidae; genus Equus; species Equus przewalskii. The sequence continues at coordinate 25,504,717 of NC_091839.1, read as the reverse complement.
GGCCATATCCCCACAAAGGTGGCCTAAGCTCCAGGGGGACTCTTCTTTCTACAGCTTTCCTTTGTCCCTTTTCATTTCGTGGTCTCATTTGTTCTAAATTTCTGTCACACATTCCTTTCTGATGTGCTCAGATAAGATTGCCAGCTTCTCTGCCTGTCATGTGGGCCTGTATTTACATCTTATAGGATTTCTCCAAGAGGTCATGCCTTCTCCCTGCTGTTCAGTGTATCAGTCAGGGACCCCTCAGGCTGTCCCTAATATTATTTTCAGGTCTGTCTTTGATTTGTGTCCCTGGTCTAGCAACCATGGAGCCATCTGTATATTTTCCCTTTGTGCTTTTCCCTTATTAATTTCTTCTTGGTTTCTCCTTAAATTTAACCTTTTATTTTGAAATCATTTTAGACTTACAAAGAAATGGAACGAATACGATGAAAAATCCCTGTATACCTTCAACCAGATTCCCCAAATGTTAACATTTTTTCACATTTGCATTATCAGTCTCCATATGTGTGTATATGTGTGTGAGGGTGTATATATGTATGTATATACATACATATGTGTACATGTGTATGTAAACACACACACACAAGCTTCTTTTTTCCCAGAAAGAATGAAAGTGGCAGATGTGAAGGCTCCTATACTTTAGAATAACAAGGACATTCTCTCCCATGATCATGGTACGATGATCAAAGTAAGGTACTTAGCATTGAGTACAATACTAATATTAATCTATAAACTTCATTCAAATTTCATCATGTCCAAAAAATGAGCTTTATAGAAAAAGAAAAAAAGGATCTGATCCAAAATTCTTCTGGTTGAAAGGTCAGAGCACTGGCCATGTGTCTGGACGGGTGGAGGTGGCTTGAAGCTTTTGAGATTGTTTACCTGGACTTGAATGGAATAGAGTTTTAGGAAATTTAATGTCATTTTGGGATATGGGAGCCCAACATGAAGGGAAAGAGTCAATAAGGGATTGTTCAGGATCCTTCCACATCTCAGCATGAACACTCTGACTCAGACGAGCTGGGTGAGCCCTCTCTGATCTGTGATAACTTCACATAACATTAGTGTCTGACTGTTAGCCTAGAGCTCTTCTCCCATCAATTTTATGTGCTTGTCCTTTCAACTCCTTTGCCACTTGATTATTGCTTATTTTATTTTTTTAAATTTGTTTTTGTACTTTTCAGAGTCACTTGTATCCATACATGTAAGTTTCCTACCACAATTTCTTCAGTAATAGCTTTATTCTCAGAGCTCCTGGCCTTGGGATTTTAAAAAATATTTGGACAGGCTGATGAAACAAGAAATTGAGACCCAAAAGAACATGTGAATTCACGTAGAATTAGCTAAAGTTATTTAGAAAAAAAAATCAGAATGCATACATCGCAAGTAACCTGCTAATGACTATGAATCTATAGTATATGTTAAGCTCTATTTATCTGAAATTAAAGCTACAGTTGTCACACAGCATCCTACTTTTAGTAAACAGCAGTGTTTCAGTTTGTGTCAGCTGTTATACTCAAGCTTACTCTGCTGGCCTATTTTGGATAATTCTTGATTGGTACCACCTGAGATTGCATGTACTTGCCCATACGTAGAGGTAGTCACATCCTTCAACGTCCTTCAGTAAGGTTAGGTCAGTTCAGTTCCCCACAGACGTTAGGCCTGAAACCAGAATGATCACTGCAATAGATTATTTATGACATTTCATTTCGATCACGTGAGTGGAAAGATTCACACAGGACTTTTCTTTCTACTCTGTTTTAGAAAAAGACTAGGGCATAGAAGAACAGGTTTGGAGATCCCAGGATGTGGAGCAGAGTTTCAAGAGAGAAGTTGCATCAACCAACAAGAAGACATTGACTAAGCAAAAAGACATTGAACTGAACGTGAGAAATTTAAAGAAATCTTTCTACCGAGCATAGACAGTGTTCCTTCAAGACTCAGACTCCTGGAGCCGGCCCGGTGGCGCAGCAGTTAAGTGCACACGTTCTGCTTCGGCGGCCCAGGGTTTGCTGGTTCGGATCCCAGGTGTGGACATGGCACCGCTTGGCAAGTCATGCTGTGGTAGGCGTCCCACACATAGAGTAGAGGAAGATAGGCGTGGATGTTAGCTCAGGGCCAGTGTTCCTCAGCAAAAAGAGGGGGATTGGCAGCAGATGTTAGCTCAGGGCTAATCTTCCTCAAAAAAAAATAAATAAATAAATAAAAACTAAAATAAAATAAGAAATAATAGCAGAGAATTTCCCAAACCTAGGGAAGAAGATGGAAATTCATATGGAAGAGGCAATCAGATCTCCTAAATATGTCAACATAAAAAGACCTACTGCAAGGAATATAGTAGTGAAACTGGCAAAAGTGAATGACAAAGAAAAAATACTAGAAGCAGGAAGGCAGAAGAAAATAATCTACAAAACAACCCCTACCAGGTTTTCAGAAGATTTCTCTGCAGAAACCTTACAGGCTAGGAGAGACTGGAATGGCATATTCAAATATTTGAAGGACAAAAATTTTCATCCAAGAATACTCTCTCCAGCAAAAATATCCTTCAGATAAGATGGAGAAATAAAAATTCTCCCAGATAAACAAAAGCTAAGGGAATTTGTAGCCACAAGACGCCCCCCGCCCCCCGCCAACATCCTCAAGAAGGCCCTCATACATGAAAAAAAAAGGGGAGAAATGGATTACAAAGCACAGGGTAAGGAGATAAATAGGTAGACAAAATCAGAAAATTGTAGCTATTCATCAGAGTAGGTTAGCAAATACTCAAGTACAACATTAAAGATAAAGGGATGGAAAACACCAAAAACAAAGATAATCTTGTCATTTTAACTACAAACTCACAACACAAGATGGAATAAGATGTGAGAAAAACAACTTAGGAGGGGAAGAGGAAAGGGGCTGAATTGGTTTAATCTAAGGAAATAAGAGGCCATCAGAAAATGGACTATCTCATCTACGAGATTTTGAATACAAACCTCATAGTAACCACTAAACAAAAAAGCAGAACACAGACACAAATAATAAATAATGAGAAAACAAAGAAACACAACATGAAAAACTACATAACTCAATTGGTAGACTGAAACACATGGGACAAGAAACAAAGGAAATGCAGGAGAACCGGAAAATGAGTGATAAAATGGCAGCATTAAGCCCTCATGTATTGATAATCACCCTAAACGTAAATGGATTGAATTCTCCAATAAAAAGACACAGAGTGGCGAGATGGATTAAAGAACAAGACCAAACAATACGCTGCCTCCAGGAAACACATCTCAGCTCCTACAACAAACACAGGCTCCGAGTGAAGAGATGGAAGACTATACTCCAAGCTAATAGCAAACAAAAGAAAGCAGGTGTTGCAATGCTTATATCAGACAAAGTAGACGTCAAGATAAGACAAGTAAAGAGAGACAAGGAGGGGCAGCATATAATGATGAAAGGAACACTCCACCAAGAAGATAAAACACTTATAAATATCTATGCACCCAACACAGGAGCACCAAAGTACATAAAGCAACTGTTAACAAGCCTAAAAGGAGATGTTAATAACAACACAATAGTAGTAGGGGATCTCAACACTCCACTCACATCAATGGAGAGATCATCCAGACAGAAAATCAACAAGGAAACAGTGGAATTAAATCAAAAGCTAGACCAGGGGCGGCCCGGTGGCACAGCAGTTAAGTTCACACGTTCAGCTTTGGCAGCCCGGAGTTTGCCAGTTCAGATCCTAGGTGCAGACATGGCACTGCTTGGCAAGCTATGCTGTGGCAAGCATCCCACATATAAAGTAGAGGAAGATGGGCACAGATGTTAGCTCAGGGCCAGTCTTCCTCAGCAAAAAGAGGAGGATTGGCAGCAGATGTTAGCTCAGGGCTAATCTTCCTCAAAGGAAAAAAAAAACCAAGCTAGACCAGTTGGACTTAGTAGGCATATATAGAACACTCCATCCCAAAACAGGAGAATACACATTCTTCTCAAGTGCACACAGAACATTCTCAAGGATAGACCATATGTTTGGAAACAAGGCAAGCCTCAATAAATTTAAGAAGATTGAAATAATCAGAAGCATCTTTTCTGATCACAATGCTATGAAGCTAGAAATTAATTACAAGAAAAAAGCTGAGAAAGGGACAACAGCATGGAGACTAAACAACATATTGAACAAACAATGGATCATTGAAGAAATTAAAGGAGAAATCAAAAAATATCTGGAGACAAATGAAAATGAAAACATACCATACCAACTCATATGGGATGCAGCAAAAGCAGTACTCAGAGGGAAATTCATCATAATACAGGCTCACCTTAACAAACAAGAAAAATCCCAAATAAGCAATCTCAAACTACACCTAACTGAATTAGAGAAAGAAGAACAAAGCCCAAAGTCAGCAGAAGGAGAGAAACAATAAAAATCAGAGCAGAAACAAGTACAATTGGAAGACGAAAGGCAGTAGAAAGGATCGATGAAACAAAAGAGCTGTTTCTTTGAGAAGATAAACAAAACTGACAAGCCCTTAGCCAGACTTACAAAGAAAAAAAGAGAGAAAGCTCAGATAAATAAAATTAGAAACGAAAGAGGAGATATAACAATGGATACCACAGAAGTACAAAGGATCATAAGAGAATACTATGAAAAGCTATATGCCAACAAAATGGACAATCTAGAAGAAATGGATAAATTCGTAGACTCTTACAATCTCCCAAAGCTGAATCAAGAAGAAATTAATAACCTGAATAGACCAATCACAAGTAAAGAGATTGAAACAGTAATCAAAATCATCCCCAAAAGTAAAAGCCCAGAACCGGACAGCTTCCCTGGAGAATTCTACCAAACTTTCAGAGAGGATTTAATACCTCTCCTTCTCAAGCTATTCCAAAAAATCAGGGAAGATGGAATGCTTCCTAACACATTCTTTGAGGCCAACATCACCCTGATACCAAAGCCTGACAAGGACAACACAAAAAAGGAAAACAACAGGCCAATATCACTGATGAGCATAATTGCAAAAACCCTCAACAAAATATTGGCAACTTGAATACAGCAATACATCATGAAGATAATACATCATGATCAAGTGGGATTTATACCAGGACATAGGGATGGTTCAACATCTGCAAATCAATCAATGTGATACACCACGTCAACAAACTGAGGAATAAAAAGAACATGATCATCTCAATAGACACAGCGAAAGCATTTGACAAGATGCAACAGCCGTTTATGATAAAAACTCTTAACAAAATGGGGATAGAAGGAAATTACCTCAACATAATAAAGGCCATATATGACAAACCCACAGCCAACATCATGCTCAATAGGCAAAAACTGAACGCCATCCCTCTGAGAACAAGAACAAGACAAGGATGCCCACTCTCACCACTCTTATTCAACATAGTACTGGAGGCTTTGGCCAGAGCAATTAGGCAAGAGAAAGGAATCCAAATAGGGAGTGAAGAAGTGAAACTCTTGCTGTTTGCAAATGACACGATCTTATATATAGGAAACCCCAAAGAATCCATAGGAAAACTATTAGAAATAATTAACAACTACAGTAAAGTTGCAGGGTACAAAATCAACTTACAAAAATCAGTTGCATTTCTGTACTCTAATAATGAACTTACAGAAAGAGAACTCAAGAGTACAATTCCATTAACAATCGCAACAAAAATAATATATCTAGGAATAAATTTAACCAAGGAGGTGAAGGACTTATACAATGAAAACTATAAGACATAACTGAGAGAAATAGATGATGACATAAAGAGATAGAAAGAGATTCCATGCACATGGATTGGAAGAATAAACATAGTTAAAATGTCCATACTACCCAAAGCAATCTACAGATTCAATGCAATCCCAATCAGAATCCCAATGACATTCTTCACAGAAATAGTACAAAGAACCCTAAAATTCATATGGGGCAACCAAAGACCCCAAATTCATAAAGCAATACATAGAAGAAAGAACAAAGCTGGAGGCATCACAATTCCTGACTTCAAAATGTACTACAAAGCCATAGTGATCAAAACAGCATAGAACTGGTACAAAAACAAGCACACAAATCAATGGAACAGAACTAAAATCACAGAAATAAAATCACACATCTACAGATAGCTAACCTTCAACAAAGGTGCCAAGAACACACAATGGAGAAAGGAAAGTCTCTTCAATAAATGGTGTTGGGAAAACTGGACAGCCATGTGCAAAAGAACGAAAGTAGACCATTATCTCATGTCATACACAAAAATAAACTGAAAATGGATCAAAGACTTGAAGATAAGTCCTGAAACCATAAAACTCCTGGAAGATAATAAAGGCAGTATGCCCTTTGATATCGAACTTAAAAGGATCTTTTCGAACACCATGTCTTCTCATATGAAGGGAACAAAAGAAAAAAAAAAAGTGGGCGCTTCTGCAAGGCAAAAGAAACTAGGACCAAAACAAAAAGACAACCCACCAACTGGGAGAAAATATTTGCAAATCATATATCCAACAAGAGGTCAGTCTCCATAATATATAAAGAACTCACACAACTGAACAACAACAGAAAAACAGCCTGGTCAGAAAATGAGCAGAGGATGTGAACAGACGTTTCTCCAAAGAAGATACACAGATGGCCAACAGGCACATGAAAAGATGTTCAACATCACTAATCATCAGGGAAATGCAAACCAAAGCTACACTAAGGTACCACCTCACATCCCTTAAAATGGCTATAATCACTAAGACTAAAAATAACAAATGTTGGAGAGGGTGTGGAGAGAAGGGAACCCTCATACACTGCTGGTGGGAATGCAAACTGGTCCAGCCACTATGGAAAACAGTATGGAGATTCCTCAAAAAACTAAAAATAGAACTACCATACGACCCAGCCATCCCACTACTGGGTGTCTACCCAAACAACTTGAAATCAACAATCCAAAGTAACATATGCACCCCTATGTTCACTGCAGCACTGCTCACGATAGCCAAGACATGGAAATAATCCAAGTGCCCATCGACCGGTGATTGGATAAAGGAGATGTGGTACACATGTACAATGGAATACTACTCAGCCATTAAAAAAGACAAATTCATCCTATTTGCAACAACATGGAGGGACCTGGAGGGAATTACGCTAAGCAAAATAAGCCAGACTGAGAAAGACAAACACCAGATGATTTCACTCGTAAGTGGCATACAAACAAGCACATGGACAAAGAAAACAGTTCAGTGGTTACCAAGGGAACGGGGGTGGGCACAGGGGGTGAAGGGGAGCACTTACGTGGTGACAGACAAGAAATAATGTACAACTGAAATTTCATAATGGCGTAAACTATTATGAACTCAATAATAAAAAAAAGAACGATTTAAAAAAAAAGAGTAAATACCTAGAATTGAGGAAATTCCCCGGAGTGCCTCCTACTGCTCCCCAGTCCAAAGATTAAAAGTTACTGGAAGATAAGAGCAGCTCCATCCAAGCAGGACTGCTAAGTTCAGTCTCCTCAGGAACAAAGATTGGGATCTTCCCACAAGATAAAAACGACCTGCCTTCTAGAAACACTGGCAGATGGCAAAGGGAGCATGGAATGGCAGTTAAAGAAAGAAGTTATGAAAACCAGCCGTGAGCTCACAGCCACGGCAGAAAGGAGGACTCCAGTCACCACCCACAACTTTTCCCTTGATAGCCCTCTCTCACTCAGCGTATCTATCTAAGCAAATTTCACTTAATCCTTATCTCTTTCCAGGGCAGGGGAAATGACAGGTAGTGTATATAAAGTGTTTTTTTGGTGTTTAAATTTTTATTTTATTCCCCAGTTTACAAGATATAAAGATAAGGGAGTGGCTGAACTATAGAAGAAATAATTCAGAGAGAACGGCGTGCCTGCAAAGACTTTATATTTCCCCATTTGGGGAGCGGGTGAGTGTGTTTCTGTTGAGAGGAGGGATGGTTGTATTGTCTTAGGCAGGAAGATGTTGCTTCTGCTGTCACTTGGAATTTGAAGTTTGGAAGAAGTCCGTCTTCAACAGGATGGACTGTGGAGGAGACGGGGGGAGAGATTTGATCTGACACACACCCATTCTAATCCTCTTCTAGTTTACCTTCCTGAGTTGCAAAGACTGGATAACTAAAAATATTAGTTTTCCAAGCTACCTTGCATTCCAGGGTCCACACGTGGCCCTGCTTTCGCCAAGCAGACACATACGTGTGAGACTTGGAAGGAGGAAGACACTGCGTGGCAGCGAGCAGGAAGAACACACGCTGCCTGCGAACAGATGGGTTCCAGGAAGCAAGAAGCTCAGAATGGCTGGAGCCAATCATTCTGGGGTTTTTCTCCCACTGATCAAGTGAGATAAGTTATCTCCACTTTCTTTTGGAAAACCACGTGAGGAGGGGGTGGGGCAGAGACTTTACAGTTAGAAGGTAAGTCTACTTATTCCTCTTCCTTTCCCAACTCTGTAGACTCATCAAGCGTTATTTATTAAAATTCCTCCCCGGTTTCTAAATTTATTTACTTAGCAGAACATGTTCCCCAATCAAATATATAATCAATCTAGCACATATTATTGATGCAACACTATTTTGTTACATTGTCTTAGGTGTATCATTCCCAATTAGTGAACATATTTACTTTTTTTTTGAGGAAGATTGGCCCAGAGCTAACATCTATTGCCAATCCTCCTCTTTTTGCTGAGGAAGACTGGCCCTGAGCTAATATCCGTGCCCATCTTCCTCTGCTTGATACCTGGGACGCCTGCCATGGCACGGCGTGAGAGCAGTACATAAGTCCGCACCTGGGATCCAAACAGGTGAACCCTGGGCCGCAGAAGCAGAGCAGGTGGACTTAACTGCTGCACCACCAGGCTGGCCCTGGTATTTACATTTTTAAAGGAATGGATACCACACTGGTCACTATTCACTAGAATCTAACTCCATGAGGGTTTATGGCACATCTGGTTTATAGCTACATCTCCAGTGTTTAAAAAAGTTCCTAGTATACAAAAGGCATTTAATAAATGTTTTCTAAACAAATAAGCCAAATCAATCTTCAAAGGATACTCCATATATTAAGTCCTCACTGGCCTCAGATGCAGCCTTCAAATTATAGGCCACTTCAGTATGAATTCCTAGGTGACTATTCCTGGCTAAGCTGTAAGCGAGGACATTACTATATTTTAATATGCATGGGGTTCCAATTGGCTGTGAATTCTTCTCTGATGTCTAAGAAGACACAGCTTTCCCACACTCAGAACATTTATAACATTTTCGTCCAGTGTGGGGTTTTTTAATGTAAGCGGAGGCTTAGCTTCTGGCTGAAGGGTTTTCCACATTCATTACATTCGTGGGCCCTCTCTCTCCCATGAAATTCCTGATGGGTATGAAGGTTTGACCTTGGGAAGAAAGCTTTCCCACATCTATCACACTCAGGATTTTTTTCCAGTATGAGTTTTCTCTGGTTGAATGAGGTTTTTCTTCTGGATGAAGGTATTGCCACATAGATTACGCTCGTAAGCTCTCTCCCCAGCGTGAATTTTCTCATGATCCACAGTGTTTGATTTCTGGGTAAAGGCCTTTCCACGTATGTTACATTTATAAGGTTTCTCTCCTGGGTGTGTTCTCTGGTGTTTCCCAAGATCTGCCTTGTAAATGAAAGCTTTGGCAGTTACTGCAGCAACAGGGTTTTTGTCCATTGTGAACTTTCTTATGTTGAATGAGAGTTGAGTTCTGTTTGAACTACTTTCCATATTCACTACATTCATAGGCTCTCTATACATTATGAATTTTCTCATCATTAATGCAGGATGATTTCCAGGAAAAGGCTTTTCCACGTGTTTTACATTCATAAGGTTTCTCCCCAGTGTGAGTTTTCTGATGTTGAATAAGATTTAGCTTTTGCTTGTAGACTTTTCCACATTCATCACATTTGTGGGCTTCTCCTTCTGTATCAGTTTTCTGTTGTTCATGGTCCCCCGCTTCTCCTTGAAGGCCCTTCCACATTTATTATGTTCAAGGGATTGCTCATCAGTATGCATCCTCAGGCGATTCTGAATATGTGGTTTTGAACTGAATAACTTTTGAAAGGCATTACATTCAAACCGTTTTTCTACAAATTTGGATGAATTCTTGCCAATTAATTCTTGGTATATATATTATAGGAATTAATTTTTTATGCAGCTTTTCATATCTAAACTCTATTTCAAGTGTTTTCCAAATGGGTGACATTGAAGGAGTCTGAGTCTTTTTTTTTTTTTTTTAGGAAGATTAGCCCTGAGCTAACTACTGCCAATCCTCCTCTTTTTGCTGAGGAAGACTGGCCCTGAGCTAACATCCATGACCATCTTCCTCTACTTTATACATGGGACACCTACCACAGCATGGCTTTTGCCAAGCAGTGCCATGTCCGCACCCGGGATCCGAACCGGCGAACTCCGAGCTGTCGAGAAGCAGAATGTGCTAACTTAACCTCTGTGCCACTGGGCCAGCCCCTTCTTTATAGTTTAAATCTCTTTTGTGAAGTAGCTCCTGTACTCATTGAATTATTTCTCTACGTTCTCTTTTAATTTGTTGAGTTTATTGATGATACCCATTTTGAATTCTCTCTCATTTAGATTACATATTTCTGTGTCCTCAGGACTGATTTCTGGTACTAGTCATTTTCTCTCTGGTCTGGAGATTTCATATAATTTTCAATACTGCCAGAGGGCGTGGCTTTTTTCTTTAGCATCCTGGTATTATTTAGTCACAGTTACCACCTATCACCACTGGGTGGGGGTCAAGTGCTGTGTATTCTGAGCCCTCTGTGTTCCACCAGGATCCCAAGCACTGGAGCAGGTCCCCGGGCAGGTGGGGGGGAGGGGTGCTTTCTTCTGTGTGCTCTTGGGGTTTTCTCACTCTGCTCTCACTATCTGCTTTCCTGGGGTATTGGCTTGATCAGGTCACCCCTGCATTAGCTTTCACCTCAGTAGGGGCTTTCCCCTAGGCTGCAAGGGACCTCAGAGACCTTTGATATTCCCTTGAATGAGTGTCCCCTCCCCCTTTCCTTCACTCTGGGAGGCCATGGGCAGTCCTGGGTCACAGTATTTTGGGGAGAGAGTGAAGTTTTCTCTTACCCCTGTCCACCTCCTCCAAGGGGGGCTCCAGTCTCTCTAGCCTCCGACGTTTGACTGCGTGCGTCTCTCAGACGTCCTTTGTGTTATGTGGATGTCCTTTGCTGGAGCGTGAATGTCTTTTTCGTTGTATGGTGGAGGGGAGAGGTCACCAGAGAACTCACTCCACCATGATGCTGACCTCACTCTCCCATACACTCTTTCTTATATCACACCAACAAAGTAATGTATTACTGTACATCTGTCAGCATTAGGAGGCTGTATTGGTTTGCTAGGGCTGCTGTAACAAAGTACCACAGGCTGGGGGCTTAAAAACCAAAAATTTATTGTCTCATGGTTCTGAGGCTATAAGTCCAAGATCAAGCTGTCAGCAGGGTTGGTTCCTTCTGAGGACCACGAGGGAAGGGTCTGTTCTAGGCCTCTCTCCTTGGCTTGTAGATGGCCATCCGTCTTCTCCCTGTGTCTTCACATTGTCTTCCTTCTCTATGTGTCTGTGTCCAAATTTCCCCTTCTAAAGAACCAGCCAGGGGTCAGCCTGGTCGTGCAGCGGTTAAGTTCGCATGTTCCTCTTTGGTGGCCTGGGGTTTGCTGGTTCAGATCCCAGGTGTGGACATGGCACCGCTTGGCAAGCCATGCTGTGGTAGGCGTCCCACATATAAAGCAGAGGAAGATGGGCATGGATGTTAGCTCAGGGCCAGTCTTCCTCAGCAAAAAGAGGGGGATTGGCAGAAGATGTTAGCTCAGGGCTAATCTTTCTCAAAAAAAAAAAAAAAAACCAGAACCAGCCATATTGGATTAGGGTACGCCCTAGTGACCTCATTTAAACTTAGTTACCTCTGTAAAGACCCTATCTCCAAATACAGTTACATTCTAAAGCACTGGGGGTTAAGATTTCAACATGAATTTTTTTGTGAGAGACACAATTTAGCCCATAAAAGAGGTCAAACTGATCACAAGGCAGTCTCAACTTCCATTTAATGCAACACTTATATTCACTTATGTAGGCTTTCCTTCCTTGGGTATTAAGCCTTATACCAAAATGCCCTCATTTTTAGGAGCAAGATGTAAATATTTTGCAAATGGGTCGGAATAATGGGAAATGTCACAACCACCTCCACCTCTTTGTCCCTCAACCAGTGTAATCTGGCTAGAGTAGAAACAACACCTTAGACAGGACAGCACCTTCATGCAGGATGGAATCCAAACTTCTCAAAATTCTGTCTCATAAATGGCACCATAACTGAGTCTCCAATAGGCCAATCTCAATTCTCTAATTCTAGGCGGTTAAATATATGTAAGGCCTGTAAATCCTACAAGCACATCCTCTGCCTTATGTCTTTTGCTTTAAAAATAATTCCTTGGTCACAGACAGTGATATGTGGGATACTGTGATGAGAAATCAGGGGCAATTGTGGCCCCAGTGGGCATTCAGCAATGTCTGGAGACATTACTAGATGACACTGCTTTCTAGTGGATGGAGGCCAGGGATGCTGCTAAACACCCTGCAATGCACAGGGCAGCCCCCACAACAAAGGATTATCCAGCTTCAAACGTCAATAGTGCTGGGGTTGAGAAACACTGTTCTGGCTATACAAGTGAGCCAGCAAAGAATCCAACTGAAGTGTGATCAAGAAAAGATGACTGCTGGGTCCAGCCCCATGGCTGAGTGGTTGAGTTCACATGCTCTGCTTCGGTGGCCCAGGGTTTTGCCAGTTCAGATCCTGGGCGCGGACCTAGCACCACTCATCAAGCCATGCTGAGGCAGTGTCCCACATAGCTTAACTAGAAGGACCTGCAACTAGAATATACAACCACGTACTGGGGGGCTTTGGAGAGAAGAAGGAAAAAAACCCAAAACGATTGGCAACAGATGTTAGCTCAGGTGGCAAGCTTTAAAAAAATAAAAAGAAAGAAAGAAAAGATGACTGCTTATCAGTACCCCCTTTCCTTGGATATAGAGCCCTCTCTTGGTGCTTAACATTGGTATGGGGAAAAGAAAGAAAATCCACAAGAAGGCAAAGGTAATTAGAGGCAAAGGAATAAGCATGTGGACTTAGAGGGAAGCTATGGGAAGGAGACGAGGAGGGCTTGTGTAGCAAGAGGACGCGGGGGAGGAATCTAAGTTACATGTAAAAGGGTTAAATTAAATCTGAGTGTCCAGGAAGTTCTTGGGTATGGCAGATCTGTTGCATTCAGGAAGCCCAGCATTTTTCTTTAAACTCCTGGTAGTCAGGGTTGGTTTACATAAATTCACATGTGTGGATCCACCTGGCTTCATCGGTCCCCATTGATGCCATTACGGCATAGAAGAGACTTTGACCTTGGAAACGGTGGCATTCCCTCTCACAGCATGTGGAAACGCCTTAAGTTTTCGAGTTTATTGCTTTTATTCGTTTCCCTGCCATTTGGTAACACCCAAGACGGTCAAACACACACACAGGAAGGAGAGAGGGCAAAGTAGGTGAGGCAACACACTGACAAACGTGTTATTTTGGACAGAACATTATACATAAGCAAATTTATATGTTATAATTATGTGTGTGGGATTGGAAGAAAATACACCAAAAATACTAATAGTAGAATTATAGATATGTTTCTATTTCTTTCTTTCTTTTTTTTTTGAGGAAGATTAGCCCTGAGCTAACATCTGCTGCCAATCCTCCTCTTTTTGCTGAGGAAGACTGGCCCTGAGCTAACATCCGTGCCCATCTTCCTCTACTTTATATGTGGGATGCCTGCCACAGCATGGCTTGCCAAGTGGTGCCATGTCCACACCTGGGATCCGAACCAGCGAACCCCAGGCTGCTGAAGCAGAACTAGCACACTTAACGGCTGTGCCACCAGGCCAGCCCCTCTGTTTCTTTTTCATACTTTCCTTCTTTTCCCCTTAATGTTAAAAACAATACTTCAAAAAAAAATCTTGTGAGCCAGCCCTGATGGCCTGGTGGTTAAGGTTCAGTGTGCTCTGCTTTGGCGGCCTGGGTTCACTTCCTGCGAGTGGAACCGCGCTACTCGTCTGCCAGTAGCCATGCTGTGGTGGTGGCTCACATACAGGAGTTGGAAGGACTTAAAACTAGAATATTCAACTATGTAAGGGGGCTTTGGGGACGACAAAAAAGACAGAGGAAGATTGGCAACAGATGTCAGCTCAGAGCAAATCTTTCCCAACAAAAACCCAAAACCAAACAAACAAAAACCTTATACATACAATTCTGATTGTTCTTCTCTTTGCTCTCTCTTCTTTCCCATATCCACTCTGCCTAACTTTGCCCCATATTTTATACCAGGCTTTTCCTATCTCTTTGCACCCACAAAATCCTCTCAACTTTCACACATCCACTCGTGTGGCCTATTGATGTTGGGAAATTTATACGCTGTTTAAGCCTTGGCCACCAGGCTATCTTGTAAATTTATGAAGATGGGCTTATAATCTTATTTATATTAATAACATAAACAACATTTTACAGTGTTGATGAATTTTCAAAATCACCCTCATGTCATTTTTTAACATACTGCATTTTCCATGCAATCCTGCAATTATACCCTGTAATTCCTGGAAGAATGTTCAAATACACTTGATGGCCAGATGTCAGATTTTACCAGTAACCAGTCACAAACACACGTGGAGGCCAGACAATAGTACACGACAAGGTTGAGCTTTTACTTTAATAAGTTTACAAAAGAAAGGCATACATGAATTTAAGGAACATGAATTTAAGGGAAAAAAATGTAATTAAAATCCTTTATATAACATAAGCAATTCATATATACAGTATCAAAATATAGCAAGATACTCTTCACACTAAAGTAATGGTTCTCAAATTTTCTGGAGCATTAGCTTTCCGTCAATTGCTGAGTCACGCCCCCAGAGTTTCTGCTTCAGCTGGCCTGGAGTGGGATCCAAAATGTTGCACTTCTAATCAGCCCCTGGCTGCAGCTGCGCTGCTGGTGTAGGAACAACGTTTGAAAACCCACTGCATTCCCACCTAAAAAGCACCTTTCTAATCTTGCAGGAGAGAACAATCCATATCAGCCTGAGCCATGGGATCTAGGTGTCTGCTGCAGAGTTAGAATAGATATTTCCCTAAAATGGGTGTTTCATCTTGAACTTTCCTCTTGAGCTACTTGTCTCTTCATCTCCCGGCAGCGTTCAGAATTTTCCTTCTGTGGAGGAAGTGGGACTGCGTGAGGCAGTCAAGAGATTTGTGCAATGAGACATCTTCCTCTTATTTCTCCTGAAGGATCTTCCCTACCTCTGTTCTAAGTACCTGGGAATTCTCTGCCTTTCCCAACAGTGCCTCAAAGATCTCATTGTGCGTGTAAAAGAAGATATACCCAGTGCAAAGCCTAGCCTCCTGCATTACGGACTTTTCGATTTGTGATACTCGTAAATCACTGTACGTGAACCAGGCCTACCTCTGAAAGTCATAAACATCGCTGATGTAATGGCCTGAGTGTGGGGAGTGCCCAAGATGGCTGACCACACTGATGAGCTGGTAGGCATGAAGAGGGTCTCTCATCTGGGTATTTCTTTTCGGTTCTCTGGCTTCAGCTTCTGTGTTCTCTGTATCTAAAATGTCTTTGTTTCCAGAGTTCTTATCGGAACCCAACGCACCAAGGGAATTCAGGTTAGCCTTCTGAGGACTATTGAGGTCCTTCTCTATGTGTTCCTGGGCATCCGGCTTCCCAATGCTTGGAGGTGGTTCCTGCTGAAGGAATTCTTTCTTTTTTTTTTTTTTTTTAAAGATTTTATTTTTCCTTTTTCTCCCCAAAGCCCCCTGGTACATAGTTGTATATTTTTAGCTGTGGGTCCCTCTAGTTGTGGCATGTGGGATGCCGCCTAAGCATGGCCTGACAAGCGGTGCCATGTCTGCGCCCAGGATCCGAACCCGCAAAACCCTGGGCTGCTGCAGCCACTCGGCCACCGGGCTGGCCCCCTGAAGGAATTATTCATAGATTCTCTTTCCATCATGCTACTGGAGTTGTTCAGCCATTCCTTCAGATCTTTCTGGAATCCAGGTTTCTTTATCCTCACAAAAATCTTCAGTAGACTCAGTGACACTAACTCTACAAATGCGTTGGTTTTCTCATATTTCTTAAGTTCTGGGTTGTCAGCTACCTCTTGAAGATGAATCTCTACAAGACCTGTGCGTGGACTGCTGGTAGGTTTACCTGCATCTTCACAGATCATAGGAAGAGAAATATCTCCTTGATCCATCGAGTCAGCTGCTAGCAGCTCCTTTTCACTGACTGTCCCATCTCCTGAGTTTACCAGTTCTGACTCTACTGCATTCAGTAGAACACTTTTCCAGGTCTCTCTGCTGCTGTTCTTGGCTGGACCCTTCACAGATTTTCCGGAAATTTTGTGGTTTGGCTTCCTTCTCTGATGGAATTTGTAAAACCAGGGACTCACTGGATTCTGAGATCAACATTACTGAAGGTGTTGATGGGCTGATGATCTCAGAAATCATCTCTTGAGAGACATTCAGGACTTTGGAGTCCCCAGTAGGTGCATTACTGCCCAAGGGAAGCAGTGGTTTGGTATTATCATTGCAATGAGAAGACAAGCTTAAATATTTGGGAACATGGACTCGCTGGTTATCCTTCACTAGCTACCAAACATCACTAAAGTTATAGCATTTCAGATGAACAATAAGGACCCTGGGAAGCCTACTGAATTTGTGCTTTGCAACAGAACTCTTGTGCTTGCACTTCTCACAGTTACACTCAGGTTCTTCTGCTCTAAAGAAAAAATCAAAACAATTTTGAATAGAGAAAGGAAGTGGTTTTGTTTCTTGGGGAAGGTTGATGGAGAGATAATGACTCGGTTCTGCCTTGAGAACCACCTGACCACAGGCTTTACAAATAATGGAGCACTGCAATTCAAACTCAAAATTAGCAACAGCAAGACAAACAAATGACTTGGTGGCAGCATTACCAGCATACCTCTGTGGAGACGAATTTTCATCCCCAAGTTCTCTCTCAGTCCTCAAAGTGGTGTTTAATTTTTTCATGTCCTCTTTCAGCTGATCTAAACAGTGACCTAAGAACTCATGAGCATCATTCTGAATGTTGCTAGAGAATGTCTCTGCAACCACTGAAATGGTACTTTTAACATTTACAAGTAACCCTTTCTTGGTCTCCACGTTACAGACACCTTTTAACACCAGTAACTGGTTCAAGTCCATAACAAGAGCACCAAAGGGAATTTTCTCCCATGGGACACCTTGCTTAAGTAAGTCATCAGCAAACAGTGGAATTGCAAATAGTGACTGTAAACTTGCATTCACGTAACAGGTATTTCCCAAATTAGGAAAGCCTTGCCATAGTTGTTCTGGGTGAGAGTCAAGGGGCACCTGGGATTCATTACATCCTGGATCATTCTGGCTAGACATTAGTCCTGAGCGAAATTCCAAACTGCTTTTGGAAGAGAGAAGTTGGACTGAATGAAGAGCCTTATCTAGGTTAGGATTTTAAGCAGAGATGGTCTTGCATGAAGGTCCATATTTTGAATTTCTATCCCTTTTTGGATCTTTTAAATGCAGTGGTTTCTTCCCAATGCCGCTTACATACTTAAAGGAATTTGTCTTCAGTTTCTTGTTTAGTATGGGGTTATTTTCTTCCCAGAGGCCCTCACTCATCTCTAGACAAGATGATTGCATTCTTTTCCCCTTTCCACCTTGATTTTCTAATAGGCCTGTTGTGACAAGCATTGGTGATTTTGATATTAATGAAGGCATCTTCTGAGGGAAAGGTGTCTCACTTACTTTTTCTGTATTAAAGAATCCATAACTTGGCATGTCACAAACCTTGTGAAATGGAGTTTTGTCAATTTCCTTCCGTGTATTTCTGCTGTCAAAAACACGCCAATCACTATCAGATTCCATAGGTGATTGGAATTCGTTTTGATGGACTATATCCAGGAACATCTTCAACTGTTCGGCATCTCTGCGCGATAATTTGTCAATAAACAAGGAGCTATTGTTTTTCAAAGTTAAATTCAGGCAACTTTGTCTCTCTCCACAATGTCTAAGGACCACATTTGTAATATTATTACTTAGCTGAAAAACCCTTATAAATTCTCCAGAATTGAAAATGACCACCAGGCTGGTTTCCTTTTTTCCTTCCACTGTTTCAATGAATACTTCTCTAGATTTAGTTATCCCAGTCTTCTTGCTCCAAATTTGGATAAAACCATGTATCCTTAGAGGAGCCATCCTTTCTTTACAAATGAAACTCATGCAACCTAAATAAAAAAGCACACATATACACTTTAATCCAAAATGTATTTAGTGATGGAAAACCTTATGTAATAATAATTTTCTTTTGGTCTTCTCTTTATGCCTTAGGTACAAGATACTTTTGGGGAACTACTTAAATTCTGAAGGTATGCCAGTTCTCTAGAAAACATAAATTTCGAATACATCCTTTTTCAAGGGAGCTGTTAGAAGGCGAGGAAGATGAAAGATGGCTTAAATAGTGGATATAGGATGAAATGAGATTCATCCCTGGGATGCAAGGATGGTTCAACATATGAAAATCAATAAATGTGATGCATCACATTAATAGAATGAAAGACAAAAATCACACAATAATCTCAATAGATGCAGATAAAGCAGTTGGACAAAATTCAACATCCATTGATAATAAAAACTCCCAACAAATCCAGTATAGAAGGAATGTATCTCAACAGAACGAAAGCCATATATAGCACACACACAGCCAACATCAGACTCAAGGGTGAAAGGTTGAAAGTTTTTCCTCTAAGATCAGAAAAAAGACAAGAATTCCCCCCTCAGCATTTCTATTCAACATAGTACTGGAAGTCCTAGCCAGAGTAATCAGGCAAGAAAAAGAAATAAAAAGCATCTACATCAGAAAGGAAGAAGTAAAATCGTCTGTTTGTGGATGACATGATCTTATACACAGATAATTCTAAAGGCTTCACCAAAAAACTGTTAGAACTATGAAACAAATTCAGTAAAGTTGCAGGATACAAAATCAATATACAAAAATCAGTTGCATTTCTATAAACTAACAATGAATTATCTGAAAAAGAAATAAAGAAAACGATCCATTTACAATAGCATCCAAAACAATAAAATACTTAGGAATAAATTTAACCAAGAAGGTGAAAGATCTGCACACTGAAAACTATAAGACATAAGAAGAAACAAATAAATGGAAATATATCCTGTGTTCATGGGTTGGAAGAATTAATGCTGTTAAAATGTCCATATTATCCAAAGTAATCTATAGATTCAACGCAATCCCTACCAAGATTCCGATGACATTTCTTAAAGAAATAGAAAAAAAACCCCTAACATTCAACAAAGACCCTGAATAGCTAAAGCAACCTGGAGAAAGAAGAACACTGATGAAGGAATCACACTTTCAATTTCAAACTATACTACAAAGCCATGGTAATCCAAAAAATACAGTACTGACATAAAAACAGACACATAGATGTGGGAAACACAACTGAGAGCCCAGAAGTAAACCCATGTACAAATGGTCAACTAATATTTGACAAGGATAAATTTTTGACAAGGGAGCCAAGAATACTTAATGGAGAAAAGATAGTCTCTTTAATAAATAGTGCTGGGAAAACTGGATATTCACGTTAAAAGAATGAAACTGGATCCCTATCCTACACCACTCAAAAAAGTTAACTCAAAATGGATTAAGACCTGACATCGTAACACTCCAGGAAGAAAATATAGGGAAAAAGCTCCTTGATATTCATCTTGGCAATGAGTTTACGGAAATGACATGTAAGACACAGGCCACAAAAGAAAAAGTCAACAAGTAGGAGTACACCAATCTAAAAAGTTTCTACACAGCAAAGAAACAATCAATGAAATGAAAAAGCATCCTATGGAATGGGAGAAAATATTTGCAACCACATGTCTGGTAAGGAGTTAATATCCAAAATACATAAGGAAATCATACAAATCAATAGCAAAAAACCAAATAGCCATAAGATCCAGCAATTCCACTTCTGGTTATATAGCCAAAGGAAATGAAATCACTCTCTTGAAGAGATATCTACACCCTTATGTTCATTGCAGCATTATATATAATAGCCAAGACTTGGAAACAACCTAAGTGTCCATGGATAGGTGAACGGATAAAGAAAATGTGGTATAAATATACAACAGATATTATTCACCCATAAAAAGAAGGAAATCCTGCCACTTGTGACAACATGAGTGAAACTTGAGGAAATTGTGCTAAGAGAAATAAGTCAGACAGAAAAAGACAAATACTGTATGATTTCATATATATGTCGAATATAAAAAAATCCAAACTTATGGAAACAGAGAACAGATTGATGGTTGCCAGGGGTGGGAGGGTGGGGGAAATGGGTGAATGTTGTCAAAGGATACAAACTTCCAGTTATAAGATGAATAAATCCCTGGGATCTAATGTACAGCTTGGTGACTATAGTTAACAACACTGTATTGTATACTTGAAAGTTGTGAAGATAGTAGATTTTGAAAGTTCTCACCACACACAAAAAAATTGTAACTATGTGAGGTGAGGGATGTGTTAAGCAACCTTTTTGGTAATCATTTTGCAATCTATGCATATATAAAATCACTATGTTGTACACCTTAAACAATGTTATATGTCAATTATATCTCAATAAAGCTGGGGAAAAACAAAAAGAAAAAAGTGCATGTACCTCATGCCTGAAAACTGGATCAAATGTATGGGAGATTAAGTTGTATCTGAGGCCCCATGGGCAGAACGTCAAGGAGCACTGTGGTTTATTCAGAATAGGAAGCATTGGGACTTGGGGAATGCATAGAATAAAGGGTGCCTGCTCAGAGTTTGGGTTATCAATTGATGAGCCTTTATTTATTTATTTATTTATTTATTTATTATTTTTTGAGGAAGATTAGCCTTGAGCTAACTACTGCCAGACCTCCTCTTTTTTCCTGAGGAAGCCTGGCCCTGAGCTAACATCTATACCCATCTTCCTCTACTTTATACATGGGACACCTACCACAGCATGGCATGCCAAGCAGTGCCATGTCCACACCGGGGATCTGAACTGGCGAACCCCCAGGCCTCCAAGAAGTGGAACGTGTGCACTTAACCACTGCACCACTGGGCCGCCCCGATGAGACAGTTTTTACATCTGTAAGTTGGCATATTAGTAGCAACAGAAAGACCCATCTCTTGGAATTACTTGGAGGGTTGGCGGATAAAAATACATCCCCCAAATCAAATATAGTTCCTCATCAAGAATAAGTACTTAGTGAATGTTAATTCTTTCCCCAATGACTCCATAGTTAGGAGATGTATCAGGCCAAATGCTTGCCACTTAGCTGGACTACATTGAAGACTCAACTTGTTTTGCAAGTTCCTCTCTGGAGGCAACACTAAAGAAATGGTTCTATTTAAATCTGTTGATGAGAATATTCACATAAGTGCAAAATTCCAAAGATCATGGTTACAATTTCTAGCCAAGGAACTGACTGAGTAAATAGAAGGACATGGGTATTAAGGTGCTGATGTGCATATCAGAGCGATTTTTTTTTTTTTAGTGAGGAAGACCGGCCCTGAGCTAACATCTGTGTCAATCTTCCTCTATTTTGTATGTGGGACACCGCCACAGCATGTCTTGATGAGTGGTGTGTAGGTCCACGCCTGGAATCTGAACCCTTGAACCCCAGGGCACTGAAGCTGAGTGGGTGAACTTAACCACTATTTCACTGGGCCTGATCCCAGAGCACTTTTTTATATTCCCAATTTCAATGGAAGAAGAAGTCATCAGTGGATCTCTCTTTCTCCCATTTGGAAAAACCCATGCCCCACACTTGTCCTTAGCAAGGTGAGCCTGAAAAGAGATAATTGGGACTGGGTGGCATGAAAGTGAGCACTGAAGTCCTTAGAAGATCCAGGACTGAGTTAGATACAGCCCCAGAGAACACCTGGATACCTCTGACCCCAAGAGCCCTGTTTGGGAGCATCTTCTACTTCCTGGGAAAAGCAGTCAACACCCAAGAGGCTGAGATAGGAAACAGACTTAAGAGAAACACATGCTACCTTTAGCTCTTTGTCCAGAACGGTATTATTTCGGATTGATCCTGCTGGTTTTGCATCAGAGTTTGTATTCAGATTCTATTCATTGATGAAGCCAAAGCTAAGAGGAGAAAGGGAAGAAACTGAATTAGACTTACCAATGTTATCCCAGTCATGCCACTGAATTTAGGTAAGCCAACGGGAATTTTTACATCAGATTCTGAGTTTTTGTTTTTATGGCATTTAATTTTGTTTCTCTTAGTATGGATTAGTCGAGATGAAGTCAACCAACCAATCAAACCTGAGTTTTGTAGCTAGTGAGAAGAGGAAGCTTAAAATCAGTTCTCTAAACATGTTTTTATTTGCTGAAAACCCCTGAAGTCCATATTTGGAGAGCTTATTCATAGATCTACACAACTTTCCATCTGTAAAATGCAGTTGTGTAGTTTCCAGGACTAAACCTAGCCTATTCACTCAATTATTTCACAATCCTCTCCCAATCTGACTTTTCTGTTTTACATGCCTACGTTTTCTTCTTTACCCTAATGCTGCCTCTGTTCTAAGCCTCACTAATTATCTGGCACATCATCTTACTGTGCGTTCTTACAATCTATGCCTTTATCCATTTTTCCTACAGTGAAACAATATTTAGCCAATTAGTACTGACAGTCCACTGTAGCGAGAGTTAGAATTGACTTAGGTTGAGCATCCTTACTCTGCAACCAGAGAAAAGTCAGCATTCCTTGCAATACCGGAAGTGGATTTCACAAGGGTTGCTGCATGAAGGAAGAATTGGTTGGGTAAGGAGTAAATGCTGGGCGTGCAGCCAGCAATGTCAAATATATAGGGAATGGAGTAAGATGGTGAGCTGATGTAAGGATAATTACGGAGACAGAGAGGAAGAGAAAGAGAGAGAGAGAGAGAGAAGAGAAACAGGGAAAAAAACATGAAGAGAGATACATGCATCTCAAAACAGAAACAGAGAAGTTTTAGAAAGATTAAAAAACATCTCTCAATGTTATTCTCTCTCCTTACTCATTCCCCCATTTCTCTCCAGGCAGTCAGGAATGCTTTCTCCCTTCCGACATTCTGATTTCAGAAAAAGCATCAAAGTCTTAATTTAACAAACAGAAAACTTGCCGTTTGCCCAACTAATTGAAAGTGTCTTCAATTTCTTGAGAGATCCCAATGTAATACCTAGAGTGTGAAAAGAGGGCATTGGAGTGTGCCACTGCTGCCCACCACCCATTTCATCCTCCTGGTCACTTTGCTGCTGAGATGTTACTTTAGTGCCTCTTTAGAGGACGTTTACCTTCACTGGACATTGAATTCAATGGAAGAAGAAGTCATCAGGATTAGAGGTCATCAGTTGTTCCCTGAGGTGAGATCAAAGAGCAGGTAGCCTTCATCATTTGGGTTTTGAATGCGAGCTCCACTCTGAAAATGCCAATATCCAACGTCACGAAGAATGGAAAACCACCCCCAAATCAAAATCCTGAATCAGGTTTTCCTAATCTATGACTCATTCTCCATAAAGTTTGGATGATGAAACTCCGCTCATCACAATATCTGACAATAGCTCTACAGCATTAAATATAGCCAAATACCACCCCCCTACACACATACCAACACTCAAACAAGCAAACCTCAAAGAGGACTGAAGGAAACTTACGGTTTGAACAGCTCTCCAGGGCAAGACTGTATGAGAGTTCTGAAGGTCGAGTCTGAGTGACCTTTATATATTAGCCCTAGGTGGCTCCACCCATTTCACTCACCCTTTCTAGGGTGTACCTTCCTTGATTGAATTATCTCATAGAATGAGAGCTAAAAACTTTTCTAAGGAAGACTAGCTAGGTGACATATTTTGCTTTATTTCAGTTTATAATTTTAAACTTTTATTTTGAAATCTTTGCAAATATACATAAGAATTGCAAGATTAGTAAAAAGAATTTTCACAACCTTTCACCCAAATTCACCAGTTGTGTACATTTTGCCACATTTGTCTACTTTATCACTCTCTCTTTACATGTATCCCAAATGTAATCCTGAGTGTCGGTTGTTCCTTTACCCCTTAATTCCTCAGTGTATATTTCCTAAGGATGTAGATACGCTCTCACATAACCACAATACAATTATAAAATTCATAAAATTTAGCATTAATATATTACTTCATCTACTCTCCATATTCTAATTTTGCCAACTGTCCCAATAATATTCTTTAGAGTGAATTTTTCATGTAGAAGGTCCAGTCCAGCATTATATAATGCATCCACTTATGACTTTTTTTTTTAAAGATTTTATTTTTCTCTTTTTTCTCCCCAAAACCCCCCGGTACATAGTTGTATATTCTTCCTTGTGGGTCCTTCTAGTTGTGGCATGTGGGATGCTGCCTCAGCATGGCTTGATGAGCGGTGCCATGTCCGCACCCAGGATTCGAACCAACGAAACACTGGGCCGCCTGCAGCAGAGCACGCGAACTTAACCACTCGGCCACGGGGCCAGCCCCAACTTATGACTTTTTTTTATCCTTTCACTTGAAACATTTCCTTGGCCTTTCTTTGCCTCTCATGACACTGATACTTTTGAAGGATATAGGCCAGTTATTTGATAGACTGCCCTCAATTCAGGTTTGTCTGATGTTTCCTCAGGATTAGATTTAGGTTAGAGACATTTGGCTGGAATATCCCAGAAGGAATTCTGTGTCCCTCTGAGGATATCATATCCAAACACACGTGATGTTATTTGGTCCTTTATTAGGGACCTTGTGATCACTTGGTTAAGGAATTGTCTGGCACTTCTACTGTACAGTTGCTATTTTTACTTTGATAATTAATACGTACTTTGTGGGGGGTACTTTGAGACTATGTAAATACGCCATCCTTTAGCAAACCTTCCCCCCAGAAGGATTTTTAAATAGTATCACTTAACAAAACACTTGATGAACATCTTTAGTACATATCATCGCAGAGAGATACAGCCTCATATGTGGATCTCCTGGGTTAAGTGCATGAACAACTAAAATTGATGATTAGGGGGCCAGCCCAGCGGCTGAGCGGTTAAGTTCTGTGCTGTGCTTTAGCAGCCCAGGGTTTTGCTGGTTTGGATCTTGGATGCGGACTTAGCACTGCTCATCAAGCCATGCTGAGGCAGCGTCCCACATAGCACAACTGGAAGTAATTACAACTAGAATATACAACTACGTACTTGGGGACTTTGAGGAAAAGAAGAAAAAAAGAAGATTGACAACAGATGTTAGCTCAGGGCCAATCTTTAAAAAAAAAAAAAATTGATGGTTACTTCCAGGTTGAAGGTGTGTACAAATTTACACCACCTTGACAATATTTGGGTGTATATGTCTATGCCCCCTGTGTGTTACAACCACTTTCATCTCTGTCAGTAGGTTAGCAGAAATACATCTCATTTGTAGTAGAAGTGAGTTTGAACATCTCTCCCTATTTTTTCACCATATGCTTTCTCTTTGCTCATTCATGCTTTTGCTTATGTATTTGCTCGTGAATTAACTTGTCCCCTATTAATTTATGACTTCTTTAAAAATTGAACTCCATTTTTTTTATTTTGATGTTTTTATAACTGACTCCCCGAAATCGAAATAAAAGCCTCTTTCCACACACAGTAAATAAAGACACTCCCCAGAGCCACACTTCCTTCCTGCAGACCCTGTGAAATATGGCCTAGACCCCGCCCCTTCCAGTGCCGCTACCCCGGAGCCTCCCCGGAATGTAGTTTCTCTGGGCTCCACTCACCGCGCCTGCGTAGTGCCGCGCGCGGGCTGCGTTTGTCCAGTTCAGCTGCAAGCTGCGTGATCAGGTCGTATGGGCGGCGGGCCTGGGCAGGGAACGCGGGAGTTGATGGCCCAGAGCGGGTTGGGGAGAAATTCAGGAGTTTGGGTCCTGAAAAAACCATCCCAAGGCTGGGTTCACCTTGCTCAGCTGCTCAATTAAGCGAAGTGGGGTATAGGACAGGTGGGCTGGCACCAGAACCGATGCCAAGGGTTGTTAATAACTAGTCATCCCCCAGGTGAAAGATGCCTCAAGGAAGACCAACGCAGATTCATTAACACTTTTAGACCATTTACCGTTGCCGACCATTTTCCTAAGACCAGTACATGTGCTAACGCATCTAGTCCCCGCAGTAACTCTGTATGGTAAGTTCAGATATTTACAGGCGGACAAACTGAGGCACAGAGAAATAAAGGAACTTGCCCAAACGGTTAAAGCTAGGAAGTAGTAGAGTCAGAATTGAGACTCAAGTGGTCGGCCCCAGATTCTAGACCCTTCCTTATAACTTCAAGCTTCTTTGTGTTTGAGATATTTTTAATTGCTAGTCACTGTTCCAGGCCCATTTCATGAGGCTTTTCATGAAATCCGCACTACAGACCTGCTGGGTTGGCGTTTTCACTCATTTCTTTTCAGAGAGGGAAAGAAATCTGCTCAAAGTTGTTCAAGTGGAGGAAGAGGGAATCCAATGCACACCATTTTTTAAATTTTACTTTATTTTTTATTTTATTTATTGCTATTTTGTTTTCTCTGTTACTCAACAAACATTTTTTGTATACATATTCTGAGCTGAGGAAACCAGGATGAACAAGCCAGATATTCTCTGCTCTTGGAGCTCAGAATCCAACAGGGGAGAGAGCTAATGTAGAAACAATGGGATAAGAGAATTTCAAGGTGCAATATGTACTATAAGCACATGAAATGGGATTAGGTACTGGACGGTGTCTGGAAGGTGAGCAGCTTTAGCTGGGCTGAGCAGGCAAGTCCTCTCGGACGCAATTACTTTAAAGCTGAGACCCAAGAGAGGAAAAGGAACTAGCCTATGTGAAGAAATGAGAAGGAAATGTTCTAGTCAGAGGGACCAGCAAGGACAAAGTCATGGGGGCAGGAAAGAACCTGATGTGTTCAAGAAACAGGAAGAGGTCCAGGGTGGCTGGAACATGGTGAGTGGGGGAGGAGATTAGGATGAGGTCACAGAGTTCGGCATAAGTAGGTCAGATGGAGCCTTTACCCGTAAGCATTCTCTGTTTTCTTCTAAGCTGGTGGGAGGCTCTTGGAAGTTTTTGGGCAGAGGAATGAGATAGCCTTACTTGTGTTTGAAAGGGTCACTGGTTGCAGTGGGGTGGTGAGACTGAGAGGGCATTGAGAATGGAAGCATGGGGACTAGTGAGGGGGCAACTGTGGTTGCCTAACCGGAGATGGGGGCGGCTGGGACCAGAGTGAGAGCAGTGGATTGGGGAGAAGTAATCAGATTTGGGATAAATGTGAAGAGGTGTCAATATTTTCTGAAGGATTTGATGTGGGGTGTGAGAGAGAGGTATCAAAGATGAGGCAAGGATTTTAACCTAAATTTGTGTCATCCGCTGAGATGGGGACATTTTGGGGAGGAGCAGATTTGAGGAGGAATGAATAGTCTGATTTGGGATATGTTAAGTTTGAGATATTTATTAGACTTCTAAGAGGAAGTGAGGAGGAGCTAATTGAATTTTTGAGTGTGGA
The DNA here is from genome assembly GCF_037783145.1 of Equus przewalskii. Lineage (NCBI taxonomy): Eukaryota > Metazoa > Chordata > Mammalia > Perissodactyla > Equidae > Equus > Equus przewalskii. The sequence continues at coordinate 25,477,069 of NC_091839.1, read as the reverse complement.
GTTAAAGCAGCCGGTGGGGCTAGAGATACTCATATGAGTTAGCAAATAGGAAGTATTTGTAGTGATGGACAGATGATACCTGGGGGTGAGTGTAGGCGAATTCAATTGTCTGAGGCGTGGGCACAAAGGGAAATCCACATGAAATATGTTTATTAATTAAATCACTGATTCTCAAACGTTTTGTTCTCAATACTCCTTTACAGTCTTAACAATTGTTGAGGACTCCCAAAGGCTTATGCTTATGTGGATTATATCTTTCTATATTTACCATATTAAGCTTTCTGATACAGTTTAAAACTAGATATTGATTCTTTGAAAAATGACAATCACAAACCCATTATATGTTAACATAAGTAACATTAGTCTTTGGAAGATAATTATGTTTTCTAAAACCAATAGTTAGTGAGAAGCATGGCAGTGTTTTACATTTTTGCAAATCTATTTAATGTCTGAGTGAATAGGAGACAGCTGAAATCTTGTATCTGATTCTGCATTCGACCTGTTGAGATGTCACACATCGTGTAGCCACTGGAAAATCTCACTGTACAATTAGGAGAGGATGAAAGTCAAAAAGGCATAAAACATCTTAGTACTATTCAAGTAAATTTGGCCTCACAGATGTGAATTCTGTCAAAGATAGTGGATAGCAACTCTGGTTTAAATGCTTACTTTGACAAAAGATTTTAAGATTACAGATGATAAATGTTATTTATAAAAATTAAACTTAGGGGCCAGCCCGATGGCACAGTGGTTAAGTGCGCACGTTCCACTTCAGAGGCCTGGGGTTCGCCGGTTCAGATCCCAGGTGAGGACATGGCACTGCTTGGGAAGCCATGCTGTGGTAGGTGTCCCACGTACAAAGTAGAGGAAGATGGGCATGGATGTTAGCTCAGGGCCAGTCTTCCTCAGCAAAACGAGGAGGATTGGCAGCAGATGTTAGCTCAAGGCTAATGGTCGTCAAAAAAAAAATTAAACTTAAGATCAACATACATGTATATAAATAAATCGCATATAATCTCATCAACCTTACAGTTTTAACATAAAGTTATATGTCCTCCAAGTAAGTTTTCTATGAACTCTGGATCTCAGCCAGCCCATATTATCGAGACACTTTCATTCACCCTTTGGAAAACAGCTATTGGGCACCCACCATGTACCAGGCACTGTTCCAGGCATCGGGGACACTGCAGTGAACAAGGCAGCAAATTCTTTTCCCTCAGGGAGCTCACATTTGTGCGAGAGGCACATCATGGCCCAGTAATCAAGGAACTGAGTATTTCACCCATTTTCCTGTTCAGTGATGACATCTGTGAAGGGGGTGAAAGGGCGCAGGCAGGGAGAATGTCTACACAAGGGAATAACCAACGAAGGCCTTACTCAGCCAAACCCTGGATGTGGTGAGGACGCCGGCAGGTACAGATCCTGGGGGAGCGTTGGAGGCAAAGAGAACAGCAAGGGAGAGCCCTTCAGAAGAGAACAGTGGGGAGGCCTGTGAGGCTGCAATTGATTGGCGGAGGGAGTGTGGCCCTGGATAAGGCCAAAGAGGTAAACAGGGCTAACTCTGGCAAGGCAGTGGTTCTCACTTAGGGGTGATTTTGCTCCCTGGGGATGTTTGGCAACGCCTGGAGACATTTTTGGTTATCACAGCTGGGAGTAGGTGCCACCAGCATCTAGTAGGTAGAGGCCAGCACGTTGCTGAATATTCTACAGTGCACAGGACAGCTGCCCACGGCAAAGAATTATCTGGCCCCAAATGTCCATAGGGCTGAGGACTTCTGTCACGAGGACTTACTTGTTTTCTCTCCCATCTTTGTTGGGCCTCAGTCTCTTAGAACGTGTTCCTGCCGTGGTCAAAGATGGTCAAAGGGTCTTTTTCTTTTCTACTTCGATATGTGTGGGTCTTCCCTATTTCAATGTATTTTTTAATGTTCTTCTTCTAGATACTTCCTTTCATCATGTAGACACAAATAATCAATAACTAATCATAGATAACAAAGATAGAGTAATATTTAATGAGCTGAGGACTGTCCCAGAACTGCTTTCTTCCCCAGTGACGAAAGCACTGTGAAGCGTGGTTCACAGCGTGGTTACATATCATTTCAGAACAGAGAGCATACATGAAGCATGACAGGAATACAATTTTTCCCACAGGTCACAAGGAGATGTTTTGCTACAATCTAGCACATACACAGCAGGTCAATGTGACCTTGGTTCTCTGGGAAGAAGAGCTTATCTTCAAAGTACTGGTATTGGTGTCAGAGAGAGGGAGACACCACATCCCTGTCTTTAAAGCGTGTGCTCTTTGCTCTGGGAAAATGCTTGAAGCAGAGGTATGATGTGTGTTCAGTTGGCCATAAGTCAGGCTTCTCTGGAAAAACAAGTTTTAGGCTGAAACAGATTTAAACTGGAATATCTTCCCCATATTCCTCAATATGTGACAACTTCTTATTATTCCTATTTTTTTTAATTTTTAAATTTTTTTGGTGAGGAAGATTGGCCCTGAGCTAACATCTGTTACCAATCTTCCTCCATTTTGATGTGGGACGCCACCACAGCATGGCTTGATAAGCAGTGTGTAGGTACATGCCCAGGATCCTAACCTGTAAACCCTGGGCCACAGAAGTGGAGCGCATGAATTTAACCACTATGCAACCAGGCCGGCCCCTATTTTTGTCAAACATAATATCTTGTAAGTTCATTAACATTCTGTGCCTTAGTTCCTTTTCTCTCCTTAACCATTGACTTCAGTCTCATATTTCCCTTCATCTACCAAAATGTTAACTTGAAAGTCACCATTTTATTTCTCCTGGTTAAGTTGTTCTTGACTTTATCAAACCCAGAACCCACTTTTTATAACAGGTATTTCGTGCTTCTCCATGTACTATGCTGAGATGAAATTCAGAGTTAATACTACATGCATAATATTAAAACATCAACATAACATTCTGACTATCATATAATGGAAAAATAGAAGGAAAGTGATTTATAATAAAAATGTGTCCTTCAACACGTAAGTGTTCTGGCGTGATTTTGCTCAAAGTGAAAGATAAGTAGCCAGATTCCCTGTGCCTGTATGTAGATGCACAGTGACACAACAACAGGTGCGGTGTGTGTACCAGCAACTCAGATAACCTGAGTGGCATTGCCGGACGTGTTACGATTTTTGAAGTGATGTTCCACACTTGGCAAAATCTCAACTAAAACAATGTCCCCTCATATCTTGGACATCACATCTCTTAGAAATTTCAGCATAAATTAAAACATGCAAAAAATGCCTCATGTTCATATGTAAAATTAGGGTTCAGGCTCAGTTAATTACCAACAGGATTTTCACCCTTAGTGGTCACCAACATGAATGTCCAACAAGACAGTCAGAGGTTGTGTGGGCGACCTGGCAGTTACCCGTCATATTGAACCGTGTTGCTCACGCAGGTAATCTAGCAACTGTGGCCCACGCACACCAAAAGCACAGCCCAAATGCCAAGACACCATTAGAAGGTGGCGCTCCCCTATGGAGAACTACACCGTGCCCTATCTTTCCACTGAGTTCTCTAGAGTTGACAGTCCTTCAGAAAATTCTCTCCCAGCTTGACCTGTGTGGTATCTGACGTTAGCCTGATTTTAGTCGCGCTCCCTAAACACTTTTCCCAAACTTTGCTCGTTTTCTTCCCGCCCCAAAAGAAATCTGTGAGAAGAAAGACCAAGGCTTGAGGCTCGCTGGGGCAGGTGAGAGCTAAACAGTCCGCAAACGGAAGGGGAAAGTGCAATTACATCAAACTTAGCAGAAAGGAAACTGGAGACAGACCAACAGATCGAGACCAGAGGAAGAGCTGGGAAGTAGGAATGGACCGCAGTGCTCTACACAGCTAGTGACTGTGGATTTCAAATCTGGCCCCTATCCTAGTGGCTGAGCAGAGGAGGAAATCCATCAGCTTTGTTTTGCATTTTCTAGACAGAAGAACAAACTTGCTACGGAGGAGCACTGAAGTTTTCCTTGTCTCTTGGATCTGAAAGGAATTTCTCCAAGCAAGCCTCTTATAAACTATGTTGTGCACGATGTCTTCTATGGCAGCCCTCCAAAAGATTCAGCAGGGCCACACTTGGCCATTTCCTACAGGCAGAGAGCAGATTGTCAAAGCTCTGCTCTGTGATTGCATACTTTCAAAGCTATATGGTTTGGGGGCTGGCCCGGTGGCGCAGCAGTTAAGTTTGCATGTTCCACTTCAGCAGCCTGGGGTTCGCTGGTTTGGATCCTCGGTGTGGACTTATGCACCACTTGTCAAACCTTACTGTGGCAGGCATCCCACATATAAAGTAGAGGAACATGGGCACGGATATTAGCTCAGGGCCAGTCTTCCTCAGCAAAAAGAGGAGGATTGGCAGCAGATGTTAGCTCAGGGCTAATCTTCCAAACAAACCCCCCCCAAGAAAACAAACGAAAAAAACCTATATGGTTTGAAAACCCAGCTTTGGATGATTGGATTTTATTAAGGGACAAAACCAAAGAGAAGTCCTATGGAGCCTTTCGGTTCCCTCCATAAATATTTATCTAGTCCACGTATTCAATATATGGTCAGTAACAGAGAGACCAGAATGATAGTCTCCGGGAGGAACATGGAGAACAGCTTTCCACACTGTCTCCACTCCAGTCTCGCAGGACAGAATGTTCCTCTTTCTGTCCAATCACACATCCCTTTCTTCCTCCATTTTCTCTTCACTCCTGTTTTCATCCCATCATCCTCTCTGCCTCCACAACTTTTCTCCATTGATTAGTTTCTCTTCCTTTTGACTGTTTTCCTCCCCCCTCTCCTCCCTGAGCCTGGGATTGTGCCTAAGTCTCTGCTCCTCAAACAGCAACAAAAATGTCTCTCTACTCCTCACTTCCTGAGACCTGGCTGCGCCCGCCCCCCCCCCCCCCCCATCCTGCCATGTTGTTCTCTTTCCTCCCCAGGCAAACGCTGTATTCATTCTTTCTCTATCTTCTCACTTCCCACAATCCACTGCAGTCTGACCACTCCCAACATCTCTCCACTGGAACTGTTCCCAAAATGTCACCAGTGTTCCTTTCCTTTTCCAAATCAATGGGCACTTTTCAGTCCTTAGTTTACTGGATTTCTGCTACATTTTATAGGGCTGACCACTGCTTTTCCTTAAACTGCTCCTATCTTGTTCTTCCTATTCATCGGGTCCTCAGATCTTTCTGGATGCTCCATCTTGATTTCTTTTGTGTGTGTGTCTTTCCTCCCTGTAAGTCCTGTTGATCCCTAGGGCCCCATCTTCTCAGGACTCTGATTTCCTCTCTGCAGGCTCTCCCCAAATGAGTTTGTCCATTCCCTCCCTTTCTTAACTATTTCTTTTTCAGACAGATAGATATAGATAGTTGCAGAAATAGATAGATGAATATTTCTTTCTTTCTTTTTACTAAAATGATTTTGAGCACATAGGATTTGCTCTCTTTAATATTTTAGGAAAACTTTCTATAGAAAAAAATACTCCTCTCCCTTATCCTTAGTTATGGATACACATTATTCCCTTGTACTTTGTACGTAAGTAATTTACTGAGCCAATTTCTTAATGATGGATAGTTAAACTGCTTATGATTTTTTTTTTTTAAAGATTGGATTGCTTCTCAGCCTTTTGGCTAAGATCAAGTGTAAAGATTGGCCCTGAGCTAACAACTATTGCCAATCTTTTTCTTTTTTTCTTCTTCTTCTCCCCAAAGCCCCCCAGTACATAGTTGTATATTCTAGTTGTAGGTCCTTCTGGCTCTGCTATGTGGGACGCCACCTCAGCATGGCTTGATGAGTGGCGCCATGTCCACACCCAGGATCCGAACCTATGAAACCCTGGGCCACCGAAGCAGAGTGTGCAAACTTAACCACTCGGCTACAGGGCCGGCCCCTGCCTCTGATTTTTAAACCATTAGAAACCATGCCATGGCACAGTAAATATTTGTGTATGTGCATTTTGCATACTCTCTAATGTATAAATTGCTAAAATTGTAATTTGATAGGTAAAAAGTATGCTTGACTTGAAGACTCTGGATAGATATTGCCAAATTGCCCTCAAAAAAAGACGATAACACTGCACACCCCACCACCTGTGTTTCCATATGGACAGTTCGCTGCCCACCGGCAGGCCCCGAAAGGTCATTCATCCTCCCTATTGTTCCTCTTGATGGTGATAGGCAGGTATGATGGAAGGGAGTGTTACGACCTCGTAAACATTTTCTGTCGGTATTTTTTACTACTAGTGAATGCAAACTTTCTTTAATGTTTATCCACCCCTTTTAGTTCTTTTGTGAACTGTGTTTATAGCCATAGTCAACTCTTCTATTAGAGTACTTGGGGATTTTTTCAAATGAGCACTCTTTAGGAAGTGATAATGAAAATCAGTAGTCAAATATGTTGGTCTTTGCTATGGACTGAATTGGATCCTCCCTCAAATTCATATGTTGACACTCCAGTCCCCAAAGTGACTGTATTTGGAGGTAGAGCCTTTACAGAGGTAATTAAGGTCAAATGAGGTCATAAGGGTGGGGCTCTGAGCCGGCAGAATTAGTGTCCTCATAAGAGACACCACAGTACTTACTTGCGCTCTCTCCCACTCCCTCCCTCCTTCTCTCTCTTTCACTATTAGCTTGTATTTATCGCAGGTGCTTCCAGTTTTCCACTGAACTTGATGTGCCACTTCCTTTAAAAGTGCTTTTGTTTGTAAAGTGAATCTATTTAAAGAAAAACTGTTAGGTAGAGTTGGATAATATGGCAAATTTCGTGGTGGTGGTACTGGAGCGTCTAACTTAAGGGGATTCTTGATTTAACCGAGTTAGGAACCCGGGGTTGGAAAGGCAAGCTCAAACCATAGTCTAAATTCTGCGGGAGACAGAAGGAAAAGTCCACTTTATTATTTGGCTTCCAGCACCATCTGGTGGCAGCATGTAGCAACTGCCAGGGAAATTCACAGGCTCAGACTTGTCAAGATAATGACATGATCAAAGGAGGCGTTTGTGCCATCAGGACCGCAGAGTTATTGTTCTCTCCCACACTGCACATACCCTAAAGGCTCAGCACAATGCGAACGTCCCCATGGGCTCTTAACTCACCCCCATATGTTGATGACTTTAATACTTCCCTGCATGATAAAACAAATCTTTATTTTAAAAGAAAAGAAAAAGAAGAAACAGAAATCTTGATTATTTAGAGCAGGGACTTCTCTGGACGATCTAAACTAGAAACGCCAGAGCGGGGCCCAGCACTCTGTTCACCGCCCCCCGCACGGGGTCCTGAGGCTTGCTTGGTTTGGGCGCACCGCTTTAGAGCAGTGATCCTCAACCCGAGACGATCCTGCCTCCAGTGGACATTTGGGGATGTCTGGAGACAATTTGGTTGCCAGAACTGGCATGGGGTGGGGGGGCGCTAGGGGCATCTAGTAGGTAGAGGTCAGGATGCAGGACATCCTCCTACGACAAAGAATTATCCAGCTCCAAACGTCCACAGTGCTGAGGTTGAGAAACCCGACGCCATAGTATGGACTCTCCCCCACTCCTGCCCCACCCACCGTTCCACCTGGCCAACTTCACTCATCCTCCTGATCCTCGTCCACGTCCCCGACCCCGATAGGCAGGGAACTATTCCAAATGTTTTACAACTGCTGGGGCCCTAACTAATCCTGATGAGGCCCTGACCAATTACGTGGGAGCAGCTGGCACAGCTGCCCTGTGCCTTCCGGCTGCTCATCAGCCCTGTCTGTGGGCATTTGCCTTTTTTCACCCTTGCTAACTCCAAGCAATTCTCAGATTTATAATTTTAAAAAGTCGGGCACACCATAGCCACCATTTCGGGGAAGAGAGGTGACTGATGGGGAGGAAGCCAAGATGGTAGCATCCACGTCTCTGTAACCTCAGCATTGACCCTTCAGGGGACCAGAGAACGTGCCTCCGTTCTCCTTACCTGAGAAATGCTGACGATGCTGGTATCTACCTGGTAGGAAAGAAAGTGAGCCAGACAATTTCTGACCATGATAAGTGCCCTGCAGAACAGACAGCGATGATGTGGTGAGAGAGGCCTGAATGTCCCTCGAGGGCTCCCCTGAGGAGGCAGCATTTGAATGGAGTGCCTGAGAGATGAAAGGGAATTAGGTTTGCCAACACCTGGGGTGAGCGCCTGAGTCACACAAGAGTGACCCCAGCATAGTTACCCGTGTAAATTCTGACGAGTCTAATCCACCGAAGGAGGTCCCATTCTCCTTGCCAGCAGCAGGATTAGGGGTGGTTTTGTGGCCTAGATCTGGCCAGTGGGACCTAAGACAATGTCTGCTGAGAAAGTTTTCCTCACTCCTAAAATGGCGACTCTAGAGAAGATGGCTTCTCTTGGGATTCTGGATGTTTCTGTAGCTGGAGAGGGTTCTCGATGCTGCAGCTGCGTCCTGCTCCCAGCTGAGCACGAAGCTTCTGGGTCTGTGGGAGGCCTGCAGCTCACCAGAGAGACCACACTGCCCTCAGGCTCTGCAGTCTGCAACTTCTGGGGGTTTCTGCTAGAAAGAGGGAAAGTGATAGAGAGAGAGAAGGATACACACAGGGAGGGAGAGAGAAGGGAAGAGAGAAGGGGAGAGATGGAGAGACCTGGAAACAGAATATGAATGGGAAGCAGAAGAAAGTTCCTGTAGTTTTGTCTTATTTTCCCTTGGTGGGCAGAGTAGAGGGGAACAAAACAGGTTGGAGACAAAAGGAAAATAATCTGAAGAAAGGAAAAGGGCAGAGTGGGGCAGAGAGCCCGCATGCTGATCCCCACATGCATCTCACCTGTATCTGCACTCAGGGGGACATCAGAGCCGAGGAGGTGTCGCCCCAGTTCATCAGCTGGACTTGTGCAGACGTGGGCAACTTCATCATGGGAGAGAATCACCCCCAGTGATACGGCAAAAGAATAAAGTGGCCCCTCCCCCGGCCCAGCCCGCCTGGCAGGAATGCACTGCTTTTGTTGTGTTTTTTGTTTTACATTTAATTATCCATTTGTTTAAGGAATATTTATTTTATTTTTTATTTTTCCTTCTTCTCCCCAAAGCCCCCCGGAACGTAGTTGTATATTCTAGTTGTGGGTCCCTCTGGTTGTGCTATGTGGGACGCCACCTCAGCAGGACCTAATGAGCAGTGTCATGTCCACGCCCAGGATCCGAACCTGTGAAACCCTGGGCCACTGAAGCGGAGCGAACAAACTTAACCACTTGGCCATGGGGCCAGCCCCTATTTTATTTTTAAAATTTGTATTCAGTTGGTTTTGAGTGATTTTGAGTGTGTGGTGAGAACGCAAGATCTACTCTCTTAGCAGATGGCAGGTATACGACACAGTATTATTAACTGCAGTCCCTATGCTGTACGTTAGGTCCCCAGAACTCGTGCAGCTTCTGGCTGAAGGCTTTTCCCCTCTGACCAGCCTCTCCCCATCTCCCCCACCTCAGAGCCTCCGGTAACCACCATTCTATTCTGTATCTATGCATTTGACTTTTCTTTTCTCTTCTTTTTTTTTTAAGCTTCCCCATATAAGTGGGCTCATACAGTATTTGTCTGTATTTGTCTTTCTCCGTCTGGCTAAGTTCACTCAGCACGAAGTCCTCTCGATTCATCCATGTTGTCACAAATTCACAAATGGCAGAACTAACTTCTATCTCACGGATCGGTAATATCCCATGGTATGCTTTATTTTTAATTACATAAACAATCATACTTTAAGCCACTGGCACTTTCAGCAGCTGCTGACTAGAACCCAGGATTTCTTCAGGCATCTGCAAAAGACCACAAAACCATTTTATTTTTTATCCTTTTGTAAGGACTCTAAGTTTTCATTCTAATAGGAGCAAAAGCATGCCTGATATACTTCTTGGGGTGGCTGGAGGTTTGCACCCCTGCTCAGCCCTTCCTTTCCGGCCTCGCTGACCGGGCGTCTGCCCTGTGTGGGCTGAATGTCCCGGCCAGACTCATGCTGAATCCTAACTCCACACGTGATGGTGTCAGGAGGTGCGGCCTTTGGTGAGTGATTAGGTCATGAGGGTGGAGCCCTCATGATGGGCTTAGTGCCTGAGGCGCCGCAGAGCTCCCTGCCTCTTCCTCCACGTAAGCACACAGCGAGAAGATGCCATCTATGAACCAGGAAGTGGCTCCTCACCAGACACAGAATCTGCCGGCACCATCATCTTGGACTTCCAGCCTCCAGGACTGTTTGAAATAAATGTCTGTTGTTCATAAACTACCCAGTCCATGGGTATCCTGTTATAGCAGCCCGAAGGGACTAACTCTCTACCATCCTCACTTCACAGAGCTCCCTCCCACCTGATGTGAGGACAGAGGCTGGCTGAGGCTGTTGCCGTGGAAACCAAGGCTGGAGGCCTTGAAGGAAGAGCTGGGGCAGGGACAGAAAGAGCCTCAGAGATAGATTTCCCAGGCTTTGTAGTCAGACTGTGTGTGGGATCCAAATCACAGCAGCCGAGCTACACAGTGTGTGCACAACGAATAAATAAAAAACATGGAAACTTGGCAAGTGACTTAGCTTCTCCAAGACCCTTTGAGAACACAATTATAAGCATTCTTGAGCATGGGGTCGGTGTGAGCATAAAGCAAATCTTATAAAATGCTTAGCACCAGGTCTGACTCCTTTTAGCTTGCTTCTCAAAGTAGGGCCCAGAGACCACTCAGGGCACCTGGCTGGAGCAGGGCTATAGTTAAAAATGGAGAATCCTGGGACCGGCCTGGTGGTGTAGTGGTTAAGCTTGTTCACTCTGCTTTGGCGGTCTGGGGTTCACGGGTTTGGATCCTGGGCGCGGACCTACCCACTGCTCATCAAGCCGTGCAGTGGCGGTGTCCCACATACAAAACAAAGGAGGATTGGCACAGATGTTAGCTCAGGGCCAATCTTCCTCACACACAAAAGAGGAGAATACTGGGCCCTTAAAACTAAGGAATCAAGATCTTTCGTCTTCACATTCACTCTTTAAAGTATTACCCTGCTTCATTTTCTTCAGAGTACGTGTCTCTGCCTGAAATGACCTTTAAAAATTGGTTCAGCTGCTAATGCTCTGTCTTCCTGCCTTATCGTGTGAGCTCCATCTGGGCAGCAATACAGCCTATCTTGTTTCCCAGGGTCCCCCTGACCTGGAACAAATCTTCAATGTATTCTTGTGGAAGGGATGGAAGTGCCAAAAACTTATTTTGAAAGAGGGCAGATCTGTGGGATGCTGAGTTCATAGGGAAGAGGCCCTGCCCACGTGAGGAAGGAGGGGCTGAGAGGCTGCAGACCTGCAGGGGAGCAAGCAGTGAGGTGTTCCTGGCTGAGAGGAGAATGCCTCCATCCAAACCTGAACCAGACAGAAGACTGGGAGCTGGGAAGAGGGGCAGCTGAGGTGCCGCTCATCTGTGGCGTGAGCTCACGTGTTCTCAACTACTTCTGAGGGAAAGGACAGCTCCAGAACAGAACTCCCCCTTTCCTCTCCCTCCTTGGTTCAGTTGCTCCCCGTTAAGGCCTTGCACATTTTTTTTTTATTGCTTTTTCTCCCCCAATCCCCCCAGTACATAGTTGTATATTTTAGTTGTGGGTCCTTCTAGTTGTGGCATGTGGGACGCTGCCTCAACGTGGCCTGGCGAGTGGTGCCATGTCTGAGTCCAGGATCCGAACCAGCGAAACCCTGGGCCGTGGCACTGGAGCGCGGGAACTTAACCACTCAGCCACAAGGCTGGCCAAGGCCTTGCACATTGACGCAAAACGTTCACCGGTGATTGAGGTCAGTTGTCAAAAGATGGCGCTGCTAGGATATTGTCTAAAACTCCCTCAGCTGAGGACAAGAGTCCCATTGATCTTGAAAATGAAGAATGTTGTGGCACTAGATTTATTTCAACCCATTTTTTTTCAAAGAGGGAAATGCCTCCCAGATGGAAGACACGTGAACTTACAGGAGGAGGAGGCGGGAGAGGACGTTCCATCCACTGCCCATGGGGCATGGGCACCAGCACAACACAGGGCTCAGGAGCCAGGGCTCCACCGATGACTGTGTGACGTTGCCCAAGGGCACTTCTGCCTCTGTGCTTCAACTTCTTCACTGGTAATTTCGTTCAGAAAGTGTTCCTTGAGCCCTTACTCTGCCAGTCACTGTGCCAGGCAGAATTTCTCAAGGACTTTACGTTCTAATGGGGAGACAGACAATACACACGATAAAGGGGTAAAATCTATAGGGTGTTAGTGTTGAATGTTGAGTGTCAATGCCCCAAGCCAAAGACCACCAGGAAGACACCTGTAATTGAATATGTTGGTGTATTGTTGAAATGAGGGAGGAGGCACAGCAGGAAAGCGTGAGTGAGAGGGTGTTCGAAGAAGCCTGTTATAGGATTTGGATTTGCGTTAGGGGATTTGGAGGAGAGCTTAAGGAAGGTGGCTTATTTCTAGATAGGATGTTGTCAGGAAGTGGGGTAATTCTACGATTCAGTACCTTAAATCTTCTGGAGCAGAAGGGTTAACTAGAGCAAGACTAAAGCTGTGATTGGTTAAGAAGCAGTGGTCATGAGTGTTAGCTAGGAAAGGGGACAGTTTGGTCATTTTTGTGGCTTGCACGATGTTCAAATCTTTAAAAAAAATTCTGTATTGAGGTAACATTGGTTTATAACATTATATAAATTTCAGGTGTATATCATTATGTTTTGATTTCTGTGAAGGCCACATTGTGTTCACCACCCAAAGTCTAAGATGTTCACGTCTTGTCTGTGTTCCAAGAGGCTTACAGAGTGAGTGGGTGTTTGTCTTGATCCATTGTGGTTACCAAGTGGCCTTTCTGAGGGCAATGTTCTGCGAGAACATTGTTCGTGGCTGATGTTTGGCAGGACAGCAAGGCTGAGCTGAGTGCTCATGACGGGCCAGGCCAGCCCCGGCAGGTCACGAGCTGCTTTTCTCTTCCTCAGGAGAAATGAATACAAAGCAGGGAAGGAGGATATGAAATGTAGAGGGGTGAAATTTCGGTGGGGGGGCGGCATCTAGGGGAGGTGTCCCTGAGAAGGTGAGTGAAGACTTGGAGGATGTAGAGAAGTCCGCCATCCTGTTTTCTTGGTAGAGGAGCAACAAGGGTTAAGGAGCGGGGTCATGCCGAGGCTGCTGGAGGTCAGCGTCGCCAGAGTGAAGTGGAAGAAGAGAAGAGAGATCAGAGTAAAGGTAGACAGCTGATGAGGGAGAGCAGAGATCACGTAAGGTCTTAGCAGTTGACATAAAAAGCTTTTATATATTGAGGTATCAGGACACCATTCGCTTTAAGCTTGATTTGGCCTGAATTTTAGTTGAACCAAAGAAGGCTGACTTGCGGCCTGTCAAACATACATTGTACATCTGCTTTAACCATTACCCGAAAGCAAAGAATGTGCTCTTTGACGATAAGAATTAATGCCTCCTTTCTTGTGACACCAGTACTCTTTGAAGATAAGTCTCCCTTCCCATGACACCAGGGACATGTTGACCCACTGTGTACATGCTAATCAGTAACAAATGTTTCCTTGAACCCTTGAAGGAATGGATGCCTGTCATGCTTGATGTCTGTATCTTTGTTTCGAGATGGTATTTGTGCTGAAAATCACTCTGGAGTGCTCTGCTCCCCAGCAAAGGCTGTGGCTCCCAGGCTCTAGTCCCCAGTTTGGCCCGAATGAAACCCTCTTCTTTTCTTTACTATAGAGTGGTGATTAGTCATTTGTGTTGACACAGTCATAGCAGCAGCTTTGGCTTTTACTCTGAGCAAGATGGGAACGATGGGAGGACTTTGAACAGGAAGGACATCCTCTCATTTACGTTCGGGACAATCAGGATCACTGTGCTGTGTGGAGAATAGACTCAAGGGGAAAGGTTAGAGGTTGGGAAAACAGATTTGGGTTGGGGGCAGGGCTCTTGCAGTTGTTCAGGCAAGAGCTGTTGGTGGTGTGGACCAGGGCAGGGACGTTGGGCACAGTGAGAAGTTGTTGAATTTTTAAATATATTTTCGAGTGAAGATTGGATCTGATCTTCTGATGGACTTGCTATGAGATGTGAGTGGAGTCAAGGAAGGTTCCAAGGTTCTGGGGCCTGGGCAACTGGAGGAGTGGGATACTGTTACGGGAACGGTGCAGGAGCAACTAGTGGGGTGGGTGCGGGTGGATATCAGTGGCTTAGATTTAGATTTGTTATTTTGAGATGCCTATTAGACATCCAAGTGGAGATGTCAAAAATGCAGACAGAGGGGCTGGCCCTGCGGCCGAGTGGTTAAGTTCGTGGGCTCTGCTTCCACAGCCCGGGGTTTCACTGGTTTGGATCCTGGGCGCACATGGCACCACTCATCAGGCCGTGCTGAGGCGGCGTCCCGCACAGCACAGCCAGAGGGAACTGCAACTAGAATATACAACTACGTACTGGAGTGTTTGGGGAGAAGAAGAAAAACAGAAAAGACAAAGATTGGCAACAGATGTTAGCTCAGGTGCCAATCTTTAAAAAAAAAATGCAAATAGATATGTGGGTCTGGGGTAGGGTTGCCAGATGAAATACAGGATGCCTAGCTAAATTTCAATTTCAGGTAAACAACATATAAGTTTTTCATATCAGTATGTCTCAAATATTGCCTGAGACATACTTACACTAAAAAGAAATTAGCTTTGCAGGGAGAACAGACAAATTTCCCTGTACAGAAAAATTCCGAATAATTTATGTAGATACTCTGCCCTCGAGGGGGTGGACATAACTCTCTGCGGTGAGTGTGGGCTGTGCCTGGTGACTTCTTTCCAAAGAGTGCAGTACGGAAAGGGAGAGAACAGAGTAACTGTGTGGTAGAGAAAGCTGATGCACACTGCCTCAAGCCAGGTGAGCCAGGTCAGCATCAACAGTGAGTTTTCCTGATGCGCTGTGATCAGCACTGCTCCGCAGGCACTTTTCCTCAGGGGCCTTCCTCCCCCAAACCCATAACCTGAGTCTAATCACGAGAAAAACAGCAGACAGTCCCACTGAGGCATAGTCTGCAAAATACCTGACCAGTCCTCACAACCGTCAGGGTCATCAAATACAAGGAAAGTTTGAGAAACTGTCATAGCCAAGAGGAGCCTAAGGAGACGTGACAACTGAAAGTACCGTGGCCTCCAGGATGGGCTCCCAGAACAGAAGAACATTAGGTAAAAATGAAGGAAATCTGAATAAAGTATGGGCTTTAGTTAAATAAGAGTGTATCAATACTAGTTCATTAAATGTGGCAAACCATGCTAATGTAAGATGCTAATGGGGGGCTCAGCAGTGAGGTGCCCTGGGGGCAGAGCATCCAGAGCAGCGAGGGTGGCACCGCCACGCTCCTTCCCTGGGAACCACACTCGGCATCTCAGCATCAAGCCACCGTAGCTTCAAAGCGTCTCTTGAGCATCTGTGCTTTATCTCGATTTATTTTGTTCATCCATTAGCAAGACGTGTCCTCAGGTATCAGAAAAGCCTAAGAGAGCTCGTAAGGGTGTCATGCTTACCATAAAACTGGATGTCATTAAGTGTTTCTATCTTGGTGCACGAAATAAAGACATTGTGTGTGCGTTGAACTTGTCCGCGTCCACCATTCGTACTATTTACACACAGAGAAGAAGAATCTTAAAAGCTGCTGAAGTTACTGTTGTTTCTGCTAGTGGGAAAGTGGTCTCTCTTAGCCGGCATCCAGGAATGGACAAAATGGAAAGTCTGTTGCTTGAGTGGGTTGATGGGTGTAGAAAGCATGGTGTTCCGTTATCTTGCACCTAAAGAGAAATCAGTCAGTCTTTTTAATAAGCCGAAACAGAAGGCACCGGACAGTGGTGATGAAAGCGTTGCAGAAGTGGAATTTAACGGTAGTCGTGGGCAGTCTGACTCGTTTTTGAGGGAGGGCAGCTTCACAGTTCAAAGGTTACTGGAGCGAGTGCGTCGGCTGATACTGAAGCTGCTGAACAGTTTTTAGAAGAACCGAAGAAAAGAATCACAGGCGGTGGTTATTCATATAAGCAGGTGTCTAACTGTGACGAAACTGCAATTTAACGGAAAAAATTGCCGAACAACACATTAATTTCGATAGAGGATAAGAAGGCTGAGAGACACAAGGCACTGAGGACAGGTCTACCGGAATGCCTCTTCCTGAGGCCGCTGGTGATGCTGTCCTTAGGCGTCGACTAGCGCACTGTCAGAAGAGTTGAGGCAGGGAAAGGTGGTGATAAGAATACGCTTCCTGGTACAACTTTATTTTTGAAAGGGCACGTGGGTTTAGGGCAGGTTTGCAGGATGTTTTGAGTGCCTACAAAGAATTGTATGATAGAAAAACACATGAGGCTAAGCAGTCAAGCATCCTGTGTATCTCAAGCTTGCCACGGCAGCCACGGCAGCCACAGCAGCCACGGCAGCCAGCGGCCCTCTGCCTTGACATCGAGCCAGGCAGACATAGAAGAAGGTGTAACATCAGTGACCTGCTGCCCTGATGGCCTCAGACGACGATGCGATGTTAACTGATGACCCTCTTCCTCTCTCTCCTGCCCTTGTAGGAGTCTCCTGTACCTCCCCAAACCCCAACCTCCAATGACCCAGCTAACACCCTCATCCCGCCACCACCTCTCAGCTTTCCAGTGGGCTCGCCGTCTTCCTGAGTCTGGTAAGTGAAACCACACTGTAAGGATATGATTTCTACTTCATATAGGCTGTGTATGTATCATATCATTCCTCTTTTTACTATATGTTAGTGCGATTTAGGTTTTATGTGTTGTTTGGTATGATTTGGTAGGTTAATTTTGGGTCTGGGAACACTCAAAAATCTTTCCACATAAATTCATGGTAACTGCATCTTTGTTCTACACCGTTACAGCTTACTAAAGGTTTCACTGGAATGCTCTACTTGCGGATAGTGGAGGGAACCTGTAATAGGGGAAACTAGGCGCAAGGTTTAGGGGAAATCTCTGTACTCTCTTTGCAACTTTTCTCCAAGTCTAAATCTATTCTAAAATTAAAAGTACATGCAAAATTATGTGTTATTTTTCTGAAATTCAGATTTAACTGGGCGTCCTGCATTTTTATTTGCTGATTCTGGCAACTCTGTTTGGGTTTTCTAACCAGAAATGCATTATGGAGCCATCGGCATGTTTGTGATTAAAGGCAGGAGCCTGTGTGGGGTCCTCAGGGCATCAGTGTGACTAAGGACGTGTTGTCAGGAGGTGGAGACATGAGAGAGGGCGAGTTGGCTGTTTGGGCAAAGTGGTTGGTGGCACTCACTGCTCTGTGACTGCTCAGTCTCTGCCAGCCTCAGTTTCCTCGTCTGTTAAAATGGAGATTAGGATCATGTCTGCCTCGTGGGCTCTTTGGGAGGGGGAAATGGGATGACCTTGGTAACACATTTTCATCGCATCTGGGGCACAGAACCTGAACAATGAAAGCTAACTTCTACCCGAGTTTATCAATCCGACCTTCTTCATGGATATTCCTCTATGTACGCACATATACACGTGTACGTACGTAGATATAAAATATATCTCTATAGTTTTTAGAAGAGGGTACAGATTAGGTACTGTGAAATGTTTCATTCTTTTTCTGACTGCATTAGGAAATTGATTCCATAAGTGTTCCATTGAGTACTTACTGTGTGCCATACACTATGATAAACACTTCTAAATAAATACATTATAAAACTCACTGTTGTTAGTTCCAAAAATTTGGATGCAAACTGGTGGAGGACCAAATCCAGGGGTAATTTGTAAAACAGGTGGGTATTTGGACAAATGTGATTTTAAACAGCAGTCTCCACAATACTGTCCACATTGTTTTGTGTCTAAGAGAAACCTTTCCCATCCTTAATTACACAGGGATGTATATAAGTCTTGGAATCCAGCAAGGTTTTTAGCTCAGTGGAAAATTCTCTTGACGATTTGCAACCTGGGGGTTCATCTGGCCACTGGAGAGACAGTAAATGTCGTAGTTGCTTTTTCTCCCTGAGCACAAGCTCTCTATGCTTTTATTCTTTTCACGTTGTCTCCCACTAATATCCTTCCACTTCTTTCTCCATTCCCACTGCCCCCAGCGTTGCCCACTGCCCTCTTAGATCTCTCGATGATTTTAGTAGCCACCTCGATCTCTCCCTCTTGTGTTCCAGGCTGTGCCGTCTCAGTAAGTGCTGTTGTGATCCACCAAGTTGCTCAAGATGAAAACCCAGAAGTCATTCCTCATTTATCCCCTTCTCTGAAACCCCTGCATCCAATCCAATTGCAAGTCCCATTGACTCAACTTCATCTTCTCCCGTTGTCTACATCTTAAAAATATTCTGTACATATCTCTCTCTCCTAGACCAGATCACCATCAACTTAGGCCTGTGTATCAGGCTGGTGCCCTTGTTCCGGGCCTCTCAATCTCCCAACAGGTCTACTTTGGCATCAATCAGTCTGTCTTGGACCCTTCAAGCCCACTCATTTGGGCATCATCCTGTTGCCATGGAAACAAAAGCTGAAGAGAGAAATAGAGGGGTTGGCGTCATGAGTGAGGAGAACCATGGAGACCGGAGCCCATGACTCTACCTGTTGAAGGTTTGGGTCTTTGTAAAATAGAGCTAATAATTGTCTCCTGTTCATAAGGCTGTGAGGTGCCATTAGTTCCTGAAGACATCAGTTCCAACCTGCTCGCTTTACTGATGCACCTATAAATATGTGTGTAGGCACACTTGTAAGAGCTGTACATGTTTAAGGGAAAATATGCATTGACATAAACATAGAGTATGTATTACTCAGCTCAGGCTCTTATAACAAAACCCCATAGGCTGGGGGGCTTAGACAACAGACATTTACTTCTCTCAGTCTGGAGGCCGGAAGTCCAAGATCAAGGTGCCAGCAGATTTGGTGTCTGGTGAGAACCTGTTTCCTGGTTCATAGATGTCCATCGTCTTGCTATAACCTCACATGGTGGAGGGAGGCAAGAGAGCGCTCTGGGGCTTCTTTTTTTTTATTGAGGTATAATTGACATATAACATTATATTACTTTCAGGTGTACAACGTATATATTGTGAAATGATCACCACAATAAGTCACATCCATCACCATACATAGTTACAAATTTTTTTTCTTGTGATGAGAACTTGTAGGATCTACTCTCTTAGCAACTTTCAAATATACAATACAGTATAGTATTATTAACTATAATCACCATCTGGCGCCTCTTTTATAAGAGCACTAATCCCATTTTGAGGGCTTCACCCTCATGACCTAATCACCTCCCAAAGGCCCCACCTCCGAATACCATCACATTGGGGATTTCAACACATGAATTTGGGGGGACACAAACATTCTGTCTATGCCATCAACCTAAGACATCACCCCTGTCCACTTGCCACCCAGTGTCCCCCTTATGGTGTGGCAGAGAGAGTCTGTGTATATACATATTTTATATTTTATTAAACATATTTTATATATTATTTATTACCTTTTGATGTACTATAATATAAAATATTCTATGATATATATTATATATAATATGTTCCTTTTCCTCTTTTTTGCACCGTAGTGGCCACCCTCCACACTGTTAGACAACTTGCTTTCACGTCACGGCGTATTTCACTCTTTCAGCCCCTAAAGAATGTCCTTAGAAGCTTACATAGTGGCACAGAATCCCACTGGGTCCACTCAATAGCGTTTAGCCATTCCCCTCGGGAGGAATATTGACTTTGTTTCCAAGAGTTTGTTTTTATAAGCTATAGTACAAGAAAAACTGGAGTTGGTAAAAATTTGTGTGTGACCAAGCAGAAGGACGCCAGGGGAATAATTAGTGTGGCCCAGTGTCCCCGGCTGATGCTGAGTCCCCCATGCTCTGTGTGTTTCAAAATATCTGCCTGCATGGATGTTTGCAATAATCTCTGAATTTGTCATCCTCTGTCCATTCTGCTTAGGATTGTGACATAAACTCTGTCTGAACATAAACACTTTAAGTTTATTCTGCACAGACTTCTGCATGAATTCTCCCCTTTAAACTGCCATCATTGACTTAGGACCATGGTATCTTACAGCCAGGATGGCCATGCCTTTTTTGGGTTTTTTGGTTTGTTTGTTTGTTTTTAGTGAAGAAGATTGGCCCGGAGCTAACATCTGTGCCAATCTTCCTCTACCTTGTATTTGGGGCGCTGCCTCAGCATGGCTTGATGAGCAGTGTGTAGGTCTGTGCCTGCAATGGAACTTGCAAACCCCGGGCTGCCAAAGCGGAGCAAGCGAACGTAACCACCGCACCACCAGGTGGGCCCTAAGAACGGCCATGCTTTCGAAAAAACAATCTGTGAAAAGGCCCATAATCATTAGAAGAAAACGTTAACTGTTTATAGTTTTCTAGGAAGAAAACAAGCAAACATTTGCTGAAGCAGATGTTCAACACTGTGTCCCTCGCGCCGTCTCCTTCCTTTCCTGAGGCACCGAGTTGTGTTCCGCAGCCATCACAAGTTCCATTGGGAAGCACCTGTCCTGAGATTTTGAATTGTGATTAATAATTGCAGCATCTCAAAATCAACAGCAATTAATTGCTGAATGCACCGCCAAAAACAATCTCCATTTGTACCTGCTTCCCTGTGCCCCCCGACTCTTGCCACTGAGCTTGAAATAATGTAATTTGGGTCATGAGTCATGGTTGATTCTTTGGTTTCATTCAAGCTGCTGTTAGTTTCTTTGGGTGGTTGGGTGCTAATGGGTACCAGAGGACAGGTGCCCAACATCTTTTGAAATAAGGATAAGTGGAACCCCCACGCTTGTGTTTCTTGGGGAGAAAGATACTTGAAGCTTTTGCAGCCCAGTTTTCATTCCTTATAATAAGGGTCATTTTTTACAATCACTGTGTTCAAGTGCCTCCAGTGTCCCGGCGCTCGATCAATTTGTGTTGAAGGAAGAATGAGATGCGGTTGGACGGGAAGAATAGACAATGGTAATGGGGGGGGGGGGGCTCACCAGCACCTGCAGCAGCTGCTTGACAGAGAGCCTGTGATTTCTTTACGAGTCAGCAGCAGCTTGCATGGCCAATTTTTTTTTCCCTTCTGTAAAAATCCCCTCCAAGGAGACCTTTTAACAAGCACTAAAGGCTTGAGTAACCAGTAACGTGATCATTCATTAACGCCCCCGCAGTCACACCAGCCCCTGTCCAGGCTATTCTGTGTCATCCATTCCTCCTCCCCTCAAGGGCACTCAACTGGCGTTAGCAACAGAGACCGTTGCCAAGGAAACTACAGTTGGAGCGGGAGACAGGCAGGGGTGTGGAAGGTGCAGTATGAAGCTTGGAGATTAAAA
Organism: Equus przewalskii; assembly: GCF_037783145.1. NCBI lineage: Eukaryota > Metazoa > Chordata > Mammalia > Perissodactyla > Equidae > Equus > Equus przewalskii. The sequence continues at coordinate 25,455,798 of NC_091839.1, read as the reverse complement.
TTTTCTAGGCCTGCAAGTAATGCAGTGGGTGGGTGCAAAATCCCAGTCTGGGCACAGAGTGAGTGGTCAGTGAATATCTGTATTTATTATTTGTGAATGAATGAAAATACAGGGTCTTTGGTAATTGATTTCACCTCTTTGAAGCCTCAGTTTACTCTTCTTAAATGGGCTTATGTAATCATCACTCCAAGCTAATAGGACTGTTGAGAGGATTAAATTGCTCCCTGCGTGCCCAGGCCTAACTCCCCAGGTGCGCCTTGGGGGCCACCTGGCCCAGAATCACCTGGGCAGGTGGAAACTTGCTGAAAAGCAAATTCCTGGGCTACTCTTTAAACTTCCCGAAGCACAATATCTTGTCTAAAGTATCCATCCACCTACACAATCCATCACTGTTTTCCTCTTTACCCTAGCAATTTTCTTCATAGTAGTTTTTAGAGCTGTACTTTCCAATATGGTAGCCGCAAACCACTTGGGGCTATTGAGTGCTTGAAATGTGGCTAGTCCCGAGTGAGATATGCTGTAACTGTGACATATATGCTGGATTTCAAATACCCAGAAAGAAAAAAATAAGAAAATATCTCACTGATCACTTTTTTACATCGGTTCATTGGTTCAAATGGTAATACTTTGCATATGTTGGAGTCAGTGAAACCTATTGTTAAGATGAGTTCCGCCTGTATCTTTTTACCTTTTAAATGTGGTTACTGGAAAATTTAAAATCAAATGCATGATGTACATGGGCAGCTTGCATTACATCTCCATTGCACAGTTTTAGAGTCTGTTTTAGAGTGAAATAATCTTGCTAATTTATTTCTAACTCATTTGCTTTCTGCATCCCTGCATGATGGTTAACATCCCATGAAATAAAGACCTTGTATGTCTTGTTTCTCCTGGATTCCCAGCACCTAGGACAATTAAATGCAGATAGCTGACCCCCCAATATATATTTGTTTAATGACGACATGAGGTATCAGGAAGATATTTGGGAAGAGGCTGAGCCTTGAAAGTCAGAAAGCCACAGAGGAAAATTCTCTGCGTCATCAGTTAACTGGGGAGTGGTATCCTCCAGCTTGAGGAGCCCCTTGTCTTCTGTCACTTGTGGATGCCATTCTCCTGTCAGCTAAACCTGGATCTCACCTGACTTGTTAACTTTGGGTCCTGGAGAAACGAGAGATTTTTTTATGTTAGGGCTGGGGTCCAAAATCGTCCTTGGAGAATAGTTCACATTTGGGGTTTGGGGGAAAGAGCAGGGACGGAACCTACCAACCCATCAACAGAAAGGTCTGTCTACTCAATCACTTCCTTTACCTTTCCTTGTAAATCTCCGGATCCCCCGACCTAAAGCAGACCCTGACTCGTCATTGTCTCTGCTTTACCCCAATGCATTATTCTCCAGAGAATGTAACGCTACTATAGATTTTAACATAGGTATACACATATGAATATACACACTGTGCATCACATATATATATTCATGTATATATTTTTAATGTATTTACATATACTATTTCTATATAAATATATGTTTTGTATCTATATTTGTATTTGCTATTTCTTCAAATAAGAAGACATGTCTTCAAATGTCAACTCCAATGAGAAAGAAGACTATATTTGTCTTGAATGCTCACCGTCTACCACAACGTCTGGCAAACAGTATGCACTCAGTAAGTATTCTCTGAATGAACGAATCAGTCAAATAACGAACTATTGGAGAGAACAAAGGCTGCTTACATCATTGGTACTGGGGGCATCCGCGAAAGAGAAACCTGTGATTTCTCCTCGTGTCTGCAAAGGCACACACAGCAGTTTCCCCCCCTTCTTCAAAGACAATTTTTAATGTGCTCATTTTAAATCGTAATGTGCCCAAATCCCAGAAGCTGGTACCTCAGGCCTGTGCCCTCCCCAGACCTCACTCTCCCCCAGCTCGACTGTTCTGGCAGCCATTACTCTGTCCTGGTCCTTAAGAGCATTCATTCGGTTTCAATGATGCAGGCAGGCTCTGCCTGTCACCATGGAAACTGCAGCCAGAGCGATAGGGAAGAAGCTGACAGACACTCAGAGGATGGAACTTTCCAGACTGTGTGTAGATTACAATCTCAGCCTACCATACTAATGGTTCTCGATAAATATTTGTAGGGGGATTGAATAAAAATATGGGATTGTGGGAAAGGGACTTCACCCTTCTGAGACAGTTTTCTCCTCTAGAAGTGGAGAAATATATTTTTTTTCCTGGATTTCTGGATTGTGGTGAGGATTATAATACATGCAGCTTGTAAGTCACTTGGCACTGTGCCTGTTATGATGCAGCCAGACTTCACCTGCCTCAGAGTGGGGAGAGGGGAGGTGGATGGTTAAAACTGCTTAGTCCTGGGCCACCCTCCAGACCAACAACGGCAAAAGAACCCATCTGCCACTCCCTGCCCTCACCGTCTGCTCACTGTCCTGCTTTATTTTATGCATAAACCATCTCGACACCTGAAATTATCTTCTTTGTTTCTTTTTTCCCAACTTTATTGAGGTATAGTTTTTATTTTTCAGTTATACAACATGATGTTTTGATATATGTATACACTGTGAAATGATTACCACAATCATGCTAAATAACACATCCCTCACCTCACATAGTTACGACTTTTGTGTGTGTGTGTGGTGAAACCACTTAAGATCTACTCTCTTAGCGAATGTCGAGTAGACAATACAGTGTTGTTCACTGTGGTCACCAGGCTGTACATTAGACCCCAGAACTTATTCATCTTGTAACTGAGACTTTGTACCCTTTCACCAACACCTCCCATTTCCCCCAAACCTTCTCTCTTTTTTGTTGTCTCCCTGCCTCACTACAGAGTAAGTTCCACATTATGAGAATGGAGACTGTCTTTCCTGGTCTCCTCCTGCACCCCCAGCCGGTCACGGTGCCTGCACATCGTGGGTGTGCATGAAATGTACAAATGTTTGTGAACATCTGGAAGCATCAGTGAGTTGTTGGAGGAAGTGAAGATTTCTGAGAGGCAGAATGACCTGGGAAATGGAGGGGACGGCCGAAGGTGCCTTTGTGGAGGGCAAACCATCAAGGAAGGCAGGCTGGGCGAGGCGGGCAAGACTGGCATTCACTATTCAGCTGTCATGAGGACTTAGACTGTCTGAACCCAGACTCAAGAGAAAGGACCAGTGAAACGGGGAGAGCAGCCTGTGCGGGCCTCACTCAGTAGGAAGAGGAGTTCACTCTGAGCTCCCAGACATTTCTGAAGCCCATGGCAAAGGTCCCCAACTCAAAGTCCCTGAAGGTTACTCAGGGCACGTGAGGGAAGAGTGTGCACTGTGGCTCGTGCATATTAAACAGCTTGGAAGATTTTTTATTTCCATAAAGATACATCCCCCCTCACTCATTTTTCTTAAAAAAAAAAAAGTGACTCTACCACCACACACTCACCAGAATGGACAAAAATAAAGAGACTGATAACACCAAATGCTGGTGAGGATTGGAGCAACCAAAACTTTCATATATTGTTGATGCGAGTGTAAAATGGCACAACTATTTTGGAAAAGGTCTTGCATTTTCTTAAAATAAGTGACCCTCTCAGTCTGGCCCCAGTGTTCTCAAGGGTGTAGAGTAATATCTCCCATGGAAAGGGAACTATCACCTCAAGCACAATATAAACTGGACACTGATCCAGAGTCTGGGCATTGGGAAATAATAGGGAGCAGTGGGGAGTGTGGCAAAGGGGAGAAAGTGTGTTTTATTGAAGTGGGCAGCTGCTTCTAGACACCATCCAATGGCTTCCAGGCATGAAATTGAACCCAGTGTTGCTGGATCTTTTGATTTTTCAAGAGAAACTGGAAATCTCCCAGGATTTCAATGCTGCTTCAGTGCTCACACATTTTCGGTGGGCATGTAAACACACACAACCTTTATGGTGGGCAATTTGGCACTATCAATGCAAAATTGGAGTGCCTGTACCCTTTGACCCAGCAATCCCAGTTCCAGGAATATAGATGCACTTAGACAAGTGTGAAATAGCACATGTGCATGGCAAGTCACAGCAGCATCATTTGTTATAACAAAGAATTGGACACAATCTCAATATCCATGAGGAGGGGACAGGTTAAATAAGTTATAGGGGGCCAGCCCTGTGGCCAAGTGGTTGAGTTCGTGTGCTCTGCTTTGGTGGCCCAGAGTTTTGCCGGTTTGGATCCTGGGTGCAGACTTAGCACCGCTCACCAGGCCATGCTGAGGCGGCATCTTACATAGCACAACCGGAAGGACCTACAACTAGCATATACAACTATGTACTGGGTGGCTTTGGGGAGGAGAAGAAAAAAAGAGAAGATTGGCAACAGATGTTAGCTCAGGGCCAGTCTTTAAAAATAAAATAAGCTATGGGATATCCACACAATGGGATAATCTGAATCTATATGAAAAATGAGTGAGCCTCTTAAGTACTGGTATGGAGACATTTCCAAGATTTACATATTTTATTTCACGCATATGTGTGTTTTATTAGGTACCACTCTAGGTGCTTTGCAGATTTTCATTCATGCAACCCTCATGGCAATCCCCATTTTAGAGCTGAGGAAAATGAGGCACTAGAGGTTAAACAACTGGCTCAGAGTCCCAGCACAGCAAGAGGAGAGGCCGGAGTCAAACTTAGTCGGGTTCAGTCCGTTCTTTTCACCTCTGCTGTGCAGTCTTCACATTAAATTGAACATAGAAAGTTGCAGAAAAATGGGTGCAAAAAGTACTATCCTGTTAAAAAAAAAAGGGGGGGAGGGCAATGGGGCTGACAATGCCATGTGCTTAGAACTACCCCTTCAGGAATGTGTAACAGATGTGGCTGCCAGGAAGGGTACCCGGTGGGCTGGGACGGAGAGGAAGGGTGAAATCTCCCTACACTGTATTTCCCATAAGATTATTACTTTCACCCAGCTAAGATGTAATCATCGTTTAAAATGCACCACCATTTAAAAAGGAAGAAGCGAAATTTAAAACAATATTGATGGCTTTGTTTCCGCAGAACCGGTCGAGGCGGCTGTCCCATTCTATGTTTCTTTCGGTGCGCTGAGGCGTCTGCGGTGTGCTGAGCATCGGCGAAGGCGGCGCTACGGGGGGTGTGCATCCCCACAGAATCGCCAAGACAAAGCCTGGACGTTAAAATACATATAGAATTAATATATTAATAGAATTACCTGTGTTCCTCATCTATTTAGTCAAATATTTGTGGAATAAATAAGCAATTTAGTTAATGAATGAATGCAGTTGGAGACCAGCTAAGGTTTGTATCACGGGCTCTTTGGGGCTCTGTGGGGTTTCCAACAGAGGGTGCAGAGACCCGCGTAGAGCTTTTCTTTTCTTTTCCTTTCTGCAAAGACCCCTGCCTGAGGATGCATTTTAATTGCAAAACAGTCGTGAGTGGACTGCTAATGAGGACCCCTCCCCGCGGGTTGCGTCAGAGCCCCTCCTCCCCATCCCCCACCAGGCTGCTCGGGTGTTTATCAGCCTCAGGAGCTGTCGTCCAGCGACCGTGCGTTGCTATGGAAACCGCAGCCAGCCCGGGAAGAGAGGGGGCCTACGACAGGAGCTGGAATTTTCCGGGCTCAGGCGTTAGCCTGTGTGTACGTGTGCATTCAAAATCCCAGCCTAGACTCCAGCAGGGGCTGCCTGAGGTTGTGGAGGGGAGCACTGACAAGGGGGCTGTGGGCACGCGGCTTCTCCCTCTGACTCTGAATCTTGCTTCCGCAATGGAGAAAAGCGCGAGTTCATGGGGCCCCGGTGAAAACTGACTCAGGCCGCCTCCCCAGCGTTCAGCTCAGCGCCTGGCTGGTCCTGGCCAGAGTTTCTCAAGGGGGGCCCTACATCTCCTCCTGCACGGTCACCAGCCACGATGCCGTTTGCTAAACATGCAGATCTGTGGGCTCTATCTTAGAAAAAATTTTTCTAGAATCTTCCACTGTCCTCATCACATTTTCCTTCTTTGGAGAAAATAAGACATTTTCTCCAAATAACTTCTCTGTCTCTGCAATCTTATTTTTTATTTACTTGCATATTGTCCCTCTCTCCTGTTCGATATTAGTCAACCTCTGTGAGCGGAGCTGTATCTATCTTAGTTACGTCTAGACTCAGTGCCTTCAATAGTGCCGGCACATAGTGGCCTACGATCCAGATAACCGGACTTAAATGAACAAATCAGTGAATGGATGGATGGACGGATGGATGAATCTGTGCTTTCCTGTTATACCATAATCTCAAAGGAGGTGATTGGAAGGGAGCATATTTTCTAGATTCTTCTGGCCTCCAAGGGAGACAAAAGTTGTAATCCTGGCTCCCATCTCCTTCGTACTCCTCTCCGACGGGAGGCCTCGGTTTCTGGGACAGGGATGGGGCACATTCACCACTTGATGGGGATCCTGGCTTCTTTTCTTGTTCCATCTTTATCGAGATATAGTTGACAAATTAGAATTGTATACACTTAAGGTGTAGAACGCGATGATTTGATATATGTCTATGTTGTGAAATAATCATTACAATCAAGTTAATGAACATATCTGTCTCCTCACAGTTACTATTGCTTTCTTTCTTCTTCTTGTGTGTGTGTGTGTGGTGAGAACACTTAAGATCTACCTTCTTAGCAAATGTCAAGTGTACGACACAGTGTTGTTAATGGTGTACGTTAGATGGAGATCCTGGGTTCTTATAGGTCAGTCCGTGGGTGTGGGGCACACTGTTACCTCGCTGTTTCCACCGATGGTTTGGCTCTGTTTGAATCTGGGGTAATTAGCTGTGCGCCCCAAGGCCAGTCACTTAAGCTCGCTGTGCTTCAGGCTCCTCATCTGCAAAATAGGGCTAATCATAACGCCCACCCCATGGGGCCATTGTGAAGGCTGAAAAGAAAAATACGTGTGAGCACTCAACAAAGCTCGCACATAATGGGGACTCAGGAAGTCATATTTCCTATATATTTTTTCATTTCATAAATATATGTGTATATTTCAATATATAATATGTAATCAATAATCAACATATCTACATATAAAATCAACATATATAAAAGCTATCTACATAAAAAATCAATATTTCTCAACTGAGGTTGATTTTGTCCTTCAAGGGACGATTTGCCTATGTCTGAAGACATTTTGGGTTGTCACTACTGGAAGGGGGGCTACTGGCATCTAGTGCGCACAGGCCAGGGATGCTGCTCAGCACCCTACAATGCACAGGACGGCCTCCACACCAAAGAAGGATCTGGCCCCAAATGTCAGTAGTACCAAGGCTGAGAAACCCTGGTATATACACATACATTTATAACAGTCTAGACCAGTGAGAAATAAAGAAATATAATGTGAGCCACATATGTAATTTAAAACTTCCTAGTATCCTCATTTAAAAAGCTAAAAAAAAAAAAAAGAGGGCGCCAGCCTAGTGGTTAAGTTTGGCACACTCCACTTCAGCAGCCTGGGTTCCTGGGCTTGGACCTACACCACTCATCAGTGGCCATACTATGGCAGTGATCCACATACAAAATAGAGGAAGACTGGCACAGATGCTAGCTCAGGGCGAATCTTCCTCAGCAAAAAGGTAAAAAAAAAAAAAGGTGAAATTAATTTCAAGACCATATCTTGTTTAATCCAATATATTCAACATATTATCACGTAATCGGCATGTAGTCTATATAAAACATTGTCAATGAGATCTTTCACCTTCTTGTCTCATACAAAGTCTTTGAAATCCAGTGTGTGTTTTATGCTTTATGCCACATGTCAGTTCACATGAGCCACATTTCGAGTCTTGCCGCAGCACAGGGCTGCCCCGTTGGACTGCTCAGGGAGGATCATTGTCACATGCTGAAAAGCATGGCCAGCAGAGGGCGTCATGAGACTATCACGGAGTGACTTCAAAACCCACCCAGGGGGCGACAACTTACCCAATGGGCAGAGCCTGAGAAAGACAAAGGCTTGTGGCCATGGACTCCATCCTCCTGGGTGAGGGAGAAGGGGAGCAGACGGGGGAGAGGCAGGGCTGCAGTCGTCTCTGCCACGCTCTGTCCCATCCTGCCAGGGGGAGAGAAGTGGTCAACAGCAAGGACTTCCAAGCCTGATGGCTTGGATCCCACCCCCTCTCCTCTCTGCCCGGGCCGTCCACCCTACTGACATTACCAGTGTCTGGTTCCTTTGCCTCCCTCCCCCTACGGCCTCCAGTCTGGCCTCAGTGCCCCACTGGCAGCCAGAGTCGTCTTGCTTGGACACAAGACTGACTACCACCCTCCCTGACTAGCGTCCATCAGGGCTCCCTGTGGCGCTGGGGGCAAAATTGCAGCCACTGACCATGGCCTAAATATATCTCCAGGTCTGGCCTTATCAAGTCCCCCAGCCTTGTCTCACCGCTCCCCTGCCCACCTGGGTTCTGGCTGTCATTGCCTGAGCCATGTCTCCCCCACCTTCATCTGTTGAAGCCCTAATCCTGGTACTTCAGAATGTGACTGTGTTTGAAAACAGTCTTTAAAGAGGCAAGTAAGTTAAAGTGAGGGCATTGCGGTGGGCCCTCATCCGATGTGACTGGTGTCCTCATACGAAGAGGGGATGAGGACGCAGACACGCACAGAGGGACCACCCTGTGAGGACAGAGGGAGGAGACAGCCGTCTATATGCAAGGACAGAGGCCTCAGGAGAAACCGACCCTCCACCGCCCTGATCTCTGAATTCTGGCCTCCTCAACGTGGGGAAGTGAGCTCCTGCTGTCGAAGAGCCCCGTCCGTCCGTGGGGCTTGGTCACGGCAGCCCCAGCAAGCTGATAAGAATCACTCAGTTTTTAAAAGATTTTATTTTCCCTTTTTCTCCCCAAAGCCCCCCAGTACATAGTTGTATATTTCAGTTGTGGGTCCTTCTAGTTGTGGCATGTGGGACACCGCCTCAACGTGGCCTGACGAGCGGTGCCATGTCCGCACCCAGGATCTGAACTGGTGAAACCCTGGGCCGCCGAAGCTGAGTGTGAACTCAACCACTTGGCCACGGGCCAGCCCCACACTCATTTTTTTAAAAAGGTTTCTTTTAAAAAGCAAAAAACATTCTGGAAACGTGCATATAATCGCTATGAAAATAAATAACTACTTAACATAGAAATTCTAAACAAAAAAAGCTGGATATCTCAAAAGAAATACGCACTAGGGAGATCAACAGGTGATCCTGACTGAAGTGCAAGCCCGTACAATGTATTGGTTGTTCCTTGTGTTTAGTGAGAACCACATGAAACACCTGCGACTCCAGTTGTCCCTTGAGAGCCTGGGCAGAGGGTCAGGAGGATGAAAATACCTGGCCTTGCTGGGGCCCCTCTGTTTTCTGAACGCGCTGAGCTGTGCTTCTCACTCCGTGTTGTGCTGGTGTGCGCCCGCCTCATCCCCACCGGCTCCTCTGAGTCTAGCTCGCCAACAACAGCACCAAGCATAATAATAGCTAACGTGTGGAGCGCTTTGTAAGGATCTCTCCTTCGATCCTCACAACAGCTCCTAGGCTGGTACAGTAACATGTCTTTGTTCCAGATGGGGCAACTACGGCACAGAGCAGTGAAACCACTCGTTCTTTCAGGTCTGTCAATGCCAATAACCAATGATCATTCTACCTAGAGAGTTTTATTTGAGCTGGGAGTGCAAAGCGCTCCAGGGAACACTGGTTTTCGGCACAGTTGTTCGCCATTTCCCAGCAGAGAGACGCACAGCGAGCACGGCGGCGGGGACATGGGCTCAAGGGAGCAGAGCGGTGTTTGGTTACAGATCGGCGCGGGCGGGAGTCCAGGCGGCCTTGGCGCTGTGGGAGGGAGGCACCCAGTCTTATCTTTAAAGAGCGCTGGTGTCAAAGGAAGGGAGGCAGGACAGTTTTTTTAATCTTCAAAGAGCACATTCTTTGCTTTAGGGTAATGATTAGAGCAGATGTACCATGTCTGTCTGACAGGCCGTAAGTCAGGCTGCTCCGGTTCAAATAAAATTCAGGCCAAAGCAGGTTCAAACCGGAATGGCTTCCCCATATGCTCGAAAATATCACATTTCTCACATGGGGTCCGGGAGCCAGGAGGGAGCAGGGCTAGGACTTAACATCCTGGTTCTTCCTCTTCAAGAAAAATGAATTCTTGAGTCTCGGCTGTGGGTTGCTGAGCCCGTGGGGGGGCGGCACATCACACAGCATGCCCCCCTGGGGGGCAGCACCCTCCCCTACAGGGGCCTGGCCAGGAGTCCTCGCCTCCCCCGACCCCGGGCCCTGTGGTGTGGAGTCTGCCTCCTTGGACATCACTGAGTCCCCAGCATCCACAGAGCGCAGGCAATGATAGCACAGATATGATACTAGCACGGTACTGAGGAAGGCGGGGTTGTTCTGGTCACCAGGTGATTGAATACTACTCCGGCCAGGCCCTGTCCACAAGCACTTTACCATATTAACTAAGTTTCCCAACAACCGTGAGAAGTGCATACCTTTATGATCTCTGATTTGAAGATGAGGAGACCCAGGCCCAGAGAGGTGAAGTAACTTGCCTGAGGGCACACAGCCATTGTGTGGCACTAGGATACATCAATACAGTCACATGGTGCTTAATGACAGGATACATTCTGAGAAAGGTGTTAGGTGATTTTGTCATTGTGTGAACACCATAGAGGGTACTTACCCAAACCTGGATGGTATAGCCTGCTACACATCTGGGCTGTGTGGTATTAATCTCATGGGACCGTCACTGTATATGCAGTCAGGCGTATATGCCGTACATGACTGTAGAATGTAATATACACACACGCATGCACCTAAAGACACAAAAATGGGAAAGAAGGTGAAATCTGAAACAGAAGTGAGTAGACAGAGGGATCAGGATCTCGCCCCAGCGCTAGTGCACTGTGAGCTGGACCTTCCCTGCTGGGCCAGCCGTGCCCGCAGCACACGGAGCAGCCTCCTGGCTCCACTGCCGACCCCAGGGACACTCACCCCGAGTGTGACCACCAGAAACATCTCCAGAAACTGCCGAGGGTCTCCTGGGGGCGAGACCGCCTGGGGTAGGACCAAAGCCCGGCCTCTCGGAGACTGGCTGCCTCCGAGGGCTGACCGTGTGGTGAAGCGCAAACTGGTGTCCTCTTCCCAGACCAGCAGTGACGAGTGTGGGAGGCCTTGGGGACCAGACCGCCCCAGAGCGCAGAGGCAGGGCTTGTGCCGACGTGGATCTGATGTTAGTCCCCCACTAGAAACCCACCAATGACCTCTTATCCCCCAGGGTGCCGAGTCACCACTGCTCAACGCGCCCCCATCTCCTACCACTCTCTTCTTCACTTTCTGGACTGCAGGTGCATTGGCCTTCTTGTGACTCCTCGAACATACCCATACCTGCCACCTACCTCAGGGGCTTTGCACTTGCTGTTTCCTCAACCTGGAGGGAACAGCAAATTCCAGCCAAGGGCATGTCTTGCTCCCTCGTCATTTCCAAGAGTGAAAATAAAATTACCTTTATTTTTTATTATTTTTTTCCAGTTTTGTTGAGAAATAACTGACATACATCACTAAATACATACATACTAAAATTACCTTCAAAAAGCCTATTTCAATAAAAAGAAGCAGGGAGTCATATTAAATAAAAAATATTAAGGAGAGAATTATGGGCCATGAGGTTAACATGTTGAAAAAACTCATAGATGGAGGAAGTAGAGGCTGTGGGGAAACAGGGCTGGGTGTCTGCTGATTTATTTTATTTTTAATGTTACTTTTATTTTAAATCTAATTCCACTCATTTTTTCAATAAGTAATACATTCAAAAGGTTCAAAAAGGTATATAGTGAAAAGACTCTCTCCCCTGTCCTGGCTCCCTTCCCAGGAGGCACCCAGTGATGCAGACAGTGCTCTCTGGTCACAGGCAGATAGCCCGTGAACACACAAGTAAATATGTGTGTCAGTTTTCCATTTTCTATACAAAATTTAGCATCCTAAACTCACTGTTTCATATCTTGTTTTTTATTTTCTACCAAAATATATTTTGGAGCTCAGGTCATATTGGAACATAAAGCATGGCCATGTTCCTTTTTAACAGCTGCACAATATTCCATTTATGGATTAAACCAGAAATATCATTATTATTATTCCCCATGGATGTCTGCCTAGGTTGTATCCAACCTTTGACAGGTAAAAATTATAAATAAAAGTAAATAACCTTCCTTTTTGGTGAGCGAGCGTGAAGGCAGCTGGCGTAATGACGCTCCTGGAGGGAGGAGAAGCAGCCTGGGCTTGCTGGCTCGGGGCCGACAGACACATCCCTGCTCCACGTGTTTCATGTGTTGAAGAACACCCGTCTGGGGTGATGTTGACAACTCCGAACACCCTGGAATCTGTGCCTCCCGTGTTGGGGAACGCCAACTACTCTCCCCGGTGGCCGAGCGTCCCACGCTGACTCGGTGTGCTGGCCAAGCCCTCCTCTCTCAGCCGACGTCACCTTCTCAGGGCCGCTCAGGGCAAAGGGTTAACCTCGCCCAAAGAAAGGTTTGTCCCTTTGTCCCTGGCTCCTGGGGGTAACCTCTAAGCCCTTGGAACGTCCTTCCTGATAAGACTGTCTTCATTTCCCACCAGGAAAGAGAACAAGGCTGGCAACTGACGAATGACCATCATGGATTCAAGACTCAGCCTGATTTCAGTGATGTGAAAACGTGGGGAGAAGAAGTGCATCTTAGAATAAACAAAAGAAGGCAAAGTAAAGTGTGCTGAGTATTATAGTAAGGGGGGGGAAGGGTTGTTAGGGGGGGACAGAAGAGGGGAGCCATGCAGTGTGTGTCAGGGGGGCTCTGCCAAGGTAGTGACATCCAAGATGGGACTTGAGGGTGGAGCACAAGAGTTAGGTTGGAGAAGCGGGGTGTGGTGGAGTCAGAGGGATGGGTCGGAACGAGGTCCAAATGCAGTGATTCTAGGGGGAGCTGGCGGGTGCAGGGAGACTGGCTTCTTCAGGGACCTGAACGAGGCCCATGGAGCTGGAGCAGGGAGGTTTCTGGGGCCAGAACATCCAGGTGCTTGTAGACCACGGTAAGAGGGCTGTGTGTGACTCTGAGCATGGTCTGGAGCTGAAAGATTTTTTCTTTTAGTTGTGTGTGTGTGGGAGCAAACGAAAGAGGGACGTGGATGTACTTTCTTTTCTACCTGCTTCCCCTGACTGCTAGGAGGGGAGCTGAGGACAGGAGAGCAGCAGTGGAGGAAGAGAGACCCAGTGAGAGGCTACTGCACTGGTCCAGGCGGAGGCAAGGGCGGTTTGGATGAGGGGTGGAGATGAAAAAGTCTAAACAGGAATGGAAAACGTGGGCCGGATGAGAGAGACATCTTGACCAGGGAGGAGAGAAGACGAACGATTTTTCAAACAAGCATCGGCAGTGGAGGAGACCCCTGCTGGTCTTCCGTAGAACTTTCTGCCAAATGAAATAGCCCAGCTGGTTTCCAAGGAATGTTTTCCTTGCTGTCTATCTAAGGAGCGGAACGGTCATCCTCAGGCTGAGAGCAGCAGTCAGTATGCTAGAGTCGCCGGAGCCAAACCATAAAATCATTTGAAAGCCAGTCATTGTTCTCTAGAGTGTATCCCAAGATTCCGTTTTCACCAGCTTTTCACTAATTTCCTTGTGATGTTATGGCTCTGTGTTCTGGGTGCTTGATGCAGTAAGTGCCCAATAAATCCCAGCTATTCCTGCGGCTCTTGAGGCTGCTTATTTTATTACTGTTGCTCCGCCAGTTTGGAGCACAGAGTGTGTAATCCATCTTGCCCTGGCGAGCCGCACATCATGTTGTTGCATTGTGTGTGTGTCAATCTGTTTCTCCCATCAGCCTGTGAGTATCTCAGGGCGGGGAGCACGTCCTGTGTTTTTCCTGCACGCTCAACATAGCTCCCCGCACACAGTGGGTGATCACACTTGGAGAGCTGCTCATACCATATCTACTGGATAGCTCCCCAAAATACACAGTTTCAGTCGTGTATCTTATCACTTCGATCTAGATAAAAATGCTTGCACAGGCTGCTCTTTTTTCCTGCTTTTTTGCAATAGACGATAGCAGGTGGTGACTGAATGGCAGGCTCTGTGTGAGTTCAGAAGTCGACTCTGTGGAAGAATCTTTCTCTTTAGGAGATAGACACTGAAATATTTATGGATGAAGTGGTATCATGTCTGGGGTTTGCTTTAAAAATGATGCCGGTGGTGTGATGGGAGTGTGTGGACAACGTGCTGGAGGCATGAGCTGAGCATGGTGGAAATGCTGAGTATACAAGGATTCATTATGCTATTTTGTCTGCTTTTGTACATTTTCACACTTTTCAACCACACTGTCCCCAGCCAACACTCCTTTCACCTAAAGTCAAAGTAACCTTTCTAAACTGCATGTCTGGCCACGTCATTCTTCTATTTCAAATCCCACTGCCCTCTGGGAAAAAGTCAGAAAGAGGCAATCTTTAATGTCAAAGATTAATCTTTAATCTTATTCTCGCTTAAAATTCCCAGCACACCTGGGGCTGCAGATACTTATCAGTTTCACGGGGAAAAAATGAAATCTTGATGAAACCCATGATTACATCTTTGGCCCCCCTGGCTGCAGGCTTCCCTCCGTGGGGAGCACAGTGTTCAGATATTTTCTCTCCTGTGATCATTTTATTGCAAAGCCCCCCTCTTTGGAACTGTGAGTGATAAACATAACATCTCAGAAACCATCGGCCATATATTCCCAGGAAACAGCCGAAGGGAATCTCGGAGCAGAAATTCCCAAACCAATGGTTCTTTGTCGTGTATGTAATTTGAGTTTTGTGTTCTGTTTCTCCGGGTGTGTTCAGCATTGTCCACATCATGGTTCTCTGAGGACTCAGAAAACAAACGTGTTCTCCATCTTTTCAAGCCAAATGCTACAGTACAAACCTTCCAGCTCACTCCTCCCAGGGGTGGACATATCTGAACCATTTGTCATAGGCTCGGCCTCGCTCTCAGCTAATCCCCCAACAGCTGTGCTGGCCCCAGCAGGTCGAGCTGCTTCTGAGCAGCACGTGATCCCACGGGAGGCTGCAGAGGGCGGGCTGACCACCGGCAGCTGCTGGCAAACGGCTGGTGAAGAGCCGCTGGTTGTCCCGTGAGCTATGTGGTATTTGTCACAGATGGAAGCAGTGGCCTGATGGCCCCAGTTTATAATTCCTAGAATCGCTCCCCTGGAAGGGCAGGAAGGTTGAGACATCGTGATCGCCCTCCAATTTGCCCTGTAGCACGTTATTCTCCCATCATGAGGGTTTTACAACACACATCCAGGTTTTCCTAAAATCGGGGACATGGTTCAGTGCCTTTCTCTGTACAGAGAACCCTAGGACTCCACATGAAGCCTTTAGAGGTCCTTTCTGGAGGCAGGAAAGGCGGAGCAGAAGGCCAGAACAGGTTTAACAAGTGTCTCTACACACTTGTCCAAACCCACAGAATGCACGACACCAGGAACCAACCGAACACAGCCTGCTGACTCTGGGTGGTGATGACGTGTCGCTGTGGTTCATCCACTGGGACAAGTTCAGTGCTCCTGGAGGACGTGGGTAAGGGGGGTTTGTGTGGATGGGGGAAGCGGGTATGTGGGAAATCTCTGTACCTTCCTCTCAATCTTACTGTGAACCTAACACTGCTCTAAAAAATATAGTTTTTATTCAAATAAAAAAGAATAGTGAAAACAAAACAATGTGAATAGATGTGTCTAAACCAGTGGTTCTCAGCCAGTGGTGACTTTGCCCACTAGGGGACATCTGGCCGTGTCTGGAGTCATATTTGGTTGTCACAGCCTTCGGGGGGCACACTACTGGCATCTGGTCCTCAGAGGCCAGGGCTGCTGCTGAACGTGCTCCGGTCTGCAAGGCCGCCCAGCCCCAGGGGCCGAGGGCCTAGGCTAAGGGTCTGAGCACAGCCTCGGGCCAGGCGCTCTCCTACCGAGGATCTGAGCACGACTCTTCTTTGTTTAGAAAGTAATTAGCCATGAGGGTGTCGAAAGCATGCCAGCTCCTACTAGAAACTTCCTCTGGAATGAAACGGAAAGAATTGACAAGAGAATAACCTTTTTATGGTGAAAAAGTCAATTGTCTTTGAAGCTGAGCCATCTGCAATGACAGCAGTGCAATCGTCCGATGTTCTGGGGAACTCTGCGCAGAGGGCAGGAAAGAGGTGGGACTGCGGTCGGAGTCGGTTGC
Organism: Equus przewalskii; assembly: GCF_037783145.1. Lineage (NCBI taxonomy): Eukaryota > Metazoa > Chordata > Mammalia > Perissodactyla > Equidae > Equus > Equus przewalskii. The sequence goes on along the minus strand of NC_091839.1, from coordinate 25,439,618 downwards.
AATAACTGGAGCCAAAGGCGACGGCCTGGGCACAGGGAGAGTGGGCGGTGTGTGGAGATTTCTAGACCGGGGAGACGAAGGTGAATTAGGGGACTCTCGGATGGTTGGGACGTGGGCTCTGGGGAAAAGAGAAGAAAGAAAAATTAATCCTCAAATTTAGCTGGAGCAGCTTGGTAAGCGGTGGTGACATTTCACGAGATGGACGAGACTGCAGCGCAGGCAGGATGGTGAGGAGGCTGTCATCGTGGTTCGAGCCAGATCCGATGAGAGGAGTGTTGCTTGCAGTGGGGATAGAGAAAGGACCAGAGAGCCACCGAGACAGCAAGAGACAGTGCAAGAGTCACTAGGGGAGGCGAGTGGGCGTTCGCCTCGGGCGCAACATTCCTGGGAGAGCCAAAAACCTCAACAATCAAGATGTTAGTTTAATGCAATATATATATATATATATGTTTTTTTTTTTTTGAGGAAGATTAGCCCTGAGTGAACATTTGCTGCCAAACCTCCTCTTTTTGCTGAGGAAGACTGGCCCTGAGCTAACATCCATGCCCATCTTCCTCCACTTTTTGAGTGGGACGCCTGCCACAGCATGGCTTGACAAGCAGTGCCATGTCCGCACCCGGGATCCAAACCGGCGAACCCCGGGCCAGTGGAACATGCGAACCTAACCCCTGCGCCACCAGGACAGCCCTTAATGCAATTTTTTAAAAATAAAAAATAATGTGAAAAATCCATGATGTGCACAACACCAGAATTTTTACTCGGGACAGGATCCTACCAGCATTTTGCCACGACTACCCTCCCTCACCTCACCCCAATCCCTACCCTGAGAGATCCTGTCTTCAATTAAAAGGTTGAGGTTTGGCTCATTGTCAATTTTTTGGCATTAGTTTTGAAATTTTAAGGGAAGGTGGCATTAAAATATTATTTCTCTCGATTACTGAGATATTTGCCCCCGACCTCCACCTGCTACTTAAATTTTGTACCCGAGCTGAGAGCCCGACTCACATCCCCTGGCTCGGCCCTGGTGAGTGGGCACAGATGGGCAGAGACGTCAAAACTTCCACACAGGGCCAGTGGCCACAATGGACCCTCCCTCTGCTCCTCAGAGGTGCACGGGCTTCCGTTGAGCTGAGGGCCAGGCCGGATGCCATGTAACCAAGGCCGGGAATGGCTCTCCGGGACCCGGCACGATGCACACAGCACACTGCAGAAAACGCTTTCCAGAACACAAAAATGTAACACTAACCATCTGTTTGGCAAACTGTGATTACTACATTCTGCTTCTAACCACAGTGGGAGAGCTGGTCCTTTCGCAACATCATTTTCAGAGGAAGCAGCATTCTGCCCTGTGGCCCCTGCGCGGTGTCTGGAAGCCAGGTGGTGTCAATTAAACCCTTACTGAACACATCCCACTAATAAAGGTATTAGAATGAGAAGTGTTTCTGTGTGGGAGTCTCGCTGTGTGTGTACATGTGTATTTGTGTGTATTTGTGTGTGCCTTCACAGGCGGGTTTGTAGACACGTGAGTGAAGTCGGCGGATGCCCTGGCGTCTGGGAACACCGACGGCATGCGCAGAAGCAGCTCAGGCCCTGTGCCGAGAACTTTAGAAACGGATCAAGTCATTTCGCTTCAAGAGCCTCGTGGGGAAGGCTCTGTTCTTATCCCCGCTTAACAATTGAATAGCTTGAGATCAGAGGGTTCTGCCACCAGCCAGAAGCAGCAGAGCTCGGCCGTGGACCAGATCTGCGGGACACCAAGGCGGTCCCCACAACTAACTTGCTTTGCTCAATGGCCCCGAAACGCGTATTCTACCTCAAGAGCTGCAGCCCCCCTCGTGAGGGTCTCGGGCAAGAGGGCTGTGGTCCCAGATCCACTGGACCGTGCATCTCCATTTGGGTGCATCCTGTGCCAGCATTCAATAAGTATTTGTGGGATGACCAGTGGAAGGTGTATTCATTTTCTGTTGCTGTGTGACAAATAACCGCAATTCAACAGCTTAAAACAGCACAAAATGTGTTATCTCAGAGTTTCCCCAGTCAGCAAGTCAGGTATGGGTTAGCTGGGTCTTCTGCTTACGGTCTCACTAGGCTGAAATCAAGGTGTAATTCAGGAGTGTGGTTTTCTCTAAGGCTCAAGGCTCCCTTCCAAGTGCGCGTGCACGCGCGCGCGCGCACACACACACACACACATACACACACACAGAGCAAGACGGGTTGTGGGCAGAATCCATTTCTTGGAGCTGTGTGACTGAGAGCCCTGTTCTCTCCCTGGCTGTCAGCAGGGGATTGCTGTCAGCTCCCAGATGCTGCCCCCAGTTCCGTGCCACATGCCTCCCTCAGGCGATTCACAATACGGCAGTTGCTGCTTCTTCTCCCAGGCCAGCAGGAGTGTGCCTTTCTGATGCCCTCTGCTTTTCCTTTAAAAGCTCACCCGTTTGGGTCAGGCCCACCCAGGGTAATCTCCTTTCTGTGGTAGAACATAACATAATCACAGGAATGAGATCTCATCATACTCACAAGTCCCACCTACACCCATGGGGATTCACAGGGATACACAGAAAGTGGGAATCTTGGGGACCACCACAGAGTCCACAGAAGAGTTGAGAGTGATTTGTGGGCCATGCTGTTTATTCTGTAGGGAGCAGGGATCTGCCAGGAGCATTTACATAAAGGATGTTCGTAATCAGATCAATCACTGTTGTTGCTGTTGATGCTAACATTTTGGAAAATCACCTGTGGAGGTTAGACTGGAATTGGGGAGTATGGTGGCTGTGAGAGCCCAAAGCAAGCTACTGGGAGTTACCTCATAGCAGGGGAGATGAATGTTGAGGTGGTTCATTTTATTTGTCAACATGGCTGGCCCACAGTGTCCAGATATCTGGTCAAATGTTATTCTACATGTTTCTTTGGGGGTGTTTTTGGGATGAGATTAACATCAAAATTGGTGGACTTTGAAGAAAGCATATTGCCCTCCCTAGTGTGGGTGGGCCTCATCCAATCAGTTGAAGATCTGAGTAGAACAAAGCTGGACCTTCCCCAAGAAAGAGGGAATTCTACCAGCAGATGGTCTGTGGATCTGAACTGCAACATCAGCTCTAACCTGAGTCTTCAGCCTGTTGGCCCACCCTGCAGATTTTGGACCTGCCAACCTCTATCGTCACGTGAGCCAAGTCCTCAAAATAAATCTGTCTTTCTCTGTGTGTCTGTATATATATATATATATATACAGACACACACATATATATATATACACACACATATCCTATTGGTTCTGTTTCTCTGGTGAACCCTAACTAATACAGATGGATGTGTATCCGAAAAAATTACAGCCCATGGTAAGTGTTAACAGAGGAAAGGTGCCCAGGGCTGTGAGAACTCGTAGCAGGATGGTCTGTCTTAGAGAAATCAAGGAGGACTTCCCTGTGGAAGTGATGTTGGAGCTGTGTCTCAAGGCTGCCCAGGTGTTACTAGGTGTGGGTGTGGGAAAGAGCATTCCAGGCAGAGGAACAGCGTGTGCAAATGCACCACAGCAGGAGGGAATATGGAGACTTTACTGAACTGATTACATTCCAGAGGGTCTGGAGTGTGGAGTGGAAAGTGATGAGGCTGGACACAATGAGAGAGGCTGAGGCCTGCAAAGCCTCACCATTTCTGGCTGTTTCTCTTTATCCTAAAAGCAATGGGGAGCCTTTGAATTGCTTTAAGTGAGATGGGAGGTGACAGCAGCAGGTGTGTCTTCCAAGACACCATTCTGGCTGCTGTGTGGAGATAGACTGGAGGGGCCAAGGACAGATGAAGGAAGATGTTATTGAGCATATCTGTAATCTCTTGCTGCATAACAAGCTGCCCCCAACTTTGTGGCATATGAAAACAACAACTCATTTTTTCTCATAATTCCACAGGTCCGCTAGTGGTTCTGTGGCTGGGTTTTGCATGGACCTGCTTGTGTGGCCTCATTTGGCTAGAGGATCCATTGGGGTGGGAGGTCCAAGATGTCTTCCCTTCCCTGTGTAGCGCCTGTGCTGGCTTTCAGTTGGGAGCTTCATTCCCATCCTCCTCTAGGCTAGACCAAGCTTCCTCACAGCACGCAGGCAGGCTGAGGGTTCCAAAGGAGTGGAAAGAAAGCTGCGAGGTCTCTTGAGGCCTAGCTGAAGTCACACGGTGTCCCTTCTGTGCATTCGAATGGCCAAAACAGGTCACAAAGCCTGTATTTGAGAAACTTCTTGAGCAGCCAGGAATTTGTAGCCATCCGTAATCTACAACATCCAGCCAATAATGTGTGAGCATGCCGGGCACTGTTCAGGCTGTTCTGCATTAGCAGCAAAGCAAAGGGGCAGTCTTCACACCTTCTCCTGTCTTACAATCTAGCGAGAGGAGAGAGAAAGCAAACATGAACAAACACATGCTACGTCACGCCCTGATTAGGGCCAGGAAGAAAAACAGAACACGGTGACGCAATAGAGGCGCTGGCGAGGAGGGATCTGAACAGAGTCCTGAAGGAAGCGAGGGAGCTAGAAATGAGGGTGTCTGAGTGAAAGGGCTCCAGGCTGAGGCACGGCAAAGCCAAGCCCCCCAGAAGGAGCATGCCCAGAAGTTCATGGACATAAGGGGAGGAAGGGTCAGAGGTGAAAGGAGAGAGGCGTCAGGGATTCAGCTTGCTTAAAGTTGCATAGGCCATTGGGAGGACTTTGCTTTGTATTCTGATACCTGTGTGGGCTTGGAAGAGCAATGTTGGAGGTTCTGGAGACAGGCTGGTGTATCAGTCACCGATTGCTGTGTAACAAAACACCTCAAAATGTAGTGGCTCCAAACAACATGAAATTTATCATCTCACTTTCTGTGGGTCAGGAGCGGAAGTGGCTCAGCTGGATGGTCATGGCTCAGGGTCTCTCTTAAGATTTCAGCCAACATGTTGACTGGGGCTGTGGTCATTTGAAAGCTTGACTGGGGCTGGAGGATCCACTGCCAAGATGGCACGTGCAGGTGGCTGGTGAGTCACTGCTGGCTGAAGGCAGGAGGCCTCAGCTGCTCCCCATGTGGCCTCTCCAACATGGCAGCTGGACTCCTCCCGAGAAGGTGGCCCAAGAGGGTAAGGTGGAAGCCACAACTCAGGCTCTGAAGTCACACAGTGTCATTTCTGCCATATCCTCTTGGCTGCACAGCCTCATCAGCGAGGGAGGGACTACGAGGACACGGATACCAGTTGGCCAGAGTTGTAGGGGACCATCTTGGGGGCTGCCTATTGCACCCCATCTCATTGCTGGGGGCTGCAGGAACCTTCTCCCACTAACTAGATATTGGACACGGACTTTCTCCTGGAACCAGAGAAGGAGAAGAAGTTGAACAGAAACAGCATGTGTGTTCTCAGGAGAAGCAATTTGTGTGACTTTAACCTGTTGGTTGACAATTTCTTAAAAACAGTCCATTCCCAGACTTCATTTCTGCTATTTTCATTATTTCACTCCACAAGTGTGTGCTGTTTGTCTCTTCTGCTGGGCAGTATGGTGAGAGGGAACACGGTGCGTCTGCAGAAGAGAAAATGCTCAGTAGTTCAGAGAGAGGAGTGGGGAGACAGGGCTGAGGCCAGGCCAGGCAGAAACCTGGTCCAGCACAGATGGGCTACCTGACCTCGTGGAGCTTCAATTCTCCTAGAAAAAAAAGACAATTAATAAGTAAATTAACAAACCAAAACCTTGGTTTCAGAGAGGAATCTGTTCTAGGGAGAATTTCAAATAAGGGAGTGTGATCTTTTCGTTAGGATGATCTGGAAATGGCCCTCTGTGGCAGTGATATTGGAGCCGAGACCTGAATGATGAGAAGGGAATGTCCAGAGGGAGGACTTTCCTGGCTGCAGGAACAGCAGGTGCAAAGGCCCTGAGGTGGATATCAGCCAGGCCACTGGAGATCCTTGAATAATCAGACTTCAGGACATTGTTTGGAGCTGTTTCTCAGAACATGGAATGACTGTATGTATGTTCTTAAACTTCAGTCCAAAGGGGTAAGGGCATCTCTGCTGTCCTCTCTACCCATATGATGGGCTGAGTTCCTGTTTCCTGGCTCTTCTAGTTTTCACCTGTGCATTCTCAGTCAAGTCACTTAACCTCTCTGTGCTTTGGTTTACTTACTTGTAAAATCAGCAATGAGATAGGAACTAAAACACCTCTGGATAAAGACAAACGACCCAATCAGAAACCAGGCAAAAGACCTGAACAACCTAAGTGTCTGTAGACAGATGAATGAAGAAAGAAATTGTAGGATATAGATACAATGGAACATTATTCAGCCTTAAAAAAGAAAGTGATCCTTCTGTTTGAGGCAACACGGATGAACCTGGAGGAGATCATGCTAAGTGAAATATGCCAGACACAGAAAGAAAAATAAACGGCCAATCTCACGTGCATGTGGAATCTAAAAGAGTCAAATACATAGAAGCAGAGAGTGGATGCTGTTACTAAGGGCAGGAAGTTGGGGAGCGGGAGGTGTGGGTCAAAGGGCACAGAGCTGCAGTTACGTGGGACGAACAAGCCTTGAGGTCTAATGTACAGTATGACAATAGTTAATAACGCTGTGGCGAACGCTGGAAATTTGCTAAGAGAGTAGATTTCAGGTGCTCTCATCACATGCAAAAAATGGCAATTATGTTAATTAGCTAGACTGTAGGAATCCATTCACTATGTATATCACATCACATCATCCTGCTGTACATACAATTTTTATTAAAAGATTAAAATTTCCACATTAAAAAAAGATTTGAACAGATACTTCCATGGAGGATCTAAGTGTGTCGACAGAAATAAAGAGTGTAGATGACGCTAGTGAAGGGGTTTATTCAGTAATCAGCGTGAGGAGTTTGAACCCCAGAGAGTCCAGCAGAGTGCTCTGATGGAACCGCTCCGAGGGGTTGAGTTTAGGTGCAGCGTGTATCTTTTTCACAAAGCAGTGTACGTGCAGGGAAGAGGAAAAGAAAAAAGCTTACAACTAGATTTTTAAAAAGGGATAGAGTACATCTGGGTTTTTCTTTAGCTTATACATTGAATGATACATAAACAAGAATTCCTTGGTTACACATCAGACAAGTTCAGAGATGCTGACGCTGTCTGTGTGGAGGGAGGCAAGGACGAGAGTCGTTATTTATTACCTTAATCTCCAAGAAATGCAGCTGGGAAATGTGAGAGCGAGATACCCATTATCTCTTCCTGTTGCTGATTCATCCTGCTGGCGTCTTCAGTCATGAGATGAGGGGTCACAAGGTCATTTGACACAGGCTGAAGACACCTGGCTGCTTCACAGCACAGCGTGGATTTTATTGTACTGACTTAAAGCCTGTGCGGCTTGCTGGTTAGATTCGAGATGGGTCCCAAAAATCTGTCCACATAAGGAGACACTTGAAAAGGTGTCCCACATCACTATCCCTGAGTGCATGCAACTGAAATGCACTGTGGGACACCACAAAACAACCCCGACTGCAGCGCAGTGACGATGACTGACCACACCATGGGCTGCGGGGAACTTGGAGCCACTGGGACTGTCGCCCACTGCCGGTGGAATGCGGAATGGTACATCCACTAGGAAAAGTTTCTCAATTTCTTTTATAATCAAACACGCACTTGCCACTCTACCCAGCTTTCCCACATGTGACCTATAAAGAAGGACTTATGTTGAGAAAAACATGAAGGCAAAAGTTTATAGCAGCTACATTCACAGTTGCTGAAAGCTGGATGGGACCACGGAGAGCTTCCGTGATGGAGGCACACCCTGCTGGTGGGCCCCGCTGTGGGACCCAGCTGGGCAATGACGGGGTGGGATTCCGTCTTTGACTCCATTTGAACAAGTTTAATTTCAGTTCTGAAATGACACTTGATTCAGTTATGGGAACACTTCAAGGTGTGTTTGGACAACTTGGCTGCACAAAACCTCTGTTGCAACCGTAAATCTTAGGGAATCTTAACTGACATCAGGTACATCTGGTCAAATGCAGCTTTCAAGCAGAGATGTGCCGCAGCAGAGAAGCACACACCAGACTTCAAAACTCAGAACAAAGCAGAGGAAGGAAGAGATATTAATCATCATTGTGATGTGGCTTATATTTTGAAATGGTAGTATTTGGATTTCTTGGGTTAAATAAAAATGTTAGAAAAAATTTAAAAAGAAAGAAAATAGTGAAGGGGCTGGCGTGGAAGCAGAGTGATCCACCAGGAGGGTGCTGTGTTCATCAGAGGGAGAGACTGTGGCCGGCCATAGAGAGAAATGGACTTGGGGTGCTCTGGAGGTGGAGCAGCAGGATATGGTGATGGACAGGATGAAGAGAGGGGCGGAGAGGAAGAAGTCAGGGGTGATGAGGTCCTTGCAGCGTCAGGGGCCTCTTTATAACTCTGGGAAGGTGCTGAAGAGATAGAGCGAGCCTGTGTTTGTCCAGCCCTCAGGCAGGGACAGACTTAGAGTGAAAGGATTGAGGAAGGGGAGGATAGAGCTCAGTTCCGTGAATTAAAGATGGAAAGATCTACTTTCAGGGAACACACTGGAGCAGATGGAGAACAACAGTTAACAAGGATGAAATTTAAAAAAAGGTAATTCAGCTAATAATAAATAGTGGAAAAAATCATACATATATTCAGACAGACAGACAGACAGACAGTGGGCTCACAGAGATTCCTGTTACAGTGTGGGAGGAAGTGCCAGTTTCTAACCAGGAGATTTTCTCCGTTGGACGGAGGCAGCCCTAGGGAAGTGCCCCTTTACCCAGCCCCCCAACACACTCCACACACGTGATTCTCTTCTATGTCCTACCCGTCACCATTGACACCCCAGAAACAGGCCACATGCTTTACAAACATCATCCAATTCTTGCAACAAGCCAACGAACTAGAAGAGGTTATCTCCTGATTTGAGACGCTGCCATCAAGGACGCCAGATGCACTGCCGGCGCTGACCCTGCACTTCATGATTTGCTTTGTAAACACATCTGCAGCTATCCTGCAGCCCGGGTCCAGTTGTGAACCTCTTCACTGGAGAGCCTGCAACACTCCCATCCCTGGGGCTTTCTCAGCCCTTCCCTCCCCTGCTAATTGTGGTTTCCATGCCAACTGATGAGCCCCCTGCCACACACACACACACACACAGAGTTACTGAGGCTTAAAGAAACTGTTGCAATTACTGTATCTGCATATATTGACTGGTTTGCTACTTATTTCGACAATAGCTCTCATAGTTACATCGTATATATTGGTCTGTTACCTACAGGTTTCCATATTAATAAATATACGTCTAGAACATCCCTGGATTTAAAACCTCACCCTCTAGCGAACCTTTTCTCCGTTCATGGGTGTTTGGACTTGTTTGCATGTCCTATGGCTGCTGCAACAAATGACCACAAACTCAATGGCTTAAAACAACACAAATTTATTATCTTACAGTCCTAGAAGTCAGTAGTCCAAAACCAATCTCACTTGACTAAAACCCAGGTGTCGCCAGGGCTGGTTCCTTGCAGAGGCTCCAGGGGAGAATCCACTCCTTTGCCTTTTCCAGCTTCTAGAGGTGCCCGCGTCCCTTGGCTGGTGGCCCCAGTCATTCCAACCTCTGCTTCCGTCATCACATCTCCTTCTCTGACTGTGATGCTCTTGCCTCCCTCTGTCACTTATGAGACCCCTACGATTCCCTTGCGCCCCCCCCCCACCACCACCACCGGGAAATCCAGGATGATCTCCCCATCTCAAAACCCTTCCCTGTGTCGCATCTGCAGAGTCCGTTGTACCGTGTAAGCTGCCACGTGCGCAGGTTTCAGGGACGAACATGTGGACATCTTTGGGGGTTGTTAGTCTGCCCACCGCAGAATTCTTTCTAAATTCTTTCTATTTTGCTTGTGACACACTGAAGTCTTTGCCCACGTCTATGTGCACTGGTTATTTCCTGAGGAAAAAGTGCTGAGTCAAATTGCATGCAATTGTTTTCTTGTCGGGTGAAGTTGATCTATATTATGAAACCACCACCCCATGAGGCTGCCCGGGTGGACCCTCCATGGAAATACGCGAGCACTGAGTTTTCTCTGACTCTCCGTCTTTCGGTCTGCTGGGGCTGCTGTAATAGAACACTACAGACGGGGGGGCTCAAACAAGAGAGATTTATTTCTCACTGTTCCAGAGGCTAGAAGTCCAAGATCAAAGTGCTGGCAGATTCGGTGTCTGGTGAGGACTCTCTTCTTGATTTGCAGATGGCCGTCCTCTTGCTGTGTCCTCATATGGTAGAGAGAGAGAGAGAGAAGCTCTCTCTTGTCTCTTCTTATAAGGGCACTAATCCCATCATGGGGACCCCACCCTCACAGCCTCATCTAAACCTAGTCGCCTCCCGAAGGCCCCACCTAGAAATACCATCGCGTTGGGGTTTAGAGCTTCAACATTTGAACTCCAGGGGGCCACAGACATTCCGTCCATAGCACCCCACAACGCACGATATTTCCATTCTTCTTACTATGCCCATTGCTCACTGGAGTTTCCAGTGTGTTTGCATTTCTCTCATGTTTCACTTGTTAATTGATTGTTTTCTCTTGAGATACTTTATTGATTTCTTAGAGTTCTCTATATACTAAGGCAATTCACAGTTTCCTACTTGAGTTACAATGGGTATTTTGAGGATGTTCACTACTTTAAGTTGCTCCTTGGTTTATTTTTCCCAAGAATTAAAACTTTGGTGTTTGTTGTTGCTGGTTGGTTGGTTATTTTAATAATCACAGCATGATGATTAAAGATGCCTTTAATTCATCTGGAGATAATCTTGGTGTAAGCTGAAAGACTGGACTCTAACAGAATTTTATGTGAGTAGCTAAAATTTTCTGGATAAGCTTGCTCATATCGTTTTTAATTTTTAGAAGAGGTGATACGTTTGCACCTTAACCAGAAATGAGCCGTGAAGGAGAAACAAATCTCCTCCCACACCTGCTCCCTTGCCCTTCGGCTCTCCCGCTCCCTGCTCACTCCTCCCCATCAACAATTCTCCTGCATGACCTTGAAGAACTATTCTTTGAGTGTGTGTTTATTTCAAACCACAATTCTTTTTTTCTTTTTTTTTTTTTTACAGTAAATAACAGTGTTTTCGTACACACTGCTGAGGACTCGGCTTCTGTCCTTCACCTTGGAGACCGGCCCGCTCGCTGTGGCGCTTGTCTCCATGGCAACGCCCTGAGCCTGCCTCCATCCCCCTCAGCGGGGAGAGAGCTCCGGGAAGAAGCTCCACGGCACGCACGGCAAGGGTGGACCCCCAGGTTGGCCTGACTGGGGTTACGGAGCCGAGGCACGGACTCGAGACTTCAATCAGTGGCCCAGGCCTGTGTTTCACGCATGTTAAATGGTTAAATTTAGGCAACAATTTTACAGAAGGGCCAAATCAGGATGTGTTGGGCCACTGCAGGCTCAGAAGTCACAGTTTTCTAGTGGCTGTACAAGTGTCTGAGGCATGACAGGCATCTCCTCTCACTGTTCACTGATTCACTCCTTCATCTCTTCACTCGTTATGCAAATGTCGGTTGCCATCTTCACATGGCTGTTCACTCTTGGGTATCCCAGGAAGGAAATCGTGAGTGACCTCTTATTCATGAGAGCCAAGGGGTGGAAGCAACCCAGTGTCCATCGATGGATGGATGGGTAAACACAGTGTGGTCCATCCACACAAGGGAATATTATTCAGCTTCAAAAGGCAGGAATTCTGACATATGCTACAGCATGGATGAACCTTGAGGACATTACGCTCAGTGAAATAAGCCAGTCACAAAAGGACCAATACTGTATGATTCCACTTACATGAGGTTCCTGGAGTAGTCAGATTCACAGAGAAAGAAAGCAGAAGGGTGGGTGCCAGGGGGTGGTCGAGGGGGTCGGGGAGTTACTATTTAGTGGGGACAAAGTTTCAGTTTTGCAAGATGCAAAGAGTTCTGGAGAGGGATGATGGTCACAGCTGCGCATTATGAATGTACTTTATGCCACTGAACTTGTACACTTAAAATGGTTAAGAAGGTAAATTTTATGTTATGTATACTTTACCACAATTAAATTTTAAAAAAAAGAGAGAGAGAAAGAAAGAGGGGCTGGCCCAGTGGTGTAGTGGTTAAGTTCATACACTGCTTTGGCAACCCAGAGTTTGCAGGTTCGGATCCTGAGGGTGGACCTGGCACCACAGGTCTGGCCACGCTGTGATGGCATCTCGTAAAAACAGAGGAAGATTGGCAGCAGATGTTAGCTCAGGGCCAATCTTCCTCACAAAAAAAAAAAAAAAAAAAGAGAGAGAGAGAGAGAGAGAAACTTGAATCCCCACAAAAGGTGGAAAAGAAAAAGCTTCACTTACCATAAATGGGAGGGAAGGGGGAGATGTGGAGGAGTGAAGAAAAGAAAAAAAGAAAAAGAAAAGAAAACAGATTACCCAACTTTTAACTTTTACAACTTTACAGACAGAAATGAACAATGGCTTCCCCAGGTGGTGAAACTATAAGGAAATTATTATTATAAAGTCAAGATAGTGATTATCTCTGGGGGAGGGAATGGCAGAGGTTCCTGGGAGGCCGGTACTACTTTTTAAAAAAATATCTTGATTTTTTGAATAGCTAATACATTCACATAATAGTAAATTTGAATGATGTAAAAGAAGAATTATTGCAAAGTTTCCTTCCATCCTCCATCCCCGAACTACCAAGTTCCCTTCCTTTGAGGCAACCAGAGGTACCAGATTTGGGTGTATCTTCGTAGAGATTCTGGGTAAGCAGATCAAGTATGTTTTATATTTTTCTCCTTGTTAACAAAACTTAATGTTCTGTTTGTAAAGTTTTGTGTTTTACTTTTTTCCACACAGTGATGTATGTTAGTGATCAGTCTAGAGCAGTGCACAGAGATTTGCTTCCTCCTTTTTCGTGGCCATATAGTATTCCACTGCTTGAGGCACAACGATTTATTTAATCCATCACCTGTGGGTGGATATTTAGGGTGTCCAATCTCTTGTTGTTACAAACTCTGCTGATGTGAGTGAGCTTGTTGGTGAAAGTTTAGGTCTGGGCAGAGACGTGTTACCCGAAGGCATCCAGGTCTCCTTGCACCTGGACAGCACAGGCACCCCTGGCTCTGTGCATTTGAGAACATCTGCCTGGGTCATCTCAGGAATCCCTGAATGTGTCTCGGTCACTCCTTTGTGCTTAGGTCAGTCTCTAGACTGTTCCTAACATTGTCTGAGGCTCCCTGTCTCCCTCTCAAGATACTATGATGAGCTCAGGGCCAAGACATTTTAGATCCAAAATGTGGCCTGTATCACCCTGGTTCTGAACTGTTTTTAAAAATAAATGAAAGTTTATTCAGTATATTGAGAAGAAAATATATATTTGATGAAGCACATGTTTAAAACCTTGCTATTCCCATCAACCCGCGCCCTGTTCGGGAGTTGGCGCGCGTTTTCCTCCCCGTAATTGCTGCTCTACTGTGTCTTTCTCGTCTAAGAGGTTGACATTTAAGTGGTAAATGTCACGTCTCAAAACCCACCCGAAATGACATTTCTACAGAACTGCTAAGAGCCACTTTCACTTGCAAATTTGCAACCTGAGCTCATCCATGCCCATTTGCATTAGTCACATAATTTGGAAAATGACTCACCCCTCCTGAGTCGTGATTCTTGGCAGGGCACAACCTCTAAAGACGCCCCAACAGGAGCCCCGTCCACCTTTTAAACAAGGCAAATAGTCACCTTTTTTTTTTCTTTCAGATGTCACAGGATTGTCTTTTCTTACAACAAGGGATCACTCACAAACTTTTTAAAATTTCCATAACATTTTTCATGATGAGATATAAAGCACAGAAAAAAGGCGCACAGAGCTCATTTGTACAGGTTAACACAAGATGTTAACTATTTCCCAGGTTAATAAAATACTTTCTCCTTGGAACTTGGGTTGCCTTCAAACAACTTTAGATGTTACTTCTCCCTCCCCAGATGCCCCACGATGGGCATTTAAGTTGTTTCCAATCGTCTGCAACTGCAAACAATCCTGCAATGAGTTACTTTGTGTAAATGTATTTTCCCATTGTCAGAGCTGTTTCCTCAGGGTAGATTTCTAGAGGTGCTTGGGTGGAGAGGGGCGGGCACGTGGAGGTTTGCCCTGAGGGACTGTGCACTCTGTGGATGAGAGGGAAACCAGCAGAGTTAGCCAGTGATGGTTAAGTAGCTAGGAACTAAAGTTTTTCTTTTCCTTTTTGCGATTACTGATTACAGTTTTTAGCTGTTTAACCCACTCGTTAACTGGCTGCTTAGGCAATGTGCTGTCTGGCTCCCACTAGGCTGCTATAGATAAAATCTCCCCGGAGCCTGGGTCACCATGGTAATGGGTATGTGATCGGTTTTCAGGAATTAGAACCCCTTGTCCGCTCCAGGCCAGTTGAGGCCAGTTGAGACCAGCAATTCATCAACTGGGCTGGCAGAGTTGTCCAATAGGTGACCTTTTGACATCAAGAGGCTAAAAGTTCTACCCTCAGATCATGCTGACGCCGCCAGTGTGAGCATGTGTCCTATGAAGCGGCATGAGGTCTGACTACACTTGGGCAGATCACCAATTCCCTCACCTCTCGTCACCTCCAATCATCTCTCTCCACAATTCAGACCACCTTGCCCCCATCCCATAAATATCCCTGAGTCCCTCTTTTCGGGGAAGCGAATTTGAGGCTTATGCTCTTGCTTCCTCATGTGGCTGCCTTGTGAGTAAACTCTCTCTCTGCTGCAGTCTCATCGTCTTGGTGTTTGGCTTTCTGGGCATCGGGCACAAACGAACCTGGTGCGGTAACAAAAGCGCCCATTCCGCCCCGCCCCCCCCCAGCCCCAACCTCACCAACACGATGTGTTGTCCATATGTTTATACGTTTCAAGCTTTTTTCAATCTGATAGGTGAGAATGGGCATCTCAGTATCATTTTAATTTGCATTTCTTTTATTATGAGTGAGTTTGAATATTTTACACTTATTTTTATATTTTTTATTTATTTTTGTTTTAAAAGTTTAATTTAATTTTACTTGTTTTTATATCATTTTTATAATTTTTCTGGTGAATTGTCTGTTCATGTCTTTTTCCCATCATTCTTTGTCTTCTGTCCCAAAATCTTTAAGAATTCTTTGTACGTTAAGAATATCAACCCTGCGACTATTTTATCCTAGTGAACAACGTTATTTTAAAAGGTGATTTTATATCGTTATTTGAAAAGGAAAACCAGCTAGCAGGGCCCAAAATTCCAGTCACAGGGCTCTCTCAGCTGCATCCGGGCCCTTCTCCTTCCTGTTCCTGCTACCCTTCCTGTGGGGACAGCCTGAGTGCCCCATCCTCACAGCGGGGTGGAGCCCCACGGGGCAGAGGCGCTGGTCACCAGCCAGCTGGGGAACCTGAGATCCCCCAGCGGAACATGTAGTCCTTATTGTTAAGATAAGATGCTGAATAGTGTATTTACAGAAGAGCAAAGAAACGGTTGTGTGGACCTTTCCAGACCTCTGAAGAAACGAGATTTTAGTTGAGCAGCTTCTATTGGTGTAAGGCTGATAGTGTACCTTTTCAACACTTATTTATTCTTCTATACAAAAAGGAATATTTAGGGAAGCCCTAATATGTATCAGGCACTATTGGAGACACTGGGATTAAAGTTTTGTGCATTTCCTGTGACTTATTAATCATGAAACCACACACATCTACCTTCCAAGAACATGCCTTTTTTGTTTGGTTGGTTTTTAACTGAGGACCAACTTTATGCCAGTCACAAGATCACAAGACATCTGACCTGGGGTCAGTCCCGTGGCCGAGTGGTTAAGTTCGCGCTCTCTGCTTCAGCGGCCCAGGGTTTCGCCAGTTCGGATCCTGGGTGCAGACATGGCACCGCTCATCAGGCCATGTTGAGGCAGCATCCCACATGCCACAACCAGAAGGACCTACAACTAGAATATACAACTATGTACTGGGGGGATTTGGGGAGAAAAAGAAGGAACAAAAAAAAGAGTGGCAACAGTTGTTAGCTCAGGTGCCAATCTTTAAAAAAAAAAGATACCTGATCTAATTCAGATTAAATTCCAGTGTGTGTGTGTGTGTGTGTGTGTGTGTGTGATACTGACCCTGACATCAGTTTCCCCACATTAAACCCAGCATATATGGGGTTAAAACCAAAACACTCATTCCCTGCTTACTCTCTGGCTTCCTGGCTCCAGAATCCACTATCCTCCATGGAGACAGACACTGCCAAGGACAAGCACCTGGATTATTTCCTCACTGCAAAGAGATACGAGCTGGTGGGAAAGCTGCTGACCAGCAAGGTCACGGGCTCCCTCCTCTCTGCAAGTAGTGTGAAGGCCAAAGACAGGCTGGTGGGAAAGCTCCCACCAGCAAGGCCATATGCTCTCCCTCCCCTACCTGAGACCCCAAATAAAAACCCTTCCTTTTAGCTTTTTGGGGAGTTTGGGATTTCAGCGTTAGCTGCCCTCTCTCCTTGCTCAGTGCTGTGCAAAAATAAAATTCCTACTTTCTTCCACCACACCCGGTGTCAGAGATTGGCTTGCTGTGCAATGGGTGAGCAAACTCGCTTCAGGTTCAGTATTGTGTGTGTGTGAGAGACAGAGACAGAGTAAGTAACTATAAATGCAAAAATAAAAATGACACTTTCTAAAAATAGTGCCATGGGGAAATAAAATAAGGTAATATGATGAGAAAGACCAGGGTGGAGGGAACCTTTTAGGTGGGGTGGGTTGGGAATGTTGAGGCAATGACATTGGAGCTGAGACCTTTATGACAGTTATCAGTAATCTGTTGCTTTTTCATTGCTGAGTAGCATTCCATTGTGTGGATATGTCAAAATCTGTTCATCCCTTCTCTTGTTGATTGACATTTGTATTGTTTCCAGTTTGGGTTATTATGAATAAGGCTACTCTTTTTATGGACATAGGTTTCCATTTCTTTGAGGGAAGTACACAGGAGTGAAATGACTGGGTCAAAGGTTGTGTGTATGATTGATGTTCTGGCAGATTGCCAGAACTTTTTCCAAAGCCCTTACACCATTTTACACTTTTATCTATGAGGTGTGAGAGTTTCCATTGCTCCACATCCTCTCACCATTTGGTGTTTTCAGTCTTTTTTACCCTAACCATTGTAGTTGATGCTGGCCCTGATATCTGTTCCCCTGCAGTGAACCCAGCATAGAAGAGGTAAAAACCAAAAGCACCCATCCCCTTTCCCCGCTTCTCTAGTTATATTCATGTGTAAACACCAGTTTCTTTCACTTTTGTCTCCCACCGCACATACAACACAAGTAGAAGTTACAAATTGTTAAAAGCCTGGGTGGCCTCAGGCTGGGCTCACACTGAACTTTTGGCTAATTACAGGTTCTTGAAGTTTATTACAGGGAAACTGATGTCCAGAGAATATCAAGAAACTGAAGCTTCCCAGACCCCAACTCCTCAGCTTCCTGACACCAGAATCCACCACCCATCATGGAGGCAGACAACCAAGGATGTCCACCTGCGGATTCCCTTATCTGGCCATCCCCCTGCCTGTAAGCAGCCTCACAAGGCAAGATGCAGGCTGGTGGGAAGGTGTCAACCAGCTAGGTCACAGGCTCCCCTGCCCCTACAAGCAGCCATATTCCTCCCAAACTTTAAGAACACTTGCCTCACATCTTTGAGGAGACTAAATTGAGGGCTTACTCTCATCTCTTGACTGACATCACCTGAAATAAACCCCTTCCCTTGCCCTAAGCCTGGCGTTTCAGTTGCTATTTTGGCCCCTCTGGAATGATAGGTAAAAAGACCCTGTGTTTGTTGCCAGTTACATAGTGATTGTGAAACAATGTCTCATTTTGGGTTTAATTTGCATCTCATGTTGGTCAAAATTGCACATCTTTTGATGTGCTTATTGTCCATTCATCTATGTTCTTTTTTAAAGTGTCAATTCATGATTCTTGTCTGTTTTTTAATTGCATTGTCTGTCTATTATTGAGTGGTAGGTGTTTTTTTCATAGTCTGGTTATGAGACCTTTGCAGACGTGCGTATTACAAACGAGGCTTACATATTTGTTTCCTTAAGGGCGTAGTTTGGTGAATAGAGATGCATGCTTTGATATAGTCCAGTTTATTGGGGTTTTTTATGATTAGCTTTTTTGTCTCCTATCTAAGAAATTTTTGCCTATTCTTCTTTGAAGATATCCTTCTAAGATTTCTTCAAGAAAGCTTTTATGTTTAGGTCTAATATCCATCTTGAAGTAAGTTATGTGTATGTTCCAGCACCATTTGTTGGAAAGGCTTTCCATCCCCTCTTGAATTGTCTTAGTGCCTTTGTCGAAAATCCATTGACCACATGTGCGTGGATGAGTTCCTGGACTGTGTTCCATTCTGCTCCATTAATCTTTGTGTTTCTCCATATGCTGACACCACACTGTTTTGATTACTGTAGCTTTATAGTAAGCCTAGAAAGTAAATAGTCTAAATTTTTTTTTGTTTATTTGTGAAGGAAGATTTGCCTTGGGCTAAAATCTGTGCCAATCTTCCTCTATTTTGTATGCCGGCTGCTGTCACAGCATGGCTGACAAGTGGTGTAGGTCCACACCCTGGATCCTAACCCGTGAACCCAGGCTGCTGAAATGGAGCTTGTGAACTTAACCACTAGGCCATGGGGGTTGGCCCACTGTTTTTTGTTTTTTTGTTTGTTTTTTTCCAATTCCAGATCTCTTGTAATTCCATATAAACTTTAGAATCAAAGTGTCAATTACTACAAAAAATACTGCTGGGATTGTAAGACCAGCTTCAAGAGAACAGCCATGCTATCATTATCAAGTTTTCTAACTTATTAACAGCATATGTCTCACTGTTTATTTAATTTCTCTCAGCAGTATTTTGCAGTCTTTTTTTTATCTTTTGTTATATTTGCACTAGGTATTGCATATATTTGGATATTAATGTACTTGGTATTTTTTCTCTTTTTTTTTTTGAGGAAGGTTAGCCCTGAGCTAACATCTGCTGCCAATCCTCCTCTTTTTGCTGAGGAAGATTGGCCCTGAGCTAACATCCATGCCCATCTTCCTCTACTTTATATGTGGGACGCCTACCACAGCATGGCTTGCCAAGTGGTGCCATGTCTGCACCCGGGATCCGAACTAGTGAACCCTGGGCTGCCAAAGTGGAATGTGTGCACTTAACTGCTGCACCACCGGGCTGGCCCTGTAATTGGTATTTTTAAAATTTCCTTTTCCAACTGCTTATTGAAGATCACTTTCTAAATTTTCTTTTATGTTTTTTCCATGATTTAAAACTTTAAACAATTTCATCCTGTTTGTTAATTTTTTTTTCTTTCCTGACCCTGAAATAATAGTTTGGAAAACCTTAATGCATGTATCATATAAATGTTAACCTCCAGCCCGCCTTATAAAACAGAACTCCTATTTAATAACATCTAAATCGTTATTGTCTTTATAGCTATGCTTGCTTATTGACTGACCCATTCTGAAGAAAGCACAAAAGTGCTAAACAGAACAAAAAGAGATCTCCCTTCCACCCCGGTCACTTGTTCTTTCCCATGTCCCCTCTCCAGGGACGATTCCCAGAACACCAATTCGTGATGTACCACCCCAAAGCTGAGTGTTACATACACATTTATGCAAAATTATTATGCATATGTTACTATGCATAATTATATTCTCATATTATGTGTTGCTATGCATACTTGTATTTGCACATTATACAAAATGATAGTACATACGATTTGACCTGTTTCCTTCTTCATGTGACAATACGTCTTGAGCATTGCTCCCTCTCAGTATTTTAAGAGCTTCCTCATTTTCTTTTGATTGTAGCAGAATTTTCCATTGTGTGGAGACACCAAGATTGACCTACGCAGTTCTCCTCCTATGGACAATGAAGTTTCCATTCTTTCTCTCTGGTTCCAGAAAAGCCACAGAAGATAACTTTGTATTGTATTTGGCAGATATTCAGGCATGCCTGGAGCACATATTCTATAAGCACTATTGAGACAGAGAACATGTACATATGTAAAATAACCCGACACATCCTATATTCATTAAAAACACGTACGTTGAGCATCCGAAACGACCCAGCATCACTGGGGGCCTGGAAACGCAGGGCAGAAATGGACAGCCCAGGATCCCGGTGCCCAGGGCTGATGCTGTCAGCCAGAGACTAACCATGAACCCGAGAACAAATGCAACGAATGAACCAGATACGTTCAGACACTGATGACTATGACAAAAATCACGAAATGAGGCAAAGGGAAAGAGCGCTATTGGTGGCGGGGTGGGGTGGGGTGGGGGGCTGCTTCCCCAGGTCTCTGGCATTTTTAACCAGCCCCACGCCTGCCACGGAGATTCTGATGTTGGTGGTCTCTAGGAAAAATATTGAAAATATCTTTAGAATATTGGTTGCATTCTGCCACGCTAAAGGATTTTCCCTTTTCTCCTTGTTTATTTCACGTGTGCAGAAATCAATGTTATTTGACTTTCAAAAAATGAACAATGTACACGAATTAATTTTGCAATGAAAATTAAGTGAAAAAAATAAAAGCGTGCCTGAGTTGGCCATCTTCAAGAATGTAGCCTTAGTGTGAGAGGAAGGGAAAGCCAGGATTTTAACACACAGAGGGACTCGACATCAGATCAATTCAGCAAACCAGACAGGAAAACCCGTAGCTTTCTGAACGCAGATGTAAAGAGATCTGGGAGGTTTCATGTTGGTTGCGTTAGAGCCGGGTCTCATGCACATGCAGCGGAGAGCTCAGGGCAGTGGGCACAGAGGCAGAAGGGAGTGATTTCAACAGAAGAAACCTCATGCTTTTGTTAAGAGGAAACTGAAGTGAGATTCCTTCTCAAGAGCTGTCCCTCAAACGTGTTTATCTCCTAAGAGGAGTGATGCGCCAGAGGCAAATTGCTGGTAGAGAAAATTGTCCGTTTCTGTGTAATCTAGCAACACCGTTGATGTGAGCCAAACATGCTGGCTGAGAGCAGAGTGTGAGGAGGAAAAGGGAGGGGACGGCATAGAGGCTGCTCTGTGCCTGGAGAGGACGGGACACCAGGATTCTGTGGAGGGAGATGCTCCCGCGCCTAGAAGCCGTCTAGGGGGACAGGATGCACCCGAGACGGAAGGGGGTTGCCAGGAAGACAGAGAGCCTCCGCTGATCGATTTCAGTGAGATACACATGATTCAAGATGGCACAGGTCTCAAATAAGGGCAGAGGTTTGGGGCTGAAATTCCTTCTCCAAATAGAAGCCATGAGAACGTCACCCCAGGCCAAGCATGTGCACAGGGGACCTCAGCCCAAGCTGTGACGTAAAACACTCCTTAAATCCACGATTAACGCATGTTGGGAATCCAGTCTGTATGTACACCAGCATTTAATGAGCAGGAAAAGGAGGTGGGTTTCTCAGAAACCACGCAATATGCTCGGGATTCAAAAGATGCCCTTTTCCAAAGGGTGAAAAAAAAAGGTGTTTGAGTCAATTAAGATTGTTTTGCTGATTGTTTCCATGGATACCACAGGCTGCGATTATTCCCGGATTTTTCCTGGGCTGAAAAATCCCTTCTTTCTTTTTCTAATGCAATAGCTTGGAATGGCTGGACACCGATGACAGTGCCCAGCACATAATTAGTGATCCTTAAATACTCTTTGCTCTGACTTCCGGAAAAATATCCCTACATAAATGAAAAGTATAAGACAATGGGAGAAATTTCATTTTTCTTACTTTGTAACTCTATGTATAAAGTTACTCGCACACAGTAATAATACTGTCTGTTTTCTTTTTTTTTGCAACAAGGTATCATAAGAGTTAAGAAGGTAAAGCTAATGAAGCTTCAAGATTTATTCCTAATCTCCCACTTTTTGCAAAACGTTGCTTCCCCCAAGCTCCCCCACAAAGGAGATTCTGTGGCCCCCACTACCCAGAGGACACGATCTTCCTCTTTCGAATATGAACATATGAGTCCACTTGGGGCTTTGGGCTGGATTGTGACATGGTCAGAGGATCTTTGAGAAAGTCTCTCCACCAGCTTTGTTTATGATGCGTCCCTCCCTACGTTCACGCCCTGCCTGGCACATCCATTTTCAAATTGTATGTAGGAAGATTCATTATTCTGTTCTTCTATGCTGATGGCTTTTGGGTCATGTTTAACAAGACCTCTTGTGTTCTTTGATTATAAAAACACTCACCCGTGTTTTCCTGGGGTGAGTGTATTCATTTTCAATTGCTTTGTCACAATAACCACAAACTTAGCGGCTTAAAAGAGGAACCATCTCTGTGTGTGCGGGGATGCAGGTGTGGCTGAACTGCGTCCTCTGCTCAGGGTCTCACCAGGCTGCCAGCAAAGCGGCAGCCGGGCTCTGTTCTCACCTGGATTCTTGAAACGATCTGCCTCCAAGCTCACTCGGGCTGTTGGCAGAATCAGTTTCCTCGTGGCTGTAGAACCAAGGGGCCAGCTTCTTGCTGGCTGTCAACTGGAGGCCACTCTCATCTCCTAAGGCTCCCTGTGGTTCCTGTCCTTTGAGGTCTCCCAACATGTCCAATTTATAAGCCAGCAAAGAGAGTCTAGAGCGAGTTAGCTGGCAAGATAGTCTTACATAATGTAACATAACTTGGGAATGACATCTCGTCACCTTTGCCATATGCGACTGGTCAGAAGCAAGTCAAACGTCCCATTTGAGGAGATGACACAAGGATGTGAACACTAGGAGGTGGGGATCATGGGGGTCCTTAGAATCTGTTCCGTGAAAGGAGACAGAGCCCACCTCCCACTGCAGACACTGCCCTTCTATACACCTCACAGGCGGGGCTTTGCCAGTCCTGAATGAATGAGAAGATTCCAACGGAAGAAATACTCTGACACATAAGCTGGTGGTGCCCAAGAAGATGCAGTTACAATGTCCAGACTGAGTCCACTTGCCAAACAACAGCTTGGCTCAATGACCCCCTGTGGAATTTTCCCCAGGATGATGAGCTAAAGGCCCAGCAGAGGTCCAGGAAATATACGCGTTCCCACAGAGCTCCAGAGGACAGCAGCTTCTTGGGAACAACCCAGCACGGCCAGCGATGCAGAGTTGTCCCTTTTCAGACCGTCCAAATATTTAACTGCAGCTGTCTGCAGATTAAGTCCCTAGATTCCATCGATGGCCAGATTTTCTCTAACGTCCTCGGGCTGGCTGTCTTTTCTCCTCATGGTCCGATATAGCGGATTCCTGGCCTGCCTCGGGGAAGGGAGTCCAGCACACAGCCGGCTCTCCGGCGAGCACGTTTCACATTTCAATGCCATGATGCAAACTAGTTTTCAGATGTGCTTGTTGAAAGAAATTCCGTATCATAGTGTGGGTTTTCTCAGTCTCAGCACTGCTGACATTTCAAGCTGATCATTCTTTGCTGTGGGGACTGTCCTGGCATTGCAGGGCATTAGCAGCACCCCTCGTCTCCACCTAGCAGACGCCAGCAGCACATTCCCCTCCCCTAGTTGTGACCACCAAAAACATGTCCAGACATTGTCAAGTGTCCCCTGGGGTGAAAAATCACCCCAGGCTGAGAACCATGGTTACAGGGAATAAAACAAGTAATGATGCAAATTTCACTTTTATCACTTTCTAATCTCACCCAGGGAACAGAGGGGGGACCCCAGGCCCCGGGGTCAGGCCATGCAGCTGAGCTCTGCGAGAGCACAGGATACAGTCAATGAAGACCAGGGTCAGGCTGTTCCAGGCAGAGCGAACAGCAAGTGCAAAGCAGAGCAAGGGTCCTCCTTCATGCGAAAGTGGTGAAGACAGGAGGTGCCAGAGCCAAGTTTGGGGGACAAAGCAAGGCGGGTGCTGGAGACCAGGGCCACCAGGGCCCCAAAGGGGTCAGCTTCATGCTCTGAGGCCAACATCATGAAGATCTTACTTTTCTCTTTGCATTTTGTTTTGGAAGTGGAGGGGAGGAAGACATTTCCTCTAACCACTCTAGGTCCTTCTGGTCGGGCTATGAATTAAATTCACATGAGACAGAATAATGGGAGAAAATAAAACAAAGCTTTATAACATGTATACGCGGCAGAAGCCCAGGAAAGTGAGTAACTTGCCAAAATGGCAGAGGTTCTCATCATAAAGACCCTCCTCAGCCAAAGACAAAGGAGGGTGTTGGGGGTGGGGGGAGTCAGTTATGGGAGATGACCAGAAAAGCACAGTAAACAAGGGTAAGATTATTATGCAGCTTTAAGGCCTTGCCTTCCTCATTGCCAAGCGTTTCTAGAGCTAAGGTCACCCCGCTTCTTCCTGGGACAGAGAGGGAGACACCTTTACAGACGGGGATTTCCCTTACAAACGTAAACATCTCTTACAAAGGGTAAAATTCTACTTTTCAGAGCTTCTCCTGTGTCTGCAGTTTTTAAAAGTAACCAGCCCAAAATAACCCTCATGCCAAAGAGACACATTTTGGGGTGGTCAATTCCAATCCCCCACAGAAGTGACATCATGAGGACAAGGCTCTGTGACCCTGGGGCTTGGAGTCTGCCTCCCACACCGCCTGCCACCCTGGGGCAGGTTCTGAGCAGTTCACTACCCTCAAGAACCCTTGCTGCCCTCTGCCCCTGGCGGGGTTCCTGGGCACAGGCCTGGGGAGGGGCAGTGTTGGGCGGGCCCGGCACCTTTGAGGCTCTGCACACATCTGCCAGTGTCCCCATGTGCCTGAGGGAGCACGACATCAAATAGCAGCTGAAAAATCCCATTAATGGGGGAAGAGGAAGACTCAGGGAGAGAGGAAGGACCTCTTTCTTGCTTTTTGGAACAAGGAGCCTGTGTTTTCACTTTGCACCGGACTCTGCAAGTTCTGCAGCCCGAGCAGTCTGCAAGTCCTGGCTGAGGGGCAGCCCAGGCTGGATGGCAGGGACCCCGTGTGGGCCGTGCCAGGGGAGAACATTCTACCGTGGGGATTGTCATCTAAACAGGGAATGATGCTATTTACAACGTTATCTCGCTCTCAACGGGAAGGAGGCCCTGAGGGGAGGGGGTGGGGGCCGGGAGACCCTCTAGGAGACGCTGGAGGCTGGGACGAGGGGATGCGGAGAGGAGGGAGGATGCGGACTCGGAGAGAGGGCAGGTCGCAGTGGAAACGTCGAAAGAGGAGCAAGAAAACAAAGTTTCCACGTTGCTCTAGAGCAGTAGTTCTTAGCCAGGAAGGAACTTTGTCCCCACAGGGCACACGGCAGCTCCTGGAGAGCTTTGGTCACAGCTGGAGGAAGGGCACTGAGTGAGCGGAGACCAGGGATGCTGCTCAACCTCCTGCAATCACAGGGTGGCCCTGCCATGGAAGCGTCTAGTCCCAAGGGGCCATTGAACCAAGCTCGAGAAACCCTGAGCTAAACAAGTGGGATATGTTATAAGATTCAGTTGAACACATATCTCTTTAACACCAACTCTGTGCCAGGCCCCTGGCGGGCACCCAGGACGAGATATACACACATTAGAAGATATACGTGAGGGACCATCAGCCTCCAAAATAAGAAAAACGGAGAAAAATTAGATCCAGGAGTATGAACTCGTAAGAGGTGGACTTGTACTCAAGACACATGTATGACTTAGGAGCGGACGTCTCCTGAACACTGGCCATTTTGTGTTGATTCTGAGAAAAGCGTTTGCTTCTTTAATTCGGTGGAAATATATACGATATATCACTTGGTATTAGGCCTGGCATTTAGTTCGTGGACGCAGGGAACATTCCAAGGGGGGTTGTTGACCTGAGGTTTCCTCTGAACACTGAGCCTGTGTTAACTCTCCGGAACCTTCTCCTCAGGAGCCTGGTGATTCCTGTTGGAAATGTCACTCTATGCTTCTCTGTCACCTGCTGCTGCCCCTTCTCTTCATTCCTCCCCCAACCACCGTCACTTCTCACCTGACTGATTACAAAAGCCCCAAACAAGTATCTTTTGTTCAACTCTTGCCCTCCATAGTCCACTCTACTCATGAAGACAGCCAGTGTGTAGAAGCTTTAAACACACCACAGATTTTGCAACTGGAACTCCCATCCATTGCCGCTGGGGTTACAAAATGGCAGAGCCACTCTGGAAATGATTGACAGTTTCTTGTCAAGTTAAACACATACTTGCCCTATGGCTGAGCCATCCCACTTTAAATTTCTAGATATTTACCCTGAAAAAAAGAGAACTGATGTTCACAAAAACCTGTACATGCAAATCGAAACCATGATGAGGGGCTGGCCCACTGGCATAGTGGTTAAGTTCATGTGCTCTGCTTCAGTGGCCCAGGGTTCATGCGTTCAGATCCTGGGCGTGGACCTCCACACCACTCACCAGGTCATGCTGTGGCAGCATCCTATATACAAAATAGAGGAAGACTGGCACAGATGTTACCTCAGCAACAATCTTCCTCAAGAAAAAAGAGGAAGATTGGCAACGGATGTTAGCTCAGGACCAATCTTCCTCACCAAAACAACACACAAAAAACAAAAAACCCACAATGAGATACTACTTCACATCCACTAAGGTAGCCATCACTAAAATAAAAACACACAGACACACACACAGAGAAAATGACAAGTGTTTACAAGGATGTGGAGAAATTGAAACCCTTGTGCACTGCTAGTAGGAGTGTAAAATGGTGCAGGTGCTGTGGAAAACAGTTTCACAGTTCCTCGAAATGTTAAACATAGCTTTACCATATGATCTAGCAATTCCACTCCTGGGCACAAACCCAGAAGAACTGAAAGCAGGGCCTCAGACATATTTGTACATCCATGATAGCATTATTCACAATAGCTAAAGGCGGGGAGAACCCAAACGTCCATCGATAGGTGAAGGGATGAACAAAATGTGGTCTAACTGGACAGTGGAATATTATTCAGCCATAAAAGGGAGTGAAGTTCTGACACATGCTACAACGTGGATGAACTTTGAAAACATTATTTTAGTGAAATAAGCTAGGCACAAAATGACAAATATTGTATAATTCTACTTAAATGTGGTCTCTATAATAGGCAAATTCATAGAGAGAAAATGGAGTGTGGTTAGCATGAGTCATGAAGGGGGAGAGAGTTTTTGCTTCTGTTCGGGCTGATGAAAAATTTGAAAATAGTAGTGGTGGTTGCACAACATTGTGAATGTCCTTAAAATGCTGCCTTGTACACTGAAAAGTGGCCAAACGGTAAATTTTATGTTACATACATTTTACCACAATAGAAAATTTTTAATGTAAAAAATAATGTAGAAGATCTCATTCATAATTCTGTATATTGATTAGATATTGAAAGGATAATATTTTGCATATATTGAATTAAATAAATAATATTATTTAACACATTTTTTTCGTTGCACATGGATGTTTGCAGCAGCTCTAGTTGCTGCAGCCACAAACTGGAAACAACCCAAATGCCCTTCAAGGGGCAAATACATCAATAAAGTCGAGTGCATCAACACCAGGGAATACTGCTCAGCAGAGAAAAGTAGCAGATTATTGGAATAATCAAGTAATTGGATTACTGTCCAGGGTATCATGTTGAGTGAAAGAAGCCAGATTCAGAAGGTTACACGCTGTCTGATTCCATTTACGTGACATTCTTGTTTTGTTCTGTTTTGTTTTTTGCTGAGGAACATTCACCCTGAGCTAACATCTCTGCCAATCTTCCTCTTTTTGTGTGTAGGTTGCTGCCACAGCATGGCCACTGATCAGTGGTGTAGGTCTGTGCCTGGGAACCGAACCCAGGCTGCTGAAGTGGAATGTGCCAGACTTAACCACTAGGCCATGGGGTTGGTCCCCAATTTAAGTGACATTCTTGAAAAGACAAAACCATAGTGATGGAGAACAGATCAGTGGTTGCCAGCAGCTGGGGGTGGGGGAAGGTGTAGTTAAGAGGGAATTTTGGGGAGAGAGAAAACTGTTCTGTATCTGTGGTTACAAGACGCTATAGTTGTGTTAAAAGTCATAGAACTGGACACCCAAAAAAGGTTAAGTTTATTGTGTATTAATTTTTAAAATAAAGTGAAAAACAGGGTGCACAGTTGTATATATTTCTTTTAGTTGTGGGTCCTTCTAGTTGTGGCATGTGGGACACCACCTCAGCGTGGCCTGATGAGTGGTGCCATGTCCGTGCCCAGGATTGGAACTGGCGAAACCCTGGGCTGCCACAGTGGCAGCAAACTTAACCCCTTGGCCACAGGGCTGGCCCCTCCAGTCAATTCTGATGCTAATTACCAGGAGTTGGCGCAGACTTGGCATGGTGAGGGCCAAGACTGCCCTCACTTCAGACACCCACGGAAAACAAAATAAGAAACACATTAGGAGATCCAGGAGCTCCCTTCTGCTCTTGGAATGAACTAAATCTCCTCCCCCCGCCACCCCCCCCCAGGCAGGTTTTGAGTAATCTGGCTGCCATAGTCTTCCCTGGCTTCGCCTCCTGCTATATGTCCCCTTCCTCAGATTCTTAGACCCTCAGTCTTGCTGTGGCCCCGGGACCTTTGCACCTGCCCACAACCCAGACCAGTGGGGCACCTGCCCAAGACCCAGACCAGTGGGGCAGCCAAAAGCAGGATCTGGTGCCCCGTGGCTGTCCCCACACTCGCATGAATACGGGGTTCAAAGGACAAGGAGGCAGGTCTTCCAGGGCCCAGACTCCGCAATTTGCTGGTCCTGGGACCGGGTCCCCGTTACGAAATGCTTTCTCTGTGCTGAGCCTAAGGAACACGGCAGCTGCCGCCCAGACCCGGGGGAGCCCCCTGGAGAGCTGCCTCCCGCTCCCAGGTCGGTGCGTCAGGAGGCGCACACTGAGGTGTCCACAGAGCAGAGGTGCCGAGCAGTGACAGCGGACTCTCCTCAAGATCCGAGGAGCATTCGGGGTACGCGCCACATGCATTTCAGAGACGTTACCACGATGGACAGGACCCAAGAGCATGAGCGGCCTCACACACCGCTGGTGCTTAAAACATAAGCCTGGTCTACAGATGAGCAACTCGCATCTCTGCACGCGGCTGGCGGTTCGAAGAGACCCATCTGCCTCCGGGTGAGAAGTGGCCCCTGCAGCGGGGCCTCCAGGGGGACGATGGGGCGTGACTGGGGCTCCCCAGGGGGCCGCTGCCCGGGACCAGGGGACCAGGGGCCGGTCGGACTCCACACCCGTTTTCCCTCGGGCAACAGGAAGGCCGCCACTTCTCCTCTTTGGACGTTTCCACTGCGACCTGCCCTCTCTCCGAGTCCGCATCCTCCTTCCTCTCCGCATCCCCTCGTCCCAGCCTCCAGCGTCTCCTAGAGGGTCTCCCGGCCCCCCCACCCCCCCAGGGCCTCCTTCCCGTTGAGAGCGAGATAACGTTGTAAATGGCATCATTCCCTGTTTAGATGACAATCCCCACGGTAGAAGGTTCTCCCCTGGCACAGCCCACGTGGTCCCCTCGGTCCAGCCCGGGCTGCCCCTCAGCCAGGACCGGCTGCAGAACTTGCAGAGTCCGGTGCAAAGTGAAAACACAGGCTCCTTGTTCCAAAAAGCAAGAAAGAGGTCCTTCCTCTCTCCCTGAGTCTTCCTCTTCCCCCATTAATGGGGTTTTCAGCTGCTATTTGATGTCGTGCTCCCTCAGGCACACGGGGACACTGGCAGATGTGTGCAGAGCCTCAAAGGTGCCGGGCCCGCCCAACACTGCCCCTCCCCAGGCCTGTGCCCAGGAACCCCGCCAGGGGCAGGGGCAGCAAGGGTTCCTGAGGGGAGTGAACTGCTCAGAACCTGCCCCAGGGTGGCAGGCGGTGTGGGAGGCAGACTCCAAGCCCCAGGGTCACAGAGCCTTGTCCCAGTGACTTCACTTCCAAAATAAAAGTTCAAAGATAAAATTAAGATTCTCATGATGTTGACCTCAGAGCATGAAGCCCCCAGCACAGGGACCCCTTCGGAGGGCCTGGTGGCCTGCTCTCCAGCATCTGCCTCAGTTCATCCTCCTACACTGGTTCCAGCACCTCCGGCCTTCACTGCATTTTCATGAAGGAAGATGCTTGCTCTGCTTTGCACTTGCTGGTCCCTCTGCCTGGAACGGCCTCACCCTGGCCTTCATTGACTGTCTCCTGTGCTCTTGAGGAGCTCAGTTGCCTGTGCCCGACCCCGGGGTGTGGGGTCCTCTCCGGTTACCGGGGTGTTAAGAACTCTCTCCTCACTGCTGCGCTGTGCTTGGGCTGCACCCAGGGGAGGCGACCGCAGTGCAGGGCACGCGGTCAGCGCTCCTTCCTGAGCGCAAGTGATAGTTCCTCTTTTAGTTTCTGTTACACACTTCGCTGGAGAGAGGACTAAATGCATCCCACCATCCCCAGATCTGAAGACTTGGGATATAAATGCCTTCAGAAATGGAGCCAGAAAAGAGTAGATTCAACTCCGATGGATGGAATCCCAGGGATTTCTGGAGGCTCCGACACTGGCTTTCCGACCTGTATGGAGGGACTACTGTGTGCCAGGCTGAGATTTCGATTCCGCACACACACTAACTGCAGGGATGAGGACATTCTGGTCCCCAAAGGGCTCTCTCCGCCCCTTCTCCATCCCTCATCTCCTCACTGCAGCGACGGTTTCCATGGCGACAGCCTGAGCCTCCTCATTGCAGAGGTGGGGGCTCCTGAACTGGGGATGGAGCGGAGGGGTGGACGTCAGACTCGCGCCACCGGGGGAGGATGAGGCCTGCTGACACAGTCTCCGAATCAGTTGTGCGTCTGCATACTTTGCAAGCACTGAAATGCGTCACTGGCACCATCTTTGCAGAAAGTGGGGGGGGGGGGGGGGCGTGAAGCAGTTGCCGGAGCCTCCACCCACTCAGAAATTATGAATCCATCTTAAGCATCAATGACATGGCTGTTTGGGTTCTCGCCATTCATTTATTTAGGACATGTCTATATTGCGTGTGAATGTAGAGAATTAGGCATATACACTCACTGAGCCTCTTTCTCTTTTACTTGCTCTGTTCTAGACCTGGAAAATAAAACAGTGAGAATTAAGGCCTGATTTCTGACCTCTGGTAGATCATTCATTCCTTCACCTCACAAACTATGTGTTTATTCTGCAAGTACTTATGGAGGTCCCACTGTGGGTCAGCACTGAGTTAAAGGTCATGAATAAACTAGAAACCAAGACAAATTTCTCCCTTATGGAGCTTTCATCTATGTGAGAATATCAGTCAAGAAATGTAACAAACAACAGATGGGATGAGTTCTGTAAAGTGTAAGCAGAGTGAGGAGAGGGAGAGTGAAGGAGAGGACTCTTTTAGATCAGCTGATCAAGGATGTCTTCCTGGAGGTGGTGGTATTTGAGTAGGTCTGAATGAAGGTTGGGCACAAGTCTTTGAATTATTAAGGAAGTAACTCTCTGGGCAGAGAGAACAGCACCTGGAAACATCTGAAGGTGGAGCATGATTGTCCTGCTTGAACAACAGCAAGGAGGCCAGGATATGTGATGGAAAGTGAGCAAGGAAGAAAGTTGATGGAAGTGAATTCAGAGAGGAGCTGGGGAGAGTCGTGCACTGCCCGTTAGCTTACATTTAGTGAGTAAACACGTAATTAAATTTATCACTAAGGTGTTCACAATTTTTTCTTAGAGATTTATTTCCTTTCTTTGTTGAATTGATGGATCAATGGATGGATGGTTGGATAGAGGAATGGATGGATTAATGGGTGGGTGAATGTAGGGATTGATGAGCAAAGGATGGACGGATGGATGGATGAGTGGGCGGATGGATGGGTATTTAGATGAATGAATGTTGGTTAGATGGATGCTATAAATAAAATGGATACTTTTTTCTACTCCAATGGTCAATTCTGAATTCTAGAAGTCCCTCTTGTGGCCTCCTCTTTGCATGCAAACACCTGTGGGGCCGGGTAACATTTTCATCATCAACGTCCGAATGCTCCTCCCTCTCCCTCGGTGAGATTCTTGCTCACAGCGTCATCTACGTGGATGGTGCCCACGGAGTTGTGCAGTGTACAGTTCTGTGATCTCCAGCGACCCTCTGCATTGATGGAACCCCTGAATCTCCCTCCTCAGCCAAGACCTCCGTCATGAGCTCTGGAAACATCTATCCACCTCTCAACTGGACGTTCCCCTGATGACATTCAGGAAGAACGGTGCAAATTCAGAACTGATCTAATTGTCAACAAATGTAGCCCACCAGCAACAGGTCAAGAATCCCCAAGATAGATCTTCACCATGACACCTCTTACCTGTGTATCTTTCAAATCCTCCCAGATTTCCCAGTCTCCACTGCCACCCCCTAATCTAAGGCACCACCATCTCTTGCCTAGACCAACGCTATCCAAAATGGGGCATTGTGAAAAAAGGCCTAGAATGCTTTCTATTTTTTATCTTCACCCTTTAAAATGATCTATTTCTTGTGAATGCTTTACAATATACATACCACATCACTGCTAAACCTCCTGGGTTGCTCTGTGTTGAAAATCGTGTTACTAAAATAGGTGAGGAATGTGGAATCAGAGAGTGGTTAACTCATGTCTAACATCATAGGCTGGTGCCTCACTTTCCTCCTCTCTAAAATGGGCATCCGAGCGTAGGCAGCCCTGAGAGATGTACCAAGCAAGGGCACAGCCCAGGGGTTAAGAGCTCAGACTGGGGAGTCTGGCTGCCTGGGTTCAAATCCCAGCTTTGCCACTTACTAGCTGTGTGAATCGCCACAACTGACTGACTTCTCCGTCCCTCCCTTTCCTTACACGTAACATTGGGATAATATTAGAACGTCTCTCAAGTGGCCACTAAGGAAGTAAGGATTCAGAGAGCTAAGTGCTGTAGTATTATTTATTAAAGTAAACATAAGTCATGATCTCTATGATTATTGAGTAGATTCAACATCAGGAACCATGGGAACAGTGCCAGGCCCACAGGAGATTGCCTAAAAAGCTACCACGAGTGGAGCCGGAAATCTATCCCACTCAAGTTGTTTATTGTGGTTAAAATTGAGGGATGAGGGTAAGCTGCTGTGGAAAACAGTGTGGTCGTTCCTCAAAAAATTAAAAATAGAGTTACCGTATGATCCCGCAGCTCCACTTCTGGGTACACACCCAGAAGAATTAAAAGGAGGGTCTCGGGGCCAGCCCCCGTGGCCGAGTGGTTAAGTTTGTGTGCTCCGCTGTGGTTGCCCAGGGTTTTGCCAGTTTGGATCCTGGGCGTGGACAGGGCACCACTCGTCAGGCCACATTGAGGTGGCGTCCCACATGCCACAGCTAGAAGAACCTGCAACTAAGATATACAGCTATGTATTGTGGGGGATTTGGGGGAGATAAAGCAGAAAAAAAAAAGATTGGCAACAGTTGTTAGCTCAGGTGCCAATCTTTAAAAAATAAATAAATAAATAAAAGGAGGGTCTCGAAATGGTATTTGCACACCCATGTTCATAGCAGCACTATTCACAATAGCTAAAAGGTGGAAGCAACTCAAGTGTCCACTGACGAATGGACAGATAAGCAAAATGTGGCACACACATACAACAGAATATTATTCAGCCTTAAAGAGGAAGGAAATTCTGACATATGCTGCAGCATGGATGGACCTTGAGGACATGATGGTCAATGAAATAAGTCAGTCACAAAAGGACAAATATTGTATGAGTAACACTTCTATGAGGTCCCTAGAGAGTAGTCAAATTCACAGAGACAGAAAGTAGAAGAGTGGGGCCAGCCCGGTGGTGTGGTGGTGAAGTTCACTCGCTCCACTTTGGCCTCCTGCGGTTTGTAGGTTCAGATCCTGGGCCGGGACCTGGCACCACTCATGAAGCCGTGCTATTTTATGTCCCACATAAAATACAGGAAGACTAGCACAGCTGTTAGCTCAGAGCCAATCTTCCTTACACACAAAAAAGAAGAAAGTAGAATAGTGGTTGCCAAGGACTGGGGGAGGGGGAATGGGGGATTACTGTTTAATGGGGACATGGTTTCAGTTTTGCAAGATGAAAAGAGTTCTGGAGATGGATGGTGGTCATGGTTGCACAACAGTATGAATGTATTTATTACCACTGACCTGTACACTTAAAAATGGTTAAGAGATTAAATTGTGTGTTCATTTTGCAACAATAAAAAAATTGAGGGGGCTTGGAGTGTGGGAGCTGGAGTCATCCAGGCTTGGTTTTTGCCTGAGGAGTAGGAAGGAGAGAGAGAGAGAAGAAAGTCCAAGGGAGTAAGAGGAAGGATGGACCCAGAGCTCCTGACTCACAGAGTGAAGGGAAGCCTGGCGGGTGATGGACGCTGAGAGAGACCTGAGGTCAGCAGAGACGTAGATGAGGTCGGTGGATTGAATGGGGCCTTGAATTTTGATCCACAGTCTTACTGCAGAGCCTGGAAAATTCCACTCTCTGCGGCTCTCTCTGTACCTTCCCCAGCCCCTCGCTTCTGACGCAGGCTGGAGTTTCCACGGCAACAGCCTGAGCTCCTGCATCCTTCAGGAGAAGGTGGGAGCCCCTGTGAGGGGGTACCAAGTGGGGAGAGGGATGGACGTCACACCAGTCCGGCTGGGGAGGGCCTGGGCAGCCCGACAGAGTCTTTGCGTCAGCAGTTCTTGCGCATCTTTTGTGCACGTTGAAATGCGTCACCCGCAGTGGCCCCGCAGATGGGGAAATGGTCAGGAGCTTCTGTGGATGTAGATAGGAATCCTGAATATGTTCTAGGCACCAGCATTTCGTGTTCCCAGAATACCAATGGATCAGAAGGATTGATTGAGCCCCTCTGTGTACTGGACTGCACTCTAGGCGTGGAGAATAAAATGATGAGCAAAAAAGACCAAGTCCCTCCTGGAGCCGCGACACTATTAGGAGAGACAGCTTTCCATGCTCTCATTCATTCATTTGCCCATCCTTTCCTCCAAACAGCATTTAATGAAAATGTGCCTGTGGTGGACTCTGAACTAAGCGTGGTGAATGCAGCAAAGAACCAATAGACGAAGCCCTGGTCCCCTAGACTCAAATTCAGGGGGAGGAGCGGGGGCGAGCAGGGCAGGTCATATGTTAACATGCAGTAAGATTTCAGGTGAGGCAAGTGCTGTGACGGAAAATAAGTCAGAATCAAAAGGTATAGAGAGCAGATTTTAGATCAGGTGGTCAAGTAGGGCTTCTTGGAGGTGGTGATATTTACACCTGAATGGAGGGAGGGAGCAGGTCATGGGAATATCAGGGAGAAGAGCAGTCCAGATAGAGCTACTGACACCTTGAAAAGCCTGGGGGCTTGATGGGTGCCGGGCTTCAGGACCAGTGAGACCAGTGTGGCTGGAGGGGAGGGCGGATGGAGAAAGTGGGTGGAGATTTGCTCAGAGAGAGAGAGAGGAGCCTGATCCTTCAGGCCAAGATGGTTGACAGTCTAGCGCAGGGGTCAGCCAACCCGGCCTGCCGCCTGTTTTTGTAAATTACGGCTGTACGGAACACAGACAAACCCATCGTTTGTGTGTTGTCTGTGGCTCCATGTGCTGCGACAGCAGAACCGAGTAGTTGTAACCTAGACTAGATGAGAGGTGGAGAGATGCCCACAGTGCACCATTCTGTGGTATCTCTACCATACAGACGCAATAGGTGTGAATTTCCTCAACAACACAGACACCAGTAAAATAATTAGGAAAGGATGCATTTTGAGTATTACTTTTGTTTTCAATGTAATTTATTTAATTTTAAGTGCATGTAATTTAATATTTACTGAAGGATGTGCTTAAACGTCTCGCAAAATCCCTACAAATTTCCCAGTCAGCTCTTGTGCTCCAGCGTCCGCAGTCTGCAGTGACGTCTGAACTCTGACGATGAGCCCAGGATGGGAAGGGTTTAGACCAGTCCCCCATCACACTGCATCTCAGGTTTTAGAGAAAGACATTTGGGCGCAAAGGGCCTCAGACCACACAGAGCAGAATCCAGTTACCTGAGGCGCTGGCCCCCTGTGCCGGCCCCAGGGCAGCCGGCAGGGCCACCTTGGGGAGAAGAGGGGTCTTAGGGCCTTAGAAGTTCTGGCCTGCTTCCCTCTCGCTGTCCAGGTTGGGCAGTTGCGGGGAGGGCTAGGCATGGAAGGGAGGGGCTGCAGGAGCAGGAGGGGAAGGAAGGACGGTCTTGAGGTTTGGGCAGCTCTCCCAAAAACATGAGTGCATGTGTGTGTAAACTTGACGTACTAACAGCTCTCTGACAGGACATCAGAAGAATATGTGTCCGCCACAATTCTAAGCCTTTTCACAGGCGTAAGTTCATTTTCCAACAGCCCTGTAAGATGGGGCACTTGGCCTCGTTGTCTGTGTCTGAGGTAGAAATAGGCTCAGAGAGGGGAGATGACTCAGCTGAGGTCATGGGGGAGGAGATGGCAGGTGAGGGACACTATAGGAGGTTTGCCTGCCTCTGTCACCTGTGTTTTTTTTTGACATGTAAAAAGTTGTACATATTTAATGTCTATAACTCGGTGAACTTGGGGATAAGTATATGCTCAGGAAACCACCACCACCACCATCAAAGCCATAAACACCCCTCACCTCCCAAAGTTTCCTTCTACGCCGCTATTATTGTGTGTGGCGTGTGTGTGTGTGTGTGTGTGTGTGTGTGTGTGTGCGTGTGTGTGGTGAGGGCACTTCGCATAAGCTCTCAGCAGGTTTTAAGTCTGTGACACAGTGTTGTTGGCTGTTGGCACTACGCTGTACAGCAGATCTCCTACCCGTCTACTCCACCACTCCCTGCTTACAATTTCCAGAAGCTTCCCCTCCAGCTTCCCAGGACACACCCATGGCTGTTGTGAGAATGGAACAGAACACATGCACGTGGTCCTAAACAGCTGCCTGGCACCGAGTCAATGCTGAAACTGCTAAATGCTTTGAGTTTCAATTCCCAGTTTTGCCAGTAAATTTCGACGAACAGAGAAGTCGTGAGAACACGGTTCCCCCGGATCCGCAGCAGCTGCTCCGGGAGCCCTGCCTCGTGATGAGGAGTTCACTGGGGACGCACTTGGGATGGGAAATGCCTCGAGAGACACGCTTTTCTTCTTTCAGCAAGCATTTTTTAAGCACCTCCTTTGTGCCTGGCTGAGGGTTTGAACATTTTGGAAAATTCCAGTCTCGGAGGCTCCCTCATTTCTCAGTTCCCTCCCCTTCCTCATCCTGCTGAAGTTTCCATGGCGACAGCCTCTGTGGTCCACCCAGGTGGGGGCTCCTTGGGGAGGACAGGGTGGAGGGGTAAGAGGAGGCCCTGGAGACAAAGACAAGCCTGTGGTGTCCCCACCAGGGCGCACACACTGCTTTGGGGCGCATTGAAGCACATCCTTGAACCCGGATCTGCAGAAGGGCAGGGACTGGCTGCACGGGTCTCCACCAATGGTTAGAAATCACACTCTGTCCTCGTGCCAGCGATGTGAAGACTGTCCACTCTCACCACTCACCCGCTAGGTCCACACACATCACTTGAGGCCCCATGCGCCAGGAAAGGCTCAAGGCATGAACAACAAAGGATCACCAAAGACAAGCCAGCTCTGCCTCTCATGGACTGAATCGTGTCCCCCCTTCAAAGATGCCCAGGTCGAAGTCCTAACCCCCAGTGCTTCAGAATGCAACTGTATTTAGAGACAGGGTTTTAAGGAGGCAATTAAGTGAAAACAGGTCCTGTGGCCGGGCCCTAATCCCATGGGTGTGTGTCTTTGCAAGAAGAGGAGATCAGGACAAAGACACGCACAGAGGGATGACCAAGCGGGGACACAGGGAGGAGACAGTTGTCTGCAAGCCCAAGAGAGAGGCCTCGGGAGAAACCAGCCCTGGCCGCACCGTGATCCCAGACTCCTGGCCTCCAGAACTGAGAGACGATCCATGCCCTGTCGTTGAGCTGCCCGGTCTGGGTGGTTTGCTACGGCAGCCCCGGAAAAGCGAAGCCGCTCTTGTATCTGTTAGAGTCTCACGGAGAGATCTTTATTAAATAAAAATTTTTTTGCTAGTAAATCCAGTAAATATACAGACAGCCTCTCTTTTCCAGCCAATCTGTCCAGCCGCATCTTCTAACAGTCCTTGGTTTAAACTCTGCTCTCTATACGCATCGGTCTTCAGACACACAAAGCCCATTCCTGCCCCTGAGCCTTTGCACCCACGGCTCCTCCACTCTCACTCTGTCTGGAGCTCCCCATGGCGGGATTCTTCCTGACCTTTGAGCCTTAACTGAACTGTCACCTCCTTGGAGAAATTCCCCGCTCCACTCTCACTGTCTTAGCTGAAGGCACCCCTTTAGTCAACATCCCAGCAGCTCACTTTTTGTTCTCCGCAGGGACCGCTGTCAGAAATTACTCTTTCACGTAATGTTTCGCTGCTGATTGACTGCTCAGCAACTGGAGCATAAACCCCGTGAAAGCAGGGAATTTTTCCTGTCTTTTTTAGCACTGTATTCCCAGCACCTAGAGCTGGGAATATTAGTTGCATGAATGAATGAATGAAGTGAAAGCTTCTCAGAGCCCTCTGTGAGCCCCTGGTTGTTACAGGCAGGGTCTCTGAATTCCTCGAGACTCACAGCAGGGGAAATTCAGGGGTGTCTCTTGAATGAGGAAAGACAGACCCACCTCTCCCTCCTTCCCCCTTTGCTCACTCCCACGGGAAGGGGGACCGTGGAGGGCCCACTCCCTGTGGCTCAGGTTGCACTGCGCCCTGGCTGCCGCCTGAGCCTCCCTCCCCGCCTTCCTCCGGAGCCGAGCAGCAGGAAGCCTGTGTCAGGGAGGGGCGAGGAGGTTTCCGCTCATCGTCCCAAGTGTCCGTGGAGGGGCCGGGGACATGGCTGGCCTGAATCTCTCCGACACAGGAGGGCCTGAGGTGCTCACAGGAGGCAAAGGGACTTGGCGAGAGAGAGGGGGGAGGATGAGAAAGGTACCTGGAGAGTGGGCAGAGCCTTCTGGCCAGTACAAGAGGCGTATACCGACATTTCTAACTCGAGGGTGTGCATTTTTAGTCAGGAAAATCTTATTTTAAAAGAACATTTTTTTTTTGAATCTTGAAGAATTGCTTATAAAGACGCATCTTGGGGGTGCAGCAACCTCCAGGCTCATTCAGTGTGTCCTTCCCTGTTAATCCGCACACCTTCCACGAAGAACAGCAAACCTCGTTTTTCCTAAGTGTTTCCAGCTGTGAGATGTCAAATTTGCACAATTTAGTTTCCAGATGTGCTGTTATATTTAATGCACTTTAAACTCGAAAATGTAAACTTTGAAATACTGCATTGCGGTTTTGAAAGAAACAAAACCGTCTTTGCCTTCCTCAGCTGTTTACCGTCTCAGGACACCGACTCGCCTCTTTCGTTATTCTGAGGCTAAAAGCTCTTGTGCGGATGGCTTGGAGTTTGAAAAATAAGTGGCTGGTGTTGCGGAGTATATTTCCTATGCTTGGTAACATGTGACATTAGTCTCTGCGCTTTGGAAATACTATGATTTGAATTTCGCGTTTATCTGAACATAAAGATCGCCCCTTTTGTGAATCTGCAGGATGCCCGTGACACAGGCAGCAAGGTTTCCACTATCATTTAAAATTACGAAAGTAAAAACATAATACAGATTTTTTTTCTAAATTACTCAGATTTGATTCATAGCAGATATCCTTTGGGGTTTTTTTGTTTGTTTGTTTTCACGGTCATTACAAAATATATGAATTGTCATTGGTGGGGAAATGTAAAGAAATTTCTTTATACTTAAAAAAATTTACTGTGATTAAAACAAGCAGCCCTCTGTTTTCAGAAAAAATTTATGAATTAATTTATTACAGAATTATCTAGTTACCATAATTGGATTACCACTTATCAATCCTTCTTTTAAAAATGTTATATATATTTTAAATGTTATTACTCTGTAAAAGAAAATTGCTTGGTATATTTACATCTTCTCTCTAGTAAAGCTTTCGTTCTTAAATCATGGCATTCCTGGACTCTGACGACATTTAAAATGAGTTTTTGTGCTGGGAGCAGAGACTGCAGAATCAAATTCATTTGTTTTTGTTTTGTTTGCGGCTAGAGATTTTAAAATGTGAATTATTTTAGGAACGATTAGAACAGAAAACTACCATCTTC
Source organism: Equus przewalskii (assembly GCF_037783145.1). NCBI lineage: Eukaryota > Metazoa > Chordata > Mammalia > Perissodactyla > Equidae > Equus > Equus przewalskii. The sequence goes on along the minus strand of NC_091839.1, from coordinate 25,399,614 downwards.
TAAATTACGACAAAGATGTTAAAAATATGAAAAAAATGTTTTAGAATAAATGAAAGGACATCACTCTGTCATTTTGGGCACTGGTCTTTGAGAAATACTTCCGTAAACTTTGATTCTGTAAAATTCTGCATCGTACATATTTTCATCTTAGCAATGGTGACAAATTATGCACTGTCAAAAAAAAATGGTTTATCTGAAATTCAAATTTAACTGGCATCCCGTATTTTTATTTGCTAAATCTGGCAACCTTAAATAATAGTAACAACAAAAATAATGCTAATAATGAGCACAAATGTTAATTAAATGCTTACTGAGTACATGGCCAGCTAATGATCTGGGATGTGTTTATGTTATAACTTAAGCTTAAAAAAAAGAGAGACAGACAGGAAGCCAAACAATATAAAAACATTACGACCCCAGTTTTTCAGAAGCAAATTCATTCCTTCATTCGTTTACTGGTTCAACAACTATGTGGCGACTTCCTCCCAAGCATCAGGCCCCTCCGTGAGCTCCGAAGACGGACTGGCAGGCAAAGAAACATAAGCACCCAAGTCACAGTGACATCCCAGATGAGAAAAAAAGAAAGAAAGAAAAACTGTGAAAAAAAAAAAAAGGAGAGGGATCTCATTTATTCGAAGACTTATTTTTCAGATTTTAACATTTTTACCATAATTTAGTAGACAGCATTTTTTTTTAATAACGATGCCTGAAATAATTTGCACCTTAAAATCCATAGTCTCAAAAAAGGCAAATGTGAGTTATTCCCAATAAACATTGGACTAATTCAAATAGATTAGCTTACTGTTAGGGGGAGAAAAGCCATGGCATTTTAGGTTAGATTTTTTTCGTGGTAAAAGGTGGTAGAAATAAAGACGATGCAAGAAGACCAACGCTGAGCGGGGTGGTCCCAGGGAGGCCTCGTGGAGGAGGTACCGGCAGAGAAGAAAGCGGAGAAACGCTGGTAAAAAAATGCAACCCCAGGAAATAATTTGCAAAACAGATGGCTAGCATTTAGTCTAGGGTTTGCAAATGCGCGGGTCTCCAGGACACTGACCATTGTGCTGTGTCCTTAGCAACCATTCTCATCCTCAGTTACACGGCAACATACAGGGAATTCGGCTTGGCGGTGTCGGGTGTGCGCTGCAAGTAAGAGCCGGGAGCTTAGCTTCCGCGAGCTGAGCTGCGGCTGCCGTCACAGAAGGCCACAGACCAGGCGGCTTCGACCACAGGAATTTATTTCTCACGGTTCTGGAGGCTGGGGAGGCCCGGGTCGGGTACCAGCACCGCTGAGTTCTGAGGAGCAGCTCTATTTTACTAGCCTCTCCCTGCGGCCTCGCATGGTGGAGAGAGAGACTTCTCTCCGTGTCTCTTCTCATAAAGGCACTAATCCCATCGTGGGGGCTCCACCCGCATGATCTAATCACCTCCCAAAGAGCCCCTCTAAATACCGTCCCACTGAGGCTTAGGGCTTTAACATGAGTTTGGGGGACACACACAACCCGTTCACAGCAAGCCCTTAGCTGGGGGTCCGTGCTCCATAAGTGTTACCACTTGACTGTTATGGTTCTGAATGTCACCAAGATGAAAATTGAAAATAAGAGAAGACTCAGTGAATGCAGCATCACTGGTTCCAACTCTCAGCTTACTGGGAGCTGCCCAACAAAGGGGCTGATTCTCTCATCTGAGATAAGAATGGGCGGTAGGGGTGGAGGACTCCCCACCATGTGCTTGAGGCTCAGTCATTCATTCTATCAATAAATATTTAAGAAAGGCCCACTGTGTGCCAGGTCACGGTTTATAACCAACTCCAAAGCCTGGAAAATTCCACTTTTCTGGGCTCCCTGGGCCCCTTCCTCAGGCCCTGTCCTTCCCTACTTGGCTGCGGTTTCCATGGTGATGGTCAGAGCCTCCTTCTATTGCTAAGGACAGATCAACAATGGGGGCGGGGGGAGGTTTGCGGAGGAGCAAGCCACGTGGGTTGACTAATCTCATTGAGAGGCTGTGGTGGCCTTGGGAGGGGGATTCACAATCTTGAGACTGCAAGACTTGGGACTGCAATCTCAAGTCTCAAGGTTGCGGACTTGAGAAGAGGCTCAAGTCTGCAATCACCCCATAGCGGTCTCTGCACATCTTTGGGTGCCTTTAAGTGGGGGTTTGCAGAAGAACAAAAACACTTGTGTGAGGTCTCTGAAGAGTCAGTTAGAGATCATGCATCTCCTGCAGCCTCCAGTGATAAACAGCGTCATCTACCCTCAGAATTCATCAGGCTGTTCCATAAATATTGATGGAGCCTTCTGTGCCAAGCCCTCGTCTGTGGCCACAGCCTCTGCTCCCCTGTGCTTTGTTCTGGTGGGAGACAGATTCATTCACTCCAAAAGTTTGGTCCTTTATTTAACAAAGATGTTGAGGATCTTCTGGGAGGCAGGTGTCACACTAGATTCGGAGAAATGGCGGGGAATGAGTTGAGCCAGCCCCCATGCTCATTAAGGCTGCGTTGGTGCAGGAGACACACAGCGAACCCAAGCATTAATGTAGCGTCACGGTGGGCTCCGCCTGTGGAGGAAAATAAAGCAGGGAGCTGGAAGATGTTAATACGCAGGAGAAGGACTGTTTCAGATGTGTGCTAAGGAAGTGGCAATATCTGAGCAAAAAGCCCAACGAGGGGCAAGTAAACATGAGATTCTCTAGGTGAAGAGAGGTCTTGGCAGAGGGAAGAGCATGTACAAATTTCCTGAGGCGGCAACCTGCAGGTGCACAGAATCCATGGCGACCACTGAGGGACGGAGGGACTGTGAGGAGGAAGGTCCAGGTGGCAGCCAGGTTACGCAAGTCCTCACAAAATCAAATAAAATACGAATTTTGAATTTTATTAACAAATTATTAATATCGATCCCAGTATTATTACTTGAGTCCCCACTACGAGGATTTGGCACTGCTGCAGCAAAGCAGACACGCTGCCTGCCTCCCCGGAGCTCACGGTTATGAGGAGACACCCAGATGAATCAGATCAGGGAAAAGTAAGCACCTCTCGAGAACGTCAAATCTGCATTCAGCGCCTTCTCCCTGCTGTGCTGGGCATCCGCAGATGAGCAAGACAAGCACGGGTGTGCAGCTTGCACTAGGGTGATGGTGATGGAAATAGAGTGAACATACTTTTTGGGGGATGGCGTTGTCATTTCCTGAGCCAAAGAAAGATCAATGGCTTCAGAGAAATGAATGAGCAGAAATGGACAATTGTACTATCTAAAATGATGGACCAGGCACAGTTGTAAATTCCTTACAGTAAATTCTCTCAATAACCCTATAAGGTGGATGATATTATTCCCTAGTTTTGACATGAGCACACTGAGGCACAGAACTTGGACCATCTGTCCCACATTGTGCAGCTAGTAAATGGCAGGGCTGGGATTTGATGGCTCCCAGAGCCCAAGCTCTAACCTGGTCAGGATGCTCTTTGCAACCGCGTTACCATCCAAAGCCAGAAATCTGTGCATACAGTGTGTCTACACAAACAAGTTGGCACAAACCTCAGTGTGAGAAGACAGTGTGCTCAGGTGGTGAGGAGATGCCTCCTCCAAAGGAAGCAACCGGCAGGAGGCGGTTACCGGCATCAGAAGAAAACCTGTGACAAGTGGAATCTTCCTTTTGAGGGAAAGTTCTCTAAAGTGATCCCATTGTAGCTGGTCCGATAACCACCCTTTGTCAAACTCCAGTTTACAAGATGCTGGACCACGTGTTGAATGTTGTTTGCATTATCCTACAAGGTAGGACCAATTAACATGGTGATTTTATAAATAAACAAGTCAATGAATAAAGGGCTCAGAAAGATAGAAACACCTGCCCAAGAACCTACATTTTTTAATATTTATTTTTTAAATCGTGGTAAAATGCACGTAACGTAAAATTTACCACCTTAACCATTTTAAGTGTACCGTTCAGTAGCATTAAGTACATTCATATTGTTGTGCAGCCATCACCACCTCCATCCATGGAACTCTTTTCAGTTTGCAAAACCGAAACTCTGTACCTGATAAAGAGTGACTCTCTGTTTCCCCTCCCCCAGCCCTTGGCAACCACCGTTTACTTTCCGTGCCCATGAATTTGACTACTCCAGGCGCCTCATATAAATGGAGTCACGCAGTATTTGTCCTTTTGTGATTGGCTTATTTCACTTAGCATAATATCTTCAGGTTCATCCATGTTGTAGCATTGTCAGAATTTTCTTCCTTTTTAAGGCTGAATAATATTCCACACTTTGTTTATCCATTTGTCTATCGATGGACAGTTGGGCTGCTTATTCCATTCAGCTATTGCGAATCCTGCTGCTGTGAACATTAAGCACACAAGCATCTCTGCAAGTCCCTGCTTTCATTTCTTTTGGGTGTATTCCCAGAAAAGGAATTGTTGAGTTATAAGGTAATTCTACGTTTAATTTTTTGAGGAACGGCCACACTATCCTCCATAGCAGCTGCACCATTTTACACTCCCACCAGTAGTGCAAAAGGGAAGAACCCAGATTTTTATTTATTCGCAAATAGTGAATGAGAGACTAGAGGATTCTAGGCTGGAATTTTAAACATACACTAAGTATGTTTGATACAAGATTCCAGAATATTCCATCCTCTGAGGGTCTCTCTGCTGATTTTCAGCCACCTCCTCTTCTTCTTCGTCCTAACAGAAGTTTCCATGGTAACAGATTGAGTTTGCCTGCGTTGCTAAGGAACCAAAGAGCCCTGAGGAGGGAATGGCTGGTGTGACTGAGGTCCAGCCGGCCTGGGTGAGGGATGGGGAGACCTGGGGAGGATCTCAGCCTGCAGTCTCCCCACCACTGGTTCACCCACCCCCTCCGTGCTTGCCGTTTGACAGCGTCTTTGCAAAAGGGCAAAAAATGGACTCTGGGCCTCATAGCATCTAGAAAGCCCCACATTTTCACATCAGCAGGGCCAGTGGCATAAATATTGAGTATTCTCATCACATTTTCATCCATTCTTTCACTTATTCATTCAACAAATATTTATTGAATGCCTACTATGTTAAGTCAATGTGCCAGACCTTGGGAACGTAATGGTGAGAAAAAAGACATGATGTTGAAGGAAAGCAGAATATGCTACTCCAAAATATGGCTGTAGGAGTTCAGAACGTGCTACTCCAGATAATGCCAGTGTGGTATATTAATTATTTTGAGCTGTAAACACTTGAAAAACAGCAAATGCAGGCAGAGGCTTTCTCTGCACTCCCCTCATCTGCCTAAAGACAGATCCTCCAAAAGGAGCTCAATTGTCACAAGTCCCCTCCCTGGGGATTTTCATCCATCAGAGAAGATCGAATCTTATCACAAGAGGGGAGACTAGAAGTGGACACCATACCTGGATACACTTTGTCACAAAGTGCCACATCTCCTGTCTATCGTTCTAAGGACCTATTCCTCTTTCCTAAAAATCGTTTACTCTCCCTTAAGCTGTCTTCATCCCCCCTTCCCCTATTAAGATGGTATTTAAGCCTGAGTTCTAAACCACTTCTTCGAGTTACTCATTTTCCCCTAGGTATCCTCTGTGTATGCATAAGGTAACATGTTAATAAGCTTTTAGGGCCAGTTTGGAGATGCTTCCATTCCATCATTTATCCTACAAATATTCACTGTGGGTCCACCTTGTGCCAGACACTATGCTAGAGAGAAGAGAGAGAAACAGAACCCCTCCCAGAGCTGGCAGTGGTGGGGTGGAGTCCATCTTAAAGTGACCAGTGACTCTGGGGCTTTTTACTTTTTATTAAAATGCATCCTTGAACTGTCCTACATCTTGATTGTGGGGTTGATTACAGGTGCATGCATTTGTCAAAATCCATTAGTCATATGCTGACAATGGGTGCATTTTGTTTTATGTAAACTGTACGTCAATAAGTTGATTTTTTTAAAAAAATACATTTTGGGGCAGGGTCAAAAATGTACTATTTGGGTCTCTGTAGACTCCTAAAGAAATCACAAGTGTCAAAAAGAGCCACTGTTGTGAGCATTATCTGTTGTGTCCATTCACCCGCTGACTCGTGATGAGGGCCTGTGTGTGCCCCATAGCTGGAAGCAGATAGACATTGCCGTGGCGCGTGGGTTACCACGTGAGACAATTAGTAATATTATGATGCCAGGGGAGGTAAGGGCTTTGGAGAAAAGGAGAATAAAGATTGAAAGGGAGGGGGCTGGTCTAGATCTGATGGTCAGAGGCAGTGGTATTTGAGCCAAGATCTGCATGGAGGAGGGAATAAGTCCAGGGAATATCTTGGGAAGATCAGAGTAAAGGTCTTAGCAGGTCAGTGGGTAGTGGGCGGGTGTTGGAAAATGTTCTCATTTGTACTCATGGGAATTTAATTTATGTGGGTCACTGAGGGACTATAGAGAGGTTAATACCATTGAAAGATTTTTATTACTTACATTCCCAAAAGAAGAGGGCAAGCCAGACAGGGCCACAGAGGAAGCACCAGGGTGGACAGGAGGCAGGAGACAGGAAGGAGGGGAAAGTCTAGGCCGGATGCTTTCTTGGGGCTTCCACGGGAAAGGCAGGGGAGGGTGGACAGTTTAGGGTTGGCTAATTTGAATAATTCCGGTGGGTTTTGGCTGTAGGGATGGCCCTGTGATGATTTACGGCAGGAAGATTAGGGGTTTGGTGTGAGAGAGTCTGATAAAGGAGATGGTTTGGGCTATAGGCTCAGGATGGGCTGGTTTGCAAATGAAAGACTTGCTTGCAGGCAAGTTGCTATCTTCAGGCATTAGGTAGCTCTGGGAGGGGCAGTCTCCCCCTGGGTCTGTCAGTCCCTCCCCCTCCCACCAAGAGATGTCAAAACACGGTAAGACACTGAAAATAAAAACGCAATTAATACAAGCGGGCAGACAGGTGGATGGATGGGTGGGCGGGCGAGCGAGAGGATGAGTGGATGGGTAATTGGGAGGATGGATAAATCCAAATGCTGACTATATAGATTTCCACCCCCAAAATGAGAAGAAAATTTTCCGAGTACAGGTAGAAATGAGGTGTGTGAGTCCCCTCCCCGACTCACAGGGTCACTCCTTGAGGCACAGTTACTTCTCTAGTCACATTTATTAAGTCTCTACTGTATGCTAGACCATGATTATTAAATCACACACAATCTTTACCCAAATCATGGAACATTCCAGTCTCCAAGGCTTTCTGGATCCCTCCTCAGTCCCCTTCAGCCCCCCAACTCCAGCTGCAGTTTCCATGGCAACAGCCTCCCCCAATCACCATTCAAGGAAAACAGGCTAGATTATCCCATTTCCAGCCAGGGTCCCAGGGCGGGGGTGGGAGGATTATCATAAACTCTCAGGCTGGTGGCCAAACAGCAGTGGTTCAAGTAAATCTTTAATGCACATTAAAATGCAAAGGAATATTGCAGAATGGTGAGGGAGGGAGGAATGGCCACCCTGGCTTTGCAGACTTTGTTTTTTAGGAACCACTAATCAACTGTAAGGCCCTGCAGCATTAACATTACTGGTCTCATCACACACTCATTGAGTCAGTCAATAAATACTGACTGGGTCCGTTGTGTGCCAGGCACTGTCCTATCCTAGACGTAGGTGTTACTGCACCAGGTTTGTTTTTGCCTGCTGCCCAGAAAGCCAAACACCCAGACAATGAGATTGCAACAGAGAGAGAGTTTAATCACAAGGCAGCCACGTGAGGAAGCAAGAGAATGTCTCAAATCCACTTCCCTGAAAATGGGGGCTCAGGGATATTTATGGGATTGGGGCAAAGTGGTCTGAAATGTGGAGGTAGGTGATTAGAGGTGACGGGACGTGAGGTAATTGATGATCTGTGCCAGCGTAGTCAGACTTCATGCCTCTTCACAGGACCCATGCTCACAAAATGGCAGCGTCAACACGATCTGAGGGTGGAGTTTTTAGCCTCTTGACATCAAAAGGTCGCTTATCAGACATATGCAAGGGCCCAGTTGATGAGTTGGTGGTCTCAACTGCCCTGGAGCGGACAAAGGGGTTCTAATTGCTGAAAAACATCTTAATCACCCATTACCATGGTGACCTAGGCTCCAGGGAGATGTCATCTATAGGAGGCTAGTGGGAGTCAGGTAGTACATTGCCTAAGCAGCACAGTTAACAATGGGCGGGTTAAACAGCTAAAAGCTATAATCAATAATTGCAAAAAGGAAAAAAAATCTTTAGTTCCTAGCTACTTAACCATCAATGGCTAACTGTTTGCCGGTTTCAATCCCCCATTCTCTGGTCATTCCTCATTCTCAAGGGATTCTGGGTGATGGCCGATCTAGCTACTTCCTGCTGAATTGGGGTGTAGATCTCGGTTAGAGGAAGGAAACTGTTTAGCACTTGTTTGGAAATATTCTCTTATTCCCGTCTTCAGGTTGACATTTTGCATTATTAGAATTTTATGCTTGCTCAACAGTTTTGGAACAACATCTAAAGGGATATTATATAGTCAAATATCTGACCAGAAGGATAAGAAGTATAGACAACCCAAATTTTAACAGTCCCTGAAAAATAGACCTAATCCCAGTGAGCCTCCATCCAGGCAGACCTCTGGTCTTAGTTCCTGATAGTCCTTTGTTTGACCAGATATGCATCAGAGAACAGAGCAATACCCTTTCAGTTGTCCTTGATGATGGTATCAGCCTAGACTCTCTGCCCAGGGGTCATCACAGTCCTAAGGAGCTCAAAAGACTAAGTTGTCAATTTATTGCAGCTGGGAGGGGCCATGAAATCTTCAGAACATGTCTGAGTTAGTTAATCAAAGGTCATTCAAAGTTACAACATGGTTCCTTTTTTACAATATGGCTTCCCTTATGTCAGTCTTGTGTTGAGCCAGTATCATAGGGACTAAAAAGGGAAGCAAAACCAGGTACCATCTTGACCCTCCTAGGCCTTAGGCAATCTGGAGGGTCGTTCATTCATTTACTCCAAGAAATTCACTTACTCCTTCAACATGTGTTTACGGCTTCCACTACGGGCTAGGTGCTACACACAGGATTTGGTGACTATGGGCCAAGGGCCATGCCTCCTGGAGGCTTCATTCTAGTGGGAGAAATAGAGAAAAAGTCAGGGGGTGAGAAATGTTAGGAACCAAACGAGGGCAGAGGATGGAGGTAGGGAATAACACGGGGGAGGGGAGCAAGCTGTTCTCACTGAGGGAAGGAAACATGTCAGCAGCTGCTGGGGTGGGGTCACAGTGGGGTAGTTGACTGCCCAGGTTCCATCTTTTACCCAATTACACAAGGATGAAACCTGGGTGTAAATTTTGCCTTTCCCCTCCACGCCCCTCCAAACACAGTCACCAAGTCCTGACACTCCTTCCTCCAAAATACCTTCTAGATCAGGCCACGTTGTCCATCTCCTCACCTTCTCTTTTGCCTCCCAGGTGGCCTTCTTCCCTCCCTACGTGTTCTCAAAGGAAAACTTGACCATTTTGCTCCCTGAAAAAAAAATCCATGGATTCCCTTTGGTCACAGGATAAGAACCACTCTGCGCCATATCCTACAGGCAATGGAGGCTGCAAATTTCAGCATGGAAGAAATTTAGAGATGACAGCATTGCTGCGAGAGGAGAGTATGGACGGCAACTTTAAGATACAATCACGTGGATTTCATAGTGGTGACGCAATCATGCCTTTTACAGACAGTGAGCGATACCTAGGAATATGTGTGTGCACACACATAATTCAACTGCAGTGTGACTGAGTAAAATTCTCCTGGTTGCTTCAGAGTTACAATGGGGATGTATTTCAGGTGTTCAGTTCAACAGACATTAATTGAGTGCTTACTGCATGCACGGCACAATGATTGGTATTCACAACCGTGGGCCACAATGAGAGGAGCAGGACTGGGTGCCCTAAAATTAGAAGGAAACCTGATAAGTGTGTTCCAGAGATGCCATCTGCCAAAAAAGACTGTTAACATTTGACACCTTTTAATATATTGGAAATGAGTGTCTCAAAATCATTAGCTATGTTGAGTTGCTTCCAAGAAAACTGTTAAATCCCTTTGATTGATGGTAAGGTATATAAAGCTCTGAGTGCAATTGGGCGTTTAGCTCACGAATCAGGAGAACCTTTGGAAGTGGAGGTTGGCCAGCTGACACCTTGAGAGATGCCCCAAAACTGAGACAGTAAGTGTAGTTTCAAGGGTCTCAGTTCGTGATGATTTGTTAGGCAGCGATAGATATCTGAGACATCCATCAATGGAACGGATGAACAATGCCTTTAAAAAGAGGTGCATTTTTGTCCATAGTTAGGGGTCACTGTTAAACTAAAACAATTAGCCAGAAACTGTACTTGACTCGAATTTCAGTGGTACAAAACCTGCTTTTAGAAGTCAACATGCTAAGTGATGCGGGGTCGGTGAGCCAAGGAGTCAAAAGAAAGATTTCTTAGACTCTTAAGATCTGGCAGTAGTGCTCTTTTATTTGGAGAATAGTGTGGAATAGCATGGGGACAGGGCCCATGGGCAGTCAGAGCTGCTGCTGCTGCCCCGAGTTGAGGGTTAGGGCTAATTTTATAAGGCATGGGTATGTGCGTCATCTCTTTACAAGACAAAGGAAAGAACATGAAAAAAAGTTAAAATGGTATCAGTGCAGGTGGGGTCTGGTCATTGGGTGATCCCATGACTTTTAGACAAGAATCAAATCGGATTAAGTAAAGGTTAGAAAGGTTGGAAGCCACCACCCTAAATCAGTTACATGAGATTGCCAGACAGCAACCAACTTAAGTTCTTGCCTTCCCCATTAAGAGTTTCTAGGGACAAGGTCATCTCCCTTCTTCTTCCTGGCACAGAGAGGGAGGCACCTTTTACAGATAGAGATTTACCTTACAAACGTAAATGTGTCCCAACAAGGGCAAGATCCATTCCCCAGAGCCCCCTTCCCTGTCCCAGTTTATCGAAAGCAATCAGCCCAAAACAATCCCGATGCCAAAGAGACATATCCTGGGGTGGCCAATTTCAGGTCCCCACAAGGTCATCCCCCCTTCCTTCACAAATGCAAATATCTCTCAAAGAGCAAGCAAATTCCAGTCCTCAGAGCCTGCTTCTCATCTGCAGTTTTTTAAAATTAACCAGCCTAAAATCTTCATCACTAAGGAGGAGAGTGGTCCTGATTTTGTTCCTTTTCCAAAGGCTTATACTCAAAGAAAATTAAGTGGAGAGACTACCTTAGATGCGAATCTATTTCACAAGCTCCATAGGCAAGTGACAATCTGATGAGGACCCGTGGAGAAAACCAGCCTCCTACAGGCTCTGGTTCTGGGCTGAACACTGTGTGTGTATTACCTTAGTGAGAAAGGAAAGGCAACCATTTTATTGGGGACAAAGACCCATATTTTTATTCATTCATTTATTGCAAAGCAAACACACAGTGTGAGCTCAGAGCCTGGAAAATTCCAGCCTGCAAGGCCCTCTCTGCTCCTTCGCAGACCCCTCCCCTTCCCAATGCCGGCTGCAGTTTCCATGGCAACAGCCTAAACCCAATTCTGATGCAAAACCCGGTAAAGATTCCTGAGGGGAGGTGGAAGAACCACTGATGTCAGACCGACCGGGACGGGGATGGAGAAGACTCCTAAAGATACAGACATCTCACCAGTGGTTCATGCACATTTAAAAACAATTTCTTTTAATTGTGGTAAAATAGACATGTTGTGAAATGTGAAACAAAATGGATTCCCTTAGATCTAAGGGCTTTGAAATGGAGCTGGGAAGCCATGAAGGAAACGGGTCTGGTGCACGTCCTCCTCGGGCAGAACGTGAACTTTTGAACCGAGTAATGCTGCAAGAAACCTGCAGCTCGTCAAAGTCACGGACTTCTGCCTCCCACTAACTAACCTTAGCCATCAATTATGTTTAGCCAAGATTAGCTTTCCGCCGGCAACTCCAATTAACATTCTTTGTAATGCAAACCTCCCTTCCCTGCCTTTAATTGCCTCTGACTTTTACTCCCTGGCAGGATACTATTTGAGTTTCTACCTGAATCTGTGCTCCCCGGATTGCAATTCTTTGAACACAAAATAAACACCTCTCTGCCTCTCATGTTGGCTCTTTGTTTTTAGGCTAAGAATATCGTAAAATTTACTATGTTCACCATCTTTAAGTGTACACTTCAGTGGCATTAAACGCATTCACATTGTTGTGTGACCATCACCACCATCTATCTCCAGAACTTTCTCATCTTCCCAAACTGAAACTCTGTACTCATTAAACACTAACTCCCCATCCTCATGGCCCATCTCCTGGCAACCACCATTCTGCTTTCTGTCTCGATGAATTTGACTGCTCTAGTGACCTCATATGAGTGGAACCATACAGTTGTCCTTTTCTGACTGGCTTATTTCACTGAGCATGATATCCTCAAGGTTCATCCATGTTGTAGCATGTGTCACAATTTCCTTCCTTTTTAAGACTGAATAATATTCCATTGTATTGGGGTACAACATTTTGCTTATCTATTCATCCATCCATGGACACTTGCGTTCCTTCCACCTTTTGGCTCTTGTGAATAGTGATGCTGTGAACGTGGGTGTACACATACCTCTTTGAGGCGCTGTTTTCAATTCTTTTGGACATATAGCCTGAAGTGGTATTGCTGGATCATATGGCAATTCTATTTTTAATTTTTTGAGGAATCACCACACTGTTTTCCACAGCAGCTGTGCAATTTTACATTCCCACCAGCAATCATGCACAACTTTCACGCCCACCAGACTGCTTGCTTTGATGGAGTCTTTGCAGACGGGCGGGAAGATGGCTCTGGAGCTTCTGCAGATTCTCTGTCATCATGAGTTTTTAGTGAATGCTTGTTGCAGGTGCCAGTGGCATAAATATCATCTGTCTCCTACCATCCAGTCATTCTTCATTCATTTAATCATTTGTTGATACACTCATTCCCTCAACACTATTTGCTGGGTGTCTACAATCTGCTGGGCATTGGAAGTAAAACGAGGAGAAAAAAACAGACCTAGTCTTTGCTTTCACAGAGCTTAAAATACATCAATTCAGTCATTTACTTCATAAGTACCTCCCTAGGGCCCACTCTATGCCAGGCACTGTGTTCAGGACAGAGGATTCCGTGGTGAGCAAAACACACACCAGGGGTGTTGTGGGCTGGACATTAATCTCACAGACCATGTCTCAACAACAGTAGACATTGAGTGGGCATTTACTGAGTGCCAGGAACAATTCCAGACTCCAGGGAGACAGTGGAAAAGAATAACCAAGCACCAGTCTCTGTTTTTGTGGAGTTGACCCTCAGTAAGGTGGGAGACGTTTAAAATATAGAAACAAATCTGTCAGGCTGTGTCAGGCTCCAAGAGAGAAGAAATGTAACTCAGTCTGGCTTAAAGAATAAAAGAAATATGTCAGATGTATAGACTGAAAATGGCAGCAAGACAGCAGTCTCCATGCAGTGTTGCATTTACGGTCATTATTTATTAGGCTTTGCAATAACCATGTTTTCTAGCTTTTATTTGCTGCTTTGACATCTTGGAGCCTTGCTGACCAGGAGGAACTGCGGCTCCCAGGGCTAGCCGATGCCTAGAGATAGTGAACAACTCACTTGTGAGTGTGGTCTTCATAGGTAAACCAGCCAATCCAGACCCCATACCCCCACCACCCCTCCATCAGGCTCTTACACTTTGGACCACTATCCATCTGCCCTAATCTCCCCCAGGGCAGGTACCTGACAATCAGGGACAGCCGCTATCTCTAGAGCCCACTGAAATTATTCAAATTAGCCAATCCTAAACCTCACCCATTCCTTCCCTTGGAAACCACAGTAAAGGCTCCTCCCCACATTCCTCCCTCCCTTTCTGCCTCCTGGGGACCCTGGTGCTTCCTCATGTGGCCCTGCATGGCATGTCTCCTCCTCTTGGGAACTGTGACTAACCGACTATCTTCTCGATGAACAGCCATCTCCTGATCTGTTGGCCCTACAGTTCCTGAATAACCATAAAATCTATATTTAAAGCAAGATCCAGCTCTGTTTTTTCTCTACTAAGCAGGAGAAAGCCTGCTTCTTGGTCTTAGACCACTCCTTCCTGTGGGATCCTAATCCTGCCCTCTCCCCAGCTGTCTTCTCAGGACTCTAGTCCTTTTTTTTTCTTTCCCCTCTGCTTTTTTCTCCCCAAATCCCCTGGTACATAGTTGTATATTTTAGCTATGGGTCCTTCTAGTTGTGGCACGTGGGACGCCACTTCAACATGGCCTAATGAGCGGTGCCATGTCCATGCCCAGGATCCAAACCCTGGGCCGCCGAAGCGGAGTGTGAACTTAACCACTCGGCCATGGAGCCGGCCCCTCTACTCCTTTTTTAAAGGGAGATTGGGGTTTTGAGAGGGAGAGATGTCCAGGCATCTGTGTGACTTGGTTATTCTTTCCTTATTGGAATTGCCTTTTCTCCAAGCATAGAGTGATTGTGATGTGGATTAAGGCTGCCCCCCAGGGAGAGAAGCCCAGGGCATCCTCACCTACAAGCCGATCTATATGACCAGATGCGTATCTAAAGTTATACGACCGCACAATAACCAGACCCCATCTGCCCTGAAACCATTTAATGACTTTTTACATCATCTTTTCTTTTTTCCAGTAAAAATAAGTCACATACCCGTGGCTTATAAATTTAGCCCTAACCCTCAACTCAGGGCAGCAGCAGGAGCTCTGACTGCCCATGGGTCCTGTCCCCATGCTATTCCGTACTATTCTCTAAATAAAAGAGCACCACTGCCAGACCTTGAGAGTCCAAGAAATTTTTCTTTCGACTCTTCGGCTCACCGTCCCCGCACCAGTTGCACTTGGCCTTCCCTCCTTCTCAAACACCTCTCCCCATCCAAATACTTCTAGATACGATCCTGGCCTCAAGGATGGGAACCAGCATCTACTCCCTGCTTTCCAGGACATCAGCCGGACAGCCCCCACTCCTCGGCCCGCACATCTAATCACTCTCCTTCTCCAGAAGTTCCTCTCCATAAATAGCTCTGTAATCAGAGAACTCCTGCCCCTGTTTCTTAGTTGAAATACTGCAATCACTTTTCAAAGGGACTCCTTCCTTTTCAAAGGAAAATCTGACCTTCTCACTCCCATGTCCAACTCTCCGATGGATGGTTATTTTTCTTAGAATGAAAATCCCGCTCCTTCTCGTGGCCTGTAATCGGTGGTAGCTCTAGAATTTCTTCTTAGGAGAGGTTTGGAGTGGCAGCCTTGTTGGAAGCAGTGTCCCAGGGGTTTGCATTAAGCCTTAGCATCCAAACACTAACTCTCCTTCTGCGTGGAACCCCTGGGGAATATCTGATAGAATTCAGTTTGACAAGGTTGTATTAAGCACCCACTACGTCCCAGGCCTGTGATCTGTACTTGAATTGAGGCACCCTCTTGTGCTACTAAAACTATTTTTAAATTAAAAAAAATATCCAGTCTAAACAGATGCCTAGGGTCTTACGCAGGGTTATGCTTTAATATTATGTATCCTCAGAACACTAGCCACTCTGTGTCCTGGGGAAATTATCACAAAATGAGTGGTTTAAAAGAACATGAATATATTCTTTCAGATTCTGGAGGCTGGACATCTGAAATCAAGGTGTTAGCAGGGCCGGGCTCTCCCTGCAGCGTCTGGGAGAGGAATCCTTCCTTGCCTCTTCTAGCTTCTGGCAATAGCTGGCGATCCTTGGCATTCTTGGGCTTGTAGCAGCATCGCTCGCTCCATCTCTGCCCCCACCCTCATGTGGCCATCTTCCCTCTGTGTGTCTGCATCCAAATTTCCCTCTTCTGATAAGGAAACAGGCCATCGCATTAGGGCTCACTCTAATCCCATCTGACCTCATTTTATCTTGATTACATCTGCGACGGGGCTGAGTAAACAAATGGACAATGGCCAGACCATATATAGAAATGAAACTCTATGATGGACGAGTTAATGAACTAGATGGCAGGAATCCTTTCACAATGTCTATATGCATCAAATCGTCACGATGTACACTTTAAATATCTTACAATTTTATTTGTCTACTATGCTTCAAAACTGAAAAAAAAATTGAAAAAAAGAGAAAAAACTCTAACCCACAACCTACAACAGCTTGCTCAGCATACCAACCCATTATCTACAATAACCAGTCCAGGAAGCCAGCCCACTGTAAGTCAGACCACTATTTCTAGTAACAATCCAGGAAGGCAAAAATAACCCCTGGAACCATCAGCACAAAAGGGCCAGAACTTGATGAATAGTTGGCAGCTTCCCTAATTTTTGTCCCCACTTCCAACTTAATACCAGTCAGAGAAAGCCAATTACACTCTACTAACCAATCACATAGGGTGCCCGGCTACTCGTTAGTCCACCTCCTGCTTCCTGGTGCCAACAGCCTCCAATCAGGGCTCCCCTGAAGCCTGCCCTTTCTCCACTATAAAGTTTTCTCATTCCTCTGCCTGCCTTTGAGTCTCTGCCAAATGCAAGCGGCCTTTCTGTCCGCTGGAAAGAGTAGACCCTTCCTCTGGAGCACAGCCCCATCACACATATCTGAGCAGGACGCATGTTCCAGGGAAGAGAAGCACCTTCAACCCACTTGTGCAAGGCAGAACCTGGTCTCCACCTCGGCTTCTCCCCTCCGTGCTCCGTATTTAACGATCATCATGGATCCTGACAAGACAGCCTGCAGAACATCTCCTCAAGCTGACCCACCTCCCTGATGTCCTGGCCGCCACCCCAGTACAAGCTACCAGCATCTCTTGGCTCTGACTGTTGTAACAGCTTCCTTAGTCGTCCCCCGAATGCCCTGTGCCTTTGCTAGAATCCTTGCATGTTGAAACCCGCCTCTAATGGATTCCCACTGCTGACAGGATTAACACCAAAGTCCTGCATTTCTACCTGGGTGGCGACCTTGGTACAGGCAGGGCTGAGGGATTTGTCTTGAACCCGCATTGTATCATCTCAACTCTTATGCATGCTGCCTATTGTAAATAATCACCATCATAACTATCAATGTGTGTGTGTCTGTGCAGTTTTGTACTTTGTAAACTGATGTTGTGGGCATGGATAGATACATACACAAGTCCTCTCACAGTCTAAAACTCTATGCGTGGACAGACTTGGTATCCTAAACATCTGCTAACGAGAAAAGCAGCCCTTTCTTACCAACAGCACTTCATGTCCCCCATCTGAAAAACATCTCAATGAACAAACACATCCTTCATGTTTCACTCCCTTGAAGCTAGTTCATTGCTCCATTGTAGGTCTTTGATGTCGCTCTCACTTTTTGATCTCATGAAAAAAGACATACTGTGACTTCTCTTGTTCCCAAATGTACATTTGGCCTCTTTTCAAGTATACATTTTCAGTTTACAGTTTGAAGGTTTGTTGACCTGTGAGTTCAAGGCCCTCTCTGCCCTGCAGATAGCACAGCAGTTCCTGGAACTGGCTCTGTGTTTGTGTGTGTGTGTGTGTAGGGGGATCTGTGAGCACCGAGACATGGAAGAAAGCCCCTCATTCCGACGTGCCAACCGAGCAGGGTGTGAAGGCTCCAGCCTCCGGCCCCCAGGCCTCTCCTTCCTTCCCGCACTGAACTTCTTACGAACAGCAAAGTCTTGTATTTAAGATGTGAGTCTAAGGCCTCCTCCAAAACACTCTCATAGAATAGCAACAGCATGTGCTCAGCAAATTCCTGTTAAACAGAATTCCCCAAATATGTCCCATATGTAACTGTGAAGTATTTAGAGGCATTTAAGCTGTACTTTGTAACTGCTGCCCCGTGCGTGTGTGCACAGCATGTGTTTTCTCTGAATGGTCATCTGTACACATGGTGGCCCTTGGCTCATTTCTTGCTTCCCGTCCTCTTTCCACCCAACACCAACCAGGTTTTTACCACGTCACTCCAAGAAGCTGCTCTTGTCAAGGTGTCAACGACTCCACATTCGTAAATCCAATGGCTGCTTCCACTTCCTCTGTTATCAGACTTGGAGCTGCTCACTGCCTCCTCCTGTTACCTTCAGGGACACTAAACTCCCTCTCATCTTTGTCTTATTTCACCAGGTGCTCGCCTCCTCTGCTCTTCCTCTAAGTATTAGAGGGCTCTGGGACTGGGTCCACGTCCACCTTCCCTATCTGCAGGAGTCACTTACTGCTACATAACAAGCAGCAATTTGGAACAACAACCGTTTATTTTATCACCCGGTGCCTGTGACTCAGGGAATCGAGAACTGCTTGGCTGAGCGGCTGTGGCTGAGTCCCTCCTGAGACTGCTGTTAAGATGTAGATCAGAGTTGCAGTCATCTGGAGGCTTGGCTGGGGCTGGATGATCCTCTTTCAAGGTGGCTCCCTCATCTGCCTGGCAAGTTATGCTGGCTGTTGGCAGAAGGCTTTGTTTCCTCACCACGTGCAGCTGCTTAAGTGCCCACACGACGCGGTGACTGGTTCCTCCCGGAGTGAGAGAGCCAAGGGCGAGCATGAAGGAAAATGCAAAGCCTTTTATTACTTAGCCTTGGAAACTACACATCGACATTCTGCATTCTGGTTACTCAGGTCAGCGCTATCCATCATGGGAGGGAACTACACAGTGGTGTGAGTACCAAGAGGCACAAGTCACTAGGGACCACCCTGGCAGCCAGCTTCTACACCATCTCTACTCTTTCCCAAGTTGACTTCATCCAGATCCCCATTTACAAAAAACACCTCCAAGCTGATTTGTATCTCCAGCTTTAATTTTTTATCTGAACTCCTGCCTCCTTGACATCTCCCCATGAATGTCAGGTTGACACCTTAAGCTAATGTGTCTAACACGAATCTTCAGTTCCTCTCAAAATCTGCTCCTCACCCGAGGCTTCCCAACCTCTGTCAACGGCACCGCCCTCTACCCACGAGCCCAAATTCAAAATGTACAAGTCATTCTCCATTTTTTTATTCCATCACACCACATAACCACGCCACCACAAATCCTGCCTCAGCTCAACCTGCAAGGCATAGCAGGATTCGATCTATTTGTGTCCACCTTGGTCCAGGGGCTATCAGTTCTCCTAGATAACTGTGACATCCTGATGACAGAGGTCATTCCAGTTCCGCAGATAGCCCATCTTCTATGAGGCAAGCCCTAGACCTTTGCAAACAAGTCAGATCATGTCACCCTCTCCTCATCCACCGCCCACTCCAGCTTAACCCCTTTCAGGGGTGCCACAACTTACACAGAATGAAAGGAAAGCTACTTGCCATCGGCCTACAAGGTCAATGGTGTCCTGGCCCCTGTCTGCTTCTCTCATTGCCGAGCCCTTATCCCTTGGTCACCAGCCTCTTGCCACCCTGGCCTCCTCGCTGTCCCTGAAAACTTTCTCTACCCCAGGACCTAGACTTTTTACCTTTTCTCTAATAAGAATTTTCTTTCTCCACAATTCCCATGGTTGATTCTTTCTCACATCTCGGCTCACAGGTCACATTCTCAAAGACAGAGCTGTGACGGGGACGAGGCGAGCTTAAGGAGGTACCAAAAACTCAGTCCTCAAGATAAACAGTATTTTAACGCAATATTTTTAAAAAATCAAAACTAACACAAAAATAAAAAGCCATGATGGAAAGACAAAATATCAAAAATTTAAGTAAAGTCCAGTGTGGACTGAGCCATATTGAAGGCCGAGGCAAAGGAAAAATGGGAGCCTTTGTGTATGTGTCACTATGCAAATATTTAATGGCCCACTTTTTGCCCCAGAACATTAAAGTCATTGAAAAAAACATTGAAAAATTGAAAAGTAGGTGTATTAAAGCTCATAACATTATCTTATGTTTAAATATTTTAGATATACAAAAGAAAAAACCCCAGAATTTATTATAATTTTATTTTCCTGGATTTAATGTAAGCAAACTCATCAATAACATTTTCAAAATCTATTTCTGGAAAAAATTACCCTCTAAAAATACACTTAAAAAATACATCAAAGCACGGATGGAACACTGTATATTTTTCCTTTGCCTCAGGCTCCCATACAGTGGAGCACGGTACTGTCAGATTCTGTCTGTCTTTAAAATTTTAATATTTTGTTCATCATGGGGTTTTTTTTCCATTATTTTTTTTCAAATATTGCATTAAAATATTATTAATCTTGATGACTGAGTGTTTCGTGCTGTTATTTATTGAGTTTGCTGTGTGGCTACGATTCTTTTGTGCCTTTGGTGCTCATGGGAACCCTGAGAGTCAGACCCTCTCTGTTTCAAGTGAGGGCAGTGCGGCTCGGGGGTTTCGGGAGCTGTGGGGTGACGTATCCCGCCCAGCGGAGTCTAACTCGTCATCAGAGGGAACTCGAGATGACCCCCCCTTCTCTCCGTCCCTCGGGGCCTCCTCTGTAACGCGGGAGGTAACGTCACCCTCCTTTTCAATACGTCATGAGGAGTCAACAGAAAGCACTCAGCATAGTGCCTGGCACACAATAAGCATAATAAATGTTAGCTATTTTACAATAATGATAGTAATTTAATGATGATGATGTATCAGCATCTTTGGCCCCAACCAAATCTGAAACAGCCGATTCTAAAAATACAGGGATTCTTCATCTCGGTGAATAGCTCCACTGTCCAAAATGTGTCCATTTCTGCCTCTCCCCTTGGCTTCCACACTACCCGAGGCCCCTGTCATGAGCATGGCCCAGCCCCCGGCCCAGTGGCCACACAGCCCAGAGAAGTCTCGGAGCAAATATTTGTTCTTCCTCAAGTTTGCTTTTGTGTGACTGTTCGATCTCTCTCTGAGCTGCAAGAGGGCAGCGGTCATGTCTCCATGTGTCCCAGGTCATCTCCAGTGTCCTAGAGAAAACCTGGCATAAAGTAAATGTTCAATTCATATTGACAACACTACAAATATTAATAATTTTAACTGCTAAATTATGAATCCCAAATTCTTACCATCTACAAGGCCCTTCTTAATCCAACCCCTACCTCCTACCACCTTCTCTTCCTCTCTCTTCCTGACAGCTCTCCAGCCACTCTGGTCTCCTTGTCCTTCCTGGAATGCATCGTGTTTTTCTACCTCAGGGCCTTTGCAGGGCCTGTGCTGTACCTTCTCCCTGGAATGTTCTTTTCCCACAACTTGCTCCCTTCCTTTATTCATCTCTCTCCTCATTATCACAACCCTCGAGAGGCCTTCTTTGACCACTCCATCACTTTCACCCCAGTCACTTTCTCTCCCACTACCCCTTTCATTCTTTATCACAGCACACGCACCATGTTTTGTTTCTGGTCTGTCTCCTCCCTTAGAACCTAAGTGCCATGAGGATTTTCAGGGAAGGTTCTTATACGTCATTTTGTCCTGGGGTTTCTCAACTTGGCACTACTGACAGTAGAGGCCAGATAATTCTTTGCTGGGGGGACGGGGTGGTCACTGTCCTGCTCATTGTAGGATGTTGGCAGCATCCCAGGCCTCTAAGCACTAAATGCTAATAGCACCCACCCCCTTTAGTTGTGGCAACCAAAATATCTCCAAATGCCTCCTTGGAGAGCAAAACTGCCCCTAGTAGAAAACCACTGCTATGTCCCCACGTCCTAGAAGAGGATCTGCCATTACCATTGGGTTAAAATCAACAGAGAGTGAGTGAATGATTACAGTAGATAATCCTTGCATCTCAGGGCTGGCAGGAGACTTGCAATGTCTGACAGAGCAAGGCTGATTATGTGACATTCTATAAACATCCAAGGGTGCAATTTAATTGCAGGAAAGGACATGTCCTGGTGTGCAAGACAAAGGCCACACATCCTGTGGTCATGGGAACTGCAGAGGGCAGCAGGCGGGAGAGGGGAGGGGGCTGCAGAATTGCAGAGAGAGTGCACGAGAGAGGTTCAGGGTGTGGAAACGTCCAGGCTCCAGAGGTAAATGAGTGTGGGTTCAAGAACGTCCTAGCACATGCCACACAATACTAGTTTGTGGAGAGACCAAAATACAAAATACATTTGACCCTGCCGCTGCCCCCCAACCCCCAGTCTGTGTCATGAGAAATGTTTTCTCCTTGTAAGGCAAGAGTATTTGGTTCTGGGGAGAACTGCATTCACTAATGCTCCTTGCTAGGCGAATTTTGGTGAGTGATACTCAAAACAGGAATGACTAAGTGCTGGTGATAAATGGAGGAAGGGAGCAATGTCAGTTACTGTCCAATGAGAAAAATGAAACGGGGCAAGGCAGCCGTGCTATGGACTGAATTGTGAGCGGGACTACTTGTGAGTCCTGAGTCCTTCTAGTGGATTACGGAACTAGGGATGGTCTTGGGGACCCCAATACACATGGCATTGAGTATTCCTCAAAAATGCAAGATGTTTTATAGGAAAGAGCTTTCTTATTTTGACTATAAGCCATTACATCACTTATTTTAGTTAATTGTCTCATAAATGTTGCTGTAATGACCAGAAGGTAGGGATTAGTGCCCTTGTGAATTCCAGAAGTGACACTGCTGGGTCAAAGGGTGAACATATTGTAGATTTTGGTATACATTGCCAAAAATGCTCGACACAGTGGATGGTCCCTCACGTACCTACTGCTGGCATGTAGAAATGAGCCTGCCTCCCCATCCCCGTGTGGACTGTGTGTGTGGTCCGTATTCTCATCTTTGCCCCCCGGATGTGGTGGAAACTGTGTCTCAGCTTGGTTTTGGCCTTCAGTTTTTGGATCCCAAGTGAGGTGAGACCTCCAGTAATGTTGCTCGAATGTTGGAATAGGTTGCTTTGTGAATACCTTTGCAGATCCTTTGTCCTGTTTTTCCATTTTGGTGTTCTACTTTTTCTTACTGACTTGAAACACAATTCATACATGAGTAATAAAGATTCCTTTGACTATCACGCCTGCAACGATGAAGTTAAACTCTTGGGGTTTTTCTTTCAACCTTTTTAACTTGTGGATTTCCCTGGTGTATATACATATATACTATTTTTTTTAATTGTGGTAAAAAACACGACATAAAATTTACCATCTTAACCATTTTTAAGGTTATGGTTCAGGTGAAGCATATTCACATCGTTGTGCAACCATCACCACCATCCATCTCCAGAACTCTTTTCATCTTGCAAAACTGAAACTCTGTCCCCATTAAACAACAATCCCCTATTTCCACCTCCCTTAGTCCACGGCAACCAGAATCCTGCTAGAAACTATGGATTCACATCTCTATGAATTTGATGACTAGGCACCTCAAATAAGTGAACTCATACAGGATTTGTCTTTCTGTGTCCAGCTTATTTCACTCAGCACAATGTCCTCAAGGTTCATCCATGCTGTAGCATGTGTCAGAATTTCCTTCCTTTTTAAACTAAATAATATTCCACTGTGTGGATAGACCACATTGTGATCATCTGTTCATCAACTGATGGGCACTTGGGTTGCTTCCACCTCTTGGCTATTGTGAATAATGCTGCTGTGAACATGGGTGTACAAATGTCTCTTTAAGACCCTGCTTTCAATTCTTTTAGGTATAGATGCAGAAGCAGAATATGCGATCATATAGTAGTTCTATTTTTACTTTTTTGTGGGACCACCATACTGCTTTCTGTAGTGGCTGCGCCATTTTACGTTCCCACCGAAAGTGCACAAGGCTTCCAATTTCTTCTCATACTCCTCAGTGTTTGGCTTTTTTTTATAGTGACCGTCCTAATGGGTGTGAGGTGGTATCTCATTGCTTTTATGTGGTCAGATTTATGTATCTTCTCTTTCATGCTTGTGTGCTTTGTGACATGTTAACAAGCCCATCCTATCCATGATGATAAGAATATTTACACACAGAATCTCCTTTGAGCTGAGACAAGGAGACCACTAATGTGCTCTACGCTCCTAGGCAAGCTCTGTTCTTCAACAAGGTCCTGGCTCCAGTTGCTCGTAGAAGAATCTGAGCCAGAATTAAACTGAAAAGACAGTTCATATGGGAGAGAATTTCTCCGGGAATCTCATGGCCCTTTGGACGAAGCTCTAATTATGTCAACATTCAGTCTAAGTGCCAGATAAATCAACCTACTTCGGAATTTTCCCAGATTAATGAGCTCAATGCCAGACTGGAGCCAGGCTCTCTCTATATTGCCTTCTAACTCGGGAAGGGAATGGCTTTCTTGGAAACAGTGAAATGTAGCCAGTATTCTGGAGACATTCATCCCCATACTGTAAACATATTTAATACCAGCTATCTGCTTTGCAGATTATGCCCCTGGAGCCAATTGCAAATGGGCTTCTCTCTACATTTCTGGGGTTAAAATCTTGACTCTAATATCCTAATGGTTTTAGTTCTTGTGATGAGCAAATTCATTGGGACCTCGCAGGCATCAAGCTTTTATGGCCACTTCCAAAATTCTGTATTGCATTAAATTAAAGTAAAAACAGAATAATTATAATAACCGAGATGTCTATGAATAAGACTTGAGATATAATAAGGGAGAAAAGTCTTTGTGATTTTGTAAACTTACTTTCTGTGTATGTAAACTCACTTACAGAAACATATTGAAAAGGATCCCTGTTCTGTCTCTCTCTCTCTCCCTTCCTTCTTTCCTTCCTTTCTTCCTTTTTTCTTTCTTTCTCTCTTTCTTTCTGCAACTGGTGGCAATATTTTGCAAACACACCTTCCAGACAAGCCCCAAAGCCTCCTCAGTCTAGCTCAATGGCTGCCTTATAGAAATTCCTCCCATGTAGAAATTCTAGAGCTCCAATAGCTTGCCGATGATGAGAAGAATTTGAGTATTTATATAAAATGCAAAGGGAAGTCCTTGAGGTGGTGTAGGCGAGGCAGGGCCACGGTTTAGGTTTTCCCATAAGAAATTCCAGTCTGTCCTCTGAGCGTCCTCTGAAAAGTCACATAGAGGGTTCAGGGATCCAGGAGGGAGAAGATGCCCTCTGTGGAGATGGAGAGGTAGGAGCTGACTCAGGAGGCACCTGGGACATACAATGGACAGCCCCTGGTGACGAGATGTCCAGGATGTGGCAGAGTGTATTCCTGGTTTCTGTCTCAGGGAGCTGGGTGGTCAGGAGCTTCTTTTCCTGAGAAGAGAAACATTTACATACATGCTGGATGTTGATTTTTCTGTGAAGAACCTCCTCTGAAGAGTTTACAAAAAAACAAGGCAGCCTCCCTCTGGGAAGAGAGAATAGGATTTCCAACATTTCACTATTCTACAGAAAGATAGAACGAATAGCCCGGCACTATGGCTTATGAAATCCTTAAGGGCAGGGGCGGGGGGAGGAATCGGACATAGAATTATTGGGTCAGAGGGAATACAAAGTTTTAAGAGTTTTAATCTAATATATCAAATTTGACGTCACATTCAAACAGCCTAGAGATAGTCACTGTTCTTATTTTGCTATATATCTTTCTGGCCTTTTAAATATGCATATATGTGCACCTAAAATTTACAGGAAATTGGGATTGGACTCCAGTTCAAGAGTTGGCAAACTCTGGCAGCCAGCATACTAAGAATGATTTTTACATTTTAAAAGGATTGTTAGAAGGAGAGAAAAAGGAGGAGGAAGAAGAGGGGGAGAAATTGACTCCACAGAGACACATAGTGTTCGAAGTCTAAAATATTTACTATCTGGTCCTTTATAGAGAGAGTTTGCTAACCCCTGATTTTTTTTTTTAATCATCTTTTGTTTTCACTCATGAGTCTTTCTCTACTTTGTTAAAGATTCCTCAAAATTCTTAATTTCATTTGTAGAAAGGACAGAGTTTTATTTCCTTAAATAGCTCTACAAATGCTCGATTCTCAATGCATTTCCTACCCTCCCTTCCCATTTCTCCATTTCACAAAAATGGCACAGGAAGCACCTTTGCGCACGCATCCTTGCGCCCTTCTCCCAGAATGCATGACGGCTAAACTTCTAAAGAGGGGATGTGACCCAGAGAGCTTGTGCTTTAAGAACATTGATACACTGCAACGAACTTCTCAACAACAAGACTGTCTCCACTTCCTGCCCTGCTGCCAGCATATGGAGTCACTGATTTCCCAGCACAAAGGATCATCACTCCAGGTGTGATCAAAGAAACAGGAGATACAGACTTGTCAAGAAAATCTGGCAATCTATCATTTCTCCTTCTGTCATTTGGTGTTTGCAGCAACCACTGTTTCAATGAACTTGGAGTCCCCGCTTTACCCCAGTCGTGGTGTACATGCTGAACTTTCCGTTGTGCAAAGGGTCTCCATCACCTTGTGCTCCTGTTTCAGTGGTGGGGAAGAGGAAGCGGAGTTTGAGGAGAAAGCAGTAAACAGGCAAAAATTCAAAATGATGCCCGTTCTCTGGGTGGTGCAGCCTCATGCCACGAGGCGCAGCTTGGTGAGCGAGCCTGGTCAGGATTTCAAGCCCCACTTGCCCCTTGAATATCAGCCTTGTGCAGTGAACAGCCTGCACAACCCTACACTGGAGCCCTGTGGCCTCCCTACCCAAATTCCAATCTTTAGAAAGGCAAGTAAGGTCTTCTTCCGCCTCCTACTGCAAACCCTTACTAGTATTTATTGAGCACTTACAGCATGCAAACCATAGACTTGTATGTGAAATTTAATCTCACACCCATCTGTGAGTCAGGAGTTCTTACAGCCTCCATTTTTCTTATAACCCTCGTTAATATAGATAAATAATAGTATCTATATTAATACTTAGACAGTGGCTTATCAATAAAATCCAAAGTGCGTTCCATGAGCTACAAGGCCCTCTCATCCAGATGAAGAAACTGAGGCCCAGGACGATTATGCTTGATGCATTAGAACTGAGCAAATCTGACTCCAGTGCCCCCACGTTTAACCACGACACCAAACAGCCTCCCGTCCTCCTCAGTGCCTCACGGATTCGTGTGTAAAATGGGGTGAAAGTATCACTCGCCTTGCACGATTGTTACGAGGAATGAAATGGAGGCACAAGCATGTGCCCAGAACAATTAGCCATCGGGTTAAATATGTTGTCAGGACTGTTGTTACTACCATCACTGTCGCCGCTTCAGATCCCTTCCCAACTTTGATATTGATGACCCTAAACCTGATGCCCCCATCCCAAACCCACCCCTAATGCCTCTCTTTGTGTCCCTACCCATGATGGTCACGCTGACACATGCCACCCTCTTGCTCTCATCTCATTCACTTCTAAGTGCCCAATATCCAGCACCACGGCCACACAGCCCAGAGTGGTCACCAGGGAAATTCGTCCTTCTGAAGTCACTTCTGGGTGCTTATCGGAGTAACTCCTCTCCCTCCCGGTGGACTTTGAGCCACGTGGATGCTTCCAGACTTGTGTCGTTGATGAACACAATGAATGCAAACAACCTTGTCTCTATTAATACTTACAAGGGCTAATTAATAAAATCGGAAGTGCTTTCCAGCCTGGCCTGATCTTCCACCATTGCTGACTGCACCTCTCACCTTCTCTTTGCTCATGCTGCTCAGGGGTTGCTGGATTCCCCTAGAAGGTCCCAACAGGTCCTCCCCTCCAGCTCTCGCTTTTGCTGGTCAACTGCCTGGATTGTTTCCCTACTCCCTCCCTTCCCTTGTACAGCTAGCTGCTCGATTCCCATCTCTTCCAGGGGCCTCTTGCTAAACTTGCCTCCCCCATCACTCCCGCTCCCATTCCCCAATGTCCTTTGCTTTGTCTCTCTCGTGGCATTGTGATTTTTTGTGTTCTCCTGTTTGCCGACTGTGACCCAACTAGAGTGAAAGCTCCAAAGCAGGGATTTTTGACTGTCTAGTTCTGTTGCATCCACACCCCTGGTCTGTCACCTGGCTCACGGTGGGCCCTCTGTACCTATTTGTCCAATGATAAACGCGTGTGTCAGATGAACACATGTCTTGGGCATGAGGGTCTTGGGGCAGAGACCGCTTGTTTTTTCTCACTGTTGCGTCTCTGGCTTCAGGGAAGGTGTCAGGCACCAAGTGGGCTTGATCAATATGAGTTCTTATACAGCCTGCAGCAACCCAAAGCATCAGTTTAATTTTCTCCTGCAGTAACCCCACTAAGGTTGGGCATGAATGGACACAACAGATGGGCCTGACCTTGCGATGGGGAGGAGGCAGCAGGTGGGCCGATGCCCTGCCGCCCCATCACCCCACACCAGCCTTGGTCTTTGTTGCTTACTTGTTATCTGTTTTCCCTCAAGGGCTGTCACCTGATGTGCGTGACAAGGCCGGCTCAGCCGGTTGCCATGGAAACCATAGCTGCATTGAGGAATGGGAGGGGCCGGATGAGCAGAAGCTGGAAATTTCCAGTTCTGAAGTTAAGCTGTTTGGGGATCAAAATCCCTTGAAGCAGGTGCTTCCTAAAAGTTGGTCGAGAAAATGCATGGCTCTGCACCCCGCCCCCTAGCCTATCTGAACCAAGGAAATGTTCTCCTCAGTGCTGCGTGTTCCGGGGAGATCCACACACATGCCGCCCAGCTTCCAAGGTGAATTCTGTTCATTGAATCCAAAATACTGCCAGCTGAAGGTGGCAAACGAAGAGAGGAGAGAAACCATTTCAGACAATTGTGAGGGCCACAAAGAACATTAAACGGGGAGCTGGGAAAGACAGGGTGGGGGTCTTAGATCAATGAATCATTCTGTGGCTTGTGCCCATTCTCTCCTTTTTCCTTTTAAACTGCTCATCATATTCCATTGTATGAACAGACCTCAATTAATTCGCCCATTCTCTTGTTGGTGGACATTTAGATTGTACCCAGTTTTTTTTCTTGCTGTTATAAGCACTTCTGGATGTCTCTAGTGCCCAGAGCAGCACCTAATAACATAGTTTCCGCTCAATAAACATTTGTCCAATGAATGAATGTTGCAATGAACATGCTTGAACTTGTCTCCTTGCCACATGTGTGAGAGTTTCTTCCAGGGCACTAATCTCAAAATGGATTTTCTGAATGATAAGGGAAGGCGCATCACCAGCTTCTCTAGATCTTGTCAAATTACTCTCAAAAATGGTCCTGGATTTGGGGCCAGCCTGGTGGCATAATGGTTCAGTTCATATGCTCCAATTTGGTGGCCAACTTCATGGGCCCAGAGCCCAGGCACAGACCTATCCACTGCTCATTAAGCCATGCTGTGGTGGCATCCCACATACAAAAAGTATAGAAAGATTGATACAGATGTTAGCTCAGAGCCAATCTTCCTCATCAAAACAAACAAACAAAAACAGTCCTGGATTTATATTGTCTTTTTCATCCACTGAAATGGATGCACTATGATAACAGATACATTCTATCTTTTTTTATCTCTACTGTATCCTCAGTCCGTGATGGAGTGTCTGGCACATAGCAGGTATTCAATAGATATTTCTAGAAGGTGAATAAATGGATGAGTAAATGGATTATATTTGCTCAAATTTGGATAACAACGCATATACAGGTTTTTAATCCCATTTATGTTTATTTAACATGAAATCGTAACATTAAATATCCTTCAGAACACAGTTTCTTTATCAAGCAAAGAATTTGTTTTTGGACAGTAGAATCCTGCGCAATACGGCACTTCAAACACACATTCTGTGCACTTTTCAATTGATCACCACCGCTCCCCCAGCAAGACTGTGTGGGTGTGTGTACTTTTGTGAGTGTCTGCGTGGCGTATGTTCCCAGAATTGGATTTGCTGGGTTAAAGAGCATGCACTTAATAAACACTGATGCCCATTGCCAAAAGAACTTGCTGGAAAGATTATAGCAATTCACAGTCTCCTCACTAGCCTGGAAAGGCATCCATTTTTCACACAATCACCAGCTCTGCTCATCTATATTTTCACCTGTGTCCATTTGACAATGGGATAAATGACGTGCCAGTTTGGTTTTCATATCCATTTTTTTTTTAGAGCACAAAGAGGTTGGAATGTCATTTTGTATTTTTTTGAACATTTCAATTTTCTCTTTTAAAGTCTTTCTGGTGTTGGCCCGGTGGCACAGTGGTTAAGTTCACACGTTCCACTTCAGCAGCCCAGGGTTCACTGGTTTGGATCCTGGGTGTGGACCTACATACCACTTAACTAAGCCATGCTGTGGCAGGCGTCCCACATATAAAATAGAGGAAGATGGACATGGATGTTAGCTCAGGGCCAATCTTCCTCAGCAAAAAGGAGGAGGATTGGTGGCAGATGTTAGCTCAGGGCTAATCTTCCTGAAAAAAAAAGTCTTTCTGTCCACATATGTGCTTTGAAGTTCATTTCGCCCCATATTTTTAATTCATGCCTTATAAACACAATGGGTGTATAAAAGATAGAGTTTCTTTATCATTAAACTGCAAGTGGTTTTACTCATTTTGCCTCTTTACTCTGGTTTATACTTTTTTCTTCTGTCCCTACTCTTTCAGCTCTCGTGGAGTCCGATTAAGCCATCTTTTTCTTTGTATGGTTTTAAGTTCTAGATTTGCATTTACTGAGCCTTTCTCCACCCAAATTATAAAAATATTCACCCAAGCTTTCTGGTGGTGAGCAGGAAATTGAAGGCCACCGGCTCTCTCCCTGCCCCAACGTCATCTTCCTTCCTGCGACTCAGACAAATTCTAGGGTGTTCGACATCCACCCGATTGCCCATGCATCCAAGAAAGGAATTTTGATGCTCTGACATCCTGTTAAATGAATAAAGGCACCTGGGTCCCAATTTCAAGCTAAACGTTCATTTGTTCATTTATTCTCAATCTAAAAGTGTTTCAAGATTCTCCTATGTGTCAGGCAATCTGCTAGGGCACAGGAGAGAACAAAAATCTACATTGCTTTAACATTTCTCTCCCCTGCTAGACTATACGCTCCACGAGTCAGGGATTTGGATGATCTTCCCGTGTCCCCTAAACCTCACGGGCCCCCCTGCATGCAGTGCTGCTTGCAGAAACTTTTCTTTTTTTCCCTTCTTCTTCTTCTTTCCCAAAGTCCCCCCAGTACACACTATATTCTGTTTGTAGGTCCCTCTTGTTGTGCTATGTGGGATGCCACCTCAGCGTGGCCTGATGAGTGGTGCCACGTACGTGCCCAGGATCCGAACCCATGAAACCCTGGGCCACTGAAGTGGAGTGCGCAGACCTAACCACTAAGCTACGGGCTGGCCCTAAGCTGCCATTAAACTTTTGCTGAATGAACCTAAAAAAATCTTGTTTGAAGGAATAAATGCCACTCACAGCTCAACACTCAGAGCCAAGAGCATGGCTTTTCCATTTTTTATTTTTTCTTGTTATCACCAGCTCCCAGAACAGTCAATCCATATTTGTTGAATAAATGAATAAATAAGCAAGTGGAAGAAAAGATAATGCTGATGTCACTGGTGCTTAAATGATGTGTGTGATTTCCAACTGGGTCCGGTGAGCCCCTCACAGCCAATTCCGAGCTCTCGTGCAAAGTTCCCATTGAGGGATGTGTTTGAAGGGGCACGGAGTCCAGCATCGCCACTGCTGGAGGACTGAGGGTTTGAGGCTTCCCACCGCCCAGCTACCCGCTCCTTCTTAAGAGCAATACCTGTTGTACAGAAGGAGGCTCAGCTGTTGCCATGGGAACTGCAGCTGGAGCGAGGAAGGAGAGGAGCTGGAATTTTCCAGGCTCTGATATCAGACTGTGTATGTGTGTGTGTGTGGGGGGGGCGGGGAGGGTGTTCAAGATGCTGGGCAAGCACACTGAAGGTGCACAGTAAAAGTTTGTTGAAAAAATGAATAATTGTGCCCTTGCTGCTCCCACCCCAGTCTACAGATGTCTTGGGAAATTTCTCTGCTCTCTGTGGGGCTGCCATCTGTGAGGGGACATTTGATTGCAGCGGCAACTACACTCACTCAGTGCCTCTTGTTCACTGGATTGTTATAGGAACTCAAAATACTAATAAAAAGCTGTGAACTCACTGAAAAAGAAGACACTTTGGTGCAGCTATGAATGCAACGGGACAAATCTGCCTAGGAGCGAGGCTGGCGACTGGACGGCTTTCCATCAGCGAAGCTCATCTCAGCAGCTGAGACCGATCTGTACGGAGACGTGTGGCTCTTATCCTTTAGTCTGCTCCGTCATATTCCACTGTATGAAAGCACCACAATTTATTTATCCGTTCCCCTGTCAATAGACATTTGAGTCATCTATCCCTCTTGTTCTCCACAACAAAGAATCTGAACAGCCCCCGTCTCCAGCGCAGTTCCTGACACAGAGATGACAGTTGATAGATACACGTTGAGTGAATAAATATTGCAACGAGCATTTTTGTACTTGAGTCCTTGTGGGACTAGGCGGGCGTTCCCTTGGGCAAATATCCAGGAGCAGAATTGCTGGGCTATAAAGTAGCTTCTTCAATCTCAACATGGTGACATTTTGGGTCAGTTATTCTTTTTTGGGGGGGAGGTGTCCCGTGCACTGTAGGAGGTTTAGCAGCATCCCTGGTTACTATTCACTAAATGCCAGTAGCACCTCCTGCCCCTAGTTGTGACAACCAAATGTGTCTCTAAGCAAACATCCCCATGGGTTGGACAGGTAGAAACCATCCTCAGCTGAGAACCACTGGTTACAGACAGTGCACATCTCCCACTTTTCTAGATAGCGTCAAATTGCCCGTGTGTCTCTTTTGTACTTGTTTTCCATCTGTTCTTCCCACTAAACTGAAAGTCTTTGTGGCCAGGGCCCTTGCCTGTGCTGGTTTTCCCAGAATGGACCCTGTTGGTGTGTTGGGTTCCTTTTCAGTTCTGCTGAAGACCCAGTTCCCAGATGGGGAATGGCCCCATCAAAGGGCGTCCACACTCGTTGCACCAACACATGCTTTCACACGCCATGCCATTATCCATTCTACACATTAACGTTTTTTCCATCCTTTTCTGTTTGAATGGTAGAAAGTGGCACCTCCTCTTCTCTTTGTGATTTTTATATCAGGTTTGTCAGACTCTAAGTGGAACATGTTTTCATAATTCTTTACAACTTGAATTTTCTCTTTTCCTGGCAGCTTCTTCCCAAGCCTTGTTCACGCCTTCCTTTTGGTCTTCAACTTTTGTCTTTTGGACATGTTTGTACTCTTCATATCTTAAGCACACAATTTTTGACTCTGTTGCACCGTTTTTCCAGCCTCTCTGTTCAATTTTTCATTTATTAAAAACAGCCTGATTCCTGCACCTGCTGTCTTTAGGACAAAAGCCCCACTCCACGCCAAGCGCTGCAGCAAGCAGAAGCTTCAGAATTCATCTAGAGGCGGGGCCAGAGGGAGGCGCAGGGAGGTGTTGGGAGCAGGCTCTCCAGGACTTCTCTGGAGGGTCGGTTTGTAAGGAGTTCTAAACCCTAAGCCGGCAGGCTCTGCGATGCCTGCAAACGTGTGTGTGAGTGTGATGAGGGGGAGGGCATGTACACTAACGTGCGACGTGCACGAGCACAGATTAATAATGGGTGTTCTTCACATTGCTTTAGCGCGCTGGCGATGTGTCACAGAATTCAGTTGGCAAGTATTTATTGGGTGTTTACTGTGTACCAGACCTGTGACAGCCCTTCGGAATAAAACACCCATTTATTTAGATGTGTGCATGTGGAATTATCAGCCTTCCCACCAATAGAGAAAAACTTGGTAAAAATGGGACTTACGCCTACTTTCTCCCATGAACTGGCTGATATGTAAGATGTATTTGTGTAGAGGGATGTCATTAATTTTGTCCAGTGGAGTTGATGGCATTGTACTTATACAAGAGATGGTTCCTGTTATTGGAGGGCACACACTGAGCGTGCAGGTAAAGGGCTTGAAGTCTGAAGTTGACTTGACAAGTTCTGTCCCCAAAATGAGAGATAAACAGACAGGTGAACGTGATCAGCAAAGCAATCACTGAACGCAGGGTGGATGTCTCAGTCTTCGTTGTACCATTCTTTCCTTTTCCCTATTATTAAAATTTTGGAGCAGTTACAAGAGAAATAAGCATAAAAGAAAATATATTTATGCTTTAGAAATGCATATCTCCAGAACAGAGGCTATAACGTGCATCTTTTGGAAAGAAACTCTCTCATTCCTTATATACATGAAAAATATATATATATTTATGTATAAGATATATGTTTATATACATACCTTCCACTGCACTCAGGAGTGAAGCTCATCAATCAGGGACCATTCCAGCGTGGGTTGCTGCATGAGGTTTCATCTGGTCCCTGGGATAATAACATTCCAACAGCTTCACTCCAGGGAAAAAGATTTCCCACCATTACTTGACTCCCATTTTTTATTCCCATTTAAAATGTTGGCCTCTCCTTCTATCCTCTCCTGACCATATCCCTGCCGCCATGCCGGCCCAAGTTTCTACGGCCAGATTCTTGGGTGGCTATCTCAGCCACTTCTTCCCCTCTCTCCTGGGTGATTCTCACAGCATCTTCCCTGCCTCCCACCTCCCACCCTTCCTCCTCCACCATCCCTTCTCCACCAACCAGCCAGTGCAAGCTTCCTGACAGACAGGTTGCCAGTACTGCATGTATCAAGGTCATAACATGCCTGCTTTGGTCTTTGTGTTAATCCAATTCAATGGACTGATTCCTAATTAATGCAGCCCAATGCACAAAGACGCAGACTGAGAGGGAATATTACAGCCTGTTTGAGAGATGAAATAATTGTCAACGAGACTATAAAATACGAGAATGGCCTATAAAATATGGGAACAGAACTTAGCACTGTTATAATGAAGAGAAAAAAACAAATTCCTTTCCTTTTGAAAATGTGACCAAAATTCTGAAGAAACCTTTTACGTCATAGGGACATCTTCATGAGTGAAAAAACTGGATGATAAACTGCAAAAATATAGATAGCTTTAGTCTCAAGTAAAAATTGATAGGCCCACCTATGCAGAGAAAATGGCTAAACAGAAATGCAGCAATGGATAAGCAGGGCTTCCAGCCCAGCCGCCTGACTTGGAATGAAATTCAGGAATGCGAGCAAATCACGGGGACCTTTCATCCCCTTTGACCCAGTAATTCGACTTCCAGCAGTTCTTTCGAGGGAATTAAGGAGGCACACAGGGACAGATCAGAGTGAGGTTGGGCATTCTGTTTTCCTCTGCAAGAGGGAATTGTCAGAAAAACACTTTCCCTTCACAGAGGCGGTCGGGCTCTTTCCTCTTCCTAGGAGGCGTCTCCCCAGCTAAGTCAAACCCATTATACTTTCAAATCCTTTCCTTTCTCAGGGAGGGAGGCTGCAGCCCAGTCTCTGAGCAGAAATGGTAGATGTTCCAGTATGAGTCAGAGAGACAGAATCAGTAGTGTGTGGGCGGACTGGTCGTGTCCCCCAAAATTCATGTTGAGGTTCTTACCCCCAGGACCTCAGAATGTGACTGTATTTTGAGACAGGGCCTTTAAAGAGGAAACTAAGGTAAAATGAGGTCACTAAGATGGGCCTTAACCCAAAATGGCTGTGTCCTTATAAAAAGAGGAGATTCAGACATAGAGACACACGGAGGGATGACCAGATGAGGACACAGCAAGAAGACAGCCATCTGCAAGCCAAAGAGAGAGGCCTCAGAAGAAACCAACCCTGCCAGCACCTTGACCTCTGACTTCTAGCTTCCAGAACAGCGAGAAAATTAATTTCTGTTGTTTAAGCCACGCAGCCTGTGGCAGTGTGTTAAGGCAGCCCTAACAAGTATACACGTTTGTGTGTTTTTGTGTGTGTACACATAGAAAGATAGAGTAAATCTATAGGACTTATGTGTTTGGGGTTTTTTTTAAGAGACATTTCAATCAATTGGCTCCCATGATTATGGAGTCCAGCAAGTCTGAGATTTGCCAGGCAGGTTGAATGCTCAGGCAGGAGCTGATGAGCAGTCTTGAGGCAGAATTTCTTCTTCCTCAGGGAAAGCTCAGTGTTTGTTCTTCAGGCCTTTCAACTGATCAGATGAGGCCCACCTACATTCTTGAGGAAAATCTCCTACTTAAAGTCAACAGATTGTAGATGATAACCACACCTACAAAATACTTTCACAGCAATACCTGGATTCGAGTTTGACTGAATAACTGGGGACTAGATCCTGGCCAAGTGCATGCATAAAACAAGCCATTGAGTTCCCAACTCTTTGCTCCCCCTACCACATCCTGTCAGTTACCAGGCCTGTCAAATCCACCTCCTGTCTATCAACTGAATCAGCTCTGCCTCCCATCTTCCCCTTTGCTCCTCCTCATCTGGGCCTCCATCCTCTCTTTCCTGTGACCCAGCACACAGTTGTCCCTTCGTTGGTCTCCTCCACCCACCAATCCTGGCTTTTAATCCACATTGGAACCAACTTTCTTAAAAAAAAAAGAAAAAAGATGCCCATGTGCCCTTCTTGGGTTAAAACCTGTCAATGGATTCCTGTTACTCTTTAGATAAAGATTCGATTCCTTACCATGATCTGCAAGCAGTCTAAGCTACAGAATTTCTACATAGGAGGGGTTGGAGGCACTCTGATTGGGGAAGTGTATTGTAAGGGAGGAAGAAATATTCCTCTACCCTTCTATGTTCTTCTGGCTGATCTAACAAAGAAACTGAGATAAGACAGAATAAGAGGGAAAAAGTCAAACAGTTTGATAACATGTATACATGGGAGAGGCCTAGGAAAACTGAGTAACTCACCAAAATGGGCAAAGCCACCACCTTAAATATCATCTTCAGCTAAAGACAAAGGAGATTGTTGCGGGTAGTGGTTTGGGACTTCAAAGGGGAGAAAGGCAATTCACATGGAGATGGAAAAACAAACGTTTGGTAAATGAGTGTTTGCCATGCCTTGCAGAGACAATGTGACATGGGGAGGACTTTGATCAAATGGGCCTTGCTAGGTTCCTCCCTGTCTATCACACCTAGTTCATATTATACTATAGTTATCTGTGCTGATAGCTCCTTCCTGGAACAGGCCTTCTATCTTAAATTCTTTTAGGCAGTTAGGCAGAAGGTTAGAGTTCCTTCCTAAGTCTTTTATTCTTAAAAATAATCTAGCCCAAGAAACACATTTTGGGGTAGCAAATTCTGCTCCCTTACAGTATTACCTTTGAAACTTCACCAAGAAGTTTCACAGTCCATAAGCTTAGTTGGTAGACTATTCCATCTCACTGAATCAGTCTTTTCATCCTGACAATAGTTCAGCCCAGTTAAATTCATTTGAGGAGGTGGTGAGGCAAGTGAGCTCCCAAAGGTAGGCCTATGTTGTGCAAGCAAGTAACCAGATATTTTAATAAGAAGCATTTTAATAAAAGCAAGGTTAATGGTTGGAGCAAATTATTATTATTATTATTTTGAGGAAGATTAGCCCTGAGCTAACATCTGCCACCAATCTTCCCCAGTTTTTTTGCCCTGAGCTAATATCTGTGCCCATCTTCCTCTACTTTATATGTGGGTTGCCTGCCACAGCATGGCTTGATAAGTGGTGCGTAGGTCCGTGCCCAGGATCCAAGCCAGTGAATCCTGGGTCTCCAAAGCAGAGTGCATGAACTTAACCACTGTGCCACTGTGCTGGCCCAGTTGGAGCAAATTATAAACCAGTTTCTAAGCCCAGGGAACAGTCCAGTCAAGAAGATTTCTAGATGTCAGGGTTGAAGCATCTTTTGCAGTTTTTGAAAAAGTCTGATGATGTCATTGGGTGTTCAGGTAACTTTCTGAATGACTTACACAGCAACAAGTATGAAGATTGTGTAAACATGGGCTATTGTGGTGATCTCTCTTAAATTTGTATCAAGCTGTTCAGCTTCAGGGTGCAGGACTTCAGGAAAAAGAATGTTTTCAGTTCTCAATGATTCCAAATCAAAAGAATGAAAGAAAACTGAAAATGTTAGTTTGTAGATTTATAGCTGGATACTTGAGGAAACTAGAAGAACTTAGGATACAGTGCAGTTTACAGGTAGAAAACAAAAACCTCAAAGGCAATTAATAGAACTAGAATCTAATGTCCACAAATGTGTATTATAGTTTCTACTGAAGCATAATTTTTCTCTCCAAAATTACCCTAATTTCTATCAAAGATAGCCAAATTAAGACTAATTTGTTTGCAAAATAAGTATGGTTTCAATAAACTTGGCCCAGTTATTTACTTAAGTGCAACAAGAATAGCAATTGATTGTATAGGATCTTGTAAATCTGCTTTGCTGGAACTTTTCATAAGGAATCTCAGATGGAACTTTCAAAGGCCTCCTCTGGCCAGGAAAGCCAAGCCAAGAAGTTGTCATCAGACTTCACCTGCAATACATATAGATTTGGATGAATACTCTCTTCTCAAGGTCCCCCAAATATCCTGAGGTTCTTGCTGCCAGGAAGTGACCTTATTTACTCACCTGGCAAGGTTTCTGGGAACTCTGTAAGCAAGGTACCAGGCTGATATTTCCAAGGGGCTTTATTTGTTCCATAAAGTCAACTTCTGTTTCTTAAAGCTGTCTGGTCATATGTGAGTCTATGCATGTCTCTCTCAAATATGACAGTCCAGTTAAAGTTGTGGTAATATAAGCAATGTTTCCAATTGTGTCCTGTTATAAGGAGAACAGATTCTTATTGAACTTAAGTAAATAACTATATTTCCATGAAAATAAGAATACTCATTCACTAAAAGTTTCCAAATTCTGGAGGGAACAGTGAGGAAGAAAAAGATGAAAGTTTCAAATCTGCTTACAAATACATAATTTATCAAATTGCTATAAGCCATAGTTAGCTTAAGAGAAAAGACAAAAGGATTTGCTTAAGTCTAGAAAAACAAGACATTAAAAGAATCAACAATAGTACAAACAGTCATAAAAATTATAACCATCCTCATCAATTCATTCAGTCCCACGTAATCAACTCTTGATCTTGATCTTTTGTTATCAGTTTTATGAAGTTACCAGTTTCTCCATTAGAGTTCTGTAATTTCTTTTTTTTTTAATTTTATTTTTTCCTTTTTCTCCCCAAAGCCCCCTGGTACATAGTTGCATATTCTTCGTTGTGGGTCCTTCTAGTTGTAGCATGTGGGACGCTGCCTCAGCGTGGTTTGATGAACAGTGCCATGTGCACGCCCAGGATTTGAACCAATGAAACACTGGGCCACCTGCAGCGGAGTGCGCAAACTTAACCACTCGGCCACGGGGCCAGCCCTGAGCTCTGTAATTTCTTAACCAGTTCAGTTTTATGATTTGAAAGTTTATCAGAAACCTGTATTCTAGGATAAGTGTCAGAGTCCTTTCCATGAATCTCTCAGAAGATGAAACATATCTGCAAAAGTATCAGAGTAAAACAATAACTGTCTGCAAATGACAAAAGACTTAAAAAAGTTTCATTATAATGCAATTGACAAAGAAATTTGGTTATTTCTGTAATATATAACATCTTAAGGTAATAATTAGAATTATGACTGATAACACTAAACAAGGGCACATCAGAAAAATCTTCATACAATTTATAGAACGTTTATATTAAGGACATATGTGCATAAGAATATCCATAAAGGAGGCTTAGCATCACTTATTTGACAATGCTTCCCACATAATTTAACATATCAAACAAGCCTAACTAGCTTAACAAAATTTTGGAATGTCCCAGGAGCCCTCCAGAAAAACCCTAAAGTTTCTTCCAGGTCAAAAAGACTTCAGGGTCCGGCCTGGTGGTGCAGTGGTTAAGTTTGCACGTTCTGCTTCTCAGCAGCCCAAGGTTCACTGGGACATGGCACCACTTGGCAAAATGCCATGCTGTGGTAGGTGTCCCATGTATAAAGTAGGGGAAGATGGGCATGGATGTTAGCTCAGGGCCAGTCTTCCTCAGCAAAAAGAGGAGGATTGGCAGTAGTTAGCTCAGGGCTAATCTTCCTCAAAAAAAAAAAACTTCATTTTTAGAACCTGACTTTGAGAAGTTTGTTAAAGATACAAAAGGTTTGGACATTTGACTAAATAGGATTACAGATCAATATAAAACAATACTTAATTATCTTTTTAACCCAAGTGACAATAAAATATTTTAAAAGCAAATGCAGAAGGCTACGTCGCTGTTAGCAAAACTTAGCTCTTTCAACATTAGGAAGACTTGGTTTCCCTAAGTAATCAAGGACCTGATAAAGACAGCAAATATAGGAAATTATTTTGATAAAACATAGACTCTTCATCTTCTAGGTAGACCACTGAAAAAGGTAAAGACACTTTCCTTTTACTAAATGAGAGAAAATTAAGTTCTAGTCTTAAATAAGTACACTATTGATATTAAAACTTAATTTTAAAGCCCTTACAATAACAATTCAACTTTTAGCCAACTTGACTACCCAAAGCAAATTTTTCTTTCTCTCTCTTTCTTCAGCCTTTTGTAAACATTTAGTTTTGTCCTTCATAACCAGCAGTTCTGGTTTAGACAAATTACTCTCATTTCCCTTAACAAAATGCATCTTCATGTTAGAATTTTTAACCTTTAAAAACCTTAATTTGGGGCCGGCCCCATGGCCCAGCAGTTAAGTGCACGTGCTCTGCTTTGGCAGCCCAGGGTTTCGCTGGTTTGGATCCTGGGCATGGACATGGCTCCGCTGGTCAGGCCACGCTGAGGCAGTGTCCCACATGCTACAACTAGAAGGACCCACAACTGAAATGTACAACTATGTACTGGGGGGATTCGGGGAGAAGAAAGCAGAAACAACACAAAAGAAAACAAACAAACAAAACCCTTAATTTCTAGTGAAAAATAAAGAAGTAAACAATTATGAACTGTCTTCTGTATTAGTTTTCTGTAGCTTGGCAAATTTATAAATACTTTTCATCATTTGTAGAAACATATGCTACTTCATAGTACAATTTTTCAATAAGCATAAGACATGTTTACTAATAGACCTAAATAACTTTAGTTTCTCTGTAACAAGAAGACAAAAAGTAAGTAAACTTAAATGTGCTTAGTAATTAATGTTTCAGTATTTTATCTTATTTGAAAATGATCTAGATATTCAATGACTTTTCCATCTTTTCATTTAACCTAGAAAAACTTCAAAGTTTCCAGTTACCAAAGAGATTTTAAAAGCTACTTTAAGTACATATACCATAAAATATAATTATTGCTAAAAAGTTTATCTATAAATTCTTATCTCACTTACATCTATTTAAATCACTTGCTCCCAACAAATAGGTTTAGATTACCCAACAAAACTTCATGGGTAAAACTTCAGACAAAATTAGCTATCATTCTAAGTTATTATTTTTGCTAAGAAATTTGTAACAGACATAACATGAGCTTATTTGACGGGTAAACCCAGGCTGCATGTCTGTATCATCTCCAGTGCCAATAACGTTAAGGATATGTGTATTTCAATCAAATCAACAAACTTAAATAAGCTTTTATTTACTAAAGATTATTTTATATCATGTTAAAAAACATTTGGGTTAGTTTCTATTACATTTAGAAATAATTTATATAAGTGCTTACTTTAAGTTAATTAAATAGAGCTCTTAATTTTGGCTATGCCATTGGGAAAAAGAAAAATATCTCACATTTACAACATATACATATAGACATAAATGGACACACAGGCAGACACAGACAGAGACCCTGTAGCTTTTGTTAAATTTTTGCTATGAATCAGGTACAATACAAAACGCACTAGTTTATAAAAAGAATAATTGGATCCAAATTTTGTTTTAGCAGTTGGAAAGAGTTAAGTTCACGTGTTAAATTTTTTTACTGATATTTGTGGAGAGGACATTTAAGATTTTCTTGTTTTCCAAATACTTCCTCCCCCCCCCCCCCTTTTTTAGGTTGTATCAATTGAGCTAACCAGGGTCAGTCTGAGGCAATTGTGGGCTGTATCTATATTTCTGATTGTGTAGAGATTTGTAAGGCAAAGATAGTTGCTTTAACTTTCTTAGATACTTGGGTTGTAGCCTGAATGATATCAAAAGGCTGATCTGCTCATCCAACTACACTTTCTTTAATATGCTTCCTTATATCATGGAGGTTTTAACTAAGAGGTAAATCAAAAGATTTTATGTTCTAAAA
Source organism: Equus przewalskii (assembly GCF_037783145.1). Classification (NCBI taxonomy): domain Eukaryota; kingdom Metazoa; phylum Chordata; class Mammalia; order Perissodactyla; family Equidae; genus Equus; species Equus przewalskii. The sequence continues at coordinate 25,357,806 of NC_091839.1, read as the reverse complement.
CTTCAGGACAATGCACCACACCTTTAAGAAGTCTACAAAAAGAGTTTAATAAAAGCCTTCTTTCTGAGTGCACAGTTTAACCTTAATAAATTGGTAACCAATTTACCTTTGGCAGTTTTCCATTATCCAACCCATTAGCCCCTGAATATCAACCTCTAGTTTTCATTTCACACTGTGTGGTTCAGGCAACCCTATTGACTTCCTTTAGCAGGTTTAATTAACATTGCCTGAAGGGCAGATTTATATCCTCTGTTTTACAATATCCGGCAGGGAAAACTTTCCCCAGTGAGACACAATGTCCATTCCTGTAATACAATCTATAATACAATCAGGCAAAAGAGATGCAATCGCATGATGTAAAGCCCATTCAAATACAACAATTTTCCTACAAACTTCCATCTAATTCCATCAACTCTTGTACTTCTAACCATGGCTTCCATTAGGACCCCATCAACGAGTTTCAGTCTTAAAATACTGGGCAAGGGAAGCATTCCCGGCCAGACATAACATCCATTCCCATAAAACACTCAGGCAAAGTTGACATAACCTCTTCATATGATACTAGCTCAAGCATTCCAACCTTTATAATCCTATCAACCCTGACACTTTTATCTTTTCTCAATCTAAATGTAGCCCGAGTCAGGGTCCCACCAAAGTGTTTTGGTGCCACAGCTCAGGAGTTTCCTACATCAAAGAGTCTCAGAAATTTCTCCTTTCCATCTTCCGGTCATTTTACCCATTTCTGTGCAAAAGGCTTTCAGTCCCCAGAGAGGGGTCGAGCCAAGGGACCCTGGCCCTTTGTCAATCTTTAACTTGATTAACTGGCCTAAGTCTTGCCTCCAGCAATTGTTGGTCAGGTTTCTCACAGTAATCTCTGCTTTCCGGCTTTTAAAATTTCTCCAAACTAGGTAAATAGAACAGACTTGTTTGGGGCCCTTTAACGTTGGGGGAACTAGGAAGGAGTCGCTTTGGTCCACCCAATACAGGTAGTGCTGTATTAAAAGCTTTGTTTTAACTCCATCAATGTCCATTTCATTCATGCCATTTGTTAATAATCATCTGAAGAGTTCCATCTTGTTGGCATGAGTCCCATGACTCTTCCCTTTCTGATTCCTCTGCTTCCCCCTCTTTCAGTGTTTGCTTTGTTTACCTTATTTCCTAAAAACCCTTTTAAAAGTTTCTACCTAGTTGGGAAGAGTTCCTTGACTCTCCCCTAGCTTCTTCCCATTCTCTTGTTAATTAACTTAATGCTTTCATTAGCATCTGTAAGACCATGAGAGGAAGCTGAGACCCCAAATTTGATTAAGTTCTTAAGGCTAGTCTTATTTCTTTGTGTTTCTTTTTAATTTGCTTTTTCCATAGGCATCAGTAAAACAGCTGTTTATGATGAGAGTTCTCTAAAAATTTTCCCAGTTTAGAAGTTTTCCCAATTTAAAGGATCCATTGTCTGGCTATTGAGGAGCAGGATCTTAACAGTGACTCCAGCTAATAAGCCTTTTATGGCTTAACCATGGATGCGGGGACATCCGCAAAAGAGGCAGCCTTCACAACATCCAGAAAGTTCACTCCCAAATACAATTAGTTAAGAAAGCAAAGGGCTTTGTTGGACAGGTGGCAAGGATGGTGTCGAAAACGGTGTCTCTGGTCTCCCACTGGAATGTGGGAGGCCTCCAGTCACAAACCTGCTAATCTGTGACATGGGGCAGGTGCTGCTGGAATGGGTTTTTTTCCGTCACTAACAAGCAACCAAGGTTGAGATGACAAAGGGCTGTTATGGACTGGGATCCCTTATGACAAACTCCCCTGAGTGTTGACACAGTAGGACAAAGAGAGTGCATCTCAGAACTCCAGTCTATTTGACTGGTTGCCAAGATGCACGCCAGTACATGCTTCCTCCAGATGGCAGAGACCAGAGAGGTCACAAAGCCAAGTTCTCAAGACATAGAATGAGACAAAAAGAAAAAAAAACTCATCTTATTTGCACATTAACAGCTTTAGCTAAGCCTTGGGTCTCTTGGAGCCAAACTAATACCTAAGAGGAATGTGCTGCGGGTTTGGGGATTGTGTGTTGTTTAAGAGTACCTGTAGCACAGCATGGAAATTTTCTTAAGGTTGGTAAGTGTTAATCTAACCTGTTCTGTGACCAAGTTATTCTATCACCGGAGTCTCCTTGAGATGGCTAGTGCCCTAATGGCTCTTAAGTGCTCCATCCGTGCCCACCAAGTTTGTGGCTTTGTCTTCCAAGATGTCCCTTTGCAACAGCATTTACCTCATGTGCATAGTAACCCACAGCAAAGTTTGTCACCAGACTTTGGGGCTGGCCTGGACAACAGGCCCATAGGGCCTATGCCTGTGTCCTGCCCTACGAATTTTCCTTTTTATGACAAATGACACAAAGGACAGAGACAAAGGAAAACAGCCACCATCTGTGGGAGGAGGAGGATCAATAAACAAAATTTCCCCAAAAGAGAGTCACTGAGTCCAAGAAACTTGTTTCACGAATATTTTCTCCTGCTAATCTAAATTTAGAAAAGGAAAAAACTCACCATTCTCGCTTCCATTGGATCCTGCAGGCAGAGATCCAGGAGACTGACATGGTAAGAACTCTTACCTCCTGCAAGCTGTTGTCAGAGGTCCAGGGTCTCTCAGCTGCAAGAGTCCTGGAGTGAGCAGCACACAGCTGGGTACGTTTTCTCGCATCCTTATCACTAACTGTAGGGGAGGAAGAAATATTCCTCTACATCTAGGTCCTTCTGGCTGGTCTAAGAATTAAATTGACATGAGACAGAATAACAGGAGAAAATCAAACAGTTTAATAACACATATACATGGGAGAAACCCAGGAAAACTGGGTTACTCACCAAAATGGCTGAAGCCACGATCTTAAATATCACCTTTAGCTAAAGACAAAGGAATATGTTGGGGGTAGTGATTTCGGACTTCAAGGGGAGGAAGGCAAATTCGCAAATGTTTGATAAACAAATGTGTGCCATGCCTCGCAGAGACAATGTGACATGGGGAGGACTTTGATCAAACGGGCCTTGCTACGTTCCTCCTTGTCTACCACACCTAGTTCATATTATGCTACAGTTCTCTACGGTGATAGCTCCTTCCTGGAACAGGCCTTCCACCTTAAATTCTTTTAGGCAGTTGGGGTAAGGTCTAAGTTTATTCCTGAGTCTTTTGTTCTTAAAGTTAATCAAGCCAAAGAGACACATTTTTGGGTGGTAAAATCTGCTCCCCTACAGTATAAATTTGGGAGGACCACCATAACAAAGTGCCACAGAAAGGGCAGCTTAAACAACAGAAATATATTGTCTCACAATTCTGGAGGGTAGATGTCCAAAATCAAGGTGTCAGCAGAGCTGGCTTCTTCTGAGGGTAGTGAGGGAAGGTATGTTCCAGGCCTCTCTCCTTGGCTTGGTCAAGATGTCTTCTCCCTGTGTCTTCACACGGTCTTCCCTCTGTATATGTCTGTGCCCAAATTTCCTCTTCGTATAAGGACAGTAGTCATATTGGATTAGTACCCACTCTAATAACCACATTTTAACTTGATTACCTCTGTAAAGACCCTATCTCCAAGTAAGGTTACATTCTGGGGTGCTGGGAGTTAGAACTCCATCTGAATTCAGGAAAGACAATTAAACCCATACCAGGAAGCAGTGAGTTCTTTGCTGTGAGGCTGTGTTTCCACAAAGTTATTAACCATTATGCAAAATAGGAATAAAAGTTATAATATAATAGAATGCATAATAGTTTTGCAAAAAGGCAGACAAACTCTGTGAAGAGAGAGAGGTGTGTGTTAATTTAGACATAAGCAGTAAGGTGAAGCAATAAAGGTAAGTTTTACTGATTTGGTTTTGAATTGAACTAATTACAGAAATTGAATTTCGTAAACATATTTAGGATTAGCCTGGAATCATAGCTGAACATCAGTGGAACCAGAAAATAACGAAGGGAAAGATTTCTACTCCACATTCCCCCAAAAAAACTGCCCCTAGATGATTACTGACAGGACGAGGGATATAATCTGCAACATGACAACCAGAATGAGGTGTTTTTATGGTTTGGAAATAGAGGGCTCCACAACGCTGGCCAGGTCTGTGCTGTTTCTGAGAAAACTGGTCCTTTCCTGAGTTCATATGGCAACATCTCTGTTGCTTGGATTCCAGCCAGACAGTTAGCTTAGGAATCAAGGAGGAAATTCCATGGCGGGTTGTTGAACTGAAGTTTTATCTGGCAGTTGACATTCTAACTGCTTCTTCTCAGGGACCGTGGGTATCCAGTCAGAAATGTCATTCCCTCCTGACCCGCATTTCTATTCATGTTTGGCCCAAATTCCTCCTGGACCAGTGGGAGGGGAGCCTCCCTGTAGGTCTAGAGCTTCCTTCTGAGCGGGGGTGGGAGGGCAGTGTTTGGGCTGGAGAAGGGCCAACGGTCTCCTTTTCTCTCTCATGGCAAGGCAGCACGCATGAATATTTCTATAATCTTGGGATGGGGGAGGCAACACAGCTAGAATGATAAAATTCAAACACATAAACAAAAATTTTGATAAATGTGACTCCACAACAGTTGGAAATTTACATGTGGAATGGGGAACAATGTAAACCAGATGGAAAATATGAAAATCGTGGGAAATTGCTGCAGTATGCATGATGGTCAAAGCATTATACACTAGTCTACAATTTGTAAATACAAGTCAGTGAGACAAAGTTGAACATCAAAATAGAAAAATAGGCAAGAATCAAACATAAAAGAGAAAGTCAGATGCAAAGGGAGATGGAAGATGGCCCATCACATTTGTAATCCAAAGATTGAACAGCAAAATCAAAAGGAGAGGTCATTTTCTCTCTATCCAATGGTCAAGAATGAAAAAATAGAACCAATATTTTTGGTTTGCAAATACCTGGGAGAAATTTTGAAAGGTTGATAGAAAGGTTGGATGTTGATAGCAGCATTGTTCATAACAGCCAAAAATTGGAAGTAAGCTATTGCTATCCATCAACAGGAAAATAGATAAATAAATGGTGCTAGTCCTTAGTAGGGACTATTACTGAGAAATAAGAAGGAACAAAATATTAATTATTTAATAATTGATATTACTAAACAAAACATTAATACATGTAACAACATGGATGAATCTCGAAAACACGCTGGGTGTAAAAAAAAGTCGAACACAAAATATTGCATGATTCCACTTACATCAAAATCTAGAAAAGCAAAACCATAGTGACCGACAGCAGATCCAAGGGTGCCTGGTGCTGGGGCTGGAGAGAGGGGCTCTCAGGCAAAAGACGTAGGGGACTTAGTGGAGTAATTAAATCTTCTGTGTCTTGACTGTGATGGTTGTCACATGACTGAGCGCCATTACTGAAATATATCAAACTGTGTACTAAAAATGGGTAATGGTGGTATTTGCAAATCACACCTCAGTAAACCTGAAGGATTTTTTTTTTACCTTCAAACTTCACAAATCTTTGTTCCACGATGAGATTATTCTTATAGCATAGAATGCTGGGCTGTGGTGGGGGTGGGGAGACAAAAATTCCCTCCTTCTACAAACATGGATTAACTGCCTGCTGTATGCTAGGCTGGGATCTTGAACCCACAGACAGCTGACTCCAGAGCCTGGAAAATGTTATTCTTTGCAGCCTGAGTTTCCATGGCAACAGTTGGAGCTTGAATCTGCGGATCACAGCAGATTAGTGCTCTGGGGGCAGACAGAGGGAGGGGGCTCAAGCCTGCCGTCTTCATCATCATGGTTTAAGGTATACCTTAAAACATGTTCTTAGATGAGGTCCTTAGAGAGAGGGATACCATAGGGCATGTGAGCCACTGTGTTTTGTTTAAGAATTCTTGCATCAACAGGAGCAAACTGTGGCTGGCTTCAGCAGGAAAGGAAGCTGTTGAGAGGATGTGGGGTAGACCCCAGACTCTCGAGGAAGGGTGCAGACCCAGGCTGGGAGGCTCTTCAGCCAGACCCAGGTCTTCAGGTTGAGTTTTCAGGACTGTGTGTTGGCTCTTGGCTGTTCTTTCTCCTTACAGCTATCTTCTCCTCTCCCCAGGTTACACTTAACAATTTTCTTCTCCATTATTCCCAACCCCTCTACCCACAGCCGAGACCTTGCTCTGGAGCTGCAGGTACATTCTAAATCAGACAAGGTTTGACATTTCCATCTCAACTCCATCCATATATCTCATTAACAATGAGAAACCAAGTCCATCAATCAGTACATCAGATCAAATCGCTCTCCAAAATATATCTTTAGCCCTTCCACTCACTCCTAAATAATTCCCAGACCCTTCCCATCCCCTCCTAGAACCCTGCCATCACCCTGGCCTAACTCCATAGGCTGGCGCTTAGATCAGTGGTCTCAAAAGTGGTCATGTGCAGAAATAAATGATTGGAACTTCCATTTTTATTTTTTTTATCGTATCCCCTGGAAATGTTCCAAGTTTTATTTTTATGTTACACATAACATTTTTCTGTGTGGATCATTTATAAATAAATTAAGAAAAGCACATTAGAAGAATTAACTAAATCTCTTATTTCTAGGCATGGCAGTGGCCACGGCCAGCTCCTCTGCTATCTCTCTGCCTTTCCTTTTCCCTCCTGCCTCCTTCCACGAGGTCAGAGTGACCTTTCCGCATTGTATCCTTAGCTGGGAGTCTTTCTGAGCTGGATTGGTTTGAGCACTTCAGTCTCTACAAAGTTGAAAATTGACCTTATCTTGTACACAAACCTCATCCATTCGCAGGTCTAGTCAAGGGTCTCCAAATGACTTCTCTGGTTACCACCTAAATCGCTCTTGTACTCTTTCTATTTTCTCTGATTCCATTGCATCCACATAAATTCAAAATTCAACCTATCCCAGGTAGACCAGTTGTTCCAAAAATGGATGGGTGCAGGATGACAAATGAGCAAAGGTTCTCAATCGATATTTCTTCAAAGAAGATATATAAATGGCCAATAAGCACAGGAAAAGATGTTCAAATCAATACCCACCAAGGAAGTTCAAATCAAAACCACAATGATATACCGCTTCGTATCTACTGGGATGGTGATAACCAAAAAGGCAGATTATAACAAGTGTTGGCAAGGACGTAGAGAAATTGGAACACTCATTAACACTGACGAGGGTGTCAAACAGTGCAGCTGCTTTGGAAAACAGTCTGGCAGTTCCTCCAAAGGTTAAACATAAAGGTACCCTACAACCCAGCAATTCCACCTCTAGGTCTCAAGAGAAATGAAAACAGAAGTCCATGTAACAACTTGTACATAAATGTTCATAGCAGCATTATTCGTAATAGCCAAAAAGTGAAAACAACCCAAATGTCCACCAATTTATGAAGAGATAAATAAAATGCAGTTGTCACCGAAAATAATTCATAACCAATCTATAAATGAAAATTTGGGAGAGTTTATTTTGAGCTAAAATCTGAGGACCATGGCCCAGGGCCTTTCTTCCCAAAGGAGGAAAGGGCACTGAAGAAGTGGGGTGCACAGAGTGGTTATGTACCCCCAGAGAGGATGTTTCACATAGGATTGAAATGTCCCTTTTACAGTAGTCGCGAGACTGCTCTGTCGGCACAGTGATTGATGGAAACAGCAGGTAGGTCTGCTGTCTCGGTGAACACAGCAGGGTGGCAGTTCCGTTGTCTGGAGCTGGGTGGTCAAAGGTGAGCACAGCAATCAGTTCCTAGCCTGAGGAAAGATGTTTATCCCTAAGGAAATGCCAATGTGGGGGGAAGTTGCACCTTTATCTTAAGGCCATTTGTTCTTGCCATAGGAAATGTTTTAAAGAAGCTATACAATGCGTGCTCAATGGCCACGATCAGGCCCTTTTGGAAAAAACAAAGTCAGGCCGAATTAGGTTTACACCAAATGGCTTTCTCATATACTCCAATATATCCTGTTGCTTGCCATTTCAATTTGTCATAGTATATCCATAGGATGCAACATTATTCAGTCATAAAGAGGAGTTAAGTACTGATACACGTTAAAACATGGATGAACTTGTAAACATTAAGCTAAGTAGAAGTCATACACAAAAAGTCATCTGTTGTATGACTCAGAATAGGAAACTCCAGGGGCTGGCCCCGTGGCCGAGTGGTTAAGTTCGCGCGCTCCACTGCAGGCGGCCCAGTGTTTCGTTGGTTTGAGTCCTGGGCGTGGACATGCCACTGCTCATCGGGCCACGCTGAGGCAGCGTCCCACGTATCACAACTAGAAGAACCCACAACGAAGAATATACAACTATGTACTGGGGGCTTTGGGGAGAAAAAGGAAAAAATAAAGTCTTTAAAAATAAATAAAAAAATAAATAAAAAAAGAATAGGAAACTCCACAGAGACAGAAAGTAGTTTAGCATCTTACCTAGAGCTGGAGGGAGTTGGGAGGAAATGGGGAGTGATTGCTAATGGATATGAGATTTCTTTCTGAAGTGATAAAAATGTCCTAAAACTGATTGTGGTGGTGGTTGCACAACTCTGTGAATATACTAAAAGCCATTGAATTATATACTTTAAACGGGTAAATTGTATAGCCTGTGAACAATATCTCAATAAAGCTGTTATTAAAAAATAAAGTAGTGAATTTTTCTCATTTATCTAGCCTTGCTCTGAACGTATGACAGAATGTTACTCAGTGGGAGTCGGCTGGCATACGCTTCACAATATCACCTATCCACACCCTACCGCTGTCTGCACACGGGACCCCTGACAGACCCTCACGACGGGAACCTGAAAACCAGTGGGAGGGGTATCCCCCCCGGAAAATGAAGGGGAGAAAGGAATTGATGAATAATGGAAATCAGGCACACAGCCTGCCAAACAGACAGCTAGTATTTAATATTTTTCTGGTTTGGAAATGGAGGTCCTCAGAACACTGGCTGGGTTGTGCTCTTTCCGAGAAAGCCGGTCCCTTCCTGAGTTGGATGGCAATGTATATATTGCTTGGATTCCACTTCAGCATTTAGCTCATTAATCAGGAGAAAATTCCATGGTGGGTTGTAGAACTGAGGTTTTATCTGGCAACTAGGCCAGATGTTGACATTGAACTACTTCTCGAGGACTAAGAGTCCCCAGTCAGAAAGGTCTCGCCGTCTAAGCCGCTGTCCTATTTATTTAGGTCGGGCCCAAATCCTTCCTGTGGCAGCCGAGGCCTCCACGAAGGGCCCTAGGGCAACACTGTAGGATTACAACTCGAGCCAAGTGTGTGTTTTTGAGTGTTCTGTTAGCCATCTCTATTTTCTATAGCCATTACTATTCACTATCTATCTTAATTTTCTATTATCTGTTAGAAGAAATAGATGGAATTAGTTTAAAAATATATTTCATTTAGCCCAATATATCAAAAATTTTGTTTCAACATGTAATCAATATACAAATCGTTAATGAGGTATTTTACATCCTTTTATCATATCACGTCTTTGAAACCCCCTGCGTGGCACACACTAGCCAAATTTAAAATGTCTAATAGCCACACGTGACTGTGCCACTCCACTGGACAGTTCAGGCCTAGAGTGTGGTCTGAGCAGGGAGAGCAGCTTTGGGGCTGGGCAGAGGACTCGCGGCCTCCAGTTTGCAGCCATGGCAGGAAAACTGACGACAGTATTTTTGAAGCTATGGGATGAAGGAGGATTTACCAAATGTGACACAAAAGTCAATGAACATAAAATAACAAATCTATAAATCTGACTCCACAAAAATTGAAAATGTACATATGGGAAGAACCTCCACCACAAACAAGACTTAAATGGCCACTCCAGGTCAAACACGTAGAAATAGAGATGATAGTCAAGGACTTCATTTCGCTAATAGAGAGTCAAGTCAGAGGAAAGGTTGCACTCCAGAATAGAAAAATGGGCAAAGAAAGTGAAGCGACAATTTACAAGAGAATGTTTGCATATGCAAGCAACAGGAAGAAAAAGATATTCCACCATACTTTTAACACCAAAACAGACATCTAAGCCAAAACGAGTTGTCATTTCAGACTAAGTTGAAAAAAAAATAATACTAAAGTTTGGGAGACTGTAGTTAAATGGACCTTCTCACATGCTGGTGCCTGAGTATGCGCTTGGTGATCGGTACCAAAGTTAAAAAGTATGTGTGCTTTGACCTAACAAGTCTATTTCTGGGAATTGGCTGTCGTGGACATTCATGAACATTCAGAGACCCATAGAGCGGTTATCACGTCTTTGTGAGAGCAAGAGGTTGTCAATAAGTGTATACAACGGGTGCATGTAGGTATTCACTTGCAATCATGATGCAACATGTGGTCATCAAATGAAATCAACTCTTTCCTCCTAAAACAGACCTTGTTTTTTGAGGAGTGTTTAATATCATGACAACACATTCAATGAAAAAGTAGGCTGAATATATAGCTGTCTACTTCAATGCCAATTTTAAGCAAATAATAATCCATTTATTCACTCATGAATATTTGAAACATACAAACTGAGGGCCTACTAGGTGCCAGACCTACTGTGAGGCCCTGGGGATACTGCACAGAACAAAAACAAGGCAAGTCCTTGCTTATGGAGCTGCCGAGAGAAAACACAGAAAATACCTCCTCAGAGAGAAATTTTGTGCTATCTAAAAACAAAACATGTGTTTCCCCTACGGTTCCACCTCTACCAATATGACCTGGAGAAATTCTCCACCACGTGGGCAAGGCAACAGTACAAGAACGTTCCTTGCAACCTTCATTCATTCAATATTTATTTATCCAGCAATGACGATGTGCCGGGCACTGTGCGAGGCATGCAAGAGTGGTTGTGGTGTCACAAACAAAAAATTTAAAAATCAGGATGGGGGGCAGCCTAAATGCCCATCAGGAGGAGAGTGGATGATGAATGATGACGTGTTCACACAATGACTGCTGCACTACGCAAGTGAGAGAACACACGTTTTCTCTATCAACATGGATAAAGCTCAAGAATAGGATGTGGAACAATGACAGCACATGGTAGGATGACGCCATTGACCTCACACCCACAACACTATTGGTCTAACACCCCACATGCAGTCATGGTCCATATCATCGTTCGGGTTAATTTTCTTCACTGCCCTACCACTATCTGAATGTATCATGTTTCCTTTCTTGGTCATATTTCTTATTTACCTGCTAACTGAGTTGAAATAATATGGAGAATGAAATGAGCACAGTTTCCTGGAATCTAACGTTCACCTGAGGTCTGCCCTGCAATGAGAACTGTCTGTTACAGGTAGACTTATGGCAGGGGCGGGATATACTTAGCCGTTCGTTCAAAAAGACATAGATGATGTGATGACTCTGTGTCGGGATATTTTTTTGAACCTTGTTTATTTGCCCTTGCAGGGATGGAAAATTCCAGTCTCAGAAGCTCTTTCATCAGCCCCAACGCCTACGAGCTGAGGTTTCTATGACAACAGGCTGATCCTGCCTCACTCACCCACAGCAGGTAAAGGGGGGAGCAGAGCAGAGCTCCTGACCATGAAATACTCCAGTGAGGAGAAGGCAAGGACTCCGGCGGGGGGCTGGAACCCACTGTCCCTCCAACAGGGGCTTGTGCCTTTTCAGAATCAATTTCATCTGAACCCAGGTGTCTGCATCCTCATTTTCAACTTCTTGTGGGCTGAAAATGCCATCCACCTGGAGAAAATCATGACTTGGGGAAGCTGATGTTCCTGAGGTGAAGGTGGGAGGACGAATCAGGGGGATGAGAGATACAGGCTGATGGGCGCATCAGAGTCATCTGGAGTTCTGATGTGGTTGTGGGGCCCAAGAATGTGCATTTCTAACAGGTTCCCAGATGATGCTTACCTGGTCCATATTAACATTTTGAGGATGATTTGTCTGTACCCTTACTGCTCAGGTGGTCCATAGACCAGCATGGGCATCCCCTGGGGGCTTTGTAGCAATGCAGGATCTCAGCTCCCCACCCGAGACCTATTGTCTTGGACTGAATTGTGTCCCCCAAAATTCATCTGTTGAAGCCCTAACCCCCAATGTGACTGTATTTGAGGACAGGGCCTGTAAGGAGGTAATTAAGATTAAATAAGGTCATATAGATGGGGCCCTAATCCAAAAGGGCTATGGCCATATAAAAAGAGGAAGAGACACCAGAGATCTCTCTCTCTCTCCCCAAGCATGCACAGAAGAAAGGCCACATGACACAGTGAGAAGGCGCCTTCTGCAAGCCTGAGAGAGAGGGCTCACCAGAAACCAACCCTGCTGGCACCTTGTCTTGCACTTCCAGCCTCCAGAGCTGTGAGAAATCCAAGTCTGTTGTTGGAGCCGCCCCGTCTCTGGTATGTTGTGATGGCGGCCCAAGCAGACTAATACACCTACTAAGTCAGAATCTGCACTTCTGTAAGATTTCCCAGATGGTTCATGGGCCCAGTAAAGCTGGAGAGGCTCTGCTGTAGTCTATCGGGTAGGACTCTAGGCTAACATTTGCTTGATCATTTCATACCTTCCTGTTGGGTAGGAAAGACCTCCATGTGGAGTTCCTGGAACCTTTGACAGAAGCACTGGGCCCTTCCCTCTCTCTTTACATTTGCTGAGCAATGTCATCCTCTCCCCAGCTCTACTCATCCTAAAGACCCCACGTCTATCCCCCCAACCCAGGTCTCCCTCCTGAATTCCATCCACATTTCATGCTGGATGTGTGTTTGGACTTTAACTCCACAAATTTCAAAAAAACACTGAGAGAGGTGGGGATGCACTCCGGCTGGGGAGGGGCTGCCTCTAGGGTTGCCTAAAAGATTCTTTTGCATGATGTTTTGACTCTTACACACTGCCTTTAGGAAAAGGCAAATGATTTCTTTGAATATATGCACGTATATTCATGCGTGTGTCTGCCTGTGAGAGAGAAAGAGGGGGTGTGTGTGTGTACACAAAGGAACAGAAGCAAAATTCTCTTCATTGATGCACCCATGATTTCAGTGCACTGTATAATTTGGTTTAACCAAGCACATCTGGAACCAGATGGCTATTGTGTATTAAAACCTGCTATGTGCACACACAAGCGCCATTTGGGGCCAGGACCCAAGACAGTCCATCAGAAAACGAGGAAGCTGAGGTTTTACCTCAGAAACCTAAGAGAAAAGCTAAGAAAGAAGAACATGGAAGAATATAGTCTGGAAAGGAGATGGCGAGTGTTAAATATATTCATGATTTGGAAACCCATGTCTTGAGAACAGAGGCTAACGTTGAGTTGTTTCCAAGAAATCCAAGTGCTTCCTGCCAGGGAGGCAACGTATGTACTGTTTGGTTTCCAGCCGAGCACTGAGCTAATGAACCACGGTGAGTCTTTGAACTAAAACATAATCTGATGTTTGGGCCAGGAAGCAACATCCAAACTACTTCTTTTCCAGGACCACAAGTTTCTAATTAGACATGGGCCTCCCAACTGAATTCAGATCTGGCCGAAATCCTTCCTGTAACACTGAGATCCTGGGACCTTCATAAGGACTGGAATTTCTGGGTGGAGGGAGGGGACAGTGTCTGCACGGGGGAGGGTTCTTTTCTGAGCCCAACATAATACAATACAGGAGAATATTTTTGTAGCCGTGGGGTGGGAGATGCCTTATTCAAGACAATCCAACATCAACAAACACAGAATGAAAGAGTATTTAACCTGATTACATAAACACTAAAAATGTAAGAACATGAAAACCCCAATCACAAATAAGGTTTAATAACCAACTGTGGGAAATCATTGCATCATATAAAATCAAAGGAATTCTATCACTCATATGCAAAGAGTACTAACAGGTCAAGAGGGAAAAGTTGAACATCAAAATAGGAAAGTGGAAAGGGGCCAGAACAGGCAGTTCATGAGAGAAAATGCAAAAGTTTTGAGAAACACGAAAAGTTGATCCAACTTCCTTGTGATGCAAAACTAGAAGTCAATACTCACAATAGCCCAAAGGGGGAAGCAACCCAAGTGGCCATCAACTAATGGATGAATAAACAAAATACGGTGTGTACATACGATGGAATATTACTCAGCCTTAAAAAGGGAGGAAATTCTGACACGCTGCAATGCGGGTGAAGCTTGAGGACGTGATGGTCACTGAAATAAGTCAGTCACAAAAGGACAAACACTGTATGAGTCTACTTCTGTGAGGACCCTAGAGTAGTCAAATTCACAGAGATGGAAAGTAGAAAGGTGGGTGCCAGGGGCCGGAGGAAGGGGCAATGGGAAGTTAGTGTTTAATGGGGAGAGAGTTTCAGTTTTGCAAGATGACAAGAGTTCCGGAGATGGATGGAGGTGACGGTGGCACAGCAATGTGAATGTGCTTCATACCACCGAGCTGTGCACTTCAAAGGGGTTAAGATGGTAAATTTTATGTTATATGTATTTTACGTCTTTAAAAAAAAAACCTGGAAGTCAAAACCAAAATGAAATGTCACTGCTCTGACAAAGGCGAACAAAGCAGTGACGGCCGTAGTTGGGAAGAGTTGGGAGAAATGGACGCGTCTAGATGAGGCCGGTAGAACAGGGTGGACACAGCCTTCCGGGAAGCATGTTAGTGCACGTATCAAAGCGTCATGTGCACGTGAACCGCCTTTAACTCAGCTGCCCTGCTTTTGGGAATCTAATCAACAGTAAACTCAGGCAGGTTGGCCCATCTAGTGGCAGCCATTACCCGCATTGTGAACAAGGGCCAGCTATCAGAAGCTGGTGCACAGAATGTGCACACAAGGATGCTGGCTGCAGTAACAACGTACCACTTTACCGGCAGGAGGGGTGGCTCCCTTTTAAAAATATAAATGATATTTTAGTGTCTGGGTCAAAGACCTGTAATTAACTCCCAATTTAATTCACTACTGATAATTATGTCTGTAAACCTTACAGGTAAGATATTTAATTAACTATTTAAGAAGTAACTTGTTTGAGGAAAAAAGCAGGATGGGAAATAGTATATGAATAATCATCCCAGTTTTGATCAAAGATCATTCATTCATCCATTTATTCACTTATGCGTACTCCAGAAGAGCACTATCCAATAGAAATACAGTATAACAGGCACAAATGCGGGCCACATGTATAATTCTGTGTTTTCTAGTAGCCACTTTTATTTTAAAAAATCAAAAATAATAAAATAGGTGAAATTAATCAGTACAAAAATTTTAATGAAGTATTTCAAAAAAAATTTTTTTGCACTAACTCCTCAAAATCCAGTGTATATTTTGCAATGACAGCACATTTGCATTCGCACCAGCCACATTTCAAGTGCTCAGTAGCTGGTAGGGCCAGTGGCTCCCACGTTGGACAGCCCAGGTCTAGAATGCACTGAGATGTTTTGGAAGCCACAAGCATCCACCTTTTGAGCTTGGAATTCCAGACTCTGAGGCTCCTTCTCCATTTCCACAGCCGGGCTGCTCCGCCCACGCTGGCTCCAGTTTCCATGGCAACAGCCTGAGCCTGCCACTGCTGCCATGGCTTCAAAGCTCTTGAGGGATGAATGGAGCAGAGCAACTAAAAGAAAATGGCTCAGGTAGGGGAGGGAGGGGTGGTGGCAGGGTCCAGTTGACAGTGCCTCCCCATCAAGACCTCATACACAGCATTTGCACATGAAAAAATGGGATCATCAGACAGGGTCTTTGCAGAGGAAAACAAAATTGGCTTCCTGGGGTCTCAGCACACCCTGTTGGAAATCACAAATCTCCTACCAGCTCCAGGAATACAAGCATTATCTATTGCGCCATTCGTACACTCACGCATTTGTTCACATGGTAAAAATGGATTGGGTTCTTCCAATTTGCCCAGCTCAGGGCTAGGAGCGGGAACTGCAAAAACAATTGCCTCTGCCAAGAGGCAGAGCCTCTGCCCTGAGACAGTAAGAGAGAGACATTGTTTCATTCAAAAAACTTCATTTCATTCATTATTTCCTGTACAAGTGTTCACAGCATTGCTGTCACGCGCTAGAGATTGGGGATTTGCCGAATCTAGAAACAGAAGTCTTTGATCTCTTGGAATTTGTATTCTTACAGAGGAGGTGGGCTGGAAACAAATATATGAAATGATGTTAGAGGGATGAGTCCTCAGATAAAAACTAAATCGGGGTCATGGGATGGAGGGTGAAATGAGGGGTGACGTTTCAGGTAGGGAGATCAGGGACAATCTCACCAGGGTGGCAGAACTGAGGGGAGATGAGAAAGAAGGGAGGGAGCAAGCCACAAGGGAAAAGGCTTCCAGGCAGAGGGCACAGCCAGTGCAAAGGCCCTGAGGCAGGAGCACGCTTACATATTCAAGGGGAGCCAGCTGGAGTGAAGAGAGCTAAAGAAAGAGAGATGCGAGCTGAGGTTGGAAAGGATGCAAGGTCAGAGGCTGCAGGGTGCTGACTCCGGAGTGTATTAACTACGTGGTAAAATTATTAAGATTGTTTATGTGATTCATATTAATAGTGCACCTACTGTGTGCTGGCTCTGGTTGGCGACACTTGCATTAAACCTTTCTTATGAGAGCAGTGCACTCCTTAGGGTGATGTTGAGGCTTAAGTGAACCAATTAGGGGATGCAAAATGATGAGCGCACAGTAAGCTCTCAAGAAACGCTGATCTGTCTCGCCGGCCTTTTGCACCTGGGGAAACAGGAGGAATTTATTTGCTTTCTCATGCATGAATAATAATAATAAAAACTACATTTTAGGTGTGGCAGAAGGGAGGTTCTATAAGCCAGACAAAAGTCACGAGCAACCATAAAATTATTCTGGTGAGGGTACAGCCGTCACCATCCCTGAACACACCTCAACCAGCCACTGCTGTCCCCAGGAATTAAATGACCCAGCCCCAGCCACCTGCCAGAGGGATTCTCTTCTCCCACCAACAGACCCACCTCAATATAACAAGGGAATCCCTTCCCAGCCAGAAGCAAAAACCAGAGAAATCTGAACGTATGTGTTTATACATTTATATATAAAAATGGTTTAACAAAAGTAGAATTCTCACTTAGTGTTGGTTTCAAAGTATTGCTGGGTTTGGTCAAATGCGCCTATGGGTGAATAGCTTAACATGCTGCGTCATAATTAGAAATGTGCACACACAAGTACTTGTGGCATGCCAGGCGCCGTGACAAACTCAAGTTAACATCACAGAAAACTCATTAACGAGAGGGCCCAGGGGTCTAAACTGCACTCAGATGCCTGGTATTAAATATTGTGAAAAAAATACCGTTAAAAAAAAAGGCCGTCTCCAGGATAGGGGCCACGTTGAACTGTTCCTGAGAAGACCAGGCCCTTCCTGACTGGGATGGGAATGTATATGCTGCGGGAATCCAGCCCAGCATTTGGGTCATGAACCATGGGGAAAATTTCAGAGGGGGTTGTTTGACTTGGCGTGCGGGCCGAGGGTTGACATTCAATCGCTTCTTCTCAGGATTGTGGGCTTCCTGTCCCATCTGAGCCCTCTTTTCCCTTCCGGTCTGGCCCACCCCGCTCTAGCCCCTGGGCCTCGGCGCTCTGCTGCAGTGGAGGGGAGGGGTGGGAGGGCCATGTTCGGGGGAGGAAAGAGGGGCCACGGCTCAGCGCAGGAAAACACGGGTAAATGTTCTTCTAATCTTGAGATGGAAGAGACCTCACTAAACAAACTATAAAAGCCAACAGACATAAGAAACAACTTCACTCAGTCTGACAACACAAAATTGAAAATCCCGCTGTCATGGGTTGAATTGTATGCCTCCAAAATTCATGTGTTGCCATCTTAACCCCAGTACCTCAGAACGTGACCCTATTTGGAGATAGGGTCTTTACAGAGGCAATTAAGTTAAAATGAGATAATTAGGGTGGGTCCTAATCCAATAGGACTGGTGTCTGTAGAAGAAGAAGGAATTTAGGACACAGTTACAGAAAGACGACCATGAAGAGACACAAGAAGATAGCCATCTAGAAGCCTAGGCCAGAGGCTCCAGAAGGATCTAATCCTGCTGACTCCTCAGTCTCGGACTTCCAGACTCCAGAGCTGTGGGGCAATAAATGTCTGTTATTTTAATCCCTCAGTCTGTGGTACTCTGTTATGGCAGCCCTAGCAAACTAGTATGTCTGCCATGAGAAATATTCAAATGACTAACCAGATAAAACTTTCCCAACACATGTGACAATCAAACCACTGTCACTGATTGCTAGTGATGTAAATTTCACTCACAGATCAATGAGAAATAGTTGTGTTTCCCCCTCCCCCGGAAAGGTTAGTCCTGAGCTAACATCTGCCAATCCTCCTCTTTTTGCTGAGGAAGACTGGCCCTGAGCTAACAACATCCGTGCCCATCTTCCTCTACTTTATATGTGGGACGCCTGCCACAGCATGGCTTGCCATGCACTGCCATGTCCACACCCGCGATTCGAACTGGTGAACCCCAGGCTGCCAAAGTGGAACGTACGCACTTAACCGCTGTGCCACCGGGCCAGCTCCAAGAAATAGTTTCACATTGTGTTCATCCTCTAGAGCTGCCGTGACAAAGTACCACAGACTGGTTTGCTTAAAACAACAGAAGTTGACTCTCTCGCAGTTCTGGAGACCAAAAGTCCAAGATCGAGGGGTCGGCTGGACCACGCTCCCTCCGAAGGCTCTGGGGGAGCGTCTTTCCTGCCACTTTGACTTCTGGGCTTCTGGCCTTCCTTCTCTTTCAGATGCGTCATTCCAGTCTCTGCCTCCATCTTCAGCTCATCTTCTCCTCTGTGTCTCTGTGTGTCCAGATCTCCCTGTGCTTTCTCTCCTGAGGACACGGTCTTTGGATTTAGGGCCAACCTTAAATCCAGGATTATTTCATCTCAAGATGCTTAACTAATTACATCTGCAAAGACCCTATTTCCAAATAAGGTCGCATTCTGAGGTCCTGGGTGGCCATGAATTTTGGGGAGGACACTATTCAACCCACTACAAACACCAAAATAGAAAAAAGGCAGGGGCTCGAAGGGTCCATTCACAGTCTGTCCAATTCCGATGAAGGTCAGGCTTCAAGCCTCCTCTCTCATTTTCCAAAAGTCTAGCAATTTGTTTCTGTAAAGTTTGCAAAAGTGAGATATTTTAAATGCAATTAGTGGAAATCACCATTTGTTTCTACTTTGACTTCCCCTTCTTAAGAAAAAACAACCCTTATGTCATATGGCATTGAGGCTACTGTGGGCATTTTTGAGACCTAGCTAAGAGCAAGTTGAGTCGGGGGTAGACTTAGTGGCATAAACTCATGTGTAGGGTTGTGAGATTTAGCAAATAAAAATGCAGGCTACCCAGCTAATTTTTTATTTCAGATAAACAAGGAATAACTTTTAATATAAGTATGTTCCATGCAATATTTGCGACATATAATATAGGATATAGTTATACTAAAAAAGTGTTCATTGTTTATCTGAAATTCAAATTTTATCTGGCAACCTTATTACTGTGTTGTTAGTTATTATAAGGTGTCATATATAGCTATAGATAAGGTTATATCTACATAACTATATATAGTTATATGTCAGATACAAGAATATGTTATAAATAACTCTAAAGTTATTGGTAACCACTCTGATGTAAGAATTGCTCCAGAAATACTACATTGTGCTAGCCATACGTCAACGCACAGAGATGCTTACCACGCCGTGAACATGTCTTGCAGTGCGGGGTGCCAGGAACGTGAGAACTGTGGGGAAGAAACGAGGTTTGAAATATACAAAGCAGAAGCTGGTCTGTGGAAAATTCTTCTAAACATGAGAAGTATACAATTTGTAGGGGGAGGATTCAGTTATTGTTAACGCCTAGTCAAGACCCAAGGTCTTCTCTGTCAGCAATTAACTCAATATGATTGTAACATCTTGGGGAAGCATGTCATAGATTTTAGCAGAATCTCTGTTTGGCTTGGGTCAAACCTGATGAACAAACGGGGAGGAAGATAGCTTGTGAAGATGTGTAGCTGTACGTCTGATGCATCAGGTCCTGAGACTGTCTAGTGGTACCAGGCAAAATGTCACATAACATTCCCTCTGATGCAGAGAAGTGAACTGAAGAAGCAAATGCTTCGATGGCACAGTTCCTATGCATGTTCATCATTCTGTCAATTCCTCAGTTACGATAGTGGAAGAGTAATCTGATTGCACAATTTTTCAGCACCACCCGATACAATGTAATGGCAATTTTAAAAAGCATTGGAACTGCTCTTGTGTATGATTTAATTTCACATCAAATTTGTGGGGTTGTTTTCTCAGAATTATCAAGTACATCAGAATTCAGATATGCCAAAAAAGGAAGTATGTTGCTGGAAGCCAAATGTCAGTCTGAAAGAAAGGAGACTGCCAGGGACTTCAAAATATGGAGATAACTGCAAACGCTGTTAGACGAAATCATGATGATAAGGAAAATGGTCGTGACAGCCAGAAAGATACAGATAATGAAAATGAATGCAGAAAACACTTTTTTTCTCATTACAAGAACCAGGACTCTTCCAAAGAGGAAATTAAAAACAGAAGGAAAATGGACATATTAGCAAATGAAAAACACAATTTTCAGGTCACCAAAGAATATGCAAGGAGGTTGTTCATTTTGATAAGGACCATGAGCTTTCTCTGTGACCTGTTGTATTGAGCAATATTCCATTCAACACTGTTGAAAAGCTGGTTTGGGGTTTTTTCCCCCAAAAGTGTGATCTCGATAATATTTACAAAGGATGCACTGAATATACAATGACAGTAAATTTTCTGCTATGAGATTGGGCTCCTGTTTTTGAACACTGAGGTTTGCCTGTCGTTGCTTTGTTTGTAAAATGTTTCAACCACAACAGTAATACTTACATCAGGCAGGTTTTCAAACTGGATAAATATATCGAGAACCCTCCAACGCAGTGAAGGCTTTACACAGAGCGCAGAAGGCTGTGCTCTCCGCGGATGATACATTATTCACATAAAAATGCACTAGACGAGACAAGCAGGAATATTTACTCTTCAAATAACAAAGATTTCTTGGGAGTTATTATTCTCATCACGTGCACTTAGGGCAAAAAGCCAAAGTGAGAACACAAATGTGGCATATTTAAACAAAATTGTATCTAAAGAATTAATGAAAATAATGGGGAAAATGTTTACAAAGCAAAGTAGCAAATCAAACACTCTAAGGCAGATGCCAAATACAATCCAGTTTTAAGATTCTACATGGAATGTGACCGATCCGACGGCGATCTGCTTGGGTTTGTCATAATGGAAAAACTTATGAAAGATTTTGTGGGAAGCTTTTCTGCCTGTTGAAAACCATCTACTTGAGACGTTATTCAACAAAGTAAAACAAATTCTGAGCGATGGTAATGCACCGTGAGCAGCATTCTCTGTCGGTCTATGAGTTGCAGCTGTTCTGAAATTTGAAAGTAGAAAGCAGCAGCTCTCTTTGCAAGCACTGATGAAGCTGCAGGAATGCACCATGCGCCAGCCGTTCCCCTAATCGTGGCGCAGCAAGCACTGTCTGCCCAGGGTCGGAGGTGGTTGACTATCTCTTTGTTTTGCAACAGTTATACATTTTCTCTTCAGGCTCATCTCATTTTTCAAAAATTTTTAATTGTGGTAAAATACAAGTAACATAAAATTTACCATCTTAACTATTTTTTAGTGTACAATCCAGTTGTGTTAAGTACGTTCACACTGTTGTGCAACCAACTTCCAGAACCTTCTCATCTTGCAAAACTAAAACTCTGTCCCCGTTATACAATAAGTCTCCATTCTCTCTTCCCTCCACCCCCTGGCACTCACTCTCCTACTTTTTGTCTCTATGAATTTGACTGCCCTAGGGACCTCGTGGAAGTGGATCATACAGTATCTGTCTTTTTGTTCAACTAGCCTGGAGCAAAGGCTACATTATCTTCCTAGTCTCTCTAACAAACGTTATGTTACAAAGTTATTTTCATAAGAAAAGGTAATGAATGAGTACGAGTCAAAAAAAAAAAATGTATTGTAGAGGTACGTCAAGGAGTTAATAAAACATTTTATATCATTTTCTGACTTTCTGATATTTTACGGCATTTGAGCAATTTAGCGGTATTTTGAGCGAGTTGTGATTTCTGTACTCACTCTAAATAAATTTTCACTTTTCTACCAAGTTTTCGTACTTGTCATTTGTTTTCTTTTCCCGAAAGAGGGTCCCCCAAATTTAAAGCTTCAGTTCCCACTAAATCTGGATCTACTCCTGGTCAAATGTGAAAAAAACACCTCTCTGGTGTTCCAAAACCCAGACTTTGAAACCAAAATGAGGTGTCATTTTCCCCCATCAGGCAGACAAGAATGCAAGAATTGATCTAGCCAAGGTTGACCAGAGGGTGAAGCGCTGGACATCTTCACAGGCTGGCTGTGGGAGGGTGGGATGGTTCATCCTTTCTGGCAAACATTTTGGCAATGATTATAAAAGTCCAAAATGCACATATCCTTTGATCCAATAATTCCACTTCTGGCAATCACCCTGGCCCATCTGAACCTCCACAAAAGCCACTCAGCCACGTGGGGGTTATGACACATTGTCTGCGATTGCAAGAAACTGAAAACGAGTGCATGCAACATATCCCCAAGGATGTCCAGAGTAAACTCTTTAAAAACAAATATATGTGTATTTTAAGAATATTTAATGTCAAGAGAGCACATTATATGAAAAAGGATAAAAACTCATATTGCCACAATCCCAATTTTGAGCAAAAATAATGCATTCACTCATCATTTATATACTCATTGTTTATTTAGAAATCACATTGGGTATTAGTAAATATCTACTGGACACTCTGAAAGCTCCTTGGGACACAATGGAGACCAAAGATAGACAAAGTCTCTGCCCTGATGGTTTCTTTTTAATGAGAGAAAGAGAAAACTTATACCCATGGAGAGAGCAATCTGGGAATGCATAGATAAGTTGAAACCATAAATTCCCTGGCAGCCACTAATTCCATTCCCAGACAAATACCCTGGAGAAACTCTCCAAACAAGAACAAGGAGACAAATACCAAAACGGACATTGCAACAGTTATTTATCTGACAAATACTTGTCCTGTGCCAACTTCTCCTTCTTCTACAAGTGTTACTTGTAAGAACAAAAACCTGGAGGGGAGGGGTGTGGAATCTAAATGTTCACCAACGAGAGAATGGATACATAAAAAAGAGTGTATTCACATCATAGTATACTATGTAGCCATTTAAATGCATGAATCAAAGCTCCAAATCTCAGAATGAATACATCTCAAGAACATGATGATTGCATAGTGGAAGAACATCACAAAATGATGCCAGGGATTTAACACCTTCAAGTTGTCAGTCACGTCTCCCAGTGATATTTTCTTCTTTGCAGTTGTTTGAAATGATGGTCTATCTTTGCATATTTACAGCTCTTAGGTAGCATTTTGAGTTCTACCAGCCATAATTCGATTAGCAAGGGCAGCTAAATGAGCTGGAATCAAATGCCCACTCCCTGGATTTCTGCCCCTCAGTGAAGAGCTTGTTCCACTGAACAAACACAGAGATGACAACTACATGCTGGGATTTTTTTTTTTTTTTAAGCTACACATGTTTACCTCTAGAGCCTGGAAAATTCCAGTCTCTGAAGGTTTCTGCTGGTTCCACTGTTCCCCCTCCCACGCTAGGCAGCAGTTTCCACGGCAACAGATAAGCTTGCCCAGTGCTGCAGGTACAGAGCAGAGCTGGTGAACAAAGCAGTTCCTGACAATAATATTGCCTGGTGGGGGATGGGGAGGATTCTGGAGGACTGATGCCCACCATCCACCCCACTGGGCTCCTCTCGGGCTCCCTTTTCAGGATCAATTTCATTTGAGACCAAATCTTCTTGTCCATTGAAAATCCTGCCCAAATGAGAAAAGCATGATTTGGAGAATTTAATTGTCCTGGAGCAAAGGTGGAAGATGAACGAGGAGGATGAAGGAATAAATGGGGAGAACGTGAAATATGGACAAAGCACTATCTGGTTTGGGGCCAGCAGCATCAGTGTCATCTGGGAACTTGTTAGAAATCCAAATTTTCTGGCCCATCCCAGACTTTAAAGAAGCCTCCAGGTGTGTCTGATGCTCGTCACACTTGAGAACGACTGGTCTGCAGTAGTGATTAACCCCCGTCGGTTGGTAATGTTTTCCCCATTATTTCCTATCAGATAGGAAAGACCTTAATGTGGGGGAGTCTTCAGGTCTCTGGCTATTTTCTACACCTAAGTCCAGGAGTATTCTTTCTCCACACTCTCCCTGCCAGGCTCACATGTGCCTACTCATGCCTACAATTTCTCTCCCCATCCCAAACCTCTTTCTAAATTCCTCACACACTCAAGTGCCAAGGACTGGGAGGGAGGCGGGATGAAGAGCGACTGCTGAGTGGGTTCAGGGTTTCCTTTTGGGGTGATGAAAATATTTTGGAACTACATAGAGGTGGTGGCTGCACAACATTGTGAGTGCCCTAAGTGCCACTGAATTGATCTCTTTAAAATGCTTAATTTTACAATATGTGAATTTCACTTCCATAAAATTTTTTTTAAAAGACTTCAAGCTCAACACATTTCAAACTTGGTCGCATCATTTACAGGTAACCCAGTAGATCAGAAAGTCAGGTCATGACTCTTTTTACACCATCTCTGTCCAATAGAAATATAATTCAAGCCATATATAGAAGTTAAAATTTTGTTGTAGTCGAGTTTTTAAAAGGAAAAGAGAAGCAGTTAAAATTAATTCTAGTAATATATTTTATTTCACTCACCACACCTGAGAACTGTCCCTCTTTTGTCCTCGAAAAAACATAGACATCAATGCTGACTTCCCCCTCCACAGCCCTGTAGCAAATTGATCCCCAAGTCTTGTTAATTCTGCCCAGAAACAGGTTTTTCATCAGCCCGCTGTTTATCTCTCTCTCAAGTTACTGCAAAAACAACCCTAACTCTTCTTCCTTCTCAAAGGAAAACACAGCCACTCCACCCACTGCTGACCCTTTCGGACGATTCCTGTTGCTCTTAGGATAAATCCCACCCTCCTCATGGCAGCCTACAAGCCACGGTGACCCCAGGTTTTCTCTTTAGAGGAATTTGGGGGTGCTAGCTATCTTGGAAGCAGGATCTGTGGAATTTTCCTCAAAGCTGGCTCCACACAGAGTTCTGAACCATTAGACTCTATACGTGGGGTGGACAAACTTTTTCTGTAAAGAACCTCATAGTAAATATTTTAGGTTTTGTGGGTGATACGGTCTCTGACTCAACTACTCAACTCTGCCATTGGAGTGTGAAAGCAGCCAGAGATGCTATGCAACGAATGAGTGTGGCTGCATTCCAGTAAAACTTTATTTATAGACACACCTCTCCATCCCCCTGACTGCGCCGTCTCGTCCATAACTCCATCACCTCTCTCCTGCATCCTGCAGCCCTCTCTTCATTGGTCTCCTCCATCTACCATCCTTAGTCTTCAATTAATTTTCTTCACAAGCATCAGGGTAGATTTGTCAAAGGAAAATCTGGTCATGTTCCACCCTTAGAACATCTCAGCAGATTCCATTGCCATTTAGATACATAATCAACTCTTTATGAGGATCCATAAGCAGATGGAACTCCGGAATTTCCACATACAAGAGGCTTGGGAGGGACAGTCTGGTTGGAGTTTGGAAGGTTGTGGGACTTGCCTTGCAGGGGTAAACACATCATCATTGCATCAGCGGTACAGTGATGTTTGCTGCTACACACGGTAGCTATTGGGGAAGAGCAGACAACTCATTTGAATGCATGTATGTAGAGATTTATAAAGTTAGATGTGAAGGAATAAGAGTGAAAATTTACTCACCATTTGAGTTTTTCCAATGTTTATGTAATTTTGTTCAACCAACATGCCTGGAAGTAGATTGTCATTATGTGCCAACATTTAAAACCTTGATACGGAAGGAAAACTGTGGGCCGTGGGCCATGATGGGCATTTGGAACAAGCGCTTAACTCATCTCAAAAGGAGGACACAAGGTTTCTACCCGAGAAAACCCCGTTGCAAACACAACCCAGGGATATAATCTAGAAACAGATGTCTCATGTTAAACATTTTTATGGTTTAGAAATGGATGTCCCCAGATTACTGGCCATGTTGTGCTGTTTCTGGGAAAACCATTTCCTTTCTGAGTTGGATGTTAATGTATATAGAGCTTGGACTCGAGCCAGGCATTTGTAGGTCATTAATCAGGAGAACTTCTAAAGTGGGTGGCTGCTCTGGGGTTTTATTTGGCAACCGGGACCATGCTGACATCCTGAGAGCTAGTTTTCAGAGGTGGTTTGCTTTTTCTTAGAACCTCCAACTAAACCCTCTTTTGTGTTCAGTTTTTGGTCCAGATCTTGCTAGTAGGAGTGATTGCTGAAGGACATTGAGTTGAGGATGGAAGGAAGAGTTTGAGCTGGTAGAGAGCTCCTTTGCTCACTTCACCACAAGACAACACAGGTGAATAGTTTTATAATCATAGTGGTGGGGAACGTCCTGTTAAACTTAAGAAGCCCATGAATATAAAAGAAACCAACAAGTTTTTCTCCACAAACACTGAGAAATCAGGGCAGGGGAAACCCCATCATGAATGTGATTTAATGGACCACTGAGTAAAAATATCACCAAATAAATATTGAAAGCATATATATTTAGGCACTAAGCACACAGAGTGCCAAGAGGTCAAAAAAAGGAAAAAAAAACCCAAACCCTCAGAATGGAAATGCAGGAACTAGAGAACCAAATGCAAAAGGGATGACAAGTTTCCTGCATTCCAGAAACTTCCACTTTAGTGGAAGAAACAGACACAAAGAAACTTCCACTTGAGAATGCACTTTGATAATATCTAGAAAGGTTAAAGAGCGCATTTCTAACCCCTCAGCAATTACATGCTGAGAAACATTCTCTAGAGAAACCCTCCCAAAGTGGGCAAGGAGACACAAAGCAGGATGTTCATTGCGATGTTCACTTGTGCTTATTCGAGTGCCAACTGCATTCAGCGGGCTGTGCTAGACCCTGGGGATATGTGGCTTCATTAGCAATAGTGAAACCCAGAACTCTTCTAAATGTCCTCAGGAGGAGACTGGATCCATAAATAGGGTGAATTCATACATTGGAAGATTGTGATTCCCCTTTGTGAACAGAGAAGAGCTACACAAGATAACATAATCCTAAAAATAAAAAGAAAGAGCATTAGGACCTAGTTGCAGAAAAGTGCCATTTACACAGTGTGGAACACTCCAAACTACCACTTATCATTTTTGGCAACAATAGTTATTTACATAGGAAGAATCTAAAAACATGCATAGGAATTATAAATTTCAGATACAGATGATGGAGAGAGGTGGATGGATTTCTAGGAGAGTGCGAGGACCCTCAACTACATTTGTGTCTAATTCCTTTTTTAAAAAATATTCTGAAACAACTATGGCAGAATGTAAAGTTTTGGTAAATCTAGGTGTTCTGTTTGCTATATTATTTTCCATATTTTTTGTGTGTTTGAAATAGTAAAGGAAATAATCAATAAAATAGTAGAAATTATGTAAGCATTATGAGAGAAACAAATCAGTATGTGAGAAAGATACTATCAAGAGGGTGGAGGCCCTACCCTGGAGGCCAGGGAAACCTTATCTGATGGGATGAAACCTCATGGAGGGTGAGGAAGCCAGAAAGCATTCAAGTGTTGGGGAAAAGTGCTCCAGGCAGAAGGAACAGAAGGAATAACAGCCTAGAAGTAGAAAAGAACTTTGAGCATTTAAGGAAATTGAAAAAGTGATCAGTGTAGCTGGAGCTTCGTGAGTCAGAGAGAGAGCCAGAAGAGATGAGGGCCATGGCAGACTGTGTTTTACAAAACATCTTCCACTTCACAAGCTCCACTACAGAGTGGCCATAACATTGTTTCCAACAAGAGGTGGAGTCTACTTCCCCTCCTTTTGAACCTGGATGGGCTAGTAACTGCTTTGAATGATAGAGTGTGAAGTAATGCTATGTGATTTCTGAGCTGGTTCATAAAAAGCAATGCATCTCCTGCCTTGATTACTGGCACTCTCATTCTTGGAATCCTTAGCCACCACGTAAAAAGTCTCATGACTCTGAGGCCACCATGTTGTGGGGAAGCCCAAGCCACATGGAGAGGTCATGTATAGATGTCCTGGTTGGCGGTCCTAGTGTTACAGATTGGATTCTCTAGGAAGTAGACCCTGAGATGGTAGATGCATCATCAACCTGGGATCCTGAGTGACTCCAATGAGGAATGTTTTCTGTTGACCCAAGATGGGCATACAGAGTGAATAAGGAATCAACCTTTGCATTTCAAGCCAGTAAAGTTTGGGAGTTGTGTGTACCACAGCATTATGACTCTATCCTGACTGACACTGGTGCAGGGAAATTACTTTTAACAAGAGAGAGAAACAAAAGACAAGGGAATAGACCAATAAATAAAATAAGTAAAAATTGTGCTAAGTTTTGTAAGAGCCATACACAGGAGGCAGACACAGCAGACAACATGTGGGATTTTTTTTTTTTAGCTTAGATGATTATGGAAGGCAACAGAGAGAGGAAGTGGTTTCAGATAAGCCAAAACTGGAAGGATAACAGGGAGCCAGTTATGTTAAATATGGAAAGAAATTGGGTTGAGTATTCCAGGCAGAGGAAACAACATGTACAAGAGTCAGGAAGTAGCTTGGGGTGTTTAGGGAATTGAAAACCACCCTTAGGACTGGGGCATTCCAAGCAAGCAGAGAGTAGAGAAGAAGGGCTTCCAGCACTCATGAGGAAGTTGGCTTTTATCTTCAGAGTGATGGAAAGCCACTGGAAAGTTTTAATTTAGAGGGATAACCTGATCGAAGATATGGATAAAAACCTTCCCTCTCACTGTAGTATGGAGCATGGATTGCAGAGAAAACCCAAGATGGGAAGCAGGGAAAGCAGTTACGTTTGTGTTTGTCCAGGTGAGAGATGATGGGTTCTCAGACTAGGATGGACCCATGAAGATGGAGAGAAGTTGATGGATACCACTTTGAAAGTAGAACTGACCACACTCGTATTAGTTAGTGGAGAAAGGAAAGGAAAAGTGGTCAAACTGGAATTATTCATGGATTCCTAACAAGAGAAACCAGGAGGGTGGCAGAGAAATCAGACAGACTGTGATGCAGAAGTGGGATAGATATGTAATTTTGGTTGGGGGGCAGGGACTAAAGAGTTCCACTTTAAATGTGATAGGTCTGTGTATAAGTTATCCACTGCAGCAAAACAAACTACCCCAAAACTTAATGGTTTTAAACAACCACAATCATTTATCATCTCTCACAGTTTCTTTAGGTCAGGGATTTGGGACCAGCTTGGCTGGGTGGCCTCTGGCTTGCGATCTCTCATGAGTCTGCAGTTATCTGAGGGCTTGACTGGCGCTGTAGGGTCTGCTTCCAAGGTGGCTCACTCTCACACATGATGAATTAGAGCTGGCTCTTGGTGGGAGAGTTCAGTTCCTCTCCACCTGAGCTTCTTCATAGAGGTGCTTGCATATCCTCACAAGATGGCGGCAGGTTTCCTCCAGAGCAAGTGACCCAAAGAACCAAAGCAGATGCTGGAGTGCACTTTATGACCTCGCCTCAGAAGTCATACTGTTGCTTCCACAGGATTCCATAGTCCCAAAGGTCAGGGAGGAGGAGACTCCATGAGTGCAGGAATACCAGGGGCAAGGATATTCAGGGCCATCTTGGACTCTGACTACCACAGCCTCTCATACTTAACAGAATTCAAGATGTCAAGTAGGCAGTTGGACAGATGAGATGGAGAGCATGTGGGTGAGGTCTGATCTAGGATATAAATGTAGATACAAACAGAGCCCTCAAAAGCCCTTAAGAATACCCACATCGAGAGGTCAGGTTAAGGAGAAGGACCCAGTCCAGGTCCATGAGCAAAAAGATCCAAGGAGATTGGAAGATAACGAGGAGGGAGCCATAGAAGAAAGGTGTGAAGAGTTGTTTAACAATGAGAGAATGGTGAAGTTTTTCCAGCACTGCTGAGAAGTTGAGTAAGATGACAGAAGTTACAGCTGGATTTGGCAACATGGAGTGAATGGGAGGGTGGCAGTGGAGAGCTCACCCATGACCGGAGTCTCTGATGAGTGGCTACAGGGGAAATCACAGCCAGAGGGTCCCCAAGGGGCAAAGTTCTATGTTACAGACAGCAGTAACCCTGTAGTAACACTCAGATCTGGCCAGGGCCCTGGGTAGGTGAGGTTCCAGTTGGCAGCTTGGGGAGCCCTGTCCCAGGGAGATGGGAGGGGGTTGGGGGTGTGGATGGGGTCTGGGGAAGGGTAGAGATGGGTGGTGGAGTAAGACCATGGTGCCCAGTGAGGCTTGCTTCCACAATTCTCCTTTCTCCTCCCCAGTTTTGCCTCCTCAGTGACCCAGGCCCACCCAGAGAGGGAGGAGGAGCAGCTGGGTTGAGGAGACTGCCTCAGAGAGCCCCACAGCTCCACACTCAGGGTCTGCGACTCTTCTCTCCTCTGCTCACCTGGTGTCTGCCAGCTTCTCATGCACCCAGAAACCCACCTCTCTCCTCCTGAGGATTATGGCAGCCCCACTTCCGCCCCTCCCCTGTACCCCATCCCACAGGCAGCACCAGGCTTCTAAGGGGAAGCTGGGCCAGTGGGTCCCCATTGCTTTAGGGCCAAGAACATGTTCTTTGCTGAAACCTACAAGGCTCTACAAGTACGACACCCTGTAAGGTACTCTCCCCCAGAACACACATAACTGACAGACACACACAACAGACACACAAACACAGACACACACAGAGTCACACACAAACACACACAGAAACACACACACACATATACCTGCCTCCTTCTCAGCATCCAAGCCTCACCCCAGAGGTCAGCCACTGCCCAGAGAGACTGTCCCTGGCTCCTCCCCCATGCAAAGTGGCCCCAGCCCCCTCCCTTATCCACTGTGTCATTTCCTTCACAGCTCTCATCACCATCTTAAATCATATTCCTCATGACTCACTGGGTGTTTATCATTGGCCTTCCCCACTGGAGGGTCTGTTTCATGGAGCTAGGGCCCTTCTCTACCTTGTTCACCTCATATCCATGGCCCAGTGCAAACGACATGCTCACTTAGCAAATATTGCAT
Source organism: Equus przewalskii (assembly GCF_037783145.1). Taxonomy (NCBI): domain Eukaryota; kingdom Metazoa; phylum Chordata; class Mammalia; order Perissodactyla; family Equidae; genus Equus; species Equus przewalskii. The sequence continues at coordinate 25,326,740 of NC_091839.1, read as the reverse complement.
GAATCGGGGCGGGGGGGGGGGGTTGCATGCATGGATATTACTTGTGAGAATCCAATCTGCTTAATTTTCAGATCCTGGCTTTCACAGACAAGGGGCATGCTCGTACGGGCATGTGTGTGTTCCTCATTTCCTTTCTCTCTTAAAAAGGTTGATACTTGAAATAATTGAAAATAGAAGTTCAAGCAGAAACGTGCACATTCATGCTCATGGCAGCACTATTCACAATAACCAAAGGGTGGGAAGAACCCAAACGTTTTTGAATGGATGAATGGATAATCAAAATGTGATCTATCCATACAATGGAGTACTATTCAGCCATAAAAATGATACACACTACAGTGAGGGTGAAGCTCAAAAACATCACTCTAAGTGAAAGAAGCCAGTCAAAAATACCACATATTGTATGACTGCACTTGTATGAAGGTCCAGAATGGGCAAATCTATAAAGACAGACAGTAGATTAGTGATTCTTCATGTTGGAGAGTATGGGAAGATAGGGGGTGAGAGATAAAGATACAGAGTCTGTCTTTGTGATGATGAAAATGTTCTAAAAATGGCTATGTTGACGGTTGCACAATTCTATGAATCTACTCCAAACCATTGAAATGGTCTCCCATGAAGATGAGCTCTATCTCTTGTTGGAAGAACTCAAATCAATAAAAACTAAAAAAGGTAAGAAACCTTATGCAGGCAAGAAGGATCTGAAACTGGTGCTCTCATACACTGGGGTTAATGTTACTGATTAGCAATGTCTTCTTCCAGAAAGTAAGGTGGCAACATATCCCAATTCTATAGTGATATCTCCGGATGTCAGCATGGCAACCCCTATCCAGGATGTTTATTCTTGGGAGAAAAATATAACAGAAATCAGAAGCCAGAGCTGTGCTGTCCAGAGGAAACACAATGCCAACCACATATGCAATTTTAAAGTTTCTAGTAGTTACATTCACAAAAATAAAAATAAACAGGTCAGACTAATTTTAATACTATTTTGTTTAACCCATTGTCTCCAAAGTGGTATCATTTCAATATGTCAATGTAGGGGAGGAAGAAAATTCCTCTACCCTCTGGGTTCTTCTGGCTGGCCTAAGAATTAAATTGACATGAGACTGAACAACAAGAGAGAATCAAAGTTTAATAACACATATATATGGGAGAAACCCGGGAAAACTGAGCAACTCAGCTAGAACGGCCAAAGCCGCCACCTTAAATACCATTTCCAGTGACCGACAAAGGAGGATGTTGGGGGTAGTGGTTTAGGACTTTAAAGGGGAGGAAGACAATTCACATGGAGATGGAAAAACAAATGTTTGGTAGACAGAACTTTGACAAGAATGGGCTTAGCAAGGACCCTCACAGTCTACCAAGACCCAGAGTTATCTATGGTGATCGCCTGTCCTGGGGACAGGACTTGTGTCTTAAATCCTTTTAGGCAGTTAGAGGGAAGGTCAAAGGTTCTTTCCGAGTCTCTTGTAACCAAAGATACACATTTTGGTGTGGCCAATTCTGATCCCTTACATCACAATATTAAAGATGTGACTGGGATATTTTACATTATTTTTGCCATCATAGGTCTTTGGAATCTAGCGTGCACTTTACCCTTTGAGTTGAGCTTATCAATTCTGAGACACCACATTTCTTGTGCCCAAGAACCACCTGTGGCTGGTGGCCACCATATTGGATAGTGCCTGTGCCGAGCATTTTTCCTGATAGCAATGCACCAGAAACACTCTCAGTGTCCAAAGTCAGAGGAACCTCTACTTTGTAGCGTAGGACAGGAAAAAAATCTCTTCCTCTACCCATCTTAGGTTCTCCAGCTGGGCCCTTTAATGAGAGACTGGCCAAAGACAGGTTCCCGAGAGAAAAACAAACCAGAGTTTAAGAACTGTGCCACCTGCATCTACACATGGAAGCACCCGGACATGAATGAGTGAGCCAGAGAAATGGTTAGAGCTTGGGTTTAAATAACCAAGGAAAAGAGGTTTGGGGCTTCTGGGTGGGGGAAGCAAGTCCTGGGAAAAGTCGGGCCAACATGGGTTATTCAGGAAGGTTTGTTATGCACCTTGAGGTCTGTTGATAGGAGTGAGTAAGAGTCTCGAGAGGAGACATCTCTACAAATGTAAATTTCCTTTACAAAGGGAAAATTGCGCCTGACTTTACAGTTTTTCTTGCATCTGCTGGTTCTCCACGGACTTTCGCTCAAAATAATCCAAATGCCAAAGTGGTATATTTGGGGTGGCATATTCTCGTACCCCTTAATAGCCACGTAGCCGTTGTATTGATTAGATCCCGTACCTAGCACGTGGTAGTCCTATAGTCATTATTTTTTTAAATGAAGAGATTAGTCGAGAATTTGAAAATGGAAACATGCTTATGAGCTATTATTCAGCAAAACTAAAATTAAAACAGACTGAAACAACCGAGCAAAACACTCAATTTTGTGTCTGTGTAATATTTTACCATATTTCAGCTGTGTAACTAGGTAGGCCACTTCATGCTCAGGACCTTACCTTCCTCGTCTATCAAAGATTATAAACTCCGCCTCCAGCATTTGCTTGGGAGGGAGAAATGAAAGACCGCCTGTTAGCAGTCAGCCCAGGCCGGCTGGGGATAATTTTCAGTGAACGTCAGCAGTAACTGTAACTCTGTAAAGATACGAGTTAAAAACTGAAGGAAACATTTAAAATGGAAAACTTTTATGCCGAGCTGATAACGATTATTTCCAAAAGAAACATTCTTATTACTTTTGATTGACACAAAATTAGGTGTAAGCAAAGAATTAGAATATGAGAAAATGAGGCTGCTGCATGACTCCACAGAAAGTGGGAGGAAACACAAAACCCTCTCGAGCTGTTACATCCGGGGCGGCTGCGGAGGAGGCCTGGGCGCAGCGTGGTTTCTAGAGATCTCCATTTGGTTGTTCTGTTACGACAAGCACACATTTATTCTGAGGGTTTTTTTTTTTTTTTAAAGTTAAGAATGTATGTATTTACACATGGAGCCAACTGGCTTTAAATAAAAAAGACTGAGCTAATTTCTTCTGGTGTTTTCTCCACAGCTTCATTTGGAATTTGTTAGTACAATTCAAAGGGGGCCCCACAGCACAAACACGGGGTGTGTCTAACATCCTTCGTGTCTTCCTAGTACAAAAGTAGGTCCTGAAATATTTGAAAGGCCATAAAAGCTGAAAACTCATGGGAATCTACTCTGTTAGAGCTCCTAAACAGAGAAACACAGCTGGAGTTGTCAGATGGCTTTCTATGTATCAGATTTTAAGAAGAAATAATCAAATTTTACCAACCCCAGTGTGTTAGCTGTCTTTGCTGCGTCCATCCGCTTGAAAAACCAGGGTGTTTTTTCTAGACTAAACTTCTCCCTGTTAAAGAATAAAATAAAATTCTATCTAGGAAGTTCTTAACTTTTGTGATCGAAACCAGAAGAAACAAAAGGAGAAGCTTTTTCTTTTATGGAACACATGAAGGTATAGAAATTAATCTGAGAACCACTGAAGGTAGCCCATGAGTAAATAAAAACAAACACAGGTTTCTACTTATTTATTTAAAAAAGAAAAGATAAGGTTGTCAGAACATGAAAATCAACAAAGAAAAAAATTTGGGAAAAATGTTTCCATGGGTTGGGTGTGCAAATGGCTGATGTATTTAAGTCTGTTCACTACAGCGCACAGGGAGACTCCTGAAAGCCGGGCACGTGGGGCTGTGTACTCGAGCACGGCGCTCCCCTGCCCGACTTCACTGGAATGTGTACATTGTTGGAACGGAAGCTTGCTTTTCGCCTGGGGCAAGATTCCATGGCAGAGCAAGTGCTGAGACAGCATCTGGCAAGGAGACCTTTTTTTTTCTTTTTAATCTAAATACCCTGTTTCTATGCCCATCAACTTCTTCCCAAACAACTTTAATTCAAATCCTGTCTCCATTCCTTACAAGCCATGGGAATGTCTTTCCTTGTTTTCTTTCCTTATTTCACACATAGAGAAGAATGTATGAGAAGATGCATTGCAACATTTTAAAGACAACTATAAAACCAACACTCAGATACGGGACATGTAGTTTTTAGACATTATCAGCTTTGAGTCAATTCACTGAAAATCAGTTCTCCAAATGACCATTTTTGCTATATGGTTAATTCCCTAAATGGCCAAATTTACTGGATTCATCCAATTAACAACAAGGACAGAAAGTGTGTTTCTTCTAACGCTTTCTGACAGTTACAGCGATCCCATTTGGAAGTGAGCTCCTGGAGACATCTGTGACGTTTGAATGATTCCGTTTGAGGTTTTAGTTTCGGTTTAGGATAATTCTAGTTCAGACTTACATTGGCTGCAGCTGTTTCATTGCGGCCAAACTGAAGTCTAGTGTGTTCTGAGGAGTTTTATATCTTCAAATGAGAATTTCTGGGTATTTCAACTAGGAGTATTCTGTGAGTCTTAAACGTCAAGGATGGTACAAATGATCCAACAGGTTTCTATCATCCAATCTATTTTCGTGACTGTCTTTTGCCTTTTGAAATCCTCTTAACATGTACGTATGTTACCCAGCGTGGTCAGCTAACAGTTTTCAACAAGTTTGAAACACCTGAGAGATGTCCCATGCCTAAAATGAGAATTACACCCAAATCTGATGTGGAATTGAGCTGGATTTGCAAATCAGGCTACCAAGAGGAGATAAACAAAGACTGAAACAAAAACTATAGCAAAACCAAAATTAGTTTCACCTGAAACGAAACTGAAACACGAAAGAAAAACTTACCCTCGTAGTCCATTAACACCATCCCACATAGCACAATTTGGTGTCACGTTTATAAATATTTAGTAGAAATCAGTTTACAATGAGTCCATAATTTGCCAAATGGACAGTTTGGCAAATTCTCTTTCCAGCTCCTCCCCCATCACAACAATGTCCCATCCGTCACTTGTCCCCTGCTCAGGGACGTTGCTTTGACAATTCTCTCTCCTGTACCAACCGTCCCGTTCCCTCTGTACTGCCTCCTTCCCACCAACCTGCAGACTGCCCGGATAGCTCCCATCTTAGAAACAGCGCTTTCTAGACCCCCAGTCCCTCCAGCTACTGCCCCATCTCTCTGCCCCTTTATAGGCAGAGCACACCCAAAACCTCTTTCCATTCCTGCCCCCGTTTGTCCCGTCCATTCTCTCCTCAATCCACTGGTATTGGGCTTCTGTCCCCAACCCACACTGACCCACTCTTGCCAAGTTCACCAGGATCCTCCATTTTGCTAAAACCAATGTTGGCTCTCGGTCTTCATCTAATCCAGTCTTCTGCCTGGACATGAGAGCCAGGGACCCGTCCTACTCCCTGAAGCCTTTTCTTCACCTGCTTTACCTGCCCTGCATCTCCAGGTTTTCCTCCTAAGTCAGCCAGCACCTCTGCTCAGGCTTCTCTGCCATATCCTTCTTTTCATCACCTCAACCCATTGCAGGGTGTGGAGCTCATCCTCAGCCCTCAACCCTTTTCTCTGCCTGCGCTCACGCACTGGGTGGTCTCTCCAGTCCAATCATGTTCAGTATCATGTCTATTACTTACTGTACTGAGTTAAGTAGCGGCCGCCAAAGTTCACGTCCAAGTGGACCCTCAGAAGGTGAACTTGTTTGGAAATGGGGTCTCTGCAGACGTAATTTGTTAAGATGAGGTCCTACCAGATTAGGGTGGGCCCTAAACCCAGTAACTGGTGGCCTTATAAAAAAAGGAAAGGACACCCAGAGATGAATGCCTTGTCACGACCGAGGCAGAGATCTGGAGGAATGCAGCCACAAGCCGAGGAATGCAAGGATTGACAGCAAACCCCGAGACTGGGAGAGAGGCACGAGGCAGAGCCTCCATAGGGAACCAACACCTTGATTTTGGACTTCTGGCCTTCAGAACCACGAGAAAATTGACTTTTGTTGTTGTTGTTGTTGTTGTTGTTGTTTTTGAGGAAGATTAGCCCTGAACTAACATCTGCCACCAATCCTCTTCTTTTTTTGCTAAGGAAGATTTGCCCTGAGCTAACATCTGTGCCTATGTTCCTCTACTTTATATGTGGTATCCCTGTCACAGCATGGCTTGATAAGCAGTGCACAGGTCCACGCCCCGGGGCCAAACCTGCAAACCCCACGCTACTGAAGCAGAGCACGCAAACTTAGCTGCTGCACCACTGGGCTGGCCCCTACCTTCTGTTGTTTTAAGCCATCAGGTTTGTGGCGATTTGTTATGGCAGTCCTAGGAAACTAACTTGCATCTTTATCCCAGCTCTCCACTGAGCTCCAGACTCACACAACCAACTTATCATACCTGCCGATGTTGCGTATCTCATACACACCTCAAAACTGATAGAACCCAAACAGGACCCTTGCCTTCTTCCTGGCCCTGTGTGATGGACTGAATGTGCGTGTCCCTCCCCCTCAAATTCCTATGTGGAAGCCCTAACCCCAGCGTGATGGAGGTGGGCCTTTGGAAGGTAATTAGATTTAGATGAGGTGATGAGGGTAGGGCCCCCATGATGGAGTTAGTGCCCTTATAAGAAAAGAAACAGAGGTCAGAGCTCGCTCCCTTTCTCTCTGCCATCTGAGGACACAGCCAGAAGGTGACCGTCCGCAAGCCAGGAACCCAGTCTACTGGCACGTTGATCTTGGACTTCCTGCCTCCGGAACTGTGAGAAATAATTGTTGTTTAAGTCACCCAGTCAATGGTATTTTGTCACAGCAGCCTGAGGTGACTGACACACCCTGCTCTTCTCCCGATCTGCCCCATTCAGCCAGTTGTTGGGTCTCCTGCCCAGAAGTCATCATTGACTTCTGCTCTTTCCTTCACTCTCCCAAATGCAACCAAGAGCCCATCTTGTTGACTTTTCCTTTTAAATATATCCAGCTTCCAACCAGTGTTCACCTCCTCCAAGAAGGAGACGTCCTCCCAGTCCAAGGTGCCGCCATCTCTCACCTAGGCCACCACAGAAGCCTCGAAAGTGCTCTCCCTACCTCCATGATTCCCCTGCCAGTGCCTCACCACACCATAGCCGCAGCAGCCTCCCCAAAATGCAAATGAGGCAGGGCCACACTTGGTAAACCATCCAAGGGCTTCTCATCGTGCCCACAACAAGATCCAAACGCTTCACACTCAGAAATAAAGTCCAGACTCCTCACGGGTGCCTACAAAGTCCCACGTGATGTGTTGCTGCTCTCCAATCTGGTCTGATGTCTCCACACTGTCTGCTTTGCTCACTGCATTCCCACCACACCAAACTCCCTTCCTTTTCTTGAACACACACTATGTCTCCACGTAGAGCCTTTTCACTTGCTGTTCCCGCTGCTTGTCTTGCAAATGTTGCCACATTAGAACTGATCACATCCTTCAGGGCTCAGCTCAGTCGCCACCTACTTAGAGAGCCTTCCTGACTGTGCCCATAAACAGTTTTCCTCCCCTCTCTCTACCCCTCAACCTGCTTTACTTCTCTCACTAGCTGACATACCATGTTACATTGTTGTATTATTATGTACTATGTTATTACACGTTACCTTGTATCAGATTATATTATTATATTACATGTCCTATTGTAGCATATTATATACATTATGACACGTTATCACATTACATATAACAGTATGTTGTATCACATTATTATATTATACATTGTATTATTATATACTATAATATTATATATTACATTTTATTATATTACATATTATATCATATTACATTATATATTGTATTATTATATACCATATCTTTACATATTACATTATATCATATGTTATGATATTACATATGTTATGTTATGTTATACTGCTGATTGTCTGCCTTTTCTCACTACCTCACACTGTGTGTTTTTCTGACCACTGATGCAGGATCTGCAGCACTAATGTGCTATGTGCTTACGTGTGTGCTTCCTGCCTGTATCCTCCACGTGGCTGGAAGCTCCGTAAGGATGAGAACTCTCTTAGTCACTATTTTAATCTCAACACCAGAACTGCACCTGGTATATAGTAAATTTCCAAAAATATTTGTTAAATAAGTGAAATGTTTCAAATTGATTTTCTAAGAAAAACCATGGGATAAAACAATAAATTTGGAAGTTTTAAACATTCAAATATTTGGAAAATTGGCTTTCAGCGAATAGGCATTCAGTAAGTTCATTTGGGGAGGCATTGGTTTCCCCAGAAGAGGTATTAAATGAAAAGTTTGCATTGGGGCACTGAGTTATAATAGACATCAGATGCCAATGTGGGTTGTGATCCAATCCACACTGTAAAAATTTCCAAGTGGGTGATTGAGGACAGAATTGATTCAGTGGTCAGGACTGACACTCAGGGGATGCAATCTTCCAGAAACTTAGAAAGCACTGGCCTAGAACATAGTAGGCATGTAATAAAAATTGACTGATGGCAGAAATGAAGGAGGTTGATGGACGCCTGCCCGTGGTGCCCTATGAAATGACGCAGGCTGGATAAACCATGTGTGCCCTGATTGCATCTGGGTAGGGATCAGCAAGGAGTGTGCAAGATGACAAATAGAGAGGGTGGGTAGAGAAGATTAGGAGTAGTTTTAAGTAAATAATTTGAAAAAACACATCAGGACATGAGGCAACTATAGAAGCAGAAAGAAAGATATAGAAGAACACACAACAAGTCTTTTAACATCGACTTGGAACGTCAAAGGGAAATTAATTTTCTTTATAAAAACACCTAATACTTCAGTAATTAAAAATAAAAACAATAAAAGAGAAAGGTTTTTTAAAAATCCCCAGCTTTTCAAGTTTTATAAAGCTGCTTTGAATGGTAGCTCAAGACTGAGTCTAATTGATCCCATCCTCAGTCGTTAGCACACACCCAGGAGCTCACAGCATGGACAAGAAGAGGCTTCCAAAACCTCCCTGTTTTCTCCCCTAAAGCGTCAAATGCTGATAGACTACAAACTCCAACAACAGACTCCGTAACACACGACTCTCCCACAAGAATTCACCCAAACGGACTTTTTGAAGTTCTAAAGAAGAAAGACAAATGCAATTATCCAGAGTTAACAGAAATTTAAGAGTAAATCATCACATCTTACCTATCTCCTGCATATCAATTTTCTTTTCCATGTACCTATCTAAAAAAAAGTGACCCTCCACCAGTAAAGGACAAAATCAATACTATTTTCTAAGTTCTTATTCATTGTGACTGATGATAAACAACCAGGAAAAAGGTTTGCTTTTTACTCTTATGGAACAAATGAAGGCATATAAATTAACTCAAAATAATCAAACCTGGCACATGAAAAAATAAAAGCAAATACTGGTTTATGTCATTTTTAAAAAAGGAAAGAATAAGAAAACAAGGTTGTCAAAACCTGAAAATTAGAGAGAGAAACTGACCGAAAACAGGTCCAGGGAAGTCACTGCAGAACAGATGGTGGGTTTACATCTGTTTACGGTCAGGAAGTGGATGTCTCCCAAACACTGACCACATGGCTCTGTGGCTCCAAGAACACAGTTCCCTTGCTTAATTACACTGCAATGTATATATTTCTTGGAATCAAACCTGGCTTTTCAGCCTAGAGGAAAATCCCATGGTGGGTTGATGAGCTGAATTTGCCTCTGGAAATGGGGCCATGTGTTAAAAATCAAACTGGTCTGTCTTGATTTGCACCAACTTTCCAATCCGCTCATCCTTAGCTCAAATCCACGTTCCTCTCCTCGGGAGTCATGCGATCTTGAGATTGAGACTCCTTGCTGTTTTCAGAGCTGTGGTTTCGTCATTGATGAGATGGGGAAACAGTCCAGGCAAAAGCAATGAGAGATGAAAGGGATGTTGGATATAAACCGCCTAATACCCTGTGCCTGGCAGTGTGTTCCCAATACCAAAGGCAGCCATCTGGGGCCCATTTCCAGCACCACAATTTACCAGCCATGAGCCTTGTCCATGCAACAACCAAGCTCTGGGTCAGGCACTGCTCTAGATGCTGGGGCACCTCAGGGAGTAGGACCAGGCACAGCCCATGTCCTCCAAGTCTGAATTCAAATGCAGGGGCATGTAATGAACAGCTGATCACTCAAACAAATTTAAATACCAACTGTCCACAGAAAAGAAACATGAATGCCTCTTACACCTGAGGAAAGATGGTCAACCTCAGCCGTGGTGAAAGAAAACCAAAGCAAAACCTCAGCATACCACTTCCCACCCAGCAGTCAGGCAAAGAAAAAACTTGGTCACATACTGCGTCAGTGAAAGTGTGGGGAGTCAGCCACTCTCGTGCGTGGTGGTTTGGAGATGGGCGCCTGTGACTGGTTCAAACTCTGAAAAGCAATTTGGCGACATCTATTAAAGTTACGAATTCACATATGCTTTGACACGATGATTCCTCTGAGTTTTCAGATTGCAGACATTTGCAAAAGGACTCATGTGCATGGTTTTTCACCACAGCGTTGTTTGTAATAGCAAGAGATTAGAAACTCCCCCGTGCCCACTGATTAGGACTGGTTCAGTCAACTTGGATAAATCCATTCAGCGGAATCTTTTCTAGTCATTAAAAAAAAAAGGGGCAGCTCGACATGCAGCAACAGAGGATGTGGCGGTCATGAACACACGTTTCTCGGGTCTCGCACCTCAGAGTGCACCGTAGGTCAGTGGCCCCAGGTGGTGCACTCTGCAATTCAACAGCTCTGCTGGATTCCTCAAGCTCCCTTCTCGATTTCCCCTCACAGGTCTTTCCCCTAATAAATCTCTTATATGTCTAAGACTGCTTTGGTGTCTACTTCTTGGAAGACCCAAAGTGACAGAGAACAGTCACCAAGATATATCCCTAGGTTTAAAAATCAACATGCAGACTGGGACTGGCCCCATGGCCTAGTGGTTGAAGTTCCATGTGCTCTGCTTCTGTGGCCCAGGGTTCGCAGCTTCAGCTCTTGGGTGTGGATCTACTCCACTCATCAGCCATGCTGTGGAGGCACCCCACATATAAAGTAGAGGAAGACTGGCACAAATGTTAGCCCAGGGCTAATCTTCCTCAAGCAAAAAAAGAGGATTGGCAATGGATATTAGCTCAGGGCAAATCTTCCTCACACACACGAAAAATCAACATGCAGAACAGTGTGTATAATGTGCACATATTTATGTGGGGGGAAGAAAAGGAATAAATATGTAGAAAGAGAGAGATAAGTTGGTACATTCTCAGAACATCTCGGGAAGGATACACAAATACAGTCGATTCTCATCATTTGTGGTGGTTTTGTTCTATAAAGTCACTGTGAACACTGAATTAGGCAACCCTGAACCACAGCATTTTCACCAAGCAATTCACACATAACCTCATTTTATGTGCATTTCTGTTTAAAAGCATCTTATTTAGTATACATCATTGATTTGTAAATGTGAACTCATGGCCAAAAGAGCTACAACTCGTGCCAGAACAAAGTTTTTCTAAAACGTGTATTTTCTCCATAAGGCACATTGCAGCCTTCTTGTGCTTGAGAACACTGGACGGCGCTTCACCACTATGGTTGGCAGCCATTTTAACAAGCAAATGATGAATAAAAATCACAAAAATGCGAAAAATGTGGCACTAAGTAGACTGCTAAAAGGACGCTTATTTTCCACAGCAGGGGAGCTGAAACAGGAGCGAGAGCAGCATCACCTTGTTTCACCTCAGCTGGGAACGTCCAGACTTTTCACCATGTGCACACGTCTGTGAATTACAGTGAAAACTCAGTGAGCATTGGTTTGGGGGTTCAAAATACGTTTTTCACGAGTAGGCAAATTTGCAAATATGGAATCTGTGAACAACGAAGATGGACTGTAATTGTTAATGCTGATTGTCTCTGGGGAGGTGAACTAGGTAGGTGAGATACATGATTGGGAATGAAAATTCACTATTCAATGGACATTCTTTTCTACTTTTTTGATCCTTGTGTCAATTATGTTTACTACCTATTCAAAGAAATAAATGAAAGGTTTCCAGAAATTGCAACAGTGACAAGAGTTAGTTAACTCCTCTAAGACTTCACTCTGCCATCTGTAAAAAGAGGATGATAATGTCAACATCAACGGATGGTGGTGAGGGTTCCAGAAGACCAGTTAGGAGACAAGCTTCACATGGTGTCTGGCTCACAAAAGGCATTTGATAAAGAAGAGAGGTGTTTCAATTCCCTCCTCTACTCTCTTCCAGATCTTGACTCCTACGATGAAAGTGTCTTCAGCCCTCGTTCCAGAGACTCTTGTGGCTTCTGTGATCCTTTTCGTAATCCATTCTTTCCTAAAGTCTCCTCCCACTTCATCACTGACTGTACCAGGAGCTCTGGTCGCCTACTCAATATCCATTCTACTCCTTTTTAAAAAAATAATAACAAACTCTGATTTTGTTCAGTGTGACAATGTGCTCAGTTAAAAATATCCATCTACCCAAAAATCCCTTGCAGCCACATGAGTGGGGCAGGTGAGCCAGCTCTGTCCAATGAGACATGGGCAAAAATCGTTTTTGCATCTGTTCTTGAATAAAAAGCAAAGTTTTGTGAGGAGAAGGCATTTGGCCTTTCCCTCTTCTTTCTGCCTGGAACATGGATGTGATGCCTGGAAAGGCAGCAGCCATCTTGTGAACATAAGGAAGACAGCCTTATGCTATGAAAGGTGAGGAAGAAAGAGAATAGGAGCCTGAGTCTTTGGTAAAGTCATTGAGTCCTAACAATCCATCCTCAGTTATGGAAGAAAAACAAAGCCCTTACTCATTTAGGTCATCATGGTAGGTTTTTCTCATGCACACAGCTGAGATCAGCCTGAACCAGTATCGCTTCCAATAGAACTCAGGCATTCCACAAAGGGTGTGGAGGGTTCTCATTCACCTTCCTTGTTAACCTTCTTCAGAGAGAACTCAGCTAAGGCCACAGCCCAGCCACCAGCAGCGTGTTACAACTCTAGCCCAGCTCTTTCTCCTCAAACCCAGTCCCCAAACACCACTGACTGAGACTCTCAGATGTCTTACACACGGGTCACTGCCTCCATCCCTCCACCCACAAACGGACTTCTCCTCTTGACTCCTATTTTGGGTCCTGGTTACCATCCACTCCATAAAACAAAGCCAACCTCATGTCCAACCTTGATCTGTCTTGAACAGCTCTGTGCTTCAAATCCTTCATCTGTAAACTGAAATGATTAGAGGACTTGTTTCACATGGGGTGTGGTGAGGATTACATAACATCATTAGGCTTCTAGCCGCTTTCCTGGGAAGAGAATGTGCTGACCAAGTAATGCATAGATCCTGGGGGGCTTAGCAGTTAATCACGTCCTTGGACGCAGCTGCCTGGATACACATGTGTGCACATGATCTTGGCAGCCTTCGGTTGTTCTTAGTTTAAAACTGCCAGCGGGGGCTGTGGACTTTGGTGTAGCAAGAGGAAGCTGGGCTTTAGATTTATTCTATTACATACTGTTTGAATGTCTACTATGTGCCAGGCACTGTTCTAAGTATTGGGGATAAAACAGTGAACAAGCAGTCAAAATCCCTACCCTTGTGTTGCTGATGCTGTAGTTGGGGAAATAGGAAATGAACGTACAAATTCATATCCAGTGTCAAGCGGTGAGAAGTGAAGGAAGCTGGACAAGGTGCTAGAGAATGTGCAGGGGCAGCTGTGTAAGCACAGGATGGGGATGGAGTCAGTGAAGAACCCTCTGGGGAGATGACATTTGAGCAGAGACCTCAGAGAAGTGAGAGAGGGACAGAATTGCCAAAATTAACAAATAAAAATACAGGACACCCAGTTAAATTTGAATTTCAGATAAACAAATGCATGCCCTGTTTGGGATATACTTCTACTAAAAAATGATTTGGTACATTGACACCCAAACTAAATCAGGGTCCTGTGAACCACGAAGAAGGACATAAAGATACACATACCACATGAGCCAGCCACTCCACTCCTAGGTATTTACCCGAGAGAAAAGGCAACTTATGTCCATACAAAGACTTGTACACAAATTCTCACAGCAACTTGATTTGTAATAGCCCCAAACTGGCAACAACCCAAATATCCATCAACAGCAGAATGGGTAAACAAATTGTGGTGCATCCATACAATGGAATACTACACAGCCACAAAAAGGAATGGACCGCTGAGACCTGCGCAACATATTATGATCTCGAAACAATTAAACTGAGTTTAAAAAGCCAGATAAGAAATGAGTACATACTATATGCATCTGTGTATATAAAACTCTGAAAATGCAAACTAAATATAGTGGCACAAAGTAGACTGATGTTTTCTTAGGGAGAAGGGTTGGGGGAGCACCAGGGGAAAGATTGCAAAGGGGCAAAAAGAAACTTTTGAGGGTAGTAGATGTGTTCACTATCTTGATTTTGGTGAAGGTTTTGGCAAAAGCTTTGTCCCGGGAGACAATCGAATGACTCCCGACCTCCGCGCGTGGCCAGACCTCCTTCCTCAACTTTTCTTTTGAAATTTTAATTGTGGGAAAATACACACAACACAAAACTGACCATCTTAACCATGTTTAAACGCACAGTTCAGTGGCATTAAGTACATTTACATCAGTCTTCAATCATCACCATCCGTCCATGGAACTCTTTTCATCTCCCGAAACTGAAACTCCGTACCCATAAAAAATAATGGCCCATCCCCCTCCTTCCAGCCTGTGGCAACCACTGTTCTTTTCTGTCTCTGTGAATTTGGCTACTTTAGACATCTCGTATAAAAGGAATAATCCAGTATTAGTCTTTTGTGACTGGCCTACTTCACTCAGCACAATGTCCTCAAGGTTCATCTACATTGTAGCATATATCAGAATTGCTTTCTTCTTCAGAATAATATTTCATTGTCTAGATGGACCATGTTTTGTTTACCCATTCACTCATCAATGGACACTTGGGCTGCTTCCACCTTTTGCCTATTGCAAATAATGCTGCCATAAACATGGGTATACAAATTTCTCTTTGAATCCCTGCTTTCCATTATTTTGGGTATAGACCCTGAACTGAAAGTTTTGGATCATATGGTAATTCTGTGTTTGACTTTTTGAGGAGCCATCATACTGTTTCCTTCTCAACTCTCAGCCTGTTTGCCCTTGCACTCAACAAACTTCAGACCAACATCAGCCCTCCCTCCCTTCACCCCAAACCAGAGCAGCCTCTCGGATGTTCCTATCACCAGAGCCTCCATCACAGGCTCATCTTTGGTCTCTTCCTCTCCTGCTCCTCCCTCATCCAGGGGGCAGCCAAATCCCCTTGCTTCTGGCTTGAAATGTCTCTCCTCCCAGCCCCTTCAACTTGTCCTGTTTAGAGCTGTGCCCTCACTCAGAGTCTGAATCTCTCTCAGATCTACCCGTGTCTCCCCATCCCCATCTCCCCATCCTCACTGCTCACAGTTCAGGCTGAACCACAGCCCCTGACTTGGGTACCTGTAGCAGCCAGTAGCCTCCCAAAGCCTTCCTGAACCTCCACTTACCATCACCAACCCATCCTCCTCTCTGGTACCCAAGGCAGCCCATCAGCACAGTGCCTGGACATAAGGAGCCTTCAAATACATGAACGTGTTTAACATTTTATACATCTATATCCATAGCTAGCTCTGTCTACCTACTTGTCTATCTGTCTATAAAATATTATACATGTATGTATATATATACCTGTTTTATTCATATAAATATATATGTGGATGTATAAAACCTAAGGGTGTGTGTATATATATGCAAATATATATATATAGAGAGAGTCATAGAAAATTGACAAAAATACTTATGTTAGACTGGTATGACTATGATAGTTTCTTAAAGGTATTTTTAGAGGTTTTTTTTAAAATTGAAAAAATAGTACACAATCTTTGAGAGACTCCAAATTATACAGAAATGTAGAAAGCAAAACAGAGAAAATCCCTCTCGTTTCCACAGGGCCAGTCACTATTAATGTTTTCCTGTTTTTCACCTTTTGAAATTTTTTGTACAAAAGAGTATATATGTGTGTTCACGTGTGTGCATGTGTGTGCACATATGTGTTCACACACGTAGTTTCTTTCTTATAGGAATTAAATATTCTACACATCATATGACAACTTGCCCTCTTTTGTTTTTTGAACCAACAGTCCATCCTGCACAACTTTTATCCCACAGTGCTAACTACTATTAATATTTTGTTTTTCCTTCTAGAAATTTCGTGTGGACAAAAGCATAAGTAAATGTAGAAAAACATACACACATTTTTTTTTCTAAAGATTTTATTTCTTTTTCCTTTTTCTCCCCAAAGCCCCCCAGTACATACTTGTATATTCTTCGTTGTGGATCCTTCCAGGTGTGGCATGTGGGACGCTGCCTCAGAATGGTTTGATGAGCAGTGCCATGTCCACGCCCAGGATTCAAACCAACGAAACACTGGGCCGCCCGCAGCGGAGCGCGCAAACTTAACCACTCAGCCACGGGGCCAGCCCCCATACACACATTTTTTAACAGGATCAAGTTCCTACTCTACATATTGCTCACCAACCTGACTTTTCGTCTCCTTTCGACTCCACGGTATGCCCACGCACCTTTCTGTGCCCAAACGCACAAGTCTGCATCAAATGTTTGGACAGCCACTCAGGATTCTACAGTATGGGCCCAAGACCCTTTGTTTCACCGTTCCTACATCCATGAACAGACAGAGGATCTCCAAGTGTGCAATTCCCAACTAAAACGTGTGCTTCTGTGAGGACTTCTGTAGGATTAGTAACTGGAAATATGTTTTCTGGGTTGGGGTTGTGCGTATTCAAAATACTGATTATGTCCTACAGAATCTGCTCCAAGAGGGCATGCCCTTAAACCTTCCCTCACCTCACCCCGCATGAGAGCATGCACTTATCGATATTCTAATTTTTTGATTAGTCTGAAAGTCAAGTCTGGCATCATGTTATCTGGATTTGCATTCCCTTGTCACCCAAGAAGCTAAGCTTCTCTCCCCAGCTTTCCGGGCCTTTTCTCTTTCTTCTCTCATTTGCTCATTTATCACTTTGCTTCCATGTCTTCTTCATCCTAACACGTAGGTGCTGTCCCTACTGTGTCTCAATTTCCCTCCAGTCTTCTCTCCAATTTCCCACTCCACACAGACCAACCCATACAGGATTAAAGCTTACATCAGAAACATCCAGAAACAGAAAGTGACAAAATGGCCGTACTGGAGAATCAGGGTGAGAACTGGCCAAAGCTGGATCTCAGGAGTGAAATGTGCCAAACAGCCGCGAAGCTGGGGATTAAAGTCTTTCTTCCATCTGGAACCTGGCGTCCACAAAACAGTGACCGCATTGTGAGCCTTCCCAGAAAAAGCACTGGGTTGCTTGGCTACCCAGCAATGTATATATGACTTGGCAGCTGGCCTGTAGCTCAGAGGAAAATTCCAGGGTGGGATACAAGCTGAGGTCCCAAGACAAATGGGCTGAAAGTTTTAACCCTTTCCTCTCAGGGAGCTTCAGCTGAGGGGTATTCCCCTCCCAGGTAATCCCGGCCAGGGGATCGGACTTCCAGGGTCTTTGGTTTTCTTCCTTGCAACGTGGGCTCAGCGAGACCCAACTTGGCCATAGGCTACGTGGAGTCTGTGAAATTCGTAACATAAAGCTGGCGCTTCTGGGACCAGCATCTGGGAGAAGGTCTTCCTACTCACACATATCCTGGCTTAGATACTCATTGCATTGTGGCTTTGGGATGCTGGGGTAATTCTTCTGAGCACAGGTTTCTGGTGAGTAAACTGAGGGCAATAATATCAGTCTTGGTTGGGTTGTGTTGAACATTCAACTTATGGAGACTGCCTCAACAGAGTGGGACAATGATGCAGGAATGTTCTGCTTCTCTTCCCTCCTTCCCTTCTTTTTAACACACTTACCATTGGTCCGCCCTCCTTCTGGTCACCCTGTAGCTTCCTTGACATCATACGCTACTGATGCTGCTTACGACTTTGCTGGGGCTTCCAGCGCTAGCATTCAGTGAGGAGTTTACCAGGCTCACAGGGTCCTGCCTCCCAGCTCCCCATTGCCCACCACACTCTGGGCTCACTGGTCTTTATTTTTCCCACTTCCAAGCCACCTTCCCCTCAGATCAGGGCTGGCTCCTTCTCATTCTGGGGCTTGGGTTAAATATCATCTCCTCAAAGAGGCTTTCTCCAACTGCCCCATCTAAAATAGCAGCTAAATGGGGGCCTAGTGGTTAAGTTTGGTGTGCTCTGCTGTGGCAGACCTACACCACTCATGGCCGTGCTGGGGCAGTGACCCACATACAAAATAGAGGAAGATGGGCAACGGAGGTTAGCTCAGGGTGAGTCTTCCTCAGGGGGGAAAAAAAAAATAGCAGCTAAGTCCTGCCCTCAGCCCCAGATCCTCAATGCCTGAAGATGCACCCTCCCCCAACACACCCACATTCTGTAGATCCCAAAATAATCACTCACCCTGCTCTGCATTACTCAGAAAATTATCTCATACTCATTGAGGTGGGAACCTGTCCCAACCAACATCCGTTCCCCTTTATTCTGGTCATAAGTTTTCTATTTTATGTGGTGAGCCAGGCCATCCCCACTCTCAGCCCTTGCAGTGTGAGAGAAGATGGCATCACCTCCAGATCCAGAAAGGACACACGTCCCAGATCTGGCCAATCAACATCTCAGGAGTTGACTCGTAGGTGGGCCTGGAGCTTTAGTGGAACTACTGGGATAGAGGTGTGTTTCCACTGGGGTTATACAGCTGGTGGCACCCATGCCTGGGGCTGTCTATACCACCTTGAGGGGTGAACCTATGGCAGAATGAAGCCAGATCAGAAGAAAGCAGGTCCCAGAGGCTGAGACATAAAGATCACATCTTGAAGACATCATTTGGAAATGCTAGATCCAGCTGTACCTGAAGTGCTTTGAATTTTACAGAGATTGAGCCAATACATTCCCGCTTATTTTGTTTCTGCCAATTTGGGTTTCCTTTCCTGTCACTTACATCTGAAATATGTGTGACACAGATAAAACGTTTATCCTAAGCCCTGGTCACCACTCAGTTTCAAAGCTTGTCATCACCTGACTCATCTCTCTTTTCCATTCTCCATATCCAAAGAGTTGCCATGTCTTGTGGAGTCTACCCCACAAATGTGACTCCCAACCTCTCTCATATTTTCCATTCTTATGCACCCATTTACCATCTTTCATACTGACACATCTCTCAGGCAACAGAACTCCAGTCCACCCCACCGTTAATTCTCCACACTTGCTCTCTCCATACTATTTTCCAATCTTAGGAAGGAGGTCCTTCCAAAACACAAATCTAACTCTGTCCTCTCCTCCTTAAAAACACTTCTTGGGGTCAACCCAGTGGCACAGTGGTTAAGTTCGTACGTTCTGCTTCAGTGGCCCAGGGTTCACCAGTTCGAATCCTGGGTGCAGACCATGCACCACTTGTCAAGCCATGCTGTGGCAGGCGTCCAACATATAAAGAAGAGGAAGATGGGCACAGATGTTAGCTCAGGGGCCAATCTTCCTCAGCAAAAATAGGAAGATTGGCAGCAGACGTTAGATCAGGGCTAATTTTCCTCAAAAAAAAAAAAGAAAAGAAAAGAAAAGAAAGAAACACTTCTTCAGTGACAAGAGAAAGAAATATTAATTGATAAAGAAAAAAAAAATAAAAGTTGTTTACTGAATTAGACCACTGAAAAGCCCAGGGGTGTTTGGCTTCAGGCATAGATGGACCCAAGTCCTCAAAAGCTTTCATCCAGAGATCCATCTCTAGGTTCTGATTTCCCTAGCAGCAATAATCCCCAACACTTCCAGTAAAACTCCTAGAGCTGTCCCTCATTGGCCCAGATTGAGTCACATGTCCATCCTGGAGCCAACTACAGTGGCTTCTATTGACCAAGTAGAGGTCACAGGAGCAGAGGAGAAAGGCCAGCCTCACAGAAGCCCCATGCACTGAGAGGGTTGGAGAGGGGATTCTCCCAGGGGAAAAGGGGATTTGTTGGTAATAGAATGAGTACTGGGTAAGAAAAATCTCATGTCCACTACACCCATCCAAAGCGTACCAGTGCCTTCCAGATCAAGTTCAGGCTCTGCGAGGCTCCCAGGGTCTCCTCTGCAGCCATTCTTCACCTTACCCCACCACTGCTGCCTCTACACTAGTTAGAATAGACTACTTCTGGGTCCCTCAACTCTTCCACCCCTAGGCTTTTGTACATATCCACTCTCAACCCAAAAGCTCCTTCCTCCCATTCTCCTCTTTGCAACAAGTTCCTGCTCAGTTTTGAAGCCTCATCACACAGGTTACTTCCTCCAGGAAGGAGGTCCCGAGATCCCATGAGCAAGATTTGGTGCCCAAGGTGGGAATTCATGATTTGATCTATGTTTCTTTGGGGATACAAACCCCGCCCCTTATTTTGGGGACTGCTTCTCTTCTTCCCATATTCCCACCAAAGTGGCCTATTGTAGTATTCTGTGTGCCCTGGCCACAGGGTGAGCATGTGGGCCAAGCCAGGCCAGTTAAGAATCCTCTTCTAGGGGCCGGCCCCGTGGCTGAGTGGTTAAATTCACACGCTCTGCTTTGGCAGCCCAGGGTTTCACCGGTTTGCATTCTGGGCGTGGACATGGCACTGCTCAACAGGCCACGCTGAGGTGGCATCCCACATAGCACAACCAGAGGCACTCACAACTAGAATATACAGCTATGTACTAGGGGGCTTTGGAGAGAAGAAGGGAAAAAAAAAAGATTGACAACAGATGTTAACTTAGGGCTAATCTTTAACAAAAAAAGAAAAAAAGAATCTTCTTCTAAGGACTAGGGAAGCAAGACGCCTCCTCACAGATGGATAGCCTAGGAATAGCACGGTTCTGACCTCATGGGGAAGCCTTGCGTGACAGCACGCTGCCAACATGCAGACTCAAGTGGTAGAGAGACAGCTGCTGGCTGCATTCCATCACCCTGGGGACAGCTACACCCCTTGCCTCTCTAGGATGTGGTTACTAGAGCCAAGAAATTCCCCCTCCTTGCCTGAACTAGTTTGAGTTGTTTCTGTCATCCGCAACTTTTAGACCAGCTGCGCCCCTGTCATTCTACTGAGTGGCCACATGTGCCGATTGAAAACCCTCATTTGTGGGGAAAGGCTTAAGGTGAACTAAATTGGGCTTCCTTCCCTTGCAACCAGGAAAGTCCTATAGGACCCCCAGAGGGAGCGACCATCACAATGATGCACCTCCACACATACTTAAATTGATTTTAATGGACGAATTGCTGCTCTTCAAAGGAACTTTCTGTAAAGGGACGTTTCTGCCCAATATGCCATGCTGGATGAGAATTCTGTTCAAAACAAATTGAATCCCAGAGACACAGCATAACGTATGGTGGTTAAGAGATGGGATCTGGAGTCACACTGCCTCAACTCCAATTCTGGCTCCATAAATTACCTGCTGTGTGCCTGTAAACAAGTGACTCAACTTCTCTGTGCCTCAGTTTCTTCATCTGTGAAGCGGAGGTGAGGATAAAAAAAAAAAGACTATGACCTCGTAGGATTGTGGAGAGGATGCAGTAAGAAAATCTGTGCAAAGTACACAAAACCGTGGCCCACGTTCAGTCAGCCCCAAATAAGTGTAAACTATGAATAGCCTTCACTTGCTGAATGATGCATAGAAAGAAGCGAGCAGAAACATCTGCTCCTCCACTAGAGATGTGTGAGTGAAGAGGAAAACATGAGCGCGGGTCTGAATCAAGCTGATGTGTATCTCAATATCTGAACACACTGCAATCCTTGCTCTTCTTATAACAGCCACCAAGTCTCCAACACTTTATGTTGTCTTTGCCTGCCAAGCATTCACTACACCTCTTCTGGGACAAGCTCTCCTCTCACTCTTATTTCCCATGGTTCAGGTGGGGCTGATCCCCACCCTGCTCACTCTAGGAGTGGGCACAGGACCCAGGTCTAGCCACGGAGAGCAGCATATCCTTCAGGCCTCAGTGATTGGTTCAGGGATGGGCACATCATCCACATAAGGCCACAAGGAAATGAATTCCAGGAGGTGAGGATGATTGGGGGCCATCCTGGAGGCTGGTTACTATGATGTGGTCCTTGAGGTAGGATGAAAGCCGGAGGGGGCATGGTCATGGAGGTCTGGTGAAGCCAATTCAGTGCTGCATCTTGACTCGATTAAGGAGGGGATGATAAACTGTCAAGTAGTTATGAGAGCTGAAACTCAACTACTGTCAACATGGATTTGTCAACATGGAGGTTATTGTTGGCCTTTCAGTAGGGCAGTGTGGGTGGAAGCTTGGTTGGAATGGGGTTAAGAGAGAAAGAGTGATGTGGAAGTAGAGAGAGGGACTGCAGAGTTAGCTCTAAGGGCGAGAAAAGAAATGCTACAGAACTGAATACAGATAAGGGGAAAGGGCTACTTTTTAGGATGGGACTTGTTATAGCATGTCTGTGGCCTGACGGGAATGTTCTAGTGAAGGAGGAAAATTTGGTGTTGCAGGGGAGGGGGAGAACGCTGGAATGATGCTCTTGAGCAGGAGAAGAATAGGACCCAAGTGGAGAGCGTGGCCTTGGAGAGCAGCAGAGCAGTTCTTACATAGCAACAGGGGAAGGAAGACTGCTAGAGCCCAGGTGTGGGATGAAGGCAGTGTTGGAAGAATGTGGCAGCTCCCTTTTGACTCAAACGGTATATGGAAAGAAGGTCCTGGCACCAAGTGGAGCACCAAATTGCTATACCTTGAACACTGGGCTTCAACTGGTGCAGCTCTTCAGGAGCGACGCCGTGCTGTGCAGTGGTTGAGAACCAGGACTATCCCTCCCAAACCACCTGGGTTCAAATCCCGGCTCTGCTGTGCACCAGCTATTGCACAAATAACCTCTCCCCTTCATGACTCAGTTTCCCTGCATGAAAAAAATGACCTCTGAAAGCATCTAACGAAACGGTTATTGTGAGCACACACTGTGAGAACACTGAGCTCACGTACTTCTCTTGGATGAATGTTACTTATTGCTAGAATGAGACAGTATTCAATTGTTACTTATTGCTAGAACGAGTCAATATTTCATGAAATTCAAGAAGAAAGTTATCAGGAAAGTGTAGGGCTTACAAAAGGAACATATCCTTCACTTATTGTACATTATTGTTATATTATAATAATCTTATGTAAAACATATACAATAATCATATATATAATTATATATGAATATAACAATCTTATATAAAATTATATAATGATAAATACTAATAATATATAATAATCTTATGGTAGTTTGTCCATCACTTATTGTATAATCTACAACACGGTCCCCATTTCAGTTTATCCTGTGAACTAATGCTTGGTAGGAATAAACCAGCAAAGACACGATTAACAATGAATTGAATATTTATTGAATGTCGAAGATAGAGCTACAATACGCAACCATCCTTCACCAAAAGGTAATGAAAGCCTTTCTCCTGCATGTCCAGATAAATGTCCTGGAAAACAGAAGACACTGCATTATTTCCAATATATACCTTTTACTTAACACATTAACCTTGATCTGTCAGAAGCAAATTCTGGCATTTTTGCTCCCTTAGGCTTTAAACAGTATTTCTAATTGTCTCTAGGTTTGGGATCCTGAGGGTTGTCTTAGGCCCCAGAATAATGCCTTGTGAGATTAGGGGCGTAAGGGAGAGGCATGCTATTCATTTGTGAAGCGGTAGAAGGGCCCTGGAGAAAGGAGACCCCAGGGCAGCTCTCTGGGAAATTGCTTCTCTTAAACAATCTGCCTTTCTTCCCCGTGGAGGGGCCTGTGTGCCTCCAAGCTTCCAGCAACCTCATTTGAAGGCCACAGCTCTAATAACCTTCAGGCATCCGACGGATTTGGGAGCCTCCAGCCCTCTGGCCCGCTCAGTCTCTCCTGGGACACTCCCAGGCAGCCACTCCAGACTGAGGGACGCCAGGAGCCTCCTCTCCTTAATCCCTCCAGCTGGGGCTGGAGGCCCTTGCAAAAGCCGGGAAGAAAGCTTGTTACCCTGACCCCTGGTCTTCCGCCTCAGCAGAGGGCGGTTGCCTGAGCCCCCTGCCCGACACCCAAGTGACAGGATTTCTGCGCCAGTAAGGTCTAGGGAGTACAGCCTGGCTAGGAAGAGAAAGAAAGTGTTACTGTTTCCATATCCAGGAATGAGGGAGGCCTTGACCCTATAAATGTTTCCATATTCAGGAAGGGGGCAAGCACCGACCCTGTAAATATTTCCATATCCAGGAACGGGGTACACAGAGACCCAGCCTCCACTTACATCTCCTTCTAGGGGAGGTGACCCAGTAAAGCTTGTCTCCAGCTTTGGTGAGGATTCAGGCTAGAACCAGAACTTCCTGCATCTTTCTGCCAAGCCTCACTCAGCCTCAGCCTTCCCTAAGCCCCCAGAAGGCCTCAGGCTCCTGCATTCCAGAGGAGGGAGCAGGGAGGGAGGGACAGAAGGCTCTCATCCCATTCACCCTGCAAATCAAACAGCAAGATGGCTCCCAGGTCCCAGCCTGGTGCAGAGCCCTCAGGGGAACCAGGAGCTGTAGACTGTCCCTTAGATGCCATACTACAGGACAGTGACAGGTGGGTCCCCTCTGGAAGCCCCCATTCTTCCTCTGTGGTGCCAACCAGAGGAATTCAGAGACCCTGCCTGAGACAGTCAGGTGCAGACTATAAATAAAATTCTATGAGAACCAACCCAAAGGAGCACTCACTCATTCAGCAAGTATTTTGCATGCCTATGTCCCAAGGCGCCAGGCTAAAGCCTGGGGAGTCAGGGGAGCTCATGATGATATGTTCTTTTGCTCCTGGAAGGGGTGGGGTAGAGAGTGAGGACTCTGGCAAACAAAGTCAAGATAATTGTTAAAATGAATGGAGATAGGCAATGATTTCTGGGATATGACACCAAACACTCAGGTAACAGAGGCAAAAGGAGACAAGTGGGACTCCAACTTCCTTAAAAATGTTTGTGCATCAAAAGAAACTATCAACAACATAAAAGGGAGACCTATGGAATGGGAGGAAGTATTTGCAAATGACCTGGTTGATAAGGGGTTAATATCCAGAATGTGTAAAGGACTTCTAAACTCGACAAAAAATAAATAAATAAACCAGTTTAAAAAATGGGCAAAGGACTTCAGTAGACATTTCTCCAAAGATGATGTACAAATGGCCAATAAGTACATGAAAAGATGCTGAAAGTTATTAATCATCAGAGAATGCAAATCTAAACCACAATGAGATACAACCTCACCCATTAGGATGGCTATTACAAAAAGAAAGAGAATAGCAAGTGTTACCAAGATGTGGAGAAACTGGAACTCTTTGTACACTCTTGGTGGGATCATAAAATAGTGCAGCTGCTATGGAAAACAGTATGGAGATTCCTCAAAAAATAAAAATAGAACTACCTTATGATCAAGCAATCCCACTCCTGGGTGTATATCCAAAAGAACTGAAAGCAGAATCTGATAGAGATATTTGTACATCCATGTTCATAGCAGCACTATTCACAATAGCTAAGAGGTGGAAGCAACCTAAGTGTCCATTAGTGAATGAAGGGATAAGCAAAATGTGGTCTATTCATACAATGGAATATTATTCAGCCTTAAAAGGGAAAGAAATCCTCTCTCACGCTACTACATGGATGAACCTTGAGGACAGTATGGTAAGTGAAAGAAGCCATTCACTAAAAGACAAATATCGTGTGACTTCACTTCTACGAGGTACCTAGAGTATTCAAATTAATAGAAATAGAAAGTAGAATGGTTGTTACCAGGAGCTGGAGGGAGGGGGGAAATGGGGAGTTGTTTTTAACTGATATAGAATTTCAGATTTGCAAGATGAAAAAGCTCTGGAGATCTGTTTCCCACTCAACAGTGAATATATTCAACACTACTGAAGTGTAGCGTTAAATTGTAACACTTACAAATGGTAAGATGGTAAATTTTATGTGTTTTTCACTAGAATTAAAACAAATTAATGGAGATAATAAGACAGGTAACCTGCTGATTCCTCTGAAATTCCTCCACAGGAGAGGCTTCAGAAGGGTGGGGAGGAAGGATCTTGAAGCTGGTTTGTACATCACTTCATACGTAACTTAGAAAAGACATCAGTTACCAACGTCAAAGAATGAGTGTTCATTATGGAGATGGGGCCACTGATGGGGTGACAGACATTGTTGGAGGGTGTAAGGGGCTATTCCAGCTGGAGTTCTCAGAAAAGGACATTCTAAAGAGGTGACATTTAAGCCAAAGCCTAGATTAGAAGCCAGGTGAAGGTCCGTGGGAAGAACATACTAAGAAGAGGAAGAAAGAGTGTGAAGACCCTGGAGAGAACAACGTTGGGTGGAAGGGAACCCAGTGTGGCTGGAGCATTGTGTGTGAAGTGGAAGGTGGGAAGAGGTTACTTTGGGTAAGGTAAGTGTTCTTTAAGGGTGAAAGGCTATAGGAATATTGCAATGCATAATAGCAGTTACAACCATTATTTCTATAGTCATTATTGTGTTGTCAATTTCCAGAGAGGCAGACTAAAGTTATGGTGGCCATCATCAGGATGAATCGTTTAACCAGAAAATGTCCCCTAGCAGGGGGCAGGGTGAAGGAGATCCCTTCACCCACCCAGTTCCACCACTCATCAGCTGCATGGCTGGCCCCTGTCTTAGCGAAGTTTTTAGTCTAACGGGAATGAGAGACATTGCAACAGCAAATGAATGAGCTGGAGGTTATTATCAGGGAAGGATGGGATGCTTGAGCAGCACAGGAAACCAGCCAGTGGTGGGCTGGGAAATTTTAACAACTGGCTCTCCAGGGGAACAAAAAAATGATTTGTAGCATTTGCTGATTTTCTTGGTGTAAATACTCCCACTGCGGCTGATTTCAAGCTAACAATGTGATGTCACTGAATGTGGAGTTGGGAAGAGATGAACACAACTGGCTCTTGTGAGCCTGTGAAAGCCAGCACAAGCCCACTATTTCCCTTCTTCTGGGAAAGGTCGGAAAAGGCCTCTTGGAGGAAGTGTCCTGAAAAAGGCAGACAGAACCAGGAAGGAGAGGCACCGGGAAGCGAGGTGTTTTGGGGCAAGAGATCCACAGCTCCAAGACTGGCCATTAAGTGTGGCCTCTAAGAAGTGTGTGTGACAAGCAAGGCAAGTAGAGATCCAGTTTTTTTTTTTTATGTTGAAATAATGTAACATAAAATTTACCATCTTAATCACTTTTAAGTGCACAGTTCAGTAGTGTCAAGTATATTCACATTGTTGTGCAATCATGACCATCATTCATCTCCAGAAGTCTTTTCATCTCACAAAACTGAAACTCTAAACCCATTAAAAACCGTTCCTCATTCTCCCCTACCCCAGCCCCTGGCAACCACCCTTGTACTTTCTGATTCTATTAATTTGATACTTTAGGGACCTCAGAGAAGTGGAATCATATTTACCTTTTTATGACTGGCTTATTTCACTTAGCATAATGCCCTCAAGGTCCATTCATGTTGTAGCATGTGTCAGAATTTCCTTCCTTTAGAAGGCTGAATAATGTTCCACTGTATTGATATACCACATTTGGTTTACCCATTTTCATCATTGGACACTTGGGTTGCTTCTACCTTGGGCTACTGTGAATAATGTTGCTAAGAACATGGGTGTGCAAATATCTCTTTGAGACCCTGCTTTCAATTCTTTTGGGTATATACCCAGAAGTGGAATTGCTGGACAGAGACCCAGTCTGCCTTGCACATTACTGTTGCCCCAGCATAGTGCCTGGCACTCAGAAGGGTCCTGGGAGATACTGAGCTGTTCCTAGAAAAGGGTCTTGGGGGGAATCCTACTTTCTTGGGACCCACTGTGTACCCAGCATCTGCCAAGAACTCTATATGGGTTATCTCATTTAAGGTAAAAACCATAATGATACCCATTCATAAGGGCTCAGAGAGGCTTATATCATAAGATATCCATTCCACAAGGGCTCAGAGAGGTGAGACTCCTTGAGTAGGAGGAGCTACAAGAGAGCAAGGTTGGTGGGCAGAGGCTGGGTTGATCGGAGCTTCCAACAAGTAAGAGTCTCGAAGGAGAGCCGTCTTCACCGTAAGGGCACTGACAGGTGTTCAGCAGAGAGGGTGTTGTGCTGAGATTTTTCTCTTGAGGAGGTCCCTCTGGCTGCAGGCACAGAGTGTATCAGAAGCCAGAGTGGGACAGGGGCAGACAGGTTAGGAGATCACTGCCAAATCCAGGGTGACACAGAGTGACCCGGACCAAAGGTATGTCCATGGAGACAGAAGAGGAACGTTTTGAAAGACATCCAGAAGTACATTTGGGCATGACTTAATGTGCAAGATGTGGGGATGGTAAAGTCACGGAGGTCTCCCAGGTTCTTGCCTTGCATACTATGTGGCTGAGCAAGGACTCCCTTCCCTAAAAATGGGACTACATTTGAACAGAAACGGCTAGCCATTGCTGGGCAGGGATCTCCTCGAGGGATCGCCACGTGTTTCTCCATTTGCTGAGCCTGTAGCTGTGTCCTTGGATCAGATGACAGCTGCGGGGGTGGAGAGGGTCAGAGGCAGGAAGAACTGACGTAACAGAGCCCAGACTCAATCTGCCACAGTTGTTCTGGCTTTGAAAGGAATACACCATCCTGGCTAGCCTGTCCTCTAGTTCACTCTTTTAAATAAGATTTGTTTATTCTTACGCTAAAAGGCATATATGCTCATTGTGGCTACTTTAGAAATTAAAGAAAAAATATTAAAGGAAAAAAATTAAAATCACCTATAAGCAGAAGAACCAGAGATGAATTCTGGAGACATTGTGGGGTATTTTCATCCATTTTTTTCAACACAAATATATTCACGAAAAACACTTTTAATGAAATTGTGAGCATACCATTCATTCATTCAACCATTTTTAACCGAGTGCCTATTATGGGCAAAGCACTGTTTTAGGTGCCAGGGACACAGCAGCGAACAAAACATGAAATTCCCTGCCTTTATGGGCTTTCCATTCTGCATTATATGTATTTCCCTTTTGTCATTTAACATTATCTCATCAGCATTGTCCCTATTCCCATTAAACCTTCTTTAGAGACATGATTTGTAATGACACCTTAAATATTCATCATATGGATACACCAGAAAGTATTTGCTCTTCAGAAATTATTAGACTTTCAGCTCATTTCCAGTTTTTCATAAATGTAAAAAGAGCTGGAAAGTCCTTGTACACACATTGTTTTCTGCCTTGCTGCTTCTTTCCTTATGGAGAATCCCAGAAGTAGAAATATTTGGTCAATAGGAAGAAATAGTTGAAGATTCTTGACAGAAGTTAAAAAATTCTTCTCTAGGGGCCAGCCCGGTGGCTCAGCGGTTAAGTTTGCATGTTCTGCTTCGGTGGCCTGGGGTTCGCCGGTTCGGATCCCAGGTGAGGACATGGCACCGCTTGGCAAGCCATGCTGAGGTAGGCGTCCCACATAATAAAGTAGAGGAAGGTGGGCACGGATGTTGGCTCAGGGCCAGCCTTCCTCAGAAAAAAGAGGAGGATTGGCAGCAGTTAGCTCAGGGCTAATCTTCCTCAAAAGAAAAAAAATATATATATTGAAAAAAAATTCTTCTCTACAATCAGACAACATAGGGATAACTACTCTTAAGGTTTAGGGGTATTTATTCCGTTCTTTTTTTCCTATGCCTATCTATCTATCTATCTATGTATCTATGTATCTATCTATCTATCTATCTATGTATCTACCTACCCTTCTATCCATCCATCCACCCATCCATCCATCCATCCATCCATCCATCCATTTATTCTACCTACCTACCTACCCAGACTTTGTCATCATCAGAAACTGCATTGTGCCTAAAATCTTGGTATCAGATAGTCTTTGTTCTCATCACTATCCCCTGTCCCTTCAGATCTTCCCTCTCCCCAACCACACACACAATTCACACATGTAATTCTGTGACCTTACTGGCACATTCAGTCTACTAACCTGACTTCATGTCCCTCCTTGACCAATTTAGATTCCATGGCCCACTCTGACAATAACTCTCTATTAGTGTTCTATTGCTGGGTAACAAATTAACACAAACTTTGTGGCTTAAAGCAACGACCATTTATCATCTCACAATTCTATAGGTCAGAAGTCCAGGCAGGCTCAACTGCATTCTTTGCTTGGGGTCTCAACGAAGCTGAAATCAAGGTGTAGGCATGGCTGTGTTCTTATCTGGAGGCTTTGGGGAAGAATCTACTTCCAAGAATTCACCTCCACACCCCTCTTTCACCACTACTGATTGTAGTAGCCAGCCTCCAAGACAGTGTTCAATGGTCTTCACCTCCTTGTGATGTGCTCTCCCACACTAAGCAGGGATGACCTGTGTAACCAACAGCACATTGCAGAAATGACAGTGTGTCACTTCTGAAGCCAAATCATAAAAGACATGGCAACTTCTGCTTAGTTTTTTCTTGGATCAGAAACTCTGGAGGAAGCTGGCCGCCATGCTGTAAGGACACTCAAGCAGTCCTATGGAGCCATCATGTTGGGGAGGAACTAATGCTTCCTGACAACACCCAGCAGCCACTTGCCAGGCACTTGACTGAGCCATCCGGGATGTAGATCTTATCACCCTAGTCAAGGTTTTAGATGACTGAAGCCTACGTCTTTTTGTTTAATTTTAAAAAATTATGGTAAAATACACATAACATAAAATTAAACATCTTAACCATTTTTAATTGTACAGTTCAGTGGTATAAAATACACTCAAAATGTTGTACAACCATCACCACCGTCTATCTCTGGAATTCTTTTCATCTTGCAAAACTGAAACTCTGTTTCTGTTAAACAATAACTCTCCATTCTCCCCTCCCCTCAACCCCTGGCACCCACCATTCTACTTTCTGTCTTTATAAATTTGTCTACTCTAGGGACATCATCTAAGTGGATTCATACGGTATTTGTCTTTTTGAGACTGCTTGTACAAGGGTTCCAATTTCTCCATATCTTTGTCAACACTTGTTATTGTCTTTTTTGTTTGTTTGTTTTGATTTGATTTGATGCTGGTGTGAGGTGGTTGGGGAATTAGTTTGCCATGTAAGGGGTTAAGCTGGGAGAGACACAATCTGTGTTTTCACTATTTTCTGATGGCTGATTGGAGAATAGCTGTGAGGGGCTAAGAGAGGATGCTTCCATGGGAATCTAGTGTTGCCTTTGCTAGAGAGAACATGGCAGCTGGTTCTAAATTAGGATGGTGGGAATGGAGAGAAGTTAGGAGACTTAAGAGCAATTTTGACGGCAGGGATAGAAAAAAACGCAGCAGTTAGGTGAGAAATTTATGTCTGGAAATCTCACTAGAACATTAACACAAGACCCAGTGTCCAGATGAAAATTTCAGGTCAACAACCTTCTGTGGAATTTCCCCTGATCCATGAGCTGAACGCCAACTGGACTCCAACCTATGCATACATCAATGTCTAATAATTAGCTTTCTTAGAAAGGCATAATGTGCCCAGTATTCTGGAGAATGTCCATTTCTATAAGGTAAAAAGGTGTAAGGACCAGCCATCTGTTTTGCAAATAATCCCTGGTTCCTAGTTTCCCCCTAAATTCAGGGTACTGATTGTCTTATACCCACTTTTTCTAATTTGCTGAGTGTATTTCATACCACCCAGCACAAAGTAGGTCTATAAAAGATGCTTCTCAAGCTGAAGAAAAACCAAGTTTAACTATAAAGCAATGAAAAGAATTTCACTTTTATTACTTTATCACCTCACTCTAAAGCAGTGGCTCTCAATGGGGGGGAGGGTTGGGGGGGCGGAATTTGGGCCCCCAGGAGACATTTGGCAAGGTCTGGAGACAATTTTGGTGGTATACCTTGGGATGGGTAGTGTTCCTGGCATCTAGTGGGTGGAGACCAGGGAGGCTGCTCAACATCCTACAACCACAGGACAGCCCCCCACAGCAAAGAATGATCTGGCTCCAAATGCCAGTAGTGCTGAGGTTGAGAAACCCAGCTCTATAGATACCTAAACACACACACACACACACACACACACACACAGAGCAATATTCATAGCCATCATCTGCTTTTGTGATGAGTTATATTGTATCACAGTTAGAAAAACAGTACAAACGGCAGCTTCAAGAAAAGTCGAATAGCCTCTCCCCTCCTATGTAACTAAATTGTTTCCCTAAGCCCTCCACGGTGGCAATTCTAGAGCTCCCACTGCTTTTAAGCCTAATAGCTTTTCATAAAGGAGCTTAGATTTTTTTCTAATAGCAATGAGGAGGTATTGGTTGGTTTGAAGCAAGGGAGTGGTAAAATCTTATTTGTGTGAGGGATCGATTGGAGGGTAGCAGGAATGGAAGCAGGGATACAACCAGCGGATCAATGGAGTAATCCATGAGAAAGATGAGGGTGGCATAGACCAGGGGGGCCAGCAAAGGAGGTAAAGAGAACTGGTCTGAAGGAGGAGGTGCATCATCGACAGGACTTCTTGGCTTGTGGTCTATGGAGACTGGCCAGCAGAGTGTTGTGTTGACATCCATGCTTCTGCCTTACAACTGTGACAGGCATTCCCTTTCCCCAAGGGATGTGTAGGTGGGACTTCGATTCCCAGAGACTTTGGAGGTTAATGACCAGGCAAAGTTTTACTCCCTGAGAACAAGAAATCCACTCCTTACAGGGATTCTTCAAGTTGATATTGTCCCAGATGTGAGGGCCAGGCAAACAATGAGTGGACACTCCAGAATATAGAGAATTTACGTGAAATGAATTTGGCTCATATGGAGAACTCACTGGAATGTATCCAAAAACCAGGGATAATAAGGACTTTGTATCTCCCATTGGAGGAAACAAATGTGTTCCCAGGAAAGCACAGAGAGCTCAGAAATGCAGAAATAATCTATAACCATACCCATAGTTGTGTATTCACTTTGTCAAAACACAATGAGACTGCTACTCTGTTATGGACTGAATTACACCTCCCCAAATTCCTATGCTGAAGTCCTAACCCCTCAGAATGTGACTGTATTTGGAGATAGGGCCTTTAAAGAGGTAGATAAGGTAAAATGAGGTCCCTAGGGTGGGCCCTAATACAATGACAGGCGTCCTTAAAAGAAGAGGAAATTTGGACATACACAGGTAAGGGAAGACCGTGTGAGGGCCTAGGGAGAAGGAGGCTGTCTACGAGCCAAGGACAGAGGCTTCAGAAGGAACCACTCCTAGTGACACCTTGATCTCAGACTTCTAGTGTCCAGAATTGTGAGACAATAAATTCCTGTGGTTTAAGCTGCTCAGTCTGTGGTACTTTGTTATGGTGGTCCTACTAGACTAATACAACTCAATATCTGAAATAAAAGGACAGTGCTGAGTTTATTTTTTACCATAAGAAGGGAGAGCTATACTAGTCAGGCAGTCTCCCTGTGCAGGATGGACTGATTTTATACAGGGTTTGGAGTTCAGGGGTTGGCAGGCCTTCAGAGACATAAACAGGTCAACATCATCTGTAGAACTGTGGTCTCTCAAGTGAGACCCTTGTTAATTGGTTGGCACTCAGAGGCGTGTTTATCAGAGTGAGTCCATCCTTGATGGGCTCTTTCACCAGCTGACTTTCCAAAGCAAAGTGCTGACACTGATTGTTTGGCTTGCAAAAGCGGGTTTGCTGAGGCGAGCTGTCATTGATCAGTTGAACAGGTTTAAAACTGACTCTGATGGCTACTTGTTTCCCTGGCTGCAGACCAATCTGTCTTTTCCTAAGCTTGTGGGAACTTTCTTACTCTCAACTTGTGTTATGATTACAGCCCCACAAGACTGTTGGCTCCGTGAAAAAAGGAACGTGATCTGAATTGCTCATCTAAATGCATCCTAGTACCTAGAACATGATGGGCATAGAGTAGCCACTCAATAAATGTTGGAAATAATTGTTACTCCTTGCTCAGTGTGCATTCCTGGGAGTAGTCATCTAGGCTCCTTGAATGAGAATGGCCAGTCAAAGGATGTGCACATCTTCAGCTTTGATACCTAAAAGCAGAAGAGGAGGAGTAGGAATGAGAATGTGGAGTCAGGAAACCAGGAGAATGGAGGATCAAAGGAGGCACTAGAAGAAAAGGTTTTAAGAACGAGGAAGAGGCCAACTGTGGTGATTGCCATGGTGAAGCCATGTAACCTGAGGACAGGGAAGTGACCATTGGAGCTGACAACATGGTGGATTTTGAGCACAGCAGTTTCAGGGGTATGGGGTCAATGGAAGCCTGTTTACAAGGAACTGGTGAGAGAATGTCTTCTAAAATATAGTATACGAATAGAAAACCTGAGGTATAGCAAGGCTGACAGATCAGAAGATGACTGTCATTAAAAAGATAGTTGGTTACTCACAATTCCCAAGATGAGGGAGGACACCAGGCCATGCAGGGCCACATGGGAAAGCACCAGGGTTGGTCAGGAGGCAGAGGGAGCCAGGGGAAATGTGGGCAAGGTCCTTGATTGTGGTTTCTGCAAGAAGGAATAGGAAGGCAGAGTAAGCAGGATTGGGATTTTCTAGTCTGAATAATTTCATGGCCTCTGGAGTAGAGGGGCTGTCTCTGGTCATCTGGTACCTGGCTTTGGGGTCTAAGCGCAGAGGAATGGTGGCCCAGAGCATGAAAGGCTGATAAAGGAGTAGTTAGGGATGTGTAAATTCTGGATGGATTGGTTTGTATTTGAAGAGCATGCCCTGAGGAAGAGGATTCCTCCCAAGCAGGCAGGAGGCTGCAATCAGGGAGGCAGGAGGCCAAGGCAAGGTGAGGCAAGCATGTTATGGGGTTGTCCCAAAAAGGTGTGTCCAGCGTATACACGCAGGGCAGAGTTAAAGCATCAGGTTTACAGAAGCTAGAAATGCAGTTAATACAAAACAGAAGATGAAGAACAAGGCATGGGAGCAACAAGTACACACAGATCTTTAGAGAGAATGTGGGCTCCACAAAGAACGGAAAGAAAAGTCATTATGACTCAAGTGTGGAGAGCTGGGAGGTGAGTATGACGATGAAGTGGAAGTCCAGGACCAAGAGTCAGGTCATAAACATTCATGTGGTCCAGGTTAGAGACTTGGAATTTGTTGTAAGGGCAAGGGGAAGTCACTCTGGTTGCTGTGTGGAATGGGCGGAAGGTGACTGGATCGAGGAGGGAGAACATTTAGAAGATGGTGGCAGTTGCTCAGAGAGACATGGTGGCAACACAGACATGGTCATGGGACACATACAAACAGACCCAGTTGAGAGGTTTTAAGATGATGAGAGAGGATCAGTCTTTGAATAGGTAAAGAAATTTGGAGATAGGTGGGAGGGAACTTTCTGGTTGAAGCTTGTGCTCCCTGAAAAAAGGGAGTTTCAGAGTTCACACAGGCTGAGCGTCCACAGGGTCCTAGCCAACGTCCCACCTCAGAATGTTCCTTTGATTCCTGAGCCAAATGCGAGGTGGGGGCAAAGCAATGGATGCACTGCAGTCTATGGGGTGTGTGGGTATGGAGGGGAGGGAACAAAAGCTTTGCTTAGAAGAGGCACACCATATCCATTTTCTGTCCACATTTCCAAACCAGAAAAAGATGTTGCTGGTAATAGTCTGTTTCACCGATTATCTTACTTTTCACCAGTTTTATTCCCATTTTTGGGGGCTGATAATCTTCTCCTCTCATGTTCTGATAAAGCAGTTCAGTGTCCTGAATTCCTTTCACAGTGACTGGCACAGAGAAAGGGCCTTATTATTGTCCATTGAACTAAATTCTAAAACATGTCCTGAATGTAATCATAAGATAATGGGAATATTTTCACTGTTACTATCTGTCACCTCAATGTGTTTCTATCACGGTATACATGTACTCACACATACTCACACACTCACCAAAACATAAGTACATACTCATGAACATTACCTGTTTTTTGGAATCGTAGTATGACGGAATCATTCACAAGGTGCTGCAAATGTAGCTTCCAGACACATTCAGGCATGCCCCATGATCACCCACTTTTTTAAGCCAACTGCTACTCCATGGACCTTCCAAACAGCACTTGGAGTCTCCGCTCCACGCAAGCCTTGGTAAGGAGTTGGGTCTTCTGCTAAAGAACCGCAGGAATCTTATGGAGGATTTTACATAGAGGAATGGCATCGTCAAATTTTCATCTTAAAAAGATGGAGAGTGGATTCGAGGGGACAAAAATGCAAGGGAGGTAGGATGTGATTGCAGGGATCCAAGCTGAGGGAGTGGTGGCCTTCACCATCCTGGAAACAATGAGATCAGGTCTGAAGAAACAGCTATTTCAGGAGGCAGAATCAGCAGGGCTGATGACCAATGGGATATGTCAGGTGTAGAGAGAAGACTGACAAGGACAACACCCAGGTTTCTGCCCTGGCCCGAGAGGAACTGCAGTTCAGTACGTGTGGATGGCGAGTTGTCTGCAAGACCAGGATCATGTTTAAATGTACATTTCTGGGTAGAGGAGTTCTAGAAGGAGGTAGAGCCAAGTGTGTCTACCCTCTGGGGGGAAAGAGGTCAATTCCTGAAAGCAGGGCTGGCTACATAGTTTGTGGGACCTAGTGCAAAATGAAAATTGTTCAAAAAACAGCAAAAAATGTGCACTGAAGTTACCAAAATATAGTGTTTCTTCCTTCTGTGGTCTCTCTCATGACCTCTCCTGGTATTTTTCCTTTGTCATGAATGCCATGTTCCCTTCAGCAGAGGGATAGTTGAGGGGTGAGAGCAAACCCTCCCGGGCAGTTGGGAGCCCTCACCATGATTCAGACATGTGTAGAGCCCACTGGCTGCTAGGCTCCTCCTCCCATCTGAGCCAAAGTGAAGCATCGTGCCCCGGCCAGCGCAGGAAAGTGACTCAGGTGTTTCCTCTTCCCATCCCAACACCTGGTGGATAAGAGATTTCCAAAGGTCTGAATCAGGGGTGGGTTGAGAGTCCCACCCTGGTCAAATTGCCCACTGAATGCACCCTGCCTCCACTTCCACATCACCTCCTCTTCTGTCTATTTAATCTCTCTCTGCCTCACTCTTATAAAGACGCTTGTCATTGGATGTAGGGTCCACTCAGGTGATCCAGGATGACCTCATGCCAAGATCCTTAACAACCACATCAGCAAAGACTTTTTGCCCAAATGAGGTCACATTCACAGGTTCTATGGATTTGGAAGAGGGTGTATCTTTTGGGGGCCACCACTGGACTCATCACAGTGGCCCTGGGTTGGCCTGAAAGAGAAAAAGACCAATCCAGTCCAATAGTGTTGGGAGTACATGGGGGCCATCTCCTCCCCTCTTCCTCTCTGCTCCCCTCTGAAGGGAGAACTGGTCCTTGAGACAGAAAGAGCTGGGAGAGGAGAAAGGAGACATGTGAGAACAGATATTGACCCCAGCCGCAAGGCTCACCTATCCGGCTCCATCCTTCTCAAGGCCTCCATCTTCACCACCAGAAGGAGGGCAGAAGAGGTCTGAGGTGGCTCTGCCTTTTTTCTGGGATACAGAAAAAATGGGCTCAGATGAGCCCTCAAACTCACAGCAGGCTCTTGGTGCTGTCTGCATTTCAGAAAGTTCACCCTTGCCCAGGTTGGGGAAGGAAAAGTGAATGCAGGGAGACCAGCAAAGAGGCTGGCACCCTTGCTGCTGTTCTGGGGTGAATTGTACTCCTGCCCAGATTCATACATGGATCTGCACCTCAGAACGTGGTCTTATTTGAAAACAGGGTCATTGCATATGCAATTAGTTAAGATGAGTCACACTGCAGATGGGTGGGCCTCTAATCCAATATGACTGGTGTCCTCATGAAAAGGAGAAATCTGGACACAGACACATGCACACAGCAAGAGATCAGGGCGATACATCTACAAGCCTGCGTTGACTGGCGTTCTACAAGGCACGCCAAAGATTGCCAGCAAACAACCAGAAGTTAGGAGAGAGGCGTGAAATAGATTCTCCTTCACAGCCTTCAGAAAAAATCAATTTTGCCAACACCTTTGTCTCAGACATCTGGCCTCTAGAACTGTGAGAGAATAAATTTTTGTTGTTTAAGTCACTCAGTTTGTGATACTTCATTATGGCAGCCCTAGGAAACTAATATCCTTACCTACACAAAAGAAATAAGGCATTGCCCAGGGAGGTTGGACTGTGTCAAAGAGAAGTAGCAAGAATCAAGAGGGACTTGGGAGCGGGGAGGGTAAGCTAAAGATATATTTTGGAGAGAGGACTGATGGATTTGATGCTGGAGTTGAGGAAGAGAGAAGAGTCAAGGACATCATCCAGAGTCCTGGTCTACACAGTTGGTGGCACCATTTTGAGAGTTTGAGAAAAGCAGAAAAAGTGGATTTGGGGGGTAGAGGTGGAGGATGGGCTCAATGAGAT
Source organism: Equus przewalskii (assembly GCF_037783145.1). NCBI lineage: Eukaryota > Metazoa > Chordata > Mammalia > Perissodactyla > Equidae > Equus > Equus przewalskii. The sequence continues at coordinate 25,288,440 of NC_091839.1, read as the reverse complement.
CAGTTTTGAATTTTCTTGAATTTGAGATGTCAGATCCAGCTGGGTGGAATGTCCAGGTCATAAGTGGATATACAGTTTAGGAGCCCAGACGAGAGTTTGTGGTTAAGAATAGAGATGAGAAAGGCAACCTGAAGCCATGTGGGTAGGTAAGATTTCCCAGGGACCTAGTGTAGATGGAGAAGAACCAGTCTAGGACAGAGCCCTGATGGACCCAACATTAAGGTTTTTACCATCTATTTCAAAGGATGAATCTCAATGCACAACACATTATAAAACCAACAGAGGTTATCTAACATTCTGAGACAGAGTTCAGCCTTGAATCATTCACTTGTTCATTATTTTCTCCTCTTTTCTTGCCCAGTAATAGTAGGTTCTCAAGGACATCAACTTCCCAGGCTGGTACATAGACGTCCAGTGAGGGGGTGCATCGGGAAGGCAGAAATTAGGCCAGCAAGATATGAGATGGTGTGTGCTCAAACCAGAGTGTTTATAACATTGTAACCACAATATCTGTCCACTGTCCATTCCTCTCTCCATCCAGGAAAGACTAGACACTTTATGAAAGGAGTGGTAAACCCAGTAAGCCAGGAACAATTTGCAACAATGCAATCAACTGATTATTTATTTGTCTGTTTCCCATGAGTCCAGAGTTGGCAAACTATGGCCCATGGGTCAAATCCGGCCTACTGCCTGTTTTTGTATGGCCCATGAGCTAAGAATGGTTTTAATATTTATAAATGATTGAAAACAAATCAAAATAAGAAGAATATTTTGTGACATGGGAAAATCACATGAATTTCAAATTTCAGTATCCCTAACAAAATGGAACACAGCCATGTTCATTCATGTGAAATCCATGTTCATTCATGTGAAAATGGCAGATTGCACAGTTACAACAGAGATTGTATGGTCCACAAAGCCTAAAACATTTATCTTGTTTTTTACTAAAAATTTGCTGATCACTCCAGTAGATTATAAGTTCCAATAAAAAAAGGCATCAAGTTAGTTCAATACAATATCTCTAGCACCTAGCGCCACGCTTGGTATATATGATACATGGTCAAAAATATTTCTTACGTAAACAATTGTGCAGATAAGGCTCGCCCCATTTTCCTCCAGCCTTATAAATGGAGAATGTCATAGAAGTTCAGAGGACCTGAACTGTCACTGGTTCTTGCCTTCTCTGCTACCCTGGTTGAATGTGAAGTCCTTAATGGCTGGGATCATATCTTACGTATCTTCTCTTCTGTAGACTCTTACCCAGGGAAGGCGTCTGCTATAGACTGAATATTTGTGTCCCCCCAAAACTCATATGTTGAAATCCTAACCCCCAAGGTGATGGTATTAGGAGAAGGGGCCTTTTGGAGGTAATTAGGTCATGAGGGTTGGAATCCTCAAGAATGATTAGTGCCCTTATAAAAGAGACCCCAGAGAGATCCCTTGCCCCCTCAGCCATGTGAGGAAACAGCTAAAAGGTGGCTGTCTATGAACCAGGAAGTGGGCCCTCACCAAACACCATATCTACCAGCATCACGATCGTGAACTTTCCAGCCTCCAGATTTGAAAACTAAATGTTTGTTGTTTGTAAGCCATCCGGTTTATTGTAATTTTGTTATAGCAGCCCAAACAGACTAAGTAGTATCAATCAACGTTTGAATAGGTTGGTTCAAGAATTCTAAATCCAGAGAATTGTATGCTGCAGTGAATACTGGATAGCTCATAAAACTTCGTTGCGGCCTGGAGGAAATATTCCTCTGCATTGTGTATCTCCATTTGTTTTCATTCCAAGCTCTTGAAGAGACCTCCTGCTTTACCTTTATTCTGAAGTGGTCAACAAAACCACAGTCTTCCAGTCCATACAAAGAATTTTTTCTCACTACTCCCTTTGTAAATCACTAACAACACTGGCCAAGTTTCGTTGAGAGCTTACTTTGTGCTAAGCACATTACACACATTATCTAATATAAGTACCAGAAGAGACAGTGGGGAGCTCTAACTCTCTTGCTTTACTCCCTGATAGGCAGACAACATGGTCCTAGGCCCTGCACACTTCTGACCAGTTTAGCATCTCAGTAAAAAAGAGAATATCATTCCTGATAGCTCCCAGGGGAAAGTCCCAGGTAAGTCTCTGAACAGCCCATGGGAGTCCATGGGCTCATCCCTGAACCAATCACCATGGGCACAGCAATGGAATAGAGTAACTTATCAGGCCTGGGTCAGATGCTAACCAGTTTCCCATTGAAAAGAGTGCTTCTGTGGCAAGAAGCAGGGAGAAGGCGTACTCGTCAAAAACCTACAGAGGTCTGCAATAACGTATACTGTGTTTATAAATATTGATGAGACCAACTCTACCTCTGGCATTTTCAATTACTTAGGCCAATAAATTCTTATTTCAATAATTTTTATACACGTCAATTTGTGTTGAATACCCTATTTGTTATAAATGAAAGGATACTAATGGATTCATTTACATATTTTTCCCCTCTTTCCACCAGAATGTAAGCTCCATGAGAACAGATACCAAATCTGTTTTGTTCACTGCTATAGCCCCTTTGCCTAAAAGAGTGCCTGGCACCATAGAAGCTACTCAGTAAATATCTGCTGTGTTTGTGATTATCTGATTAATATCTGACCTCGAGCCCACCAGGGTCATTTCCACACAGCACACGTTTTTTTTTTCTTTTTTAACTCACCTCTATATCCCCCAGACTCTAATATATGCCTCACACATAATGAGTTCTCAAAATTTACTGAAGAATAAACAAATAAATAAATGTCTCTCCCACTGGACTCTAAGGAACAGAAGGTAGAGGCCATGAATGTTTGATAGCAATTATCTTCAGAATGTAGCACCATCTGATACATAGAAAGCCACCTCCTTCCAATCATTATTGGTTGAATGATAGACTAAATGAAATCATAAATGGTAAGGATGCATAGTATTAATGTCCCTGGTACTTGCAGCAGCTTCTGAACGGAAAACCTATGACTTCGCAGAGTCTGCAGAGGTTCACATAGCCAATTGTCTGCTCTTCTGCAGAGACCACATCCAAGGACAGATTTGAACACGTAAAAAAGTCTTGTATAACCCACTGATGGAGGAGGCTTTAGGGCTTCAGGCAGTCCTCCCCATCCCCCAGCCAGGCTAGGCTGACGTCAATGGTTCTGGTCTGTTCCCCTTCAAGAGCTCTTAGCTCCTGTTAGTTGGAGAGGCAGGTTCAGTCTGTTACCATGGAAACTGCAGCTGGAGTGGGGAAGGGGAGGGAGGCTGAGGAACAATGGGAAGAGACCGGAATTTTCCAGCTCGGGAGGCAGACTGTGTGGAATCAAAAGACCAGACCAGCACACAGTCAGTTCTCAATAAATATTTTTGGGGTGACTGAATGGAAATGTGGTAACTTGGACAAGTGACCTCCCATCTCTGAGCCTCTCTCCTCATTTGTAAAATAATTATCCTACTGCATAGGAGGTTTCCATCAAGACAATGTAAATACAATCCTCAGCGCAGGGCCAGGCGCTTCATAAATCAAAATTTCTCAAGTGTGGTCTTCAGATTTGCTTCATAATTGTTTGGAGGTGCTTATTTATAAATTCCAGATACCCTATTTTTTTTCCTTCGCCAGTTGTCTAAGACTACTGAAATCATCTTCCCTCCCCTTTTTGCCTCCTCACTAGGGTGCCAGATAAAATCTAAGGAACCCAGTATGCCCAAATGGGACATCATAACGCCAAAAAGTTACCTGAAATTCAATTTAACTGGGTTATCCCGTATTTTTATTTCCTAAATCTGGCAACCCTGCTCCTCACAGTAGGCTACTGTGTGACAAACGAAAAGTTGGTTTTATCAGCTACTCTAGCAGATGATTCACTTACTAATTCTAACTCCGGACACAGCATCCCCTTATACAGCCTTCAGTCAGTCATTTCAGAAATATTCATTGAGCACCCATTCCGGGCCAGGCACCTTTAAGGCGCAGTGGATCCTTGCACCAAGTGCCTGCCCTCTCAGGCCTTTCATTCTACTTACAGAATCATATATCTTTTTCCCAGAACATAATGAAATCTATTCAAAATATGATCTAATAGAATTCGGAAACTGAAATTCATTTTTAAAGGATTATCTCATGGCCTAGGTCATGACAGAAAAGCAATGGGTCCGAATACACGTTTCACCGAGGTCTATTATGGACATGGGGTAAAGCTAAAGGATGCGCTACATGGAGCTGTGGCTCCAGGCGCCTCGTTTACTGACGGTTTCCCAGGCGCCTTTGCGCAAGGGCCCTCACAACGCGTGCGCACTAAGTGCGTACTCACTGACCAGGATGTGCTTGTTGCTGTGTCTTTCTCCTGTATTCCTGCGTGAGCAGGGCACGACTTAAGAGACCGGGGGCTCTAAGACCGTTGTAAATGGAGGCCATGGTCCTGCTGGCTATCCTCTACAGAGGAACCTGGCGACTAGTCCACAGGCGTGGGTGAATACCGGGAACTCCAACGGCCGGTTTGGGCCTAGAGGGGAAGGCAGGCCCGGGGCGCATGCGCAGAGGGCCTCGCGGCCGGTTGTTATATTGGGCCATGGCGTGGGGCGATGCGCCCTCCCTCTTGGCGTCTCTTTTCTGCTCCTGAGGTCAGCGCGGTCGCGCCTCGCGCCGCGGGGCTTCTTCAGGACGTGGGGCTTCCCCTCCCCGGCGGCAGCCCTCGCGGTGTCCTCCAGACCGCCGCCCTGGCGGCCCCGTCAGGCGTTGCGCTGGACCCAGCCCGTCGGAAGTCAGGCGTTCCCCGGTGCCCGTGCGGCCTCGCTCCCGCGCCGTGTCTGTTGCCGGGGCTGCTGCCTGGCCCGCCGGGCTTTTCGGGAGCGCGAAGCCTTACGGGAGCAGCTGCCGAAGTCGGGGGCCGCCCCCACGCCCGTTCGGCACGGGTCTTCTCTCGAACTTGGGGTTTCCGAGGCCCCGCGCTGCCTTCGCCCGGAGGAGGCCTGGGGAGGCGAGGCGCTGGGTCCAGGAACCGGCCGCACGGCGGCTGGGGCGGCCAGCCTCTCGAGGTGCGGGCTTCACGCTGGAACCCTGCGCCTCGTGAGTGCACAGCTCGGCGCTTTGCGCACGTTCGCGGCGTCGTGCAGCACTCGTCGGCGCCCAGTCACAGCATTTCCGTCGCCCCCGGCCCCCTAAAGCCCCCTCAGGCCTTGTGTAGTCGGCCTGGCTCCTCCCCCGGTGGCCACGAATCTGGCTGCGGTTTTCCCTTCCTGGACGTTGCGCGAACGCGGAATCGGGCGGCACGTGATCTTGTGCGGCTGGCTTCTGACGGCGAGCGTGAGCCTTGAGGCTCGTCGCGCAGTGGCCTTGGTCAGGAGCTCGTCTGCCGCTTTCGAAGGAGGATCGTTTGGGTTCAGAACTGCACTGCTGGGCGCTGCGGTGAACCGTGAAGACGGCCGGCTCCGTGCGGGCAGCTTAGGAAGGCCGCCGCCTCTTTACGCCCGCCTTCAGTTTGGCTCGGTTTTGCTGATTTGTGTTTTCCCGGCGTCGAGCATGTTCTATTAGGATTTTCATGTTTGCTCCCGTAGAATCACGGGGAGTCTGTTAAGGATGCTGTTTTGGCTTTGGGTTCAGGCCCTGTCACTCGCTAGCTGTGAGACTTTGGACAACCGTTCAGTCTCTGTATCTCAGTTTGCAGTTATCCAGCTGTTCTAGGTTGGATGAATTATTGCGTGGAACGTCTTAGAATAGCGTCTGTCAGATGGTCCAGCTAAAAATGTTCGCTATCATTATCTTGCAGGGATTCTATTTTGAGAGGGGAGAGGGTAATGGGTCAAAAGATGGATGCTATTGCAACTCACTGGCCTGGGGTATAAAACTGGAGAAACCTGTTTTTTGTGACTCAGATCAGTCTGTGGCACAATTATCTCCTTCCTGGGAGTTCATAGGAAGTTTATATCCCCCCCTCCAAGATTTTTTTTTATAGTTTTAGTACTTTGTATTTTCTCACGAAATTATGTGTTTCCATAATATTTGTAGATTTATTAGGTTAAAGTTAAATGGTGTGGTGGTAAGGGTTAGAGGCCTGAGCTCTTACCAACTTTGGTGTCTTGGGCAATGTGCTTAACCTCTGAAACCCCACTTACACCCGCAGAATTGGATAATAATGGCACCCTACCTTCCCTGGTTGTCCAGAGGGTTAAATGGAAATCTTTTACTTAGCACAGCACCTGGCAGCAGAGGGAACATTCCAGAACTGTCAGCTGTTGTTATTTTCATTATGCAGAGTTCTTTCCAATTAAAACAGTTTAAGGATTGTAAACCTCTGTGAACCAGTTAATTAAAAGGAACTGGAAAGTCCTCCACTGTTTTCTAGGTTTTGGAACACATTGTGGAACAGAGAAATTATTTGTTCCTTGAAAGTTGCAAGGAAGTTTCCATTCCTACTCCAGTCACCCTTTAAAGCCATGCTTTTCTTCCTTTTGGAGTGTACTTTTTATACACTCCCCCTCCATTTCACTAAGAGTTTTAAATTTAATACTTAAGACTATAGAGGGTTAGTTAACCTTTTATGTAAAGGGCCAAATAGTAGATATTTCAGCATTTGTGGGATATATGGTGTCTGTCGAAATTAACCAAGTCAGCAGTTGTAGTGTGAAAGCAGCCGTAGATAGTATGTAAACATGGGTGTGGCTGTGTCTGGTAAAACTTTATTGATGGGCATTGAAATTTGGGTTTCATGTAATTTTTGTTCACCATGAAATATTATTCTTTCGATTTTTTTTCAACCGTGTAACCACTTTTTAATTCAACCGTTTTGTGTGTGGACTGTACAAAAACATACAGCAGGTTGGATTTGGCCTGTAGGCTGTAGTTGGCTGACGCTTACCATAGAATTTCGTGACATAGTGACTAGTGGTGTGACCTGGAGTCAGAAAGACTTGGTTCTGATATGTATTAATTGGATGTATTTGGGCACGTTACCCAGCGCTCTGAGCCTCATGTTCTTCACCTCGCAAGCAGGCATTATACTAACATACCTACCTCGGGTTCTTAGATTCAGACAATGCATATGTGACAGGTCTTGCACAGTTTTGGAAGCCTAGTGAATCACGTATTAGCTGTCTCATGTTCTGTTTTGAGAGTCAAATAGAATATGTGCTAGAAGGTGGAACTAGATGACCTGGGTTTAAATCCTGGCCACTTATTAGCCACATGACTTTGGGCTGGTCACCCAACATCTCTGTGCCTCCTTTTCCTCATCCCTGAAATACCTACTTCACACAGTTGTCTTGAAGTTTAAATAAATTGACACTTTATAAAGTGCTTTAAAAAATTCCTGGCAAATATAAATTCTCAATTAATATTAGCTGTTATTACTTCAAAATAGGATATATTTGGGGTTGAAAAGCCTTGTGCTGTGTTGTTATAATGAAAGACTTGCCTCTTTTCACTGAAGTGGTACAATTTATAAAGCATAGGAATTATTTGTTCCTTGGAAGTATGAAAAAAGTTGCCCTTAAATGGCACGGGCTTAGAGCACTTTTTGAAGAAAGCACGCCCTTGACATTTGCTAAGTTTTTATCTGCCTACCTTTCAAGAATGATCCATTTCATTATGGCTTTCCAATTTAATAGCCTAGAAATATACCCAGTGGTGGTTGAGAGCTCAGCTGTCTGACAGATTTGGGTTTGATTGTTGATTCTTCCACCTCCTGGCATGTAACCTGGGACGAGATACTATCCCCTCGAGGCTCGCCTCTCCTCTGTAGAGCTTGGGTAATCATAGTATCTACCTCATAGAGTTGTTATGAGGATTAAACATAATGCACATAAAGTGCTTGGTGCCAGGCCTTGCCCACTGTAAACGTTTAGCAAACGACAGCTATTACTTTTATTATCCCCCAGGGCACTCTTAAAGTAAGACCCATTTGAGATTGAAAACCATTTGCTAGGTTCTTAAATGGGCAGCGTTCTCTCTTAATCTAGGTTTGGAATGCTTAACAGTATTATAGGAATTATTTGTTCTTAGGACATTGCCCTTGTGAACTCGTTAGTCAAAAGTTTTTCTCAAAAAAGGGGGCCATTTTTTTTTTAAGACTTTCACTGTTCGCATAGGATTATGTTGGGAAATAGTAAGCAGTGTAGACAGAAACATCTAGGTTTGAACCTGGCTCTCTCAACCGGTTAGATTATGACCTTGAGTAGATGATGTCCTCTCTGAGCTGCAGATTTCTCATCTATAAAACATGTATATTAGTTCCAATTTCATTAAGATTATTGGGAAAATTCAACCAGATATATCTTTTTTAATAACAACTTTATCCAGATATAATTCATATACCATACAGTTCGACCAAAGCGTACAATTCACTGGTATTTAGTATATTCACAGAGTTGTGTAACCATCACCACAATCAATTTAGAATATCTTCATTACCCTAAAAAGAAACCCTCACTCTCCATTCCCCTCTCCCCCAGCCCTAGGCAACCATTCACTTTCTGTCTCTACACATTTGCCTATTCTAGACATTTCATGTAAATGGAACCATACAATATGTGGGCTTTTATGACTGGCTTCGTTCACTTAGCATAATATTTTCAAAGTTCATCCATGCTATAGCATGGATTAGTATTTCATTCTTTTTAATTGCCAAATATTCTGTTGCATAGATATACCACATTTTATTTATCCATTCATCAGCTAATGGGCATTTTAGTTGTTTCCACTTTTTGGCTATTATGATAATGCTGCTGTATTATGTATATGACATTCATGTACAAGTTTTTATGTGAACATATGTTTTCTAGAAATGGAATTCCTGGGTCCTGTGGTAACTCTGTTTGACCTTTTAAGGAACTGTCAGACTCTTTTCCAAGCAGCACCCAGATGGTTTGTAAAGCACTTAACTCAGTGCCTCACACAGAGCAAGTGCCTCATAAAGGTAGCTCTTCTGAGATATTCATTGTGAGAAGTATGTTCTTGAAAGCTACTCTTCTAATTTGGTTAAATGACTTGGCAAGCCTTCTGTCTTTTTTAATGCCCTGGAACAATTTGTGCAACCTAAGAATAATTCGTTCCTTGGGCATTTGAAGGACACTTCCAGTCAAACTGAGATTTCAAGGAAATTCTGCTTCCCTAGAAAATGATGCATTTCTTTAAGGTTTTCCAATTTGTTAGCATAGAATTATGTGGCACAGTGGCCGAAGAGTCTGACCTCTGGAGTCATTTACTGGGTATGCAAGTTTGAGTGAGACTCCGTGAGGTTCAGATTCCTTATATGTCAAACAGGTGATGAGGACACCTTTCTCAGAGGTATTGTAAGGGTGCAGATACATGTAATGCTCGATGCAGTATCTAGCACAAAGGAAGTGTTCAATGAATATTCGTTTGTACTCTCATAGAGCTTGTGGGGTTGAAAATTCCTGTGCTAGATTATTAAAATGTACTGGAGAGTCTTAACATAGGAGTTCCTTGTAAGATATTTCCTAACTTTTTTTTCCTATTCTTCTGGTAGTCAGTTTTGGTAATTTTTATTTTCCTTGAAAATGTTCCTTTTCATTAAAATTTTCATATGTATTCATCTAAATCTTATTTAATATTAGCACGTTTGCTTTAACTTTTAATAGGTAATATATTTTTGTGGTTTAAAATTCAAAACGGAGAAAAGGGTATTATACAGTGAAAACATCCTTCCCACATCTCATCTCCCAGCCACCAGTTTCCTTCCCTATAGATAATCAGTGTTACTAAGTTTTGTGAATAATCTTTCCAAAGTTATTCCATGCATGTAGAAGCAAATGTGTATATATATATATATACACACACACACATATGTTTCCCTTTTTATTTAACAAATGAAGCATACTGTGTTCAGTGTTCAATACCTTGGCTTTTCACTGAACAGTGTATCTTGGAGATCATGAGATACTTTTCATTCTTTTCTATGGCTATGGAATTTTCTATTATATGTAATATATGGAATTTTAAAAATCTGTATCTCTTATCTCCAGCTGTTTTTCTGCTTTCTCATTCATGTTTTACTTTTATCTCAGTGATTGTCTTTTTCCTATTTTCTTTAGATGTATCTTGTGGTGGGCCTTTGGCAAAACCAACCAGACAAGAATGCATGATCTTCTTGGCCTGATGATCTGCATTCTGGAAGCCAAATCACTTTTCCATATTGTTCTAGCCATGTCCTGAGGTGTTGACATGTGAGTATGTGTGGAAATCGTGCCATACATTTTTCAGGAGACTTGGATGGGATTTGAGTGCTGGTCACCCCTAGGAGGAGTTCCTGTAACGTGCTAAAGGTTGTGATTGTCAGAGACCTCCAGTCCTTAAATGGCGTACAGGGCTGTGCAAGGTCTGACTTCTCTCTCCAGGCTTTGCTGCATGCCAGTCCATATTCTAGCTCCATGGCTCTCCATATTCCTCTCTGCCACCTAACTTTTGTACATGCTGCTCATTAGGCGTAGAATCTCCTTCCTCAGCACCTGGTCCAGGTCAGACTCTCTGATTGTATATTCGTGTAGTACAGTGTATCTTCATCACATTTACTGTTTGGCATTCAGAGTACTTGTTTGGTTATTTGTTTGGCTTCATCCTTGGACTATATGCCCCATGAAGGCAGACACTGCATCTTCTTTGTTGATCGTTGTATCCTTAGTGTCTTGGATGTAGTCAGTACTCAATACCTGTTTATTGAATGGTTGAATAAATGAGCATCTACCATTTTGCCAGTACAGGATTAGAGCTTTCTGGCTGGTAAACTTTCCAATTTGAGAAAGACATATGTGAGTAACCCTGCATTTTCTAAATAAGTATTTTGATTAGCACGTGATAACTTGACTTCTGGATGCTTTTGCTTCCTATGAGAGAAGGTGCCCACTGTCCTCTTGGACAGGGACCTGTGAGCAGAACATTGGGTAGGTGAGCCCTCTGGCATACGGGAACTCTTGTAGTTCTGAACCTTAACACTGTCTGCCAGACTTGATATATTTTCCTTTTATAACATCAGATTTGTGATAGGGTTGTCCTTTGCCTGTTTTTAATCTTATATGTAATTGTTTGGGGGAACAGTTCTTTTAATATTTGGATTTTGGAGCAGTTTTTGTGAAAGAGTTGGTTGCCTTTAATCTGAATGTTTGATTTTGTGTTGTCCTGAAATTCCGCAAGAGGGTTAAAAAATAAAGGTAAGTTTACCCTTAAGAAAAATTGGTTAGATTTGCATTACTGAGGAACTCTATACAAATTTGTATACTAAGATATTGACCTATCCAGCACTGAATGTATACACAAGAGTCCTAAATACCGAAGAACTGGTTTCTTTATTTTGTAAAGTAGTGTTTATTTTAACCTGTTTGTGCAGCAAACCAGCTCTCTGCTGAGGCCTTCCAGAGTGAAAGCTCTAGCAGAGACCTCTGCAGGATCCCTACCCAGCATCTCCATTTGCTTGAGTGTAAGCATTTCAGATATAACATATCTAAAAGAGAGCTCTTGATTTTATGCTCTTTCCCTACCCAAACCTGTGACTCAAAGACTTAGCAAATAACACTTCCATCTACCCAGTTGCCCAAACCAGAAATGGAGGAATCATTTCTGATATTCTTTACCACATATACACAGATTATCAGCAAGATTTGTCTATTTTGTCTTCAAACTACATCTTGTATTTGTTCATTTCTCCTGTCCCCACTGCCACTGTGCTAGTTCAGAGCACTGGCATCCTTTGCTCAGATGGCTGCCTCCTAACTGGTCTTCCTGCTGCTTCTCTTTCCTCTCTGTCGTCCCCCAGTTCTCCACACAGCAGCAGGAATCATCTTACAATGATGTCAGACCTTATTTAAAAGTCTTTAGTTGCTCCCCATCACATTGAGGATGAAATTCAAGATCTTTGTCTTGGCCTGCAGTTCCTAAAGAGCTGGCTCTTGTATACCTGTACAACCTCATTTTATCCTCCTCGACCTCATTCTTACTATCCTCCAGCCATTCTGGTATCTTTTCTATTTTTTTCCATTATAGTCTTTGTATATTGCTATTTTGTCTGTCTAGAATGTTCTTCCCCTTGTTCTTCCCCGGGCTGGCTGTTTTTCACAATTTAGTCTTAGCTTCTCATTCTCAGAGAAGCCTTCTCTGACTACTCTATGTAACCACCACACAAACACACCCCTCCTCACTTCAGCATTGTGGTTTTTTTCTTCAAAGCCCTTGCCACAATTTTTAAAGGTTTATTTTGTTAACTTACTCATTGTATGTATCATCCCAGCTAGACTGGAGCTCAAAGACATATTTCTCAAATAAATGAATTAGGGCAGGGGTCATTTCAATTCCATTTGCAATGAACCATGACCCTGGCCTAGCATGGGTCTTCTATGTTGTAGGCACTCAACTATTTGTTGAAAGAATGGATGAATAAGCATTTATTGAGAGACTTCTATGTATGAAGCTCTGTGCTAATCCATGGGGTCATAGTACCCAGATAGCCCAATTTATTACAGATTTATTCTAGACCAGAGGTTCTCAAACTTTTTTGTCTCAAGACCCATTTACACCCTTGAAAATGATTGAGGACTCCAAGGAACTTTTGTGTATGTAGATTATACCTATCAATACACTTTTGGAAATTAAAGTTTTAAACGTATGTTAATTCATTTTGAAGTAACAGTAGTAAATCCATAACATGTTAATATAAGCAAGATTTTTAAATGAAAAATGACTTAATTTCCAAAACAAAAGATTACGGAGAAGAGTGGCATTGTTTTATATCTTTGCAAATCTGGCTAAAATGAAAACATCTAGATTCTCATCGGCTTTAGCATTCAATCTGTCACAATATCACATGTCATAGAGCCTCAGGAGAACTCCATCGTACACTTGGGAAAGAAGTGAGAACTGCTATAGATGATTTAGAAGATACTATTTTTGATTCAAGATGGTGCTGTGGGTCTTTGCATTTACATTTCAACCTCTTTTTAATATAAACTTGCAATGATAGAGATGTTTATGACATCTATGTGGATCAAAAACTGAACAGAAAAACACAAGGATATGTGGGGTTGAAGACATAAACCTGCTGGACTTCTGATCTTGAAATAGGCAGAGGTAGTTAAAGTTTGACTGCTGTGGAGTAACGAGGTCCAGAAGCATCTCATGCATATTGAGGCCCCAGACCGATTGTGTTAAACAGAGGTGAGGGTGGATTCTCCTGACATGAAATGAGACTGAAAAAACCAGTGATGGTTACTCAGGGCTCCAGCTTATATTAGGAGTGGTGGCAGGAGGTAAAAACATGGCCATGCAGAAAGGGCCAGTCTAAGCTCAAATCTTGCTCAGTGACTAATGCACCCCTCTATCACATGGCACAGAGCCCCCAGTTGACAATATAAGACGTGTCTCAGGACTGAGTTTCTCAGGGGCAAGGCAGAGACAACCGAAAAAAAAAAAAGTTAGATATGGAGGAAAGAGAAATTCAGAGAGGAGGAGAAAAAAATATCCCATAGGAGAAACAGTTAGAAACTAAGATTGCAAAGCACTATGTTAAACTTAGGAAAACTTACAGTAAGCCAGAGAACAAAATAACAGGACATGAATTCACTCCTGACAAAATGCAATTTAAATTAGACAGTTTTAGCGTGACTTTTTAAGATTCTTGAAAGATAAAGAATAGTATTCATAAAATGTTCATCCATTTGAGAAAGGTGGATATAAAAAAGTACCAATTAAAAATCTTAGACATGGAAAAAAATATAGCCATTGTAAAACACATCAAGGGAAACACTATATGAGATGCAGTTAAAAAGAAGAATTACTCATAAAGCAACCTAGAAAAGAATATGAAAAATAAAGAAGTTAAGATAAATCAAGGATAGATTAAGAAGGGCCAATATAGTCTAATAGGTTGAGAAGAAGAGTCGAAATGCCAGAAAAGCTATATTGGCCAAGACATATTGGCCAAGGATTCTCAGAATGGAAGAAAGACCTTCAGTGGTCACACAAGTCCTGAGCAGGATGAACAAAAATAAATCTGTACATAATACCTATTCTAAAAGCTGCAGAGGGAAAGACCAATGTTATTGGGAACATTTAGGGTGACAGCAGACCTTCTCATCAGCAATGTTAGATGTGGAAAGACAACAGAATAATATCTTCAAAATAAGGAGAGAAGACAAGGGTCACCTTAGAATTCCATACCTAGATAAATTGTCATCCAAAAATGTCTTTTAAAGCCATTTTTAGAAATACAAATAGATAGACTACCTTATACACTAACTAAAACACTTAAGGATTTAGTACAATGAGAGAAAAACAGTGAAGGAGGGAAGGAGTGAAATTTAAAGAAACAAGAATGAATGAATAAATTCTCAAAATATCAGTAAATATAATTAATCATTGATTGTAAAAATGGTTTTTGGTTTGTTTAAAAAAGGTATAGCTAAAATTCTAGACAGTAACCAGGAAGGTGGGAATAGGAAATTCAGTGAATTGCTAAGGTATGCCAGGATCCTTTATTGTTTTATACTCTGTCAAAAAAATATGTACTTTGTGTATAAATTAGGAATTTAAAGATAGACAATAAAGTAACTGAAATATAATTGAAAGTTTCTAAAGTAGCAGAGGGAAAAAAGAAGAATAAAAAGAACTTGATCAACTCAGTGGAAGGCAGGAAAGGAGAAAATAAGCAGACGAAAAGGCATATCCATTAAGCAGATATGTCAGAAATTAAAAATGCAAACAGATTAACTCACTGTTACAAGCAGATGACCAGATTAATTTCTTTGATGTCCAGTTTAACAGAGGAAATCATGGACATGTTTCTACGTAAAAACATGGCCTTGAAATATATAAAGCAAAAACTAAAAGAATGACCATAAGCAATGGATAAAACCATAGGCATAATGGGAGATTTTATTAAAACTACTTAGAAATGGTACATCAAGCAGACAGAAAATTAGTAAGGATACTGAAAATGTAACCACACAATTAATAAGCTTGATCTTACATAGAAATTGGTACCTAACAATTAGAGAATGTGCATTCTTTTCTAACACGTTAAACAATTAAAAATTGATTATATCCTAAGATCACAAAGGAAGTTTTAACAAATATCAAATAGCAACATACAGGCCGTATCATTTGGCTGTAATGCAGTTAAATTAGAAATCTATAATCAAAAGAGTTTTAAAGAACCTCAAAACCTAAACACATTACTTTATGTCACTAAGAGGAAATCTAATGGAAACAATGTATACAGTACTGAACAACAATGAAATACATGGAATGAGGTTCAAGTGGTACTTGCAGGGAAAGTCATAGTGTTAAATGTTTCTGTTAAAAATTAAAGAGTAAAAGTTAATGAGTTAAATATGCAAGTCAAGACTCTAGGAAAAGAAACCCAAATAAGTAGAAGGAAAATAAAAAACAGATTAATTAAATGGAAAAGAAGAAAGAATATGGTCAAAAAACCAAAAGACACTTTAAAAGACGTAAAATTGTCAAATCTTTAGGAAAACTGAAGAAAACAAGAATAGATGAAATGATATGGGTAACAGAAAAGGGGGCATAATTACCAATGAAGAAAAGATTAAAAATCAAAAGAATACTGTGAATAATTATATGCTAATAAATTTAAGTGAAATGGACAATCTCCTCGGAAAGTATAAATGACCAAAATTGACTCGACCATAAATATAAGTCCCAAACTAAGGAAACAGTCCAAAATATTCCATGCAAAAGATAATCATATTTAGATAACTTTACAGTGAGTTATACTAGACTTTGAAAAATCAGACTCTCTATTTTTTATAAACTTGTGGAGAATATAAGCAGCAAGTCATTTTATGAGACTTAGCATATAACCTTGATACCGAAACCAGACAAGGATAGTATAATAAAGTTAGAGCTTAGATGCAAAAAACAAAAGTAAAATATAACCCAGTTGTATCCAGTTGTATGTGTATATAAATCAGACCCTCGTAATCACGGTCCAGTAGAGCTTAGGAATGCAGACATGTTTCAGCATCAGAATATTTGCCTTAATTCTCCGCATTAACAGATTATACAAAATACTAAAGTATAATTCCCAATAGATGTAGAAAAGGCATTATATAAAATTAAACTTATTCGTGATAAAAGTTTTAGAAAACTAGAGCTTAAGGGAATTTCCTTAACCCTCAGTAAAGAGCTTCTACAAAAAAGCTTGTTGTGAGCATTTTTACTTGATGATGAAAGATAAGAAGTATGCCCTTTTCAGGTCTAGAACAAGACTTATTCCATATCACCCCAGAGGTCTTAATCAATGCATTATGATAATGAAATGAGGTATGTTTGTCAATCAGTGTAAAAAATTGTTGTTAAGAAAGATGTTAACGTTAAAAAAAATCCAGGAAAATCTTTTTGTCTAATAGATAAACTATTAGAACTAACAAGCAAGGTCAGCAAGTTCACTGGATACAAAATCAACATGTAAAAAGCAATAGCAGATAATTCTTCTCAAAAACTCATAACCCAAGATAAATCATGAGAAAATATCAGACAAACTCAAGTTGAGAGACAGTCTACAAAATATCTGACTGGTGCCCCTCAGAGCTGCTAAAGTCATGAGAAACAAGGAATACTGAAAAGCTGTCACAGCCCGAAGTTGCCTAACGAGACATAACAACTGAGTGTAATGTGATGTCCTGGATGGGATCCTGGGACAGAAAGGAAGACATTTATGGAAAAATGGATGAAATCCAAATAAAGTCTGTAGTTATATAGTTTTGTATTAATGATAATTTATTCATTTTGACCATGTACCAAAATTATGTTAGATGTTAACATCAGGGGAAACTGGGTAAGGAATCTTCATACTGTCTTTGCAACTTTTCCATAAATCTGAAGTTATTAAAAAAATGCTATACCACTGTTGTAATCCAAAAATAACCAATTAGATAAGTAATAAGAGAAAAGACCCCCTAAAGTCAAATAGGACCTTTATAGAAAAAAAATTTACAGTATACAGTTCATGGCTGTAGAAGACATGAATAAATGGGCAGCATAGACCAGAGTTAAAGGTGGGAGGCCTTGATACAAGGTTTTCACTTTTCTCTAAATTGCTCTATGGATTTAAGAAAATGTCAGTTGAGATCCCTAGAGAATATTTCATCAAACTTGACAAGCTAATTCTAAAAGTTATTTGAAGATAGAGGGCTAAGAATAGCCAGAGAACTTTTGAAAAACAAGGCACAGCAGCTGCCCTTTCAGATATCAAGCTACTGTAAAGCTGTAATAGTTACTATGATATGTTAACATACAGAAATAGACACATGGGCCAGTGGGACAGACTAGAGAACTGAGGAACAGGCCCACTCATATATAGAAATACGTCGAGAGAAAAATGAGATCCCTACCACAGAACATATACAAAAGTAAATGTAAAGAAACTTAAACTTAAGGCTATTAGAATATCTTTATGACTTCAGTGTGGGGAGGGATTTCTCAAGGTATAAAAAGCATAAATCTGAAGGAAGAGACTTAAATTTTACAGCACCAATATTTAACACTCTTCTATGATGAGAGATATTGATGGCTTTTCTTTTAACCTTGTTTATGGTACGGATTTTAGATTTATATTGAAGCATGATTGGGGTAGGGGACAGGAGGTAATACAAGCTGGAACATGCCGTCTTATTTGCCTTTAAAGAAGATCACCCTGGACACTGTGTAGAGAGTATTGGAGGAGTTTGGAGTGGAAACAGGTGGTCAAGTGAGTAGGCTAATATCTAGGGGAAATGAGAGTGATTAGGATACCATGCGGAGGGAACTCATGGGACAAATTTGGGATGTGTCTTGGATGTAGAGTCAGCAGGATTTGCTGGTGAACTGGATATTGGTGGTAAGGAAAAGAGGAATCAAGAAAAATTGTGAGGTTTTTGGCTACTGCAGCTGGTGCTGTTTATAGAAATGGGGAAAAGGGAAATTAATACTTGTTTTAAATGGTTAGAGTTGCCTGTTAGATATCCAGGTGGAGCAGTAAGCTCCCAAGCAGACAGTTGGATATACGAGACTGGGCTTCTGTGGAGAGTTCTGTGGCAGAAGATTTAAATTTGGGAGCCGTTGGCATGTAGGTGGTATTAAAACCATGCTACTAAGTGAGACTGCTACCTAGGGAGTGGATGTGGATGGAGAAGTTTAGCGACTGAGTTCTGAGCATTTAGATGTTGAACAGAGCAGAAGCTGCCTAAGATGACGGATAAGAGGCCATTGACATGGGGGCAAAACCAAGATAGTGTAGTGATCCTGAAAACAAGCTAGCATGGGTTTTTGTTTATCATCACTGTTTGTTTGTTCTAATGAGAATGTTGAATGTTACTGAAAGATCAAGTGAGATTCAGAACAGGATTCCTAGCCGCATAGGGCATTGTGGAAATTGCCAAGCAGTTTTAGGGGTGTGGAAGGGGTGGAAGCCTGTATTGTATAGTAGAGGGAGAGAATGTGTGGTAAGGCCATTGAGTTTGTGACAGAAGACCACTCTGTCAAGAGGGGTGTTTTTTGGTTGGGGGAGAGAGTGCTGAGAAAAGGGGTACTAGTTGGAGGAGCTCTCAGAGCATGTGGTATGTGATGGGAATGAATGATCCAGGATCCAGAGAGACACTTGTATTTCAGACAGAGGATTGAGAAGGAGAGAGGGGATGGGGTCCACAGAATGTGTTCAGATCACCTCCAAAACCATAACCAAATATTAGGTTCACCTGGGGAGCTCCGAAACAAACACAGGTCTGTGGGACCCTGTACATTCAGTGTTTAACACT